>NC_135502.1:152155867-153355867 GCF_052857255.1 Amblyomma americanum
CCTGGAAGTCGCGGTGTGACGTCACCTGAGAGCACCACTATAAAACAAACACCTCACCGGTTCGTATTCTGTGGGCACGATGGACGCGGACTGGCAATGACGCTAACGAGGACCTTGTTCTGCGTTCTGCAGGGCATTTTCCTGATCGGCGCATCTACAGCAACGAGCGCCTACACATGCTGGGATAGAAGCGTTATCGTCGGCGTTTATCAACTTCTTCCTGATTACACTGTTGACCAGATGACAGCATGGTTATTTTCTGGCGACCTGGCTCTTCTAGCGACACCACCTGGTAGTCGCGGTGTGACGTCACCTGAGACCACCAATATACAAGAAGCACCTCACCGGTTCGTCTTCCGTGGATACGATGGACGTGGGCTGGCAATGACGCCTACGAGGACCTTGTTCTGCGTTCTGCACTTCATTTTCCAGAACGGCGCATCTACAGCAACGAGCGGCTACACGTGCGGGGATAGAAGCGATATCGTCGGCGTTTATCAACTTCATCCGGATTACACTGTTGACCACATGACAGCATGGTTATTTTCTGGCGACCTGGCTCTTCTAGCGACACCACCTGGTAGTCGCGGTGTGACGTCATCTGAGACCACCAATATACAAGAAGCACGTCACCGGTTCGTATTCTGTGGGCACGATGGACGCGGACTGGCAATGACGCCTACGAGGACCTTGTTCTGCGTTCTGCAGGGCATTGTCCAGATCGGCGCATCTACAGAAACGAGCGGCTGCACGTGCGGGGATAGAAGCGATATCGTTGGCGTTTATCAAGTTCGTCCGGATTACACTGTTGACCAGATGACAGCATGGTTATTTTCTGGCGACCTGACTCTTCAAGCGACAATACCTGGAAGTCGTGGTGTGACGTCACCTGAGAGCACCACTATAAAACAAACACCTCACCGGTTCGTATTCTGTGGGCACGATGGACGCGGACTGGCAATGACGCCTACGAGGACCTTGTTCTGCGTTCTGCAGGGCAATTTCCTGATCGGCGCATCTCCAGCAACGAGTGCCTACACGTGCAGGGATAGAGGCGATATCGTCGGCGTTTATCAACTTCGCCCAAATTACACTGTTGAGCAGATGACAGCATTGTTATTTTCTTGGGACCTGGCCCTTCTAGCGACACCACTTGGTAGTCGCGGTGTGACGTCACTTGAGACCACCAATATACAAGAAGCACGTCACCGGTTCGTATTCTGTGGGCACGATGGACGCGGACTGGCAATGACGCCTACGAGGACCTTTTTCTGCGTTAGCAGGGCATTTTCCTGATCGGCGCATCTAAAGCAACGAGCGCCTACATGAGCGGGGATAGAAGCGATATCGTCGGCGTTTATCAAGTTCATCCGGATTACACTGTTGACCAGATGACAGCATTGTTATATTCTCGGGACCTGGCTCTTCTAGCGACACCACGTGGTAGTCGCGGTGTGACGTCACCTGAGACCACCAATATACAAGAAGCACCTCACCGGTTCGTATTCTGTGGGCACGATGGACGCGGACTGGAAATGACGCTAACGAGGACCTTGTTCTGCGTTCTTCAGGGCATTTTCCAGATCGGCGTATCTACAGCAACGAGCGCCTACACGTGCGGGGATAGAAGCGATATCGTCGGCTTTATCAACTTCGTCCGGATTACACTGTTGACCACATGACAGAATGGTTATTTTCTGGCGTCCTGGCTCTTCTCGCGACACCACCTGGTAGTCGCGATGTGACGTCACCCAAGAACACCACTATAAAAGAAGCACCTCACCGGTTCGTCTTCCGTGGATACGATGGACGTGGGCTGGCAATGACGCCTACGAGGACCTTGTTCTGCGTTCTGCAGGGCATTTTCCAGAACGGCGCATCTACAGCAACGAGCGGCTACACGTGCGGGGATAGAAGCGATATTGTTGGCGTTTATCAACTTCGTCCGGATTACACTGTTGACCAGATGACAGCATGGTTATTTTCTGGCAACCTGACTCTTCTAGCGGCAATACCTGGAAGTCGCGGTGTGAAGACACCTGAGAGCACAACTATATAACAAGCACCTCACCAGTTCGTATTCTGTGGGCACGATGGACGGGGACTGGCAATGACGCTAACGAGGACCTTGTTCTGCGTTCTGCAGGGCATTTTCCTGATCGGCGCATCTACAGCAACGAGCGCCTACACATGCTGGGATAGAAGCGATATCGTCGGCGTTTATCAACTTCGTCCGGATTACAGTTGACCAGATGACAGCATGGTTTTTTTCTGGCGACCTGGCTCTTCTAGCGGCACCACCTGGTAGTCGCGGTCTGACGTCACCCAAGAACACCACTATAAAACAATCACCTCACCGGTTCGTCTTCTGCGGACACGATGGACGCGGACTGGCAATGACGCCTACGAGGACCTTGTTCTGCGTTCTGCAGGGCATTTTCCTGATCGGCGCATCTACAGCAACGACCGCCTACACGTGCGGGGATAGAAGCGATATTGTCGGCGTTTATCAACTTCATCCGGATTACACTGTTGACCACATGACAGCATCGTTATTTTCTGGCGACCTGGCTCTTCTAGCGACACCACCTGGTAGTCGCGGTGTGACGTCATTTGAGACCACCAATATACAAGAAGCACGTCACCGGTTCGTATTCTGTGGGCACGATGGACGCGGACTGGCAATGACGCCTACGAGAACCTTGTTCTGCGTTCTGCAGGGCATTTTCCAGATCGGCGCATCTACAGCAACGAGCGGCTACACGTGCGGGGATAGAAGCGATATCGTTGGCGTTTATCAAGTTCGTCCGGATTACACTGTTGACCAGATGACAGCATGGTTATTTTCTGGCGACCTGACTCTTCAAGCGACAATACCTGGAAGTCGCGGTGTGACGTCACCTGAGAGCACCACTATAAAACAAACACCTCACCGGTTCGTATTCTGTGGGCACGATGGACGCGGACTGGCAATGACGCTAACGAGGACCTTGTTCTGCGTTCTGCAGGGCATTTTCCTGATCCGCGCATCTACAGCAACGAGCGCCTACGCATGCTGGGATAGAAGCGTTATCGTCGGCGTTTATCAACTTCTTCCTGATTACACTGTTGACCAGATGACAGCATGGTTATTTTCTGGCGACCTGGCTCTTCTAGCGACACCACCTGGTAGTCGCGGTGTGACGTCACCTGAGACCACCAATATACAAGAAGCACCTCACCGGTTCGTCTTCCGTGGATACGATGGACGTGGGCTGGCAATGACGCCTACGAGGACCTTGTACTGCGTTCTGCAGGGCATTTTCCAGAACGGCGCATCTACAGCAACGAGCGGCTACACGTGCGGGGATAGAAGCGATATCGTCGGCTTTATCAACTTCGTCCGGATTACACTGTTGACCACATGACAGAATGGTTATTTTCTGGCGTCCTGGCTCTTCTCGCGACACCACCTGGTAGTCGCGATGTGACGTCACCCAAGAACACCAGTATAAAAGAAGCACCTCACCGGTTCGTATTATGTGGGCAGGATGGACGCGGACTGGCAATGACGCCTACGAGGACCTTGTTCTGCGTTCTGTAGGGCATTTTCCAGATCGGCGCATCTACAGCAACGAGCGGCTACACGTGCGGGGATAGAAGCGATATTGTTGGCGTTTATCAACTTCGTCCGGATTACACTGTTGACCAGATGACAGCATGGTTATTTTCTGGCAACCTGACTCTTCTAGCGGCAATACCTGGAAGTCGCGGTGTGAAGTCACCTCAGAGCACAACTATATAACAAGCACCTCACCAGTTCATATTCTGTGGGCACGATGGACGGGGACTGGCAATGACGCAAACGAGGACCTTGTTCTGCGTTCTGCAGGGCATTTTCCTGATCGGCGCATCTACAGCAACGAGCGCCTACACATGCTGGGATAGAAGCGATATCGTCGGCGTTTATCAACTTCGTCCGGATTACAGTTGACCAGATGACAGCATGGTTTTTTTCTGGCGACCTGGCTCTTCTAGCGGCACCACCTGGTAGTCGCGGTGTGACGTCACCCAAGAACACCACTATAAAACAATCACCTCACCGGTTCGTCTTCTGCGGACACGATGGACGCGGACTGGCAATGACGCCTACGAGGACCTTGTTCTGCGTTTTGCAGGGCATTTTCCTGATCGGCGCATCTACAGCAACGGCCGCCTACACGTGCGGGGATAGAGGCGATATTGTCGGCGTTTATCAACTTCATCCGGATTACACTGTTGACCACATGACAGCATCGTTATTTTCTGGCGACCTGGCTCTTCTAGCGACACCACCTGGTAGTCGCGGAGTGACGTCATCTGAGACCACCAATATACAAGAAGCACGTCACCGGTTCGTATTCTGTGGGCACGATGGACGCGGACTGGCAATGACGCCTACGAGGACCTTGTTCTGCGTTCTGCAGGGCATTTTCCAGATCGGCGCATCTACAGCAACGAGCGGCTACACGTGCGGGGATAGAAGCGATATCGTTGGCGTTTATCAAGTTCGTCCGGATTACACTGTTGACCAGATGACAGCATGGTTATTTTCTGGCGACCTGACTCTTCAAGCGACAATACCTGGAAGTCGCGGTGTGACGTCACCTGAGAGCACCACTATAAAACAAACACCTCACCG
The DNA here is from genome assembly GCF_052857255.1 of Amblyomma americanum. Classification (NCBI taxonomy): domain Eukaryota; kingdom Metazoa; phylum Arthropoda; class Arachnida; order Ixodida; family Ixodidae; genus Amblyomma; species Amblyomma americanum. Next base: position 152,160,528 of record NC_135502.1, read on the forward strand.
GTTCGTATTCTGTGGGCACGATGGACGCGGACTGGCAATGACGCTAACGAGGACCTTAATCTGCGTTCTGCAGGGCATTTTCCTGATCGGCGCATCTACAGCAACGAGCGCCTACACATGCTGGGATAGAAGCGTTATCGTCGGCGTTTATCAACTTCTTCCTAATTACACTGTTGACCAGATGACAGCATGGTTATTTTCTGGCGACCTGGCTCTTCTAGCGACACCACCTGGTAGTCGCGGTGTGACGTCACCTGAGACCACCAATATACAAGAAGCACCTCACCGGTTCGTCTTCCGTGGATACGATGGACGTGGGCTGGCAATGACGCCTACGAGGACCTTGTTCTGCGTTCTGCAGGGCATTTTCTAGAACGGCGCATCTACAGCAACGAGCGGCTACACGTGCGGGGATAGAAGCGATATCGTCGGCGTTTATCAACTTCATCCGGATTACACTGTTGACCACAAGAAAGCATGGTTATTTTCTGGCGACCTGGCTCTTCTAGCGACACCACCTGGTAGTCGCGGTGTGACGTCATCTGAGACCACCAATATACAAGAAGCACGTCACCGGTTCGTATTCTGTTGGCACGATGGACGCGGACTGGCAATGACGCCTACGAGGACCTTGTTCTGCGTTCTGCAGGGCATTTTCCAGATCGGCGCATCTACAGCAACGAGCGGCTACACGTGCGGGGATAGAAGCGATATCGTTGGCGTTTATCAAGTTCGTCCGGATTACACTGTTGACCAGATGACAGCATGGTTATTTTCTGGCGACCTGACTCTTCAAGCGACAATACCTGGAAGTCGTGGTGTGACGTCACCTGAGAGCACCACTATAAAACAAACACCTCACCGGTTCGTATTCTGTGGGCACGATGGACGCGGACTGGCAATGACGCCTACGAGGACCTTGTTCTGCGTTCTGCAGGGCAATTTCCTGATCGGCGCATCTCCAGCAACGAGTGCCTACACGTGCAGGGATAGAAGCGATATCGTCGGCGTTTATCAACTTCGTCCAAATTACACTGTTGACCAGATGACAGCATTGTTATTTTCTTCGGACCTGGCCCTTCTAGCGACACCACTTGGTAGTCGCGGTGTGACGTCACTTGAGACCAATAATATACAAGAAGCACGTCACCGGTTCGTATTCTGTGGGCACGATGGACGCGGACTGGCAATGACGCCTACGAGGACCTTTTTCTGCGTTAGCAGGGCATTTTCCAGATCGGCGCATCTACAGCAACGAGCGCCTACACGTGCGGGGATAGAAGCGATATCGTCGGCTTTATCAACTTCGTCCGGATTACACTGTTGACCACATGACAGAATTGTTATTTTCTGGCGTCCTGGCTCTTCTCGCGACACCACCTGGTAGTCGCGATGTGACGTCACCCAAGAACACCACTATGAAAGAAGCACCTCACCGGTTCGTATTATGTGGGCAGAATGGACGCGGACTGGCAATGACGCCTACGAGGACCTTGTTCTGCGTTCTGCAGGGCATTTTCCAGATCGGCGCATCTACAGCAACGAGCGGCTACACGTGCGGGGATAGAAGCGATATCGTTGGCGTTTATCAAGTTCGTCCGGATTACACTGTTGACCAGATGACAGCATGGTTATTTTCTGGCGACCTGACTCTTCAAGCGACAATACCTGGAAGTCGTGGTGTGACGTCACCTGAGAGCACCACTATAAAACAAACACCTCACCGGTTCGTATTCTGTGGGCACGATGGACGCGGACTGGCAATGACGCCTACGAGGACCTTGTTCTGCGTTCTGCAGGGCAATTTCCTGATCGGCGCATCTCCAGCAACGAGCGCCTACATGAGCGGGGATAGAAGCGATATCGTCGGCGTTTATCAACTTCATCCGGATTACACTGTTGACCAGATGACAGCATTGTTATATTCTCGGGACCTGGCTCTTCTAGCGACACCACGTGGTAGTCGCGGTGTGACGTCACCTGAGACCACCAATATACAAGAAGCACCTCACCAGTTCGTATTCTGTGGGCACGATGGACGCGGACTGGCAATGACGCTAAGGAGGACCTTGTTCTGCGTTCTTCAGGGCATTTTCCAGATCGGCGTGTCTACAGCAACGAGCGCCTACACGTGCGGGGATAGAAGCGATATCGTCGGCTTTATCAACTTCGTCCGGATTACACTGTTGACCACATGACAGAATGGTTATTTTCTGGCGTCCTGGCTCTTCTCGCGACACCACCTGGTAGTCGCGATGTGACGTCACCCAAGAACACCACTATGAAAGAAGCACCTCACCGGTTCGTATTATGTGGGCAGAATGGACGCGGACTGGCAATGACGCCTACGAGGACCTTGTTCTGCGTTCTGCAGGGCATTTTCCAGATCGGCGCATCCACAGCAACGAGCGGCTACACGTGCGGGGATAGAAGCGATATTGTTGGCGTTTATCAACTTCGTCCGGATTACACTGTTGACCAGATGACAGCATGGTTATTTTCTGGCAACCTGACTCTTCTAGCGACAATACCTGGAAGTCGCGGTGTGAAGTCACCTGAGAGCACAACTATATAACAAGCACCTCACCAGTTCGTATTCTGTGGGCACGATGGACGGGGACTGGCAATGACGGTAACGAGGACCTTGTTCTGCGTTCTGCAGGGCATTTTCCTGATCGGCGCATCTACAGCAACGAGCGCCTACACATGCTGGGATAGAAGCGATATCGTCGGCGTTTATCAACTTCGTCTGGATTACAGTTGACCAGATGACAGCATGATTATTTTCTGGTGACCTGGCTCTTCTAGCGGCACCACCTGGTAGTCGCGGTGTGACGTCACCCAAGAACACCACTATAAAACAATCACCACACCGGCTCGTCTTCTGCGGACACGATGGACGCGGACTGACAATGTCGCCTACGAGGACCTTGTTCTGCGTTCTGCACGGCATTTTCCTGATCGGCGCATCTACAGCAACGACCGCCTACACGTGCGGGGATAGAAGCGATATTGTCGGCGTTATCAACTTCGTCCGGATTACACTGTTGACCAGATGACAGCATGGTTATTTTCTGGAGACCTGACTCTTCTAGCGACAATACCTGGAAGTCGCGGTGTGACGTCACCTGAGAGCACCACTATAAAAGAAGCACCTCAAAGGTTCTTATTCTGTGGGCACGATGGAAGCGGACTGGCAATGACGCCTACGAGGACCTTGTTCTGCGTTCTGCAGGGCAATTTCCTGATCGCGCATCTGCAGCAACGAGCCCCTGCACGTGCGGCGATAGAAGCGATATCATCGGCGTTTATCAACTTCGTCCGGATCACACTGTTGACCAGATGACAACATTGTTATTTTCTTGGGACCTGGCCCTTCTAGCGACACCACCTGGTAGTCGCGGTGTGACGTCACTTGAGGCCACCAATATACAAGAAGCACGTCACCGGTTCGTATTCTGTGGGCACGATGGACGCGGACTGGCAATGACGCTAACGAGGACCTTGTTCTGCGTTCTGCAGGGCATTTTCCTGATCGGCGCATCTACAGCAACGAGCGCCTACACATGCTGGAATAGAAGCGATATCGGCGGCGTTTATAAACTTCGTCCGGATTACAGTTGACCAGATGACAGCATGGTAATTTTCTGGCGACCTGGCTCTTCTAGCGACACCACCTGGTAGTCGCGTTGTGACGTCACCTGAGACCACCAATATACAAGAAGCACCTTACCGGTTCGTCTTCTGTGGACACGATGAACGTGGGCTGGCAATGACGCCTACGAGGACCTTGTTCTGCGTTCTGCAGGACATTTTCCAGATCAGCGCATCTACAGCAACGAGCGTCTACACGTGCGGGGATAGAAGCGATATCATCGGCGTTTATCAACTTCGTCCGGATTACACTGTTGACCAGATGACAGCATTGTTATATTCTCGGGACCTGGCTCTTCTAGCGACAATACCTGGAAGTCGTGGTGTGACGTCACCTGAGAGCACCACTATAAAACAAGCACCTCACCGGTTCGTATTCTGTGGGCGCGATGGACGCGGACTGGCAATGACGCCTACGAGGACCTTGTTGTGCGTTCTGCAGGCAATTTCCTGATCGGCGCATCGACAGCAACGAGCCTACACATGCTGGGATAGAAGCGATATCGTCGGCGTTTATCAACTTCACCCGGATTACAGTTGACCAGATGACAGCATGGTTATTTTCTGGCGACCTGGCTCTTCTAGGGACACCACCTGGAAGTCGCGGTGTGACGTCACCCAAGAACACCACTATAAAACAATCACCTCACCGGTTCGTCTTCTGCGGACGCGATGGACGCGGACTGGCAATGAGGCCTACGAGGACCTTTTTCTGCGTTCTGCAGGGCATTTTCCTGATCGGTGCATCTACAGCAACGAGCGCCTACACGTGCGTGGATAGAAGCGTTATCGTCGGCGTTTATCAACTTCTTCCTGATTACGCTGTTGACCAGATGACAGCATGGTTATTTTCTGGCGACCTGGTTCTTCTAGCGACACCACCTGGTAGTCGCGGTGTGACGTCACCTGAGACCACCACTATACAAGAAGCACCTAACCGTTTCGTCTTCTGTGGATACGATGGACGTTGGCTGGCAATGACGCTAACGAGGACCTTGTTCTGCGTTCTGCAGGGCATTTTCCTGATCGGCACATCTACAGCAACGACCGCCTACACGTGCGGGGATAGAAGCGATATCGTCGCAATTTATACACTTCGTCCGGATCCCACTGTTGACCGGATGACAACATTGTTATTTTCTCAGGACCTCGCTCTTCTAGCGACATCACATGGTAGTCGCGGTGTGACATCACCTGAGACCACCAATATATAAAAAGCACCTCATCGGTTCGTATTCTGTGGGTACGATGGATGCGGACTGGCAATGACGCTAACGAGGACCTTGTTCTGCGTTATGCACTTCATTTTCCAGATCGGCGCATCTACAGCAACAAGCGCCTACACGTGCGGGGATTGAAGCGATATCGTCGGCGTTTATCAACTTCGTCCGTATTACACTGTTGACCAGATGACAGCATTGTTACATTCTCGGGACCTGGTTCTTCTAGCGGCACCACCTGGTAGTCGCTGTGCGACATCACCTGAGACCACCAATATACAAGAAGCACCTCACTGGTTCGTATTCCGTGAGCACGATGGACGCGGACTGGCAATAACGCTAAAGAGGACCTTGTTCTGCGTTCTGCAGGGCAATTTCCTGATCGGCGCATCTGCAGCAACGAGCCCCTACAGGTGCGGGGATAGAAGCGATATCGTCGGCGTTTATCAACTTCGTCCGGATTACACTGTTGACCAGATGACAGCGTTGTTATTTTCTTGGGACCTGGCCCTTCTAGCGACACCACCTGGTAATCGCGGTGTGACGTCACTTGAGGCTACCAATATACAAGAAGCACGTCACCGGTTCGTATTCTGTGGGCACGATGGACGCGGACTGGCAATGACGCCTACGAGGGCCTTGTTCTGCATTCTGCAGGGCATTTTCCAGATCGGCGCATCTACAGCAACGAGCGCCTACACGTGCGGGGATAGAAGCGATATCGTCGGCGTTATCAACTTCGTCCGGATTACACTGTTGACCAGATGACAGCATGGTTATTTTCTGGCGACCTGGCTCTTCTAGCGACACCACCTGGTAGTCGCGGTGTGACGTCACTTGAGACCACCAATATACAAGAAGCACGTCACCGGTTCGTATTCTGTGGGCACGATGGACGCGGACTGGCAATGACGCTAACGAGGACCTTGTTCTGCGTTCTGCAGGGCATTTTCCTGATCGGCGCATCTACAGCAACGAGCGCCTACACATGCTGGAATAGAAGCGATATCGTCGGCGTTTATCAACTTCGTCCGGATTACAGTTGACCAGATGACAGCATGGTTATTTTCTGGCGACCTGGCTCTTCTAGCGACACCACCTGGTAGTCGCGGTGTGACGTCACCTGAGACCACCAATATACAAGAAGCACCTTACCGGTTCGTCTTCTGTGGCCACGATGAACGTGGGCTGGCAATGACGCCTACGAGGACCTTGTTCTGCGTTCTGCAGGACATTTTCCAGATCAGCGCATCTACAGCAACGAGCGTCTACACGTGCGGGGATAGAAGCGATATCGTCGGCGTTTATCAACTTCGTCCGGATCACACTGTTGACCAGATGACAGCATTGTTATATTCTCGGGACCTGGCTCTTCTAGCGACAATACCTGGAAGTCGTGGTGTGATGTCACCTGAGAGCACCACTATAAAACAAGCACCTCACCGGTTCGTATTCTGTGGGCACGAAGGACGCGGACTGGCAATGACGCCTACAAGGACCTTGTTCTGCGTTCTGCACGGCAATTTCCTGATCGGCGCATCTCCAGCAACGAGTGCCTACACGTGCAGGGATAGAAGCGATATCGTCGGCGTTTATCAACTTCGCCCGGATTACAGTTGACCAGATGACAGCATGGTTATTTTCTGGCGACCTGTCTCTTCTAGCGACACCACCTGGTAGTCGCGGTGTGACGTCACCCAAGAACACCACAATAAAACAATCACCTCACCGGTTCGTCTTCTGGGGACACGATGGACGCGGACTGGCAGTGACGCCTACGAGGACCTTGTTCTGCGTTCTGCAGGACATTTTCCAGATCAGCGCATCTACAGCAACGAGCGTCTACACGTGCGGGGATAGAAGCGATATCGTTGGCGTTTATCAACTTCGTCCGGATTACACTGTTGACCAGATGACAGCATGGATATTTTCTGGCGACCTGACTCTTCAAGCGACAATACCTGGAAGTCGCGGTGTGACGTCACTTGAGAGCACCACTATAAAACAAACACCTCACCGGTTTGTATTCTGTGGGCACGATGGACGCGGACTGGCAATGACGCTAACGAGGACCTTGTTCTGCGTTCTGCAGGGCATTTTCCTGATCGGCGCATCTACAGCAACGAGCGCCTACACATGCTGGGATAGAAGCGTTATCGTCGGCGTTTATCAACTTCTTCCTGATTACACTGTTGACCAGATGACAGCATGGTTATTTTCTGGCGACCTGGCTCTTCTAGCGACACCACCTGGAAGTCGCGGTGTGACGTCACCTGAGACCACCAATATACAACAAGCACCTCACCGGTTCGTCTTCCGTGGATACGATGGACGTGGGCTGGCAATGACGCCTACGAGGACCTTGTTCTGCGTTCTGCAGGGCATTTTCCAGAACGGCGCATCTACAGCAACGAGCGGCTATACATGCGGGGATAGAAGCGATATCGTTGGCGTTTATGAAGTTCGTCCGGATTACTGTTGACCAGATGACAGCATGGTTATTTTCTGGCGACCTGACTCTTCAAGCGACAATACCTGGAAGTCGTGGTGTGACGTCACCTGAGAGCACCACTATAAAACAAACACCTCACCGGTTCGTATTCTGTGGGCACGATGGACGCGGACTGGCAATGACGCCTACGAGGACCTTGTTCTGCGTTCTGCAGGGCAATTTCCTGATCGGCGCATCTCCAGCAACGAGTGCCTACACGTGCAGGGATAGAAGCGATATCGTCGGCGTTTATCAACTTCGTCCAAATTACACTGTTGACCAGATGACAGCATGGTTATTTTCTGGCAACCTGACTCCTCTAGCGACAATACCTGGAAGTCGCGGTTTGACGTCACCTGTGAGCACCACTATAAAACAAGCACCTCACCGGTTCGTATTCTGTCGGCGCGATGGACGCGGACTGGAAATGACGCCTACGAGGACCTTGTTCTGCGTTCTGCAGGGCATTTTCAAGATCGGCGCATCTACAGCAACGAGCGGCTACCCGTGCGGGGATAGAAGCGATATCGTCGGTCTTTATACACTTTGTCCGGATCACCCTGTTGACCAGATGACAGCATTGTTATTTTCTTGGGACCTGGCCCTTCTAGCGACACCACCTGGTAGTCGCGGTGTGACGTCACTTGAGACCACCTATATACAAGAAGCACGTCACCGGTTCGTATTCTGTGGGCACGATGGACGCGGACTGGCAATGACGCTAACGAGGACCTTGTTCTGCGTTCTGCAGGGCATTTTCCTGATCGGCTCATCTCCAGCAACGAGTGCCTACACGTGCAGGGATAGAAGCGATATCGTCGGCGTTTATCAACTTCGTCCAAATTACACTGTTGACCAGATGACAGCATGGTTATTTTCTGGCGACCTGACTCTTCTAGCGACAATACCTGGAAGTCGCGGTTTGACGTCACCTGTGAGCACCACTATAAAACAAGCACCTCACCGGTTCGTATTCTGTCGGCGCGATGGACGCGGACTGGAAATGACGCCTACGAGGACCTTGTTCTGCGTTCTGCAGGGCATTTTCAAGATCGGCGCATCTACAGCAACGAGCGGCTACCCGTGCGGGGATAGAAGCGATATCGTCGGTCTTTATACACTTTGTCCGGATCACCCTGTTGACCAGATGACAGCATTGTTATTTTCTTGGGACCTGGCCCTTCTAGCGACACCACCTGGTAGTCGCGGTGTGACGTCACTTGAGACCACCTATATACAAGAAGCACGTCACCGGTTCGTATTCTGTGGGCATGATGGACGCGGACTGGCAATGACGCTAACGAGGACCTTGTTCTGCGTTCTGCTGGGCATTTTCCTGATCGGCGCATCTACACAACGAGCGCCTACACATGCTGGGATAGAAGCGATATCGTCGGCGTTTATCAACTTCACCCGGACTACAGTTGACCAGATGACAGCATGGTTATTTTCTGGCGACCTGGCTCTTCTAGCGACACCACCTGGTAGTCGCGGTGTGACGTCACCCAAGAACACCACTATAAAACAATCACCTCACCGGTTCGTCTTCTGCGGACGCGATGGACGCGGACTGGCAATGAGGCCTACGAGGACCTTTCTCTGCGTTCTGCAGGGCATTTTCCTGATCGGTGCATCTACAGCAACGAGCGCCTACACGTGCGTGGATAGAAGCGTTATCGTCGGCGTTTATCAACTTCTTCCTGATTACACTGTTGACCAGATGACAGCATGGTTATTTTCTGGCGACCTGGTTCTTCTAGCGACACCACCTGGTAGTCGCGGTGTGACGTCACCTGAGACCACCAATATACAAGAAGCACCTCACCGTTTCGTCTTCTGTGGATACGATGGACGTGGGCTGGAAATGACGCTAACGAGGACCTTGTTCTGCGTTCTGCAGGGCATTTTCCTGATCGGCGCATCTACAGCAACGAGCGCCTACACGTGCGGGGATAGAAGCGATATCGTCAGAATTTGTACACTTCGTCCGGATCACACTGTTGACCGGATGACAACATTGTTATTTTCTCAGGACCTCGCTCTTCTAGCGACACCACATGGTAGTCGCGGTGTGACATCACCTGAGACCACCAATATATAAAAACCACCTCATCGGTTCGTATTCTGTGGGTACGATGGATGCGGACTGGCAATGACGCTAACGAGGACCTTGTTCTGCGTTATGCACTTCATTTTCCAGACCGGCGCATCTACAGCAACAAGCGCCTACACGTGCGGGGATTGAAGCGATATCGTCGGCGTTTATCAACTTCGTCCGTATTACACTGTTGACCAGATGACAGCATTGTTATATTCTCGGGACCTGGTTCTAGCGGCACCACCTGGTAGTCGCTGTGCGACGTCACCTGAGACCAGCAATATACAAGAAGCACCTCACCGGTTCGTATTCCGTGAGCACGATGGACGCGGACTGGCAATAACGCTAAAGAGGACCTTGTTCTGCGTTCTGCAGGGCAATTTCCTGATCGGCGCATCTGCAGCAACGAGCCCCTACAGGTGCGGGGATAGAAGCGATATCGTCGGCGTTTATCAACTTCGTCCGGATTACACTGTTGACCAGATGACAGCATTGTTATTTTCTTGGGACCTGGCCCTTCTAGCGACAACACCTGGTAATCGCGGTGTGACGTCACTTGAGGCTACCAATATACAGGAAGCACGTCACCGTTTCGTATTCTGTGGGCACGATGGACGCGGACTGGCAATGACGCTAACGAGGACCTTGTTCTGCGTTCTGCAGGGCATTTTCCTGATCGGCGCATCTACAGCAACGAGCGCCTACACATGCTGGGATAGAAGCGATATCGTCGGCGTTTATCAACTTCACCCGGATTACAGTTGACCAGATGACAGCATGGTTTTTTTCTGGCGACCTGGCTCTTCTAGCGACACCACCTGGTAGTCGCGGTGTGACGTCACCCAAGAACACCACTATAAAACAATCACCTCACCGGTTCGTCTTCTGCGGACGCGATGGACGCGGACTGGCAATGAGGCCTACGAGGACCTTTCTCTGCGTTCTGCAGGGCATTTTCCTGATCGGTGCATCTACAGCAACGAGCGCCTACACGTGCGTGGATAGAAGCGTTATCGTCGGCGTTTATCAACTTCTTCCTGATTACACTGTTGACCAGATGACAGCATGGTTATTTTCTGGCGACCTGGTTCTTCTAGCGACACCACCTGGTAGTCGCGGTGTGACGTCACCTGAGACCACCAATATACAAGAAGCACCTCACCGTTTCGTCTTCTGTGGATACGATGGACGTGGGCTGGAAATGACGCTAACGAGGACCTTGTTCTGCGTTCTGCAGGGCATTTTCCTGATCGGCGCATCTACAGCAACGAGCGCCTACACGTGCGGGGATAGAAGCGATATCGTCGGCGTTTATCAACTTCGTCCAAATTACACTGTTGACCAGATGACAGCATGGTTATTTTCTGGCAACCTGACTCCTCTAGCGACAATACCTGGAAGTCGCGGTTTGACGTCACCTGTGAGCACCACTATAAAACAAGCACCTCACCGGTTCGTATTCTGTCGGCGCGATGGACGCGGACTGGAAATGACGCCTACGAGGACCTTGTTCTGCGTTCTGCAGGGCATTTTCAAGATCGGCGCATCTACAGCAACGAGCGGCTACCCGTGCGGGGATAGAAGCGATATCGTCGGTCTTTATACACTTTGTCCGGATCACCCTGTTGACCAGATGACAGCATTGTTATTTTCTTGGGACCTGGCCCTTCTAGCGACACCACCTGGTAGTCGCGGTGTGACGTCACTTGAGACCACCTATATACAAGAAGCACGTCACCGGTTCGTATTCTGTGGGCACGATGGACGCGGACTGGCAATGACGCTAACGAGGACCTTGTTCTGCGTTCTGCAGGGCATTTTCCTGATCGGCTCATCTCCAGCAACGAGTGCCTACACGTGCAGGGATAGAAGCGATATCGTCGGCGTTTATCAACTTCGTCCAAATTACACTGTTGACCAGATGACAGCATGGTTATTTTCTGGCGACCTGACTCTTCTAGCGACAATACCTGGAAGTCGCGGTTTGACGTCACCTGTGAGCACCACTATAAAACAAGCACCTCACCGGTTCGTATTCTGTCGGCGCGATGGACGCGGACTGGAAATGACGCCTACGAGGACCTTGTTCTGCGTTCTGCAGGGCATTTTCAAGATCGGCGCATCTACAGCAACGAGCGGCTACCCGTGCGGGGATAGAAGCGATATCGTCGGTCTTTATACACTTTGTCCGGATCACCCTGTTGACCAGATGACAGCATTGTTATTTTCTTGGGACCTGGCCCTTCTAGCGACACCACCTGGTAGTCGCGGTGTGACGTCACTTGAGACCACCTATATACAAGAAGCACGTCACCGGTTCGTATTCTGTGGGCACGATGGACGCGGACTGGCAATGACGCTAACGAGGACCTTGTTCTGCGTTCTGCAGGGCATTTTCCTGATCGGCTCATCTCCAGCAACGAGTGCCTACACGTGCAGGGATAGAAGCGATATCGTCGGCGTTTATCAACTTCGTCCAAATTACACTGTTGACCAGATGACAGCATGGTTATTTTCTGGCGACCTGACTCTTCTAGCGACAATACCTGGAAGTCGCGGTTTGACGTCACCTGTGAGCACCACTATAAAACAAGCACCTCACCGGTTCGTATTCTGTCGGCGCGATGGACGCGGACTGGAAATGACGCCTACGAGGACCTTGTTCTGCGTTCTGCAGGGCATTTTCAAGATCGGCGCATCTACAGCAACGAGCGGCTACCCGTGCGGGGATAGAAGCGATATCGTCGGTCTTTATACACTTTGTCCGGATCACCCTGTAGACCAGATGACAGCATTGTTATTTTCTTGGGACCTGGCCCTTCTAGCGACACCACCTGGTAGTCGCGGTGTGACGTCACTTGAGACCACCTATATACAAGAAGCACGTCACCGGTTCGTATTCTGTGGGCATGATGGACGCGGACTGGCAATGACGCTAACGAGGACCTTGTTCTGCGTTCTGCTGGGCATTTTCCTGATCGGCGCATCTACAGCAACGAGCGCCTACACATGCTGGGATAGAAGCGATATCGTCGGCGTTTATCAACTTCACCCGGACTACAGTTGACCAGATGACAGCATGGTTATTTTCTGGCGACCTGGCTCTTCTAGCGACACCACCTGGTAGTCGCGGTGTGACGTCACCCAAGAACACCACTATAAAACAATCACCTCACCGGTTCGTCTTCTGCGGACGCGATGGACGCGGACTGGCAATGAGGCCTACGAGGACCTTTCTCTGCGTTCTGCAGGGCATTTTCCTGATCGGTGCATCTACAGCAACGAGCGCCTACACGTGCGTGGATAGAAGCGTTATCGTCGGCGTTTATCAACTTCTTCCTGATTACACTGTTGACCAGATGACAGCATGGTTATTTTCTGGCGACCTGGTTCTTCTAGCGACACCACCTGGTAGTCGCGGTGTGACGTCACCTGAGACCACCAATATACAAGAAGCACCTCACCGTTTCGTCTTCTGTGGATACGATGGACGTGGGCTGGAAATGACGCTAACGAGGACCTTGTTCTGCGTTCTGCAGGGCATTTTCCTGATCGGCGCATCTACAGCAACGAGCGCCTACACGTGCGGGGATAGAAGCGATATCGTCGGAATTTGTACACTTCGTCCGGATCACACTGTTGACCGGATGACAACATTGTTATTTTCTCAGGACCTCGCTCTTCTAGCGACACCACATGGTAGTCGCGGTGTGACATCACCTGAGACCACCAATATATAAAAACCACCTCATCGGTTCGTATTCTGTGGGTACGATGGATGCGGACTGGCAATGACGCTAACGAGGACCTTGTTCTGCGTTATGCACTTCATTTTCCAGACCGGCGCATCTACAGCAACAAGCGCCTACACGTGCGGGGATTGAAGCGATATCGTCGGCGTTTATCAACTTCGTCCGTATTACACTGTTGACCAGATGACAGCATTGTTATATTCTCGGGACCTGGTTCTAGCGGCACCACCTGGTAGTCGCTGTGCGACGTCACCTGAGACCAGCAATATACAAGAAGCACCTCACCGGTTCGTATTCCGTGAGCACGATGGACGCGGACTGGCAATAACGCTAAAGAGGACCTTGTTCTGCGTTCTGCAGGGCAATTTCCTGATCGGCGCATCTGCAGCAACGAGCCCCTACAGGTGCGGGGATAGAAGCGATATCGTCGGCGTTTATCAACTTCGTCCGGATTACACTGTTGACCAGATGACAGCATTGTTATTTTCTTGGGACCTGGCCCTTCTAGCGACAACACCTGGTAATCGCGGTGTGACGTCACTTGAGGCTACCAATATACAGGAAGCACGTCACCGTTTCGTATTCTGTGGGCACGATGGACGCGGACTGGCAATGACGCTAACGAGGACCTTGTTCTGCGTTCTGCAGGGCATTTTCCTGATCGGCGCATCTACAGCAACGAGCGCCTACACATGCTGGGATAGAAGCGATATCGTCGGCGTTTATCAACTTCACCCGGATTACAGTTGACCAGATGACAGCATGGTTTTTTTCTGGCGACCTGGCTCTTCTAGCGACACCACCTGGTAGTCGCGGTGTGACGTCACCCAAGAACACCACTATAAAACAATCACCTCACCGGTTCGTCTTCTGCGGACGCGATGGACGCGGACTGGCAATGAGGCCTACGAGGACCTTTCTCTGCGTTCTGCAGGGCATTTTCCTGATCGGTGCATCTACAGCAACGAGCGCCTACACGTGCGTGGATAGAAGCGTTATCGTCGGCGTTTATCAACTTCTTCCTGATTACACTGTTGACCAGATGACAGCATGGTTATTTTCTGGCGACCTGGTTCTTCTAGCGACACCACCTGGTAGTCGCGGTGTGACGTCACCTGAGACCACCAATATACAAGAAGCACCTCACCGTTTCGTCTTCTGTGGATACGATGGACGTGGGCTGGAAATGACGCTAACGAGGACCTTGTTCTGCGTTCTGCAGGGCATTTTCCTGATCGGCGCATCTACAGCAACGAGCGCCTACACGTGCGGGGATAGAAGCGATATCGTCGGAATTTGTACACTTCGTCCGGATCACACTGTTGACCGGATGACAACATTGTTATTTTCTCAGGACCTCGCTCTTCTAGCGACACCACATGGTAGTCGCGGTGTGACATCACCTGAGACCACCAATATATAAAAACCACCTCATCGGTTCGTATTCTGTGGGTACGATGAATGCGGACTGGCAATGACGCTAACGAGGACCTTGTTCTGCGTTATGCACTTCATTTTCCAGATCGGCGCATCTACAGCAACAAGCGCCTACACGTGCGGGGATTGAAGCGATATCGTCGGCGTTTATCAACTTCGTCCGTATTACACTGTTGACCAGATGACAGCATTGTTATATTCTCGTGACCTGGTTCTTCTAGCGGCACCACCTGGTAGTCGCTGTGCGACGTCACCTGAGACCAGCAATATACAAGAAGCACCTCACCGGTTCGTATTCCGTGAGCACGATGGACGCGGACTGGCAATAACGCTAAAGAGGACCTTGTTCTGCGTTCTGCAGGGCAATTTCCTGATCGGCGTTTCTGCAGCAACGAGCCCCTACAGGTGCGGGGATAGAAGCGATATCGTCGGCGTTTATCAACTTCGTCCGGATTACACTGTTGACCAGATGACAGCATTGTTATTTTCTTGGGACCTGGCCCTTCTAGCGACAACACCTGGTAATCGCGGTGTGACGTCACTTGAGGCTACTATTATACAAGAAGCACGTCACCGGTTCGTATTCTGTGGGCACGATGGACGCGGACTGGCAATGACGCTAACGAGGACCTTGTTCTGCGTTCTGCAGGGCATTTTCCTGATCGGCGCATCTACAGCAACGAGCGCCTACACATGCTGGGATAGAAGCGATATCGCCGGCGTTTATCGACTTCGTCCGGAATTTAGTTGACCAGAGGACAGCATGGTTATTTTCTGGTGACCTGGCTCTTCTAGCGACACCACCTGGCAGTCGTGGTGTGACGTCACCCAAGAACACCACTATAAAACAATCACCTCACCGGTTCGTCTTCTGCGGACACGATGGACGCGGACTGGCAATGACGCCTACGAGGGCCTTGTTCTGCATTCTGCAGGGCATTTTCCTGATCGGCGCATCTACAGCAACGAGCGCCTACACGTGCGGGGATAGAAGCGGTATCGTCGGCGTTTATCAACTTCGTCCGGATTACACTGTTGACCAGATGACAGGATTGTTATATTCTCGGGACCTGGCTATTCTAGCGACACCACCTGGTAGTCGCGGTGTGACGTCACCTGAGACCACCAATATACAAGAAGCACCTCACCGGTTCGTATTCTGTGGGCACGATGGACCCGGACTGGCAATGACACTTACGAGGACTTTTTCTGCGTTCTGAAGGGCATTTTCCTGATCGGCGCATCTACAGCAACGAGCGCGTACACGTGCGGGTTTAGAAGCGATATCTTCAGCGTTTATCACCTTCGTCCGGATTACACTGTTGACCAGATGACAGCATTGTTATTTTCTTGGGACCTGGCCCTTCTAGCGACACCACCTGGTAGTCGCGGTGTGACGTCACTTGAGACCACCAATATACAAGAAGCACGTCACCGGTTCGTATTCTGTGGGCACGATGGACGCGGACTGGCAATGACGCTAACGAGGACCTTGTTCTGCGTTCTGCAGGACATTTTCCTGATCGGCGCATCTACAGCAACGAGCGCCTACACATGCTGGAATAGAAGCGATATCGTCGGCGTTTATCAACTTCGTCCGGATTACAGTTGACCAGATGACAGCATGGTTATTTTCTGGCGACCTGGCTCTTCTAGCGACACCACCTGGTAGTCGCGGTGTGACTTCACCCAACAACACCACTATAAAACAATCACCTCACCGGTTCGTCTTCTGGGGACACGATGGACGCGGACTGGCAATGACGCCTACGAGGACCTTGTTCTGCGTTCTGCAGGACATTTTCCAGATCAGCGCATCTACAGCAACGAGCGTCTACACGCGCGGGGATAGAAGCGATATCGTTGGCGTTTATCAACTTCGTCCGGATTACACTGTTGACCAGATGACAGCATGGTTATTTTCTGGCGACCTGACACTTCTAGCGACAATACCTGGAAGTCGCGGTGTGACGTCACCTGTGAGCACCACTATAAAACAAGCACCTCACCGGTTCGTATTCTGTGGGCACGATGGACGCGGACTGGCAATGACGCCTACGAGGACCTTGTTCTGCGTTCTGCAGGGCAATTTCCTGATCGGCGCATCTACAGCAACTAGCGCCTACACGTGCAGGGATAGAAGCGATATCGTCGGCGTTTATCAACTTCGTCCGGATTACACTGTTGACCAGATGACAGCATTGTTATTTTCTTGGGACCTGGCCCTTCTAGCCACACCACCTGGTAGTCGCGGTGTGACGTCACTTGAGACCACCAATATACAAGAAGCACGTCACCGGTTCGTATTCTGTGGGCACGATGGACGCGGACTGGCAATGACGCTAACGAGGACATTGTTCTGCGTTCTGCAGGGCATTTTCCTGATCGGCGCATCTACAGCAACGAGCGCCTACCCATGCTGGGATAGAAGCGATATCGTCGGCATTTATCAACTTCGCCCGGATTACAGTTGACCAGATGACAGCATGGTTATTTTCTGGCGACCTGGCCCTTCTAGCGACACCACCTGGTAGTCGCGGTGTGACGTCACCCAAGAACACCACTATAAAACAATCACCTCACCGGTTCGTCTTCTGCGGACACGATGGACGCGGACTGGCAATGAGGCCTACGAGGACCTTTTTCTGCGTTCTGCAGGGCATTTTTCTGATCGGCGCATCTCCAGCAACGAGCGCCTACACGTGCAGGGATAGAAGCGATATCGTCGGCGTTTATCAACTTCGTCTGGATTACACTGTTGACCAGATGACAGCATGGTTATTTTCTGGCGACCTGGCTCTTCTCGCGACACCACCTGGTAGTCGCGGTGTGACGTCACTTGAGAGCACCAATATACAAGAAGCACGTCACCGGTTCGTATTCTGTGGGCACGATGGACGCGGACTGGCAATGACGCTAACGAGGACCTTGTTCTGCGTTCTGCAGGGCATTTTCCTGATCGGCGCATCTACAGCAACGAGCGCCTACACATGCTGGAATAGAAGCGATATCGCCGGCGTTTATCAACTTCGTCCGGATTACAGTTGACCAGATGACAGCATGGTTATTTTCTGGCGACCTGGCTCTTCTAGCGACACCACCTGGTAGTCGCGGTGTGACTTCACCCAACAACACCACTATAAAACAATCACCTCACCGGTTCGTCTTCTGGGGACACGATGGACGCGGACTGGCAATGACGCCTACGAGGACCTTGTTCTGCGTTCTGCAGGACATTTTCCAGATCAGCGCATCTACAGCAACGAGCGTCTACACGCGCGGGGATAGAAGCGATATCGTTGGCGTTTATCAACTTCGTCCGGATTACACTGTTGACCAGATGACAGCATGGTTATTTTCTGGCGACCTGACACTTCTAGCGACAATACCTGGAAGTCGCGGTGTGACGTCACCTGTGAGCACCACTATAAAACAAGCACCTCACCGGTTCGTATTCTGTGGGCACGATGGACGCGGACTGGCAATGACGCCTACGAGGACCTTGTTCTGCGTTCTGCAGGGCAATTTCCTGATCGGCGCATCTACAGCAACGAGCGCCTACACGTGCAGGGATAGAAGCGATATCGTCGGCGTTTATCAACTTTGTCCGGATTACACTGTTGACCAGATGACAGCATTGTTATTTTCTTGGGACCTGGCCCTTCTAGCCACACCACCTGGTAGTCGCGGTGTGACGTCACTTGAGACCACCAATATACAAGAAGCACGTCACCGGTTCGTATTCTGTGGGCACGATGGACGCGGACTGGCAATGACGCTAACGAGGACATTGTTCTGCGTTCTGCAGGGCATTTTCCTGATCGGCGCATCTACAGCAACGAGCGCCTACCCATGCTGGGATAGAAGCGATATCGTCGGCATTTATCAACTTCGCCCGGATTACAGTTGACCAGATGACAGCATGGTTATTTTCTGGCGACCTGGCCCTTCTAGCGACACCACCTGGTAGTCGCGGTGTGACGTCACCCAAGAACACCACTATAAAACAATCACCTCACCGGTTCGTCTTCTGCGGACACGATGGACGCGGACTGGCAATGAGGCCTACGAGGACCTTTTTCTGCGTTCTGCAGGGCATTTTTCTGATCGGCGCATCTCCAGCAACGAGCGCCTACACGTGCAGGGATAGAAGCGATATCGTCGGCGTTTATCAACTTCGTCTGGATTACACTGTTGACCAGATGACAGCATTGTTGTATTCTCGGGACCTTGCTCTTCTAGCGACACTACGTGGTAGTCACGGTGTGACGTCACCTGAGAGCACCACTATAAATGAAGCACCTCACCGGTTCGTATTCTGTAGGCACGATGGACGCGGACTGGCAATGACGTCTACGAGGACCTTGTTCTGCGTTCTGCAGGGCTTTTTCTGATCGGCACATCTACAGCAACGAGCGCCTACACGTGCGGGGATAGAAGCGATATCGTCGGAATTTATACTCTTCGTCCGGATCACACTGTTGACCAGATGACAACATTGTTATTTTCTCAGGACCTCGCTCTTCTAGCGACACCACCTTGTAGTCGCGGTGTGACGTCACCTGAGACCACCAATATGTAAAAAGCACCTCATCGGTTCGTATTCTGTGGGTACGATGGACGCGGACTGGCAATGACGCTAACGAGGACCTTGTTCTGCGTTATGCACTTCATTTTTCAGATCGGCGCATCTACAGCAAAGAGTGCCTACACGTGCGGGGATTGAAGTGATATCATCGGCGTTTATCAACTTCGTCCGGATTACACTGTTGACCAGATGACAGGATTGTTATATTCTCGGGACCTGGCTCTTCTAGCGGCACCCCCTGGTAGTCGCTGTATGACGTCACCTAGACCACCAATATACAAGAAGCACCTCACCGGTTCGTATTCTGTGGGCACGATGGACGCGGACTGGCAATAACGCTAAAGAGGACCTTGTTATGCGTTCTTCAGGGCATTTTCCAGATCGGCGTATCTACAGCAACGAGCGCCTACACGTGCGGGGATAGAAGCGATATCGTCGGCTTTATCAACTTCGTCCGGATTACACTGTTGACCACATGACAGCATGGTTATTTTCTGGCGGCCTGGCTCTTCTAGCGACACCACCTGGTAGTCGCGATGTGACGTCATCCAAGAACACCACTATAAAAGAAGCACCTCGCCGGTTCGTATTATGTGGGCAGGGTGGACGCGGACTGGCAATGACGCCTACGAGGACCTTGTTCTGCGTTCTGCAGGGCATTTTCCAGATCGGCGCATCTACAGCAACGAGCGGCTACACGTGCGGGGATTAAAGCGATATTGTTGGCGTTTATCAACTTCGTCCGGATTGCACTGTTGACCAGATGACAGCATGGTTATTTTCTGGCGACCTGACTCTTCTAGCGACAATACCTGGAAGTCGCGGTGTGAAGTCACCTGAGAGCACAACTATAAAACAAGCACCTCACCAGTTCGTATTCTGTGGGCACGATGGACGGGGACTGGCAATGACGCTAACGAGGACCTTGTTCTGCGTTCTGCAGGGCATATTTCTGATCGGCGCATCTACAGCAACGAGCACCTACACATGCTGGGATAGAAGCGATATCATCGGCGTTTATCAACTTCGTCCGGATTACAGTTGACCAGATGACAGCATGGATATTTTCTGGCGACCTGGCTCTTCTAGCGGCACCACCTGGTAGTCGCGGTGTGACGTCACCCAAGAAAACCACTATAAAACAATCACCTCACCGGTTCGTCTTCTGCGGACACGATGGACGCGGACTGGCAATGACGCCTACGAGGACCTTGTTCTGCGTTCTGCAGGGCATTTTCCTTATCGGCGCATCTACAGCAACGACCGCCTACACGTGCGGGGACAGAAGCGATATCGTCGGCATTATCAACTTCGTCCGGATTACACTGTTGACCAGATGACAGCATGGTTATTTTCTGGCGACCTGGCTCTTCTAGCGGCACCACCTGGTAGTCGCGGTGTGACGTCACTTGAGACTACCAATATACAAGAAGCACGTCACCGGTTCGTATTCTGTGGGCACGATGGACGCGACTGGCAATGACGCCTATGAGGACCTTCTTCTGCGTTCTGCATGACATTTTCCAGATCAGCGCATCTACAGCAACGAGCGTCTACACGTGCGGGGATAGAAGCGATATCGTCGGCGTTTATCAACTTCGTCCGGATTACACTGTTGACCACATGACAGCATGGTTATTTTCTGGCGACCTGGCACTTCTAGCGACACCACCTGGTAGTCGCGGTGTGACGTCACCTGAGACCACCAATATACAAGAAGCATGTCACCGGTCCGTATTCTGTGGGCACGATGGACGCGGACTGGCAATGACGCTAACGAGGACCTTGTTCTGCGTTATGCAGTGCATTTTCCAGATCGGCGCATCTACAGCAACGAGCGCCTACACGTGGGGAATTGAAGCGATATCGTCGGCGTTTATCAACTTCGTCCAGATTACACTGTTGACCAGATGACAGCATTGTTATATTCTCGGGACCTGGTTCTTCTAGCGGCACCACCTGGTAGTCGCTGTGCGACGTCACCTGAGACCACCAATATACAAGAAGCACCTCACCGGTTCGTATTCTGTGGGCATGATGGACGCGGACTGGCAATAACGCTAAAGAGGACCTTGTTCTGCGTTCTGCAGGGCATTTTCCAGATCGGCGTATCTAGAGGAACGAGCGCCTACACGTGCGGGGATAGAAGCGATACCGTCTGCGTTTATCAACTTCGTCCGTATTGCACTGTTGACCACATGACAGCATGGTTATTTTCTGGCGACCTGGCTCTTCTAGCGACACCACCTGGTAGTCGTGATGTGACGTCACCCAAGAACACTGCTATAAAAGAAGCACCTCACCGGTTCGTGTTCTGTGGACACGATGGACGCGGACTGGCAATGATGCCTACGAGGACCTTGTTCTGCGCTCTGCAGGGCATTTTCCAGATCGGCTCATCTACAGCAAAAAGCGGCTACACATGCGGGGATAGAAGCGATATAGTCGGCGTTTATCAACTCGTCCGGATTACACTGTTGACCAGATGACAGCATGGTAATTTTCTGGCGACCTGACTCTTCTAGCGACAACACCTGGAAGTCGCGGTGTGACGTCACCTGAGAGCACCACTATAAATGAAGCACCTCACCGGTTCGTATTCTGTGGGCACGATGGACGCGGACTGGCAATGACGTCTACGAGGACCTTGTTCTGCGTTCTGCAGGGCTTTTTTCTGATCGGCACATCTACAGCAACGAGCGCCTACACGTGCGGGGATAGAAGCGATATCGTCGGAATTTATACTCTTCGTCGGATCACACTTTTGACCAGATGACAACATTGTTATTTTCTCAGGACCTCGCTCTTCTAGCGACACCACCTTGTAGTCGCGGTGTGACGTCACCTGAGACCACCAATATGTAAAAAGCACCTCATCGGTTCGTATTCTGTGGGTACGATGGACGCGGACTGGCAATGACGCTAACGAGGACCTTGTTCTGCGTTATGCACTTCATTTTTCAGATCGGCGCATCTACAGCAAAGAGTGCCTACACGTGCGGGGATTGAAGCGATATCATCGGCGTTTATCAACTTCGTCCGGATTACCCTGTTGACCAGATGACAGGATTGTTATATTCTCGAGACCTGGCTCTTCTAGCGGCACCCCCTGGTAGTCGCTGTATGACGTCACCTAGACCACCAATATACAAGAAGCACCTCACCGGTTCGTATTCTGTGGGCACGATGGACGCGGACTGGCAATAACGCTAAAGAGGACCTTGTTATGCGTTCTTCAGGGCATTTTCCAGATCGGCGTATCTACAGCAACGAGCGCCTACACGTGCGGGGATAGAAGCGATATCGTCGGCTTTATCAACTTCGTCCGGATTACACTGTTGACCAGATGAGAGCATTGTTATATTCTCGGGACCTGGCTCTTCTAGCGACACTACCTGGTAGTCACGGTGTGACGTCACCTGAGACCACCAATATACAAGAATCACCTCACCGGTTCGTATTCTGTGGGCACGAAGGACGCGGACTGGCAATGGCGCCTACGAGGACCTTGTTCTGCGTTCTGCACGGCAATTTCCTGATCGGCGCATCTCCAGCAACGAGCGCCTACACGTGCCGGGATAGAAGCGATATCGTCGGCGTTTATCAACTTCGCCCGGATTACAGTTGACCAGATGACAGCATGGTTATTTTCTCGGGCCCTCGCTCTTCTAGCGACACCACCTGGTAGTAGCGGTGTGACGTCTCTTGAGACCACCAATATACAAGAAGCACGTCACCGGTTCGTATTCTGTGGGCACGATGGACGCGGACTGGCAATGACGCTAACGAGGACCTTGTTCTGCGTTCTGCAGGGCATTTTCCTGATCGGCGCATCTACAGCAACGAGCGTCTACACGTGCGGGGATAGAAGCGATATCGTCGGCGTTTATCAACTTCGCCCGGATTACAGTTGACCAGATGACAGCATGGTTATTTTCTCGGGCCCTCGCTCTTCTAGCGACACCACCTGGTAGTAGCGGTGTGACGTCATCTGAGACCACCAATATATAAGAAGCACCTCATCGGTTCGTATTCTGTGGGTACGATGGACGCGGACTGGCAATGACGCTAACGAGGACCTTGTTCTGCGTTATGCAGGGCATTTTCCAGTTCGGCGCATCTACAGCAACGAGCGCCTACACATTGCTGGGATAGAAGCGATATCGTCGGCGTTTATCAACTTCGTCCGGATTACAGTTGACCAGATGACAGCATGGTTATTTTCTGGGGACCTGGCTCTTCTAGCGACACCACCTGGTAGTAGCGGTGTGACGTCATCTGAGACCACCAATATATAAGAAGCACCTCATCGGTTCGTATTCTGTGGGTACGATGGACGCGGACTGGCAATGACGCTAACGAGGACCTTGTTCTGCGTTCTGCAGGGCATTTTCCTGATCGGCGCATCTACAGCAACGAGCGTCTACACGTGCGGGGATAGAAGCGATATCATCGGCGTTTATCAACTTCGTCCGGGTTACACTGTTGACCAGATGAGAGCATTGTTATATTCTCGGGACCTGGCTCTTCTAGCGACACTACCTGGTAGTCACGGTGTGACGTCACCTGAGACCACCAATATACAAGAATCACCTCACCGGTTCGTATTCTGTGGGCACAAAGGACGCGGACTGGCAATGGCGCCTACGAGGACCTTGTTCTGCGTTCTGCACGGCAATTTCCTGATCGGCGCATCTCCAGCAACGAGCGCCTACACGTGCCGGGATAAAAGCGATATCGTCGGCGTTTATCAACTTCGCCCGGATTACAGTTGACCAGATGAGAGCATGGTTATTTTCTCGGGCCCTCGCTCTTCTAGCGACACCACCTGGTAGTAGCGGTGTGACGTCTCTTGAGACCACCAATATACAAGAAGCACGTCACCGGTTCGTATTCTGTGGGCACGATGGACGCGGACTGGCAATGACGCTAACGAGGACCTTGTTCTGCGTTCTGCAGGGCATTTTCCTGATCGGCGCATCTACAGCAACGAGCGTCTACACGTGCGGGGATAGAAGCGATATCGTCGGCGTTTATCAACTTCGCCCGGATTACAGTTGACCAGATGACAGCATGGTTATTTTCTCGGGCCCTCGCTCTTCTAGCGACACCACCTGGTAGTAGCGGTGTGACGTCATCTGAGACCACCAATATATAAGAAGCACCTCATCGGTTCGTATTCTGTGGGTACGATGGACGCGGACTGGCAATGACGCTAACGAGGACCTTGTTCTGCGTTATGCAGGGCATTTTCCAGTTCGGCGCATCTACAGCAACGAGCGCCTACACGTGCGGGGATAGAAGCGGTATCGTCGGCGTTTATCAACTTCGTCCGGATTACACTGTTGACCAGATGACAGAATTGTTATATTCTCGGGACCTGGCTCTTCTAGCGACACCACCTGGTAGTCGCGATGTTACGTCACCCAAGAACACCACTATAAAAGAAGCACCTCGCCGGTTCGTATTATGTGGGCAGGATGGACGCGGACTGGCAATGACGCCTACGAGGACCTTGTTCTGCGTTCTTCAGGGCATTTTCCAGATCGGCGTATCTACAGCAACGAGCGCCTACACGTGCGGGGATAGAAGCGATATCGTCGGCGTTTATCAACTTCGTCCGGATTACACTGTTGACCACATGAAAACATGGTTATTTTCTGGCGACCTGGCTCTTCTAGCGACACCACCTGGTAGTCGCGGTGTGACGTCACCTGAGACCACCAATATACAAGAAGCGCCTCACCGGTTCGTCTTCTGTGGATACGATGGACGTGGGCTGGCAATGACGCCTACGAGGACCTTGTTCTGCGTTCTGCAGGGCATTTTCCAGATCGGCGTATCTAGAGCAACGAGCGCCTACACGTGCGGGGATAGAAGCGATACCATCTGCGTTTATCAACTTCGTCCGTATTGCACTGTTGACCACATGTCAGCATGGTTATTTTCTGGCGACCTGGCCCTTCTAGCGACACCACCTGATAGTCACGGTGTGACGTCACTTGAGACCACCAATATACAAGAAACACGTCACCGGTTCGTATTCTGTGGGCACGATGGACGCGGACTGGCAATGACGCTAACGAGGACCTTGTTCTGCGTTCTGCAGGGCATTTTCCTGATCGGCGCATCTACAGCAACCAGCGCCTACACATTGCTGGGATAGAAGCGATATCGTCGGCGTTTATCAACTTCGTCCGGATTACAGTTGACCAGATGACAGCATGGTTATTTTCTGGGGACCTGGCTCTTCTAGCGACACCACCAGGTAGTATCGGTGTGACGTCACCGAGACCACCAATATACAAGAAGCACCTTACCGGTTTGTCTTCTGTGGACACGATGAACGTGGGCTGGCAATGACGCCTACGAGGACCTTGTTCTGCGTTCTGCAGTACATTTTCCAGATCAGCGCATCTACAGCAACGAGCGTCTACACGTGCCGGGATAGAAGCGATATCGTCGGCGTTTATCAACTTCGCCCGGATTACAGTTGACCAGATGACAGCATGGTTATTTTCTCGGGCCCTCGCTCTTCTAGCGACACCACCTGGTAGTAGCGGTGTGGCGTCTCTTGAGACCACCAATATACAAGAAGCACGTCATCGGTTCGTATTCTGTGGGCACGATGGACGCGGACTGGCAATGACGCTAACGAGGACCTTGTTCTGCGTTCTGCAGGGCATTTTCCTGATCGGCGCATCTACAGCAACGAGCGTCTACACGTGCGGGGATAGAAGCGATATCGTCGGCGTTTATCAACTTCGTCCGGATTACACTGTTGACCAGATGACAGCATTGTTATATTCTCGGGACCTGGCTCTTCTAACGACACTACCTGGTAGTCACGGTGTGACGTCACCTGAGACCACCAATATACAAGAAGCACCTCACCGGTTCGTATTCTGTGGGCACGAAGGACGCGGACTGGCAATGACGCCTACGAGGACCTTGTTCTGCGTTCTGCACGGCAATTTCCTGATCGGCGCATCTCCAGCAACGAGCGCCTACACGTGCCGGGATAGAAGCGATATCGTCGGCGTTTATCAACTTCGCCCGGATTACAGTTGACCAGATGACAGCATGGTTATTTTCTCGGGCCCTCGCTCTTCTAGCGACACCACCTGGTAGTAGCGGTGTGACGTCATCTGAGACCACCAATATATAAGAAGCACCTCATCGGTTCGTATTCTGTGGGTACGATGGACGCGGACTGGCAATGACGCTAACGAGGACCTTGTTCTGCGTTATGCAGGGCATTTTCCAGTTCGGCGCATCTACAGCAACGAGCGCCTACACGTGCGGGGACAGAAGCGGTATCGTCGGCGTTTATCAACTTCGTCCGGATTACACTGTTGACCAGATGACAGAATTGTTATATCCTCGGGACCTGGCTCTTCTAGCGACACCACCTGGTAGTCGCGATGTTACGTCACCCAAGAACACCACTATAAAAGAAGCACCTCGCCGGTTCGTATTATGTGGGCAGGATGGACGCGGACTGGCAATGACGCCTACGAGGACCTTGTTCTGCGTTCTTCAGGGCATTTTCCAGATCGGCGTATCTACAGCAACGAGCGCCTACACGTGCGGGGATAGAAGCGATATCGTCGGCGTTTATCAACTTCGTCCGGATTACACTGTTGACCACATGACAGCATGGTTATTTTCTGGCGACCTGGCTCTTCTAGCGACACCACCTGGTAGTCGCGGTGTGACGTCACCTGAGACCACCAATATACAAGAAGCGCCTCACCGGTTCGTCTTCTGTGGATACGATGGACGTGGGCTGGCAATGACGCCTACGAGGACCTTGTTCTGCGTTCTGCAGGGCATTTTCCAGATCGGCGTATCTAGAGCAACGAGCGCCTACACGTGCGGGGATAGAAGCGATACCGTCTGCGTTTATCAACTTCGTCCGTATTGCACTGTTGACCACATGACAGCATGGTTATTTTCTGGCGACCTGGCCCTTCTAGCGACACCACCTGGTAGTCACGGTGTGACGTCACTTGAGACCACCAATATACAAGAAGCACGTCACCGGTTCGTATTCTGTGGGCACGATGGACGCTGACTGGCAATGACGCTAACGAGGACCTTGTTCTGCGTTCTGCAGGGCATTTTCCTGATCGGCGCATCTACAGCAACGAGCGTCTACACGTGCGGGGATAGAAGCGATATCGTCGGCGTTTATCAACTTCGTCCGGATTACACTGCTGACCAGATGACAGCATTGTTATATTCTCGGGACCTGGCTCTTCTAGCGACACTACCTGGTAGTCACGGTGTGACGTCACCTGAGACCACCAATATACAAGAAGCACCTCACCGGTTCGTATTCTGTGGGCACGAAGGACGCGGACTGGCAATGACGCCTACGAGGACCTTGTTCTGCGTTCTGCACGGCAATTTCCTGATCGGCGCATCTCCAGCAACGAGCACCTACACGTGCCGGGATCGAAGCGATATCGTCGGCGTTTATCAACTTCGCCCGGATTACAGTTGACCAGATGACAGCATGGTTATTTTCTGGCGACCTGGCTGTTCTAGCGACACCACCTGGTAGTCGCGGTGTGACGTCACTTGAGACCACCAATATACAAGAAGCACCTCACCGGTTCGTCTTCTGTGGATACGATGGACGTGGGCTGGCAATGACGCCTACGAGGACCTTGTTCTGCGTTCTGCATGACATTTTCCAGATCAGCGCATCTACAGCAACGAGCGTCTACACGTGCGGGGATAGAAGCGATATCGTCGGCGTTTATCAACTTCGTCCGGATTACACTGTTGACCACATGACAGCATGGTTATTTTCTGGCGACCTGGCTCTTCTAGCGACACCACCTGGTAGTCGCGGTGTGACGTCACCTGAGACCACCAATATACAAGAAGCATGTCACCGGTTCGTATTCTGTGGGTACGATGGACGCGGACTGGCAATGACGCTAACGAGGACCTTGTTCTGCGTTACGCAGTGCATTTTCCAGATCGGCGCATCTACAGCAACGAGCGCCTACACGTGCGGGGATTGAAGCGATATCGTCGGCGTTTATCAACTTCGTCCAGATTACACTGTTGACCAGATGACAGCATTGTTATATTCTCGGGACCTGGTTCTTCTAGCGGCACCACATGGTAGTCGCTGTGCGACGTCACCTGAGACCACCAATATACAAAAAGCACCTCACCTGTTCGTACTCTGTGGGCACGATGGACGCGGACTGGCAATAACGCTAAAGAGGACCTTGTTCTGCGTTCTGCAGGGAATTTTCCAGATCGGCGCATCTACAGCAAAAAGCGGCTACACATGCGGGGATAGAAGCGATATAGTCGCCGTTTATCAACTCGTCCGGATCACACTGTTGACCAGATGACAGCATGGTTATTTTTTGGCGACCTGACTCTTCTAGCGACAATACCTGGAAGTCGCGGTGTGACGTCACCTCAGAGCACCACTATAAATGAAGCACCTCACCGGTTCGTATTCTGTGGGCACGATGGACGCGGACTGGCAATGACGTCTACGAGGACCTTGTTCTGCGTTCTGCAGGGCTTTTTTCTGATCGGCACATCTACAGCAACGAGCGCCTACACGTGCGGGGATAGCAGCGATATCGTCGGAATTTATACTCTTCGTCCGGATCACACTGTTGACCAGATGACAACATTGTTATTTTCTCAGGACCTCGCTCTTCTAGCGACACCACCTTGTAGTCGCGGTGTGACGTCACCTGAGACCACCAATATGTAAAAAGCACCTCATCGGTTCGTATTCTGTGGGTACGATGGACGCGGACTGGCAATGACGCTAACGAGGACCTTGTTCTGCGTTATGCAGGGCATTTTCCAGTTCGGCGCATCTACAGCAACGAGCGCCTACACGTGCGGGGATAGAAGCGGTATCGTCGGCGTTTATCAACTTCGTCCGGATTACACTGTTGACCAGATGACAGGATTGTTATATTCTCGGGACCTGGCTCTTCTAGCGACACCACCTGATAGTCGCGGTGTGACGTCACCTGAGACCACGAATATACAAGAAGCACCACACCGGTTCGTATTCTGTGGGCACGATGGACGCGGACTGGCAATAACGCTAAAGAGGACCTTGTTCTGCGTTCTTCAGGGCATTTTCCAGATCGGCGTATCTGCAGCAACGAGCGCCTACACGTGCGGGGATAGAAGCGATATCGTCGGCTTTATCAACTTCGTCCGGATTACACTGTTGACCACATGACAGCATGGTTATTTTCTGGCGACCTGGCTCTTCTAGAGACACCACCTGGTAGTCGCGATGTTACGTCACCCAAGAACACCACTATAAAAGAAGCACCTCGCCGGTTCGTATTATGTGGGCAGGATGGACGCGGACTGGCAATGACGCCTACGAGGACCTTGTTCTGCGTTCTGCAGGGCATTTTCCAGATCGGCGCCTCTACAGCAACGAGCGGCTACACGTGCGGGGATAGAAGCGATATTGTTGGCGTTTATCAACTTCGTCCGGATTACACTGTTGACCAGATGACAGCATGGTTATTTTCTGGCGACCTGACTCTTCTAGCGACAATACCTGGAAGTCGCGGTGTGAAGTCACCTGAGAGCACAACTATAAAACAAGCACCTCACCAGTTCGTATTCTGTGGGCACGATGGACGGGGACTGGCAATGACGCTAACGAGGACCTTGTTCTGCGTTCTGCAGGGCATTTTCCTGATCGGCGTATCTACAGCAACGAGCGCCTACGCAGGCTGGGATAGAAGCGATATCATCGGCGTTTATCAACTTCGTCCGGATTACAGTTGACCAGATGACAGCATGGATATTTTCTGGCGACCTGGCTCTTCTAGCGGCACCACCTTGTAGTCGCGGTGTGACGTCACCCAAGAACACCACTATAAAACAATCACCTCACCGGTTCGTCTTCTGCGGACACGATGGACGCGGACTGGCAATGACGCCTACGAGGACCTTGTTCTGCGTTCTGCAGGGCATTTTCCTGATCGGCGCATCTACAGCAACGACCGCCTACACGTGCGGGGACAGAAGCGATATCGTCGGCGTTATCAACTTCGTCCGGATTACACTGTTGACCAGATGACAGCATGGTTATTTTCTGGCGACCTGGCTCTTCTAGCGACACCACCTGGTAGTCGCGGTGTGACGTCACTTGAGACTACCAATACACAAGAAGCACGTCACCGGTTCGTATTCTGTCGGCACGATGGACGCGGACTGGCAATGACGCCTACGAGGACCTTGTTCTGCGTTCTGCATGACATTTTCCAGATCAGCGCATCTACAGCAACGAGCGCCTACACGTGCGGGGATTGAAGCGATATCGTCGGCGTTTATCAACTTCGTCCGGATTACACTGTTGACCAGATGACAGCATTGTTATTTTCTCGGGACCTGGCTCTTCTAGCGACACTACCTGGTAGTCACGGTGTGACGTCACCTGAGACCACCAATATACAAGAAGCACCTCACCGGTTCGTATTCTGTGGGCACGAAGGACGCGGACTGGCAATGACGCCTACGAGGACCTTGTTCTGCGTTCTGCATGACATTTTCCAAATCAGCGCATCTACAGCAACGAGCGTCTACACGTGCGGGGATAGAAGCGATATCGTCGGCGTTTATCAACTTCGTCCGGATTACACTGTTGACCACATGACAGCATGGTTATTTTCTGGCGACCTGGCTCTTCTAGCGACACCACCTGGTAGTCGCGGTGTGACGTCACCTGAGACCACCAATATACAAGAAGCATGTCACCGGTTCGTATTCTGTGGGTACGATGGACGCGGACTGGCAATGACGCTAACGAGGACCTTGTTCTGCGTTATGCAGTGCATTTTCCAGATCGGCGCATCTACAGCAACGAGCGCCTACACGTGCGGGGATTGAAGCGATATCGTCGGCGTTTATCAACTTCGTCCGGATTACACTGTTGACCAGATGACAGGATTGTTATATTCTCGGGACCTGGCTCTTCTAGCGACACCACCTGATAGTCGCGGTGTGACGTCACCTGAGACCACGAATATACAAGAAGCACCTCACCGGTTCGTATTCTGTGGGCACGATGGACGCGGACTGGCAATAACGCTAAAGAGGACCTTGTTCTGCGTTCTTCAGGGCATTTTTCAGATCGGCGTATCTACAGCAACAAGCGCCTACACGTGCGGGGATAGAAGCGATATCGTCGGCTTTATCAACTTCGTCCGGATTACACTGTTGACCACATGACAGCATGGTTATTTTCTGGCGACCTGGCTCTTCTAGCGACACCACCTGGTAGTCGCGATGTGACGTCACCCAAGAACACCACTATAAAAGAAGCACCTCGCCGGTTCGTATTATGTGGGCAGGATGGACGCGGACTGGCAATGACGCCTACGAGGACCTTGTTCTGCGTTCTGCAGGGCATTTTCCTGATCGGCACATCTACAGCAACGAGCGCCTACACGTGCGGGGATAGAAGCGATATCGTCGGAATTTATACACTTCGTCCGGATCACACTGTTGACCAGATGACAACATTGTTATTTTCTCAGGACCTCGCTCTTCTAGCGACACCACCTGGTAGTCGCGGTGTGACGTCACCTGAGACCACCACTATATAAAAAGCACCTCATCGGTTCGTATTCTGTTGGTACGATGGACGCGGACTGGCAATGACGCTAACGAGGACCTTGTTCTGCGTTATGCACTTCATTTTCCAGATCGGCGCATCTACAGCAAAGAGCGCCTACTCGTGCGGGGATTGAAGCGATATCATCGGCGTTTATCAACTTCGTCCGGATTACACTGTTGACCAGATGACAGCATTGTTATATTCTCGGGACCTGATTCTTCTAGCGGCACCACCTGGTAGTCGCTGTGCGACGTCACCTTAGACCACCAATATACAAGAAGCACCTCACCGGTTCGTATTCTGTGGGCACGATGGACGCGGACTGGCAATAACGCTAAAGAGGACCTTGTTCTGCGTTCTGCAGGGCATTTTCCAGATCGGCGTATCTAGAGCAACGAGCGGCTACACGTGCGGGGATAGAAGCGATACCGTCTGCGTTTATCAACTTCGTCCGTATTGCACTGTTGACCACATGACAGCATGGTTATTTTCTGGCGACCTGGCTCTTCTAGCGACACCACCTGGTAGTCGTGATGTGACGTCACCCAAGAACACTACTATAAAAGAAGCACCTCACCGGTTCGTGTTCTGTGGACACGATGGACGCGGACCGGCAATAATGCCTACGAGGACCTTGTTCTGCGTTCTGCAGAGCATTTTCCAGATCGGCGCATCTACAGCAAAGAGCGGCTACACGTGCGGGGATAGAAGCGATATAGTCGGCGTTTATCAACTCGTCCGGATTACAGTGTTGACCAGATGACAGCATGGTTATTTTCTGGCGACCTGACTCTTCTAGCGACAATACCTGGAAGTCCCGGTGTGACGTCACCTGAGAGCACCACTATAAAAGAAGCACCTCGCCGGTTCTTATTCTGTGGGCACGATGGACGCGGACTGGCAATGACGCCTACGAGGACTT
The DNA here is from genome assembly GCF_052857255.1 of Amblyomma americanum. Lineage (NCBI taxonomy): Eukaryota > Metazoa > Arthropoda > Arachnida > Ixodida > Ixodidae > Amblyomma > Amblyomma americanum. Next base: position 152,193,333 of record NC_135502.1, read on the forward strand.
TGTTCTGCGTTCTGCAGGGCAATTTCCTGATCGGCGCATCTACAGCAACGAGCGCCTACACATGCGGGGATCGAAGCGATATCGTCGGAGTTTATACACTTCGTCCGGATCACACTGTTGACCAGATGACAACATTGTTATTTTCTCGGGACCTCGCTCTTCTAGCGACACCACCTGGTAGTAGCGGTGTGACGTCATCTGAAACCACAATATATAAGAAGCACCTCATCGGTTCGTATTCTGTGGGTACGATGGACGCGGACTGGCAATGACGCTAACGAGGACCTTGTTCTGCGTTATGCAGGGCATTTTGCAGTTCGGCGCATCTTAAGCAACGAGCGCCTACACGTGCGGGGATAGAAGCGGTATCGTCGGCGTTTATCAACTTCGTCCGGATTACACTGTTGACCAGATGACAGGATTGTTATATTCTCGGGACCTGGCTCTTCTAGCGACACCACCTGTAGTCGAGGTGTGACGTCACCTGAGACCACGAATATACAAGAAGCACCTCACCGGTTCGTATTCTGTGGGCACGATGGACGCGGACTGGCAATAACGCTAAAGAGGACCTTGTTCTGCGTTCTTCAGGGCATTTTCCAGATCGGCGTATCTACAGCAACGAGCGACTACACGTGCGGGGATAGAAGCGATATCGTCGGCTTTATCAACTTCGTCCGGATTACACTGTTGACCACATGACAGCATGGTTATTTTCTGGCGACCTGGCTCTTCTAGCGACACCACCTGGTAGTCGCGATGTGACGTCACCCAAGAACACCACTATAAAAGAAGCACCTCGCCGGTTCGTATTATGTGGGCAGGATGGACGCGGACTGGCAATGACGCCTACGAGGACCTTGTTCTCCGTTCTGCAGGGCATTTTCCTGATCGGCACATCTACAGCAACGAGCGCCTACACGTGCGGGGATAGATGCGATATCGTCGGAATTTATACACTTCGTCCGGATCACACTGTTGACCAGATGACAATACAGTTATTTTCTCAGGACCTCGCTCTTCTAGCGACACCACCTGGTAGTCGCGGTGTGACGTCACCTGAGACCACCACTATATAAAAAGCACCTCATCGGTTCGTATTCTGTGGGTACGATGGACGCGGACTGGCAATGACGCTAACGAGGACCTTGTTCTGCGTTATGCACTTCATTTTCCAGATCGGCGCATCTACAGCAAAGAGCGCCTACACGTGCGGGGATTGAAGCGATATCATCGGCGTTTATCAACTTCGTCCGGATTACACTGTTGACCAGATGACAGCATTGTTATATTCTCGGGACCTGGTTCTTCTAGCGGCACCACCTGGTAGTCGCTGTGCGACGTCACCTTAGACCACCAATATACAAGAAGCACCTCACCGGTTCGTATTCTGTGGGCACGATGGACGCGGACTGGCAATAACGCTAAAGAGGACCTTGTTCTGCGTTCTGCAGGGCATTTTCCAGATCGGCGTATCTAGAGCAACGAGCGCCTACACGTGTGGGGATAGAAGCGATACCGTCTGCGTTTATCAACTTCGTCCGTATTGCACTGTTGACCACATGACAGCACGGTTATTTTCTGGCGACCTGGCTCTTCTAGCGACACCACCTGATAGTCGCGATGTGACGTCACCCAAGAACACCACTATAAAAGAAGCACCTCGCCGGTTCGTATTATGCGGGCAGGATGGACGCGGACTGGCAATGACGCCTACGAGGACCTTGTTCTGCGTTCTGCAGGGCATTTTCCTGATCGGCACATCTACAGCAACGAGCGCCTACACGTGCGGGGATAGAAGCGATATCGTCGGAATTTATACACTTCGTCCGGATCACACTGTTGACCAGATGACAACATTGTTATTTTCTCAGGACCTCGCTCTTCTAGCGACACCACCTGGTAGTCGCGGTGTGACGTCACCTGAGACCACCACTATATAAAAAGCACCTCATCGGTTCGTATTCTGTTGGTACGATGGACGCGGACTGGCAATGACGCTAACGAGGACCTTGTTCTGCGTTATGCACTTCATTTTCCAGATCGGCGCATCTACAGGAAAGAGCGCCTACACGTGCGGGGATTGAAGCGATATCATCGGCGTTTATCAACTTCGTCCGGATTACACTGTTGACCAGATGACAGCATTGTTATATTCTCGGGACCTGATTCTTCTAGCGGCACCACCTGGTAGTCGCTGTGCGACGTCACCTTAGACCACCAATATACAAGAAGCACCTCACCGGTTCGTATTCTGTGGGCACGATGGACGCGGACTGGCAATAACGCTAAAGAGGACCTTGTTCTGCGTTCTGCAGGGCATTTTCCAGATCGGCGTATCTAGAGCAACGAGCGGCTACACGTGCGGGGATAGAAGCGATACCGTCTGCGTTTATCAACTTCGTCCGTATTGCACTGTTGACCACATGACAGCATGGTTATTTTCTGGCGACCTGGCTCTTCTAGCGACACCACCTGGTAGTCGTGATGTGACGTCACCCAAGAACACTACTATAAAAGAAGCACCTCACCGGTTCGTGTTCTGTGGACACGATGGACGCGGACCGGCAATAATGCCTACGTGGACCTTGTTCTGCGTTCTGCAGAGCATTTTCCAGATCGGCGCATCTACAGCAACGAGCGCCTACACGTGCGGGGATAGAAGCGATATCGTCGGAGTTTATACACTTCGTCCGGATCACACTGTTGACCAGATGACAACATTGTTATTTTCTCGGGACCTGATTCTTCTAGCGACAATACCTGGAAGTCCCGGTGTGACGTCACCTGAGAGCACCACTATAAAAGAAGCACCTCGCCGGTTCTTATTCTGTGGGCACGATGGACGCGGACTGGTAATGACGCCTACGAGGACTTTGTTCTGCGTTCTGCAGGGCAATTTCCTGATCGGCGCATCTACAGCAACGAGCGCCTACACATGCGGGGATCGAAGCGATATCGTCGGAGTTTATACACTTCGTCCGGATCACACTGTTGACCAGATGACAACATTGTTATTTTCTCGGGACCTCGCTCTTCTAGCGACACCACCTGGTAGTAGCGGTGTGACGTCATCTGAAACCACAATATATAAGAAGCACCTCATCGGTTCGTATTCTGTGGGTACGATGGACGCGGACTGGCAATGACGCTAACGAGGACCTTGTTCTGCGTTATGCAGGGCATTTTGCAGTTCGGCGCATCTTAAGCAACGAGCGCCTACACGTGCGGGGATAGAAGCGGTATCGTCGGCGTTTATCAACTTCGTCCGGATTACACTGTTGACCAGATGACAGGATTGTTATATTCTCGGGACCTGGCTCTTCTAGCGACACCACCTGATAGTCGAGGTGTGACGTCACCTGAGACCACGAATATACAAGAAGCACCTCACCGGTTCGTATTCTGTGGGCACGATGGACGCGGACTGGCAATAACGCTAAAGAGGACCTTGTTCTGCGTTCTTCAGGGCATTTTCCAGATCGGCGTATCTACAGCAACGAGCGACTACACGTGCGGGGATAGAAGCGATATCGTCGGCTTTATCAACTTCGTCCGGATTACACTGTTGACCACATGACAGCATGGTTATTTTCTGGCGACCTGGCTCTTCTAGCGACACCACCTGGTAGTCGCGATGTGACGTCACCCAAGAACACCACTATAAAAGAAGCACCTCGCCGGTTCGTATTATGTGGGCAGGATGGACGCGGACTGGCAATGACGCCTACGAGGACCTTGTTCTCCGTTCTGCAGGGCATTTTCCTGATCGGCACATCTACAGCAACGAGCGCCTACACGTGCGGGGATAGATGCGATATCGTCGGAATTTATACACTTCGTCCGGATCACACTGTTGACCAGATGACAATACAGTTATTTTCTCAGGACCTCGCTCTTCTAGCGACACCACCTGGTAGTCGCGGTGTGACGTCACCTGAGACCACCACTATATAAAAAGCACCTCATCGGTTCGTATTCTGTGGGTACGATGGACGCGGACTGGCAATGACGCTAACGAGGACCTTGTTCTGCGTTATGCACTTCATTTTCCAGATCGGCGCATCTACAGCAAAGAGCGCCTACACGTGCGGGAATTGAAGCGATATCATCGGCGTTTATCAACTTCGTCCGGATTACACTGTTGACCAGATGACAGCATTGTTATATTCTCGGGACCTGGTTCTTCTAGCGGAACCACCTGGTAGTCGCTGTGCGACGTCACCTTAGACCACCAATATACAAGAAGCACCTCACCGGTTCGTATTCTGTGGGCACGATGGACGCGGACTGGCAATAACGCTAAAGAGGACCTTGTTCTGCGTTCTGCAGGGCATTTTCCAGATCGGCGTATCTAGAGCAACGAGCGCCTACACGTGCGGGGATAGAAGCGATACCGTCTGCGTTTATCAACTTCGTCCGTATTGCACTGTTGACCACATGACAGCACGGTTATTTTCTGGCGACCTGGCTCTTCTAGCGACACCACCTGGTAGTCGTGATGTGACGTCACCCAAGAACACTACTATAAAAGAAGCACCTCACCGGTTCGTGTTCTGTGGACACGATGGACGCGGACCGGCAATAATGCCTACGTGGACCTTGTTCTGCGTTCTGCAGAGCATTTTCCAGATCGGCGCATCTACAGCAACGAGCGCCTACACATGCGGGGATAGAAGCGATATCGTCGGAGTTTATACACTTCGTCCGGATCACACTGTTGACCAGATGACAACATTGTTATTTTCTCCGGACCTCGCTCTTCTAGCGACACCACCTGGTAGTCGCGGTGTGACGTCACCTGAGACCACCACTATATAAAAAGCACCTCATCGGTTCGTATTCTGTGGGTACGATGGACGCGGACTGGCAATGACGCTAACGAGGACCTTGTTCTGCGTTATGCACTTCATTTTCCAGATCGGCGCATCTACAGCAAAGAGCGCCTACACGTGCGGGGATTGAAGCGATATCATCGGCGTTTATCAACTTCGTACGGATTACACTGTTGACCAGATGACAGCATTGTTATATTCTCGGGACCTGGTTCTTCTAGCGGCACCACCTGGTAGTCGCTGTGCGACGTCACCTTAGACCACCAATATTCAAGAAGCACCTCACCGGTTCGTATTCTGTGGGCACGATGGACGCGGACTGGCAATAACGCTAAAGAGGACCTTGTTCTGCGTTCTGCAGGGCATTTTCCAGATCGGCGTATCTAGAGCAACGAGCGCCTACACGTGCGGGGATAGAAGCGATACCGTCTGCGTTTATCAACTTCGTCCGTATTGCACTGTTGACCACATGACAGCACGGTTATTTTCTGGCGACCTGGCTCTTCTAGCGACACCACCTGGTAGTCGTGATGTGACGTCACCCAAGAACACTACTATAAAAGAAGCACCTCACCGGTTCGTGTTCTGTGGACACGATGGACGCGGACCGGCAATAATGCCTACGTGGACCTTGTTCTGCGTTCTGCAGAGCATTTTCCAGATCGGCGCATCTACAGCAACGAGCGCCTACACGTGCGGGGATAGAAGCGATATCGTCGGAGTTTATACACTTCGTCCGGATCACACTGTTGACCAGATGACAACATTGTTATTTTCTCCGGACCTCGCTCTTCTAGCGACACCACCTGATAGTCGCGATGTGACGTCACCCAAGAACACCACTATAAAAGAAGCACCTCGCCGGTTCGTATTATGCGGGCAGGATGGACGCGGACTGGCAATGACGCCTACGAGGACCTTGTTCTGCGTTCTGCAGGGCATTTTCCTGATCGGCACATCTACAGCAACGAGCGCCTACACGTGCGGGGATAGAAGCGATATCGTCGGAATTTATACACTTCGTCCGGATCACACTGTTGACCAGATGACAACATTGTTATTTTCTCAGGACCTCGCTCTTCTAGCGACACCACCTGGTAGTCGCGGTGTGACGTCACCTGAGACCACGAATATACAAGAAGCACCTCACCGGTTCGTATTCTGTGGGCACGATGGACGCGGACTGGCAATAACGCTAAAGAGGACCTTGTTCCGCGTTCTTCAGGGCATTTTCCAGATCGGCGTATCTACAGCAACGAGCGCCTACACGTGCGGGGATAGAAGCGATATCGTCGGCTTTATCAACTTCGTCCGGATTACACTGTTGACCACATGACAGCATGGTTATTTTCTGGCGACCTGGCTCTTCTAGAGACACCACCTGGTAGTCGCGATGTGACGTCACCCAAGTACACCACTATAAAAGAAGCACCTCGCCGGTTCGTATTATGTGGGCAGGATGGACGCGTACTGGCAATGACGCCTACGAGGACCTTGTTCTGCGTTCTGCAGGGCATTTTCCAGATCGGCGCATCTACAGCAACGAGCGGCTACACGTGCGGGGATAGAAGCGATATTGTTGGCGTTTATCAACTTCGTCCGGATTACACTGTTGACCAGATGACAGCATGGTTATTTTCTGGCGACCTGACTCTTCTAGCGAATAGCGACAATACCTGGAAGTCACGGTGTGAAGTCACCTGAGAGCAAAACTATAAAACAAGCACCTCACCAGTTCGTATTCTGTGGGCACGATGCACGGGGACTGGCAATGACGCTAACGAGGACCTTGTTCTGCGTTCTGCAGGGCATTTTCCAGATCGGCGTATCTAGAGCAACGAGCGGCTACACGTGCGGGGATAGAAGCGATACCGTCTGCGTTTATCAACTTCGTCCGTATTGCACTGTTGACCACATGACAGCATGGTTATTTTCTGGCGACCTGGCTCTTCTAGCGACACCACCTGGTAGTCGTGATGTGACGTCACCCAAGAACACTACTATAAAAGAAGCACCTCACCGGTTCGTGTTCTGTGGACACGATGGACGCGGACCGGCAATAATGCCTACGAGGACCTTGTTCTGCGTTCTGCAGAGCATTTTCCAGATCGGCGCATCTACAGCAAAGAGCGGCTACACGTGCGGGGATAGAAGCGATATAGTCGGCGTTTATCAACTCGTCCGGATTACAGTGTTGACCAGATGACAGCATGGTTATTTTCTGGCGACCTGACTCTTCTAGCGACAATACCTGGAAGTCCCGGTGTGACGTCACCTGAGAGCACCACTATAAAAGAAGCACCTCGCCGGTTCTTATTCTGTGGGCACGATGGACGCGGACTGGCAATGACGCCTACGAGGACTTTGTTCTGCGTTCTGCAGGGCAATTTCCTGATCGGCGCATCTACAGCAACGAGCGCCTACACATGCGGGGATCGAAGCGATATCGTCGGAGTTTATACACTTCGTCCGGATCACACTGTTGACCAGATGACAACATTGTTATTTTCTCGGGACCTCGCTCTTCTAGCGACAACACCTGGTAGTAGCGGTGTGACGTCATCTGAAACCACAATATATAAGAAGCACCTCATCGGTTCGTATTCTGTGGGTACGATGGACGCGGACTGGCAATGACGCTAACGAGGACCTTGTTCTGCGTTATGCAGGGCATTTTGCAGTTCGGCGCATCTTAAGCAACGAGCGCCTACACGTGCGGGGATAGAAGCGGTATCGTCGGCGTTTATCAACTTCGTCCGGATTACACTGTTGACCAGATGACAGGATTGTTATATTCTCGGGACCTGGCTCTTCTAGCGACACCACCTGATAGTCGAGGTGTGACGTCACCTGAGACCACGAATATACAAGAAGCACCTCACCGGTTCGTATTCTGTGGGCACGATGGACGCGGACTGGCAATAACGCTAAAGAGGACCTTGTTCTGCGTTCTTCAGGGCATTTTCCAGATCGGCGTATCTACAGCAACGAGCGACTACACGTGCGGGGATAGAAGCGATATCGTCGGCTTTATCAACTTCGTCCGGATTACACTGTTGACCACATGACAGCATGGTTATTTTCTGGCGACCTGGCTCTTCTAGCGACACCACCTGGTAGTCGCGATGTGACGTCACCCAAGAACACCACTATAAAAGAAGCACCTCGCCGGTTCGTATTATGTGGGCAGGATGGACGCGGACTGGCAATGACGCCTACGAGGACCTTGTTCTCCGTTCTGCAGGGCATTTTCCTGATCGGCACATCTACAGCAACGAGCGCCTACACGTGCGGGGATAGATGCGATATCGTCGGAATTTATACACTTCGTCCGGATCACACTGTTGACCAGATGACAATACAGTTATTTTCTCAGGACCTCGCTCTTCTAGCGACACCACCTGGTAGTCGCGGTGTGACGTCACCTGAGACCACCACTATATAAAAAGCACCTCATCGGTTCGTATTCTGTGGGTACGATGGACGCGGACTGGCAATGACGCTAACGAGGACCTTGTTCTGCGTTATGCACTTCATTTTCCAGATCGGCGCATCTACAGCAAAGAGCGCCTACACGTGCGGGGATTGAAGCGATATCATCGGCGTTTATCAACTTCGTCCGGATTACACTGTTGACCAGATGACAGCATTGTTATATTCTCGGGACCTGGTTCTTCTAGCGGCACCACCTGGTAGTCGCTGTGCGACGTCACCTTAGACCACCAATATACAAGAAGCACCTCACCGGTTCGTATTCTGTGGGCACGATGGACGCGGACTGGCAATAACGCTAAAGAGGACCTTGTTCTGCGTTCTGCAGGGCATTTTCCAGATCGGCGTATCTAGAGCAACGAGCGCCTACACATGCGGGGATAGAAGCGATACCGTCTGCGTTTATCAACTTCGTCCGTATTGCACTGTTGACCACATGACAGCACGGTTATTTTCTGGCGACCTGGCTCTTCTAGCGACACCACCTGGTAGTCGTGATGTGACGTCACCCAAGAACACTACTATAAAAGAAGCACCTCACCGGTTCGTGTTCTGTGGACACGATGGACGCGGACCGGCAATAATGCCTACGTGGACCTTGTTCTGCGTTCTGCAGAGCATTTTCCAGATCGGCGCATCTACAGCAACGAGCGCCTACACATGCGGGGATAGAAGCGATATCGTCGGAGTTTATACACTTCGTCCGGATCACACTGTTGACCAGATGACAACATTGTTATTTTCTCCGGACCTCGCTCTTCTAGCGACACCACCTGGTAGTCGCGGTGTGACGTCACCTGAGACCACCACTATATAAAAAGCACCTCATCGGTTCGTATTCTGTGGGTACGATGGACGCGGACTGGCAATGACGCTAACGAGGACCTTGTTCTGCGTTATGCACTTCATTTTCCAGATCGGCGCATCTACAGCAAAGAGCGCCTACACGTGCGGGGATTGAAGCGATATCATCGGCGTTTATCAACTTCGTACGGATTACACTGTTGACCAGATGACAGCATTGTTATATTCTCGGGACCTGGTTCTTCTAGCGGCACCACCTGGTAGTCGCTGTGCGACGTCACCTTAGACCACCAATATTCAAGAAGCACCTCACCGGTTCGTATTCTGTGGGCACGATGGACGCGGACTGGCAATAACGCTAAAGAGGACCTTGTTCTGCGTTCTGCAGGGCATTTTCCAGATCGGCGTATCTAGAGCAACGAGCGCCTACACGTGCGGGGATAGAAGCGATACCGTCTGCGTTTATCAACTTCGTCCGTATTGCACTGTTGACCACATGACAGCACGGTTATTTTCTGGCGACCTGGCTCTTCTAGCGACACCACCTGGTAGTCGTGATGTGACGTCACCCAAGAACACTACTATAAAAGAAGCACCTCACCGGTTCGTGTTCTGTGGACACGATGGACGCGGACCGGCAATAATGCCTACGTGGACCTTGTTCTGCGTTCTGCAGAGCATTTTCCAGATCGGCGCATCTACAGCAACGAGCGCCTACACGTGCGGGGATAGAAGCGATATCGTCGGAGTTTATACACTTCGTCCGGATCACACTGTTGACCAGATGACAACATTGTTATTTTCTCCGGACCTCGCTCTTCTAGCGACACCACCTGATAGTCGCGATGTGACGTCACCCAAGAACACCACTATAAAAGAAGCACCTCGCCGGTTCGTATTATGCGGGCAGGATGGACGCGGACTGGCAATGACGCCTACGAGGACCTTGTTCTGCGTTCTGCAGGGCATTTTCCTGATCGGCACATCTACAGCAACGAACGCCTACACGTGCGGGGATAGAAGCGATATCGTCGGAATTTATACACTTCGTCCGGATCACACTGTTGACCAGATGACAACATTGTTATTTTCTCAGGACCTCGCTCTTCTAGCGACACCACCTGGTAGTCGCGGTGTGACGTCACCTGAGACCACGAATATACAAGAAGCACCTCACCGGTTCGTATTCTGTGGGCACGATGGACGCGGACTGGCAATAACGCTAAAGAGGACCTTGTTCCGCGTTCTTCAGGGCATTTTCCAGATCGGCGTATCTACAGCAACGAGCGCCTACACGTGCGGGGATAGAAGCGATATCGTCGGCTTTATCAACTTCGTCCGGATTACACTGTTGACCACATGACAGCATGGTTATTTTCTGGCGACCTGGCTCTTCTAGAGACACCACCTGGTAGTCGCGATGTGACGTCACCCAAGTACACCACTATAAAAGAAGCACCTCGCCGGTTCGTATTATGTGGGCAGGATGGACGCGTACTGGCAATGACGCCTACGAGGACCTTGTTCTGCGTTCTGCAGGGCATTTTCCAGATCGGCGCATCTACAGCAACGAGCGGCTACACGTGCGGGGATAGAAGCGATATTGTTGGCGTTTATCAACTTCGTCCGGATTACACTGTTGACCAGATGACAGCATGGTTATTTTCTGGCGACCTGACTCTTCTAGCGAATAGCGACAATACCTGGAAGTCACGGTGTGAAGTCACCTGAGAGCAAAACTATAAAACAAGCACCTCACCAGTTCGTATTCTGTGGGCACGATGCACGGGGACTGGCAATGACGCTAACGAGGACCTTGTTCTGCGTTCTGCAGGGCATTTTCCTGATCGGCGCATCTACAGCAACGAGCGCCTACACATGCTGGGATAGAAGCGATATCATCGGCGTTTATCAACTTCGTCCGGATTACAGTTGACCAGATGACAGCATGGATATTTTCTGGCGACCTGGCTCTTCTAGCGGCCACACCTGGTAGTCGCGGTGTGACGTCACCCAAGAACACCACTATAAAACAATCATCTCACCGGTTCGTATTCTGTGGGTACGATGGACGCGGACTGGCAATGACGCTAACGAGGACCTTGTTCTGCGTTATGCACTTCATTTTCCTGATCGGCGCATCTACAGCAAAGAGCGCCTACACGTGCGGGGATTGAAGCGATATCATCGGCGTTTATCAACTTCGTCCGGATTACACTGTTGACCAGATGACAGGATTGTTATATTCTCGCGACCTGGCTCTTCTAGCGACACCACCTGATAGTCGCGGTGTGACGTCACCTGAGACCACGAATATACAAGAAGCACCTCACCGGTTCGTGTTCTGTGGACACGATGGACGCGGACCGGCAATAATGCCTACGAGGACCTCGTTCTGCGTTCTGCAGAGCATTTTCCAGATCGGCGCATCTACAGCAAAGAGCGGCTACGCGTGCGGGGATAGAAGCGATATAGTCGGCGTTTATCAACTCGTCCGGATTACAGTGTTGACCAGATGACAGCATGGTTATTTTCTGGCGACCTGACTCTTCTAGCGACAATACCTGGAAGTCGGGGTGTGACGTCACCTGAGAGCACCACTATAAAAGAAGCACCTCACCGGTTCTTATTCTGTGGGCACGATGGACGCGGACTGGCAATGACCCCTACGAGGACTTTGTTCTGCGTTCTGCAGGGCAATTTCCTGATCGGCGCATCTACAGCAACGAGCGCCTACACGTGCGGGGATAGAAGCGATATCGTCGGAGTTTATACACTTCGTCCGGATCACACTGTTGACCAGATGACAACATTGTTATTTTCTCGGGACCTCGCTCTTCTAGCGACACCACCTGATAGTCGCGATGTGACGTCACCCAAGAACACCACTATAAAAGAAGCTCCTCGCCGGTTCGTATTATGCGGGCAGGATGGACGCGGACTGGCAATGACGCCTACGAGGACCTTGTTCTGCGTTCTGCAGGGCATTTTCCTGATCGGCACATCTACAGCAACGAGCGCCTACACGTGCGGGGATAGAAGCGATATCGTCGGAATTTATACACTTCGTCCGGATCACACTGTTGACCAGATGACAACATTGTTATTTTCTCAGAACCTCGCTCTTCTAGCGACACCACCTGGTAGTCGCGGTGTGACGTCACCTGAGACCACCACTATATAAGAAGCACCTCATCGGTTCGTATTCTGTGGGTACGATGGACGCGGACTGGCAATGACGCTAACGAGGACCTTGTTCTGCGTTATGCACTTCATTTTCCAGATCGGCGCATCTACAGCAAAGAGCGCCTACACGTGCGGGGATTGAAGCGATATCATCGGCGTTTATCAACTTCGTCCGGATTACACTGTTGACCAGATGACAGCATTGTTATATTCTCGGGACCTGGTTCTTCTAGCGGCACCACCTGGTAGTCGCTGTGCGACGTCACCTTAGACCACCAATATACAAGAAGCACCTCACCGGTTCGTATTCTGTGGGCACGATGGACGCGGACTGGCAATAACGCTAAAGAGGACCTTGTTCTGCGTTCTGCAGGGCATTTTCCAGATCGGCGTATCTAGAGCAACGAGCGCCTACACGTGCGGGGATAGAAGCGATACCGTCTGCGTTTATCAACTTCGTCCGTATTGCACTGTTGACCACATGACAGCATGGTTATTTTCTGGCGACCTGGCTCTTCTAGCGACACCACCTGGTAGTCGCGATGTGACGTCACCCAAGAACACCACTATAAAAGAAGCACCTCGCCGGTTCGTATTATGTGGGCAGGATGGACGCGGACTGGCAATGACGCCTACGAGGACCTTGTTCTGCGTTCTGCAGGGCATTTTCCAGATCGGCACATCTACAGCAACGAGCGGCTACACGTGCGGGGATAGAAGCGATATTGTTGGCGTTTATCAACTTCGTCCGGATTACGCTGTTGACCAGATGACAGCATGGTTATTTTCTGGCGACCTGACTCTTCTAGCGAATAGCGACAATACCTGGAAGTCGCGGTGTGAAGTCACCTGAGAGCACAACTATAAAACAAGCACCTCACCAGTTCGTATTCTGTGGGCACGATGTACGGGGACTGGCAATGACGCTAACGAGGACCTTGTTCTGCGTTCTGCAGGGCATTTTCCTGATCGGCGCATCTACAGCAACGAGCGCCTACACATGCTGGGATAGAAGCGATATCATCGGCGTTTATCAACTTCGTCCGGATTACAGTTGACCAGATGACAGCATGGATATTTTCTGGCGACCTGGCTCTTCTAGCGGCACCACCTGGTAGTCGCGGTGTGACTTCACCCAAGAACACCACTATAAAACAATCACCTCACCGGTTCGTCTTCTGCGGACACGATGGACGCGGACTGGCAATGACGCCTACGAGGACCTTGTTCTGCGTTCTGCAGGGCATTTTCCTGATCGGCGCATCTACAGCAACGACCGCCTACACGTGCGGGGACAGAAGCGATATCGTCGGCGTTATCAACTTCGCCCGGATTACAGTTGACCAGATGACAGCATGGTTATTTTCTGGCGACCTGGCTCTTCTAGCGACACCACCTGGTAGTCGCGGTGTGACGTCACTTGAGACTACCAATATACAAGAAGCATGTCACCGGTTCGTATTCTGTGGGCACGATGGACGCGGACTGCCAATGACGCTAACGAGGACCTTGTTCTGCGTTATGCAGGGCATTTTCCAGATCGGCGCATCTACAGCAACGAGCGCCTACACGTGCGGGGACAGAAGCGATATCGTCGGCGTTTATCAACTTCGTCCGGATTACACTGTTGACCAGATGACAGCATTGTTTTTTTCTCGGGACCTGGCTCTTCTAGCCACACCACCTGGTAGTCACGATGTGACGTTACCAGGAACCACCAATGTGTAAGAAGCAACTGATCGGTTCGTATTCTGTGGGCACGATGGACGCGGACTGCCAATGACGCTAACGAGGACCTTGTTCTGCGTAATGCAGGGCATTTTCCAGATCGGCGCATCTACAGCAACGAGCGCCTACGCGTGCGGGGATAGAAGCGATATCGTCGGCGTTTATCAACTTCGTCCGGATTACACTGTTGACCAGATGACAGCATGGTTATTTTCTGGCGACCTGACTCTTCTAGAGACAATACCTGGAAGTCGCGGTGTGACGTCACCTGAGAGCACCACTATAAAAAAAGCACCTCACCGGTTTGTATTCTGTGGGCACGATGGACGCGGATTGGCAATGACGTCTACGAGGACCTTGTTCTGCGTTCTGCAGGGCATTTTCCTGATCGGCACATCTACAGCAACGAGCGCCTACACGTGCGGGGAAAGAAGCGATATCGTCGGAATTTATACACTTCGTCCAGATCACACTGTTGACCAGATGACAACATTGTTATTTTCTCAGGACCTCGCTCTTCTAGCGACACCACCTGGTAGTCGCGGTGTGACGTCACCTGAGACCACCAATATATAAAAAGCAATTCATCGGTTCGTATTCTGTGGCTACGATGGACGCGGACTATCAATGACGCTAACGAGGACCTTGTTCTGCGTTATGCACTTCATTTTCCAGATCGGCGCATCTACAGCAAAGAGCGCCTACACGTGCGGGGATTGAAGCGATATCATCGGCGTTTATCAACTTCGTCCGGATTACACTGTTGACCAGATGACAGCATTGTTATATTCTCGGGACCTGGTTCTTCTAGCGGCACCACCTGGTAGTCGCGGCGTGACGTGACCTGAGACCACCAATATACAAGAAGCATGTCACCGGTTCGTATTCAGTGGGTACGATGGACGCGGACTGGCAATGACGCTAACGAGGACCTTGTTCTGCGTTATGCAGTGCATTTTCCAGATCGGCGCATCTACAGCAACGAGCGCCTACACATGCGGGGATTGAAGCGATATCGTCGGCGTTTATCAACTTCGTCCGGATTACACTGTTGACCAGATGACAGCATTGTTATTTTCTCGGGACCTGGCTCTTCTAGCGACACCACCTGGTAGTCGTGATGTGACGTCACCCAAGAACACTACTATAAAAGAAGCACCTCACCGGTCCGTGTTCTGTGGGCACGATGGACGCGGACCGGCAATAATGCCTACGAGGACCTTGTTCTGCGTTCTGCAGAGCATTTTCCAGATCGGCGCATCTACAGCAAAGAGCGGCTACACGTGCGGGGATAGAAGCGATATAGTCGGCGTTTATCAACTCGTCCGGATTACACTGTTGACCAGATGACAGCATGGTTATTTTCTGGCGACCTGACTCTTCTAGCGACAATACCTGGAAGTCGCGGTGTGACGTCACCTGAGAGCACCACTATAAAAGAAGCACCTCACAGGTTCTTATTCTGTGGGCACGATGGACGCGGACTGGCAATGACGCCTACGAGGACATTGTTCTGCGTTCTGCAGGGCAATTTCCTGATCGGCGCATCTACAGCAACGAACGCCTACACGTGCGGGGATAGAAGCGATATCGTCGGAGTTTATACACTTCGTCCGGATCACACTGTTGACCAGATGACAACATTGTTATTTTCTCGGGACCTCGCTCTTCTAGCGACACCACCTGGTAGTAGCGGTGTGACGTCACCTGAGAGCACCACTATAAAAGAAGCACCTCACCGATTCTTATTCTGTGGGCACGATGGACGCGGACTGGCAATGACGCCTACGAGGACTTTGTTCTGCGTTCTGCAGGGCAATTTCCTGATCGGCGCATCTACAGCAACGAGCGCCTACACGTGCGGGGATAGAAGCGATATCGTCGGAGTTCATACACTTCGTCCGGATCACACTGTTGACCAGATGACAACATTGTTATTTTCTCGGGACCTCGCTCTTCTAGCGACACCACCTGGTAGTAGCGGTGTGACGTCATCTGAGACCACCAATATATAAGAAGCACCTCATCGGTTCGTATTCTGTGGGTACGATGGACGCGGACTGGCAATGACGCTAACGAGGACCTTGTTCTGCGTTATGCAGGGCATTTTCCAGTTCGGCGCATCTACAGCAACGAGCGCCTACACGTGCGGGGATAGAAGCGGTATCGTCGGCGTTTATCAACTTCGTCCGGATTGTACTGTTGACCAGATGACAGGATTGTTATATTCTCGGGACCTGGCTCTTCTAGCGACACCTCCTGATAGTCACGGTGTGACGTCACCTGAGACCACGAATATACAAGAAGCACCTCACCGGTTCGTATTCTGTGGGCACGATGGACGCGGACTGGCAATAACGCTAAAGAGGACCTTGTTCTGCGTTCTGCAGGGCATTTTCCAGATCGGCGCATCTACAGCAACGAGCGGCTACACGTGCGGGGATAGAAGCGATATTGTTGGCGTTTATCAACTTCGTCCGGATTACACTGTTGACCAGATGACAGCATGGTTATTTTCTGGCGACCTGACTCTTCTAGCGACACCACCTGGTAGTCGCGATGTGACGTCACCCAAGAACACCACTATAAAAGAAGCACCTCGCCGGTTCGTATTATGTGGGCAGGATGGACGCGGACTGGCAATGACGCCTACGAGGACCTTGTTCTCCGTTCTGCAGGGCATTTTCCTGATCGGCACATCTACAGCAACGAGCGCCTACACGTGCGGGGATAGATGCGATATCGTCGGAATTTATACACTTCGTCCGGATCACACTGTTGACCAGATGACAATACAGTTATTTTCTCAGGACCTCGCTCTTCTAGCGACACCACCTGGTAGTCGCGGTGTGACGTCACCTGAGACCACCACTATATAAAAAGCACCTCATCGGTTCGTATTCTGTGGGTACGATGGACGCGGACTGGCAATGACGCTAACGAGGACCTTGTTCTGCGTTATGCACTTCATTTTCCAGATCGGCGCATCTACAGCAAAGAGCGCCTACACGTGCGGGGATTGAAGCGATATCATCGGCGTTTATCAACTTCGTCCGGATTACACTGTTGACCAGATGACAGCATTGTTATATTCTCGGGACCTGGTTCTTCTAGCGGCACCACCTGGTAGTCGCTGTGCGACGTCACCTTAGACCACCAATATACAAGAAGCACCTCACCGGTTCGTATTCTGTGGGCACGATGGACGCGGACTGGCAATAACGCTAAAGAGGACCTTGTTCTGCGTTCTGCAGGGCATTTTCCAGATCGGCGTATCTAGAGCAACGAGCGCCTACACATGCGGGGATAGAAGCGATACCGTCTGCGTTTATCAACTTCGTCCGTATTGCACTGTTGACCACATGACAGCACGGTTATTTTCTGGCGACCTGGCTCTTCTAGCGACACCACCTGGTAGTCGTGATGTGACGTCACCCAAGAACACTACTATAAAAGAAGCACCTCACCGGTTCGTGTTCTGTGGACACGATGGACGCGGACCGGCAATAATGCCTACGTGGACCTTGTTCTGCGTTCTGCAGAGCATTTTCCAGATCGGCGCATCTACAGCAACGAGCGCCTACACATGCGGGGATAGAAGCGATATCGTCGGAGTTTATACACTTCGTCCGGATCACACTGTTGACCAGATGACAACATTGTTATTTTCTCCGGACCTCGCTCTTCTAGCGACACCACCTGGTAGTCGCGGTGTGACGTCACCTGAGACCACCACTATATAAAAAGCACCTCATCGGTTCGTATTCTGTGGGTACGATGGACGCGGACTGGCAATGACGCTAACGAGGACCTTGTTCTGCGTTATGCACTTCATTTTCCAGATCGGCGCATCTACAGCAAAGAGCGCCTACACGTGCGGGGATTGAAGCGATATCATCGGCGTTTATCAACTTCGTACGGATTACACTGTTGACCAGATGACAGCATTGTTATATTCTCGGGACCTGGTTCTTCTAGCGGCACCACCTGGTAGTCGCTGTGCGACGTCACCTTAGACCACCAATATTCAAGAAGCACCTCACCGGTTCGTATTCTGTGGGCACGATGGACGCGGACTGGCAATAACGCTAAAGAGGACCTTGTTCTGCGTTCTGCAGGGCATTTTCCAGATCGGCGTATCTAGAGCAACGAGCGCCTACACGTGCGGGGATAGAAGCGATACCGTCTGCGTTTATCAACTTCGTCCGTATTGCACTGTTGACCACATGACAGCACGGTTATTTTCTGGCGACCTGGCTCTTCTAGCGACACCACCTGGTAGTCGTGATGTGACGTCACCCAAGAACACTACTATAAAAGAAGCACCTCACCGGTTCGTGTTCTGTGGACACGATGGACGCGGACCGGCAATAATGCCTACGTGGACCTTGTTCTGCGTTCTGCAGAGCATTTTCCAGATCGGCGCATCTACAGCAACGAGCGCCTACACGTGCGGGGATAGAAGCGATATCGTCGGAGTTTATACACTTCGTCCGGATCACACTGTTGACCAGATGACAACATTGTTATTTTCTCCGGACCTCGCTCTTCTAGCGACACCACCTGATAGTCGCGATGTGACGTCACCCAAGAACACCACTATAAAAGAAGCACCTCGCCGGTTCGTATTATGCGGGCAGGATGGACGCGGACTGGCAATGACGCCTACGAGGACCTTGTTCTGCGTTCTGCAGGGCATTTTCCTGATCGGCACATCTACAGCAACGAGCGCCTACACGTGCGGGGATAGAAGCGATATCGTCGGAATTTATACACTTCGTCCGGATCACACTGTTGACCAGATGACAACATTGTTATTTTCTCAGGACCTCGCTCTTCTAGCGACACCACCTGGTAGTCGCGGTGTGACGTCACCTGAGACCACGAATATACAAGAAGCACCTCACCGGTTCGTATTCTGTGGGCACGATGGACGCGGACTGGCAATAACGCTAAAGAGGACCTTGTTCCGCGTTCTTCAGGGCATTTTCCAGATCGGCGTATCTACAGCAACGAGCGCCTACACGTGCGGGGATAGAAGCGATATCGTCGGCTTTATCAACTTCGTCCGGATTACACTGTTGACCACATGACAGCATGGTTATTTTCTGGCGACCTGGCTCTTCTAGAGACACCACCTGGTAGTCGCGATGTGACGTCACCCAAGTACACCACTATAAAAGAAGCACCTCGCCGGTTCGTATTATGTGGGCAGGATGGACGCGTACTGGCAATGACGCCTACGAGGACCTTGTTCTGCGTTCTGCAGGGCATTTTCCAGATCGGCGCATCTACAGCAACGAGCGGCTACACGTGCGGGGATAGAAGCGATATTGTTGGCGTTTATCAACTTCGTCCGGATTACACTGTTGACCAGATGACAGCATGGTTATTTTCTGGCGACCTGACTCTTCTAGCGAATAGCGACAATACCTGGAAGTCACGGTGTGAAGTCACCTGAGAGCAAAACTATAAAACAAGCACCTCACCAGTTCGTATTCTGTGGGCACGATGCACGGGGACTGGCAATGACGCTAACGAGGACCTTGTTCTGCGTTCTGCAGGGCATTTTCCTGATCGGCGCATCTACAGCAACGAGCGCCTACACATGCTGGGATAGAAGCGATATCATCGGCGTTTATCAACTTCGTCCGGATTACAGTTGACCAGATGACAGCATGGATATTTTCTGGCGACCTGGCTCTTCTAGCGGCCACACCTGGTAGTCGCGGTGTGACGTCACCCAAGAACACCACTATAAAACAATCATCTCACCGGTTCGTATTCTGTGGGTACGATGGACGCGGACTGGCAATGACGCTAACGAGGACCTTGTTCTGCGTTATGCACTTCATTTTCCTGATCGGCGCATCTACAGCAAAGAGCGCCTACACGTGCGGGGATTGAAGCGATATCATCGGCGTTTATCAACTTCGTCCGGATTACACTGTTGACCAGATGACAGGCTTGTTATATTCTCGCGACCTGGCTCTTCTAGCGACACCACCTGATAGTCGCGGTGTGACGTCACCTGAGACCACGAATATACAAGAAGCACCTCACCGGTTCGTGTTCTGTGGACACGATGGACGCGGACCGGCAATAATGCCTACGAGGACCTCGTTCTGCGTTCTGCAGAGCATTTTCCAGATCGGCGCATCTACAGCAAAGAGCGGCTACGCGTGCGGGGATAGAAGCGATATAGTCGGCGTTTATCAACTCGTCCGGATTACAGTGTTGACCAGATGACAGCATGGTTATTTTCTGGCGACCTGACTCTTCTAGCGACAATACCTGGAAGTCGGGGTGTGACGTCACCTGAGAGCACCACTATAAAAGAAGCACCTCACCGGTTCTTATTCTGTGGGCACGATGGACGCGGACTGGCAATGACCCCTACGAGGACTTTGTTCTGCGTTCTGCAGGGCAATTTCCTGATCGGCGCATCTACAGCAACGAGCGCCTACACGTGCGGGGATAGAAGCGATATCGTCGGAGTTTATACACTTCGTCCGGATCACACTGTTGACCAGATGACAACATTGTTATTTTCTCGGGACCTCGCTCTTCTAGCGACACCACCTGATAGTCGCGATGTGACGTCACCCAAGAACACCACTATAAAAGAAGCTCCTCGCCGGTTCGTATTATGCGGGCAGGATGGACGCGGACTGGCAATGACGCCTACGAGGACCTTGTTCTGCGTTCTGCAGGGCATTTTCCTGATCGGCACATCTACAGCAACGAGCGCCTACACGTGCGGGGATAGAAGCGATATCGTCGGAATTTATACACTTCGTCCGGATCACACTGTTGACCAGATGACAACATTGTTATTTTCTCAGAACCTCGCTCTTCTAGCGACACCACCTGGTAGTCGCGGTGTGACGTCACCTGAGACCACCACTATATAAGAAGCACCTCATCGGTTCGTATTCTGTGGGTACGATGGACGCGGACTGGCAATGACGCTAACGAGGACCTTGTTCTGCGTTATGCACTTCATTTTCCAGATCGGCGCATCTACAGCAAAGAGCGCCTACACGTGCGGGGATTGAAGCGATATCATCGGCGTTTATCAACTTCGTCCGGATTACACTGTTGACCAGATGACAGCATTGTTATATTCTCGGGACCTGGTTCTTCTAGCGGCACCACCTGGTAGTCGCTGTGCGACGTCACCTTAGACCACCAATATACAAGAAGCACCTCACCGGTTCGTATTCTGTGGGCACGATGGACGCGGACTGGCAATAACGCTAAAGAGGACCTTGTTCTGCGTTCTGCAGGGCATTTTCCAGATCGGCGTATCTAGAGCAACGAGCGCCTACACGTGCGGGGATAGAAGCGATACCGTCTGCGTTTATCAACTTCGTCCGTATTGCACTGTTGACCACATGACAGCATGGTTATTTTCTGGCGACCTGGCTCTTCTAGCGACACCACCTGGTAGTCGCGATGTGACGTCACCCAAGAACACCACTATAAAAGAAGCACCTCGCCGGTTCGTATTATGTGGGCAGGATGGACGCGGACTGGCAATGACGCCTACGAGGACCTTGTTCTGCGTTCTGCAGGGCATTTTCCAGATCGGCACATCTACAGCAACGAGCGGCTACACGTGCGGGGATAGAAGCGATATTGTTGGCGTTTATCAACTTCGTCCGGATTACGCTGTTGACCAGATGACAGCATGGTTATTTTCTGGCGACCTGACTCTTCTAGCGAATAGCGACAATACCTGGAAGTCGCGGTGTGAAGTCACCTGAGAGCACAACTATAAAACAAGCACCTCACCAGTTCGTATTCTGTGGGCACGATGTACGGGGACTGGCAATGACGCTAACGAGGACCTTGTTCTGCGTTCTGCAGGGCATTTTCCTGATCGGCGCATCTACAGCAACGAGCGCCTACACATGCTGGGATAGAAGCGATATCATCGGCGTTTATCAACTTCGTCCGGATTACAGTTGACCAGATGACAGCATGGATATTTTCTGGCGACCTGGCTCTTCTAGCGGCACCACCTGGTAGTCGCGGTGTGACTTCACCCAAGAACACCACTATAAAACAATCACCTCACCGGTTCGTCTTCTGCGGACACGATGGACGCGGACTGGCAATGACGCCTACGAGGACCTTGTTCTGCGTTCTGCAGGGCATTTTCCTGATCGGCGCATCTACAGCAACGACCGCCTACACGTGCGGGGACAGAAGCGATATCGTCGGCGTTATCAACTTCGCCCGGATTACAGTTGACCAGATGACAGCATGGTTATTTTCTGGCGACCTGGCTCTTCTAGCGACACCACCTGGTAGTCGCGGTGTGACGTCACTTGAGACTACCAATATACAAGAAGCATGTCACCGGTTCGTATTCTGTGGGCACGATGGACGCGGACTGCCAATGACGCTAACGAGGACCTTGTTCTGCGTTATGCAGGGCATTTTCCAGATCGGCGCATCTACAGCAACGAGCGCCTACACGTGCGGGGACAGAAGCGATATCGTCGGCGTTTATCAACTTCGTCCGGATTACACTGTTGACCAGATGACAGCATTGTTTTTTTCTCGGGACCTGGCTCTTCTAGCCACACCACCTGGTAGTCACGGTGTGACGTTACCAGGAACCACCAATGTGTAAGAAGCAACTGATCGGTTCGTATTCTGTGGGCACGATGGACGCGGACTGCCAATGACGCTAACGAGGACCTTGTTCTGCGTAATGCAGGGCATTTTCCAGATCGGCGCATCTACAGCAACGAGCGCCTACGCGTGCGGGGATAGAAGCGATATCGTCGGCGTTTATCAACTTCGTCCGGATTACACTGTTGACCAGATGACAGCATGGTTATTTTCTGGCGACCTGACTCTTCTAGAGACAATACCTGGAAGTCGCGGTGTGACGTCACCTGAGAGCACCACTATAAAAAAAGCACCTCACCGGTTTGTATTCTGTGGGCACGATGGACGCGGATTGGCAATGACGTCTACGAGGACCTTGTTCTGCGTTCTGCAGGGCATTTTCCTGATCGGCACATCTACAGCAACGAGCGCCTACACGTGCGGGGAAAGAAGCGATATCGTCGGAATTTATACACTTCGTCCAGATCACACTGTTGACCAGATGACAACATTGTTATTTTCTCAGGACCTCGCTCTTCTAGCGACACCACCTGGTAGTCGCGGTGTGACGTCACCTGAGACCACCAATATATAAAAAGCAATTCATCGGTTCGTATTCTGTGGCTACGATGGACGCGGACTATCAATGACGCTAACGAGGACCTTGTTCTGCGTTATGCACTTCATTTTCCAGATCGGCGCATCTACAGCAAAGAGCGCCTACACGTGCGGGGATTGAAGCGATATCATCGGCGTTTATCAACTTCGTCCGGATTACACTGTTGACCAGATGACAGCATTGTTATATTCTCGGGACCTGGTTCTTCTAGCGGCACCACCTGGTAGTCGCGGCGTGACGTGACCTGAGACCACCAATATACAAGAAGCATGTCACCGGTTCGTATTCAGTGGGTACGATGGACGCGGACTGGCAATGACGCTAACGAGGACCTTGTTCTGCGTTATGCAGTGCATTTTCCAGATCGGCGCATCTACAGCAACGAGCGCCTACACATGCGGGGATTGAAGCGATATCGTCGGCGTTTATCAACTTCGTCCGGATTACACTGTTGACCAGATGACAGCATTGTTATTTTCTCGGGACCTGGCTCTTCTAGCGACACCACCTGGTAGTCGTGATGTGACGTCACCCAAGAACACTACTATAAAAGAAGCACCTCACCGGTCCGTGTTCTGTGGGCACGATGGACGCGGACCGGCAATAATGCCTACGAGGACCTTGTTCTGCGTTCTGCAGAGCATTTTCCAGATCGGCGCATCTACAGCAAAGAGCGGCTACACGTGCGGGGATAGAAGCGATATAGTCGGCGTTTATCAACTCGTCCGGATTACACTGTTGACCAGATGACAGCATGGTTATTTTCTGGCGACCTGACTCTTCTAGCGACAATACCTGGAAGTCGCGGTGTGACGTCACCTGAGAGCACCACTATAAAAGAAGCACCTCACAGGTTCTTATTCTGTGGGCACGATGGACGCGGACTGGCAATGACGCCTACGAGGACATTGTTCTGCGTTCTGCAGGGCAATTTCCTGATCGGCGCATCTACAGCAACGAACGCCTACACGTGCGGGGATAGAAGCGATATCGTCGGAGTTTATACACTTCGTCCGGATCACACTGTTGACCAGATGACAACATTGTTATTTTCTCGGGACCTCGCTCTTCTAGCGACACCACCTGGTAGTAGCGGTGTGACGTCACCTGAGAGCACCACTATAAAAGAAGCACCTCACCGATTCTTATTCTGTGGGCACGATGGACGCGGACTGGCAATGACGCCTACGAGGACTTTGTTCTGCGTTCTGCAGGGCAATTTCCTGATCGGCGCATCTACAGCAACGAGCGCCTACACGTGCGGGGATAGAAGCGATATCGTCGGAGTTCATACACTTCGTCCGGATCACACTGTTGACCAGATGACAACATTGTTATTTTCTCGGGACCTCGCTCTTCTAGCGACACCACCTGGTAGTAGCGGTGTGACGTCATCTGAGACCACCAATATATAAGAAGCACCTCATCGGTTCGTATTCTGTGGGTACGATGGACGCGGACTGGCAATGACGCTAACGAGGACCTTGTTCTGCGTTATGCAGGGCATTTTCCAGTTCGGCGCATCTACAGCAACGAGCGCCTACACGTGCGGGGATAGAAGCGGTATCGTCGGCGTTTATCAACTTCGTCCGGATTGTACTGTTGACCAGATGACAGGATTGTTATATTCTCGGGACCTGGCTCTTCTAGCGACACCTCCTGATAGTCACGGTGTGACGTCACCTGAGACCACGAATATACAAGAAGCACCTCACCGGTTCGTATTCTGTGGGCACGATGGACGCGGACTGGCAATAACGCTAAAGAGGACCTTGTTCTGCGTTCTGCAGGGCATTTTCCAGATCGGCGCATCTACAGCAACGAGCGGCTACACGTGCGGGGATAGAAGCGATATTGTTGGCGTTTATCAACTTCGTCCGGATTACACTGTTGACCAGATGACAGCATGGTTATTTTCTGGCGACCTGACTCTTCTAGCGACAATACCTGGAAGTCGCGGTGTGAAGTCACCTGAGAGCACAACTATAAAGCAAGCACCTCACCAGTTCGTATTCTGTGGGCACCATGGACGGGGACTGGCAATGACGCTAACGAGGACCTTGTTCTGCGTTCTGCAGGGCATTTTCCTGATCGGCGCATCTACAGCAACGAGCGCCTACACATGCTGGGATAGAAGCGATATCATCGGCGTTTATCAACTTCGTCAGGATTACAGTTGACCAGATGACAGCATGAATATTTTCTGGCGACCTGGCTCTTCTAGCGGCACCACCTGGTAGTCGCGGTGTGACGTCACCCAAGAACACCACTATAAAACAATCACCTCACCGGTTCGTCTTCTGCGGACACGATGGACGCGGGCTGGCAATCACGCCTACGAGGACCTTGTTCTGCGTTCTGCAGGGCATTTTCCTGATCGGCGCATCTACAGCAACGACCGCCTACACTTGCGGGGACAGAAGCGATATCGTCGGCGTTATCAACTTCGTCCGGATTACACTGTTGACCAGATGACAGCATGGTTATTTTCTGGCGACCTGGCTCTTCTAGCGACACCACCTGGTAGTCGCGGTGTGACGTCACTTGAGACTACCAATATACAAGAAGCACGTCACCGGTTCGTATTCTGTGGGCACGATGGACGCGGACTGGCAATGACGCTAACGAGGACCTTGTTCTGCGTTATGCAGTGCATTTTCCGGATCGGCGCATCTACAGCAACGAGCGCCTACACGTGCGGGGATTGAAGCGATATCGTCGGCGTTTATCAACTTCGTCCCGATTGCACTGTTGACCAGATGACAGCATTGTTATTTTCTCGGGACCTGGCTCTTCTAGCGACACCACCTGGTAGTCACGGTGTGACGTTACCAGGAACCACCAATATATAAGAAGCAACACATCGGTTCGTATTCTGTGGGCACGATGGACGCGGACTGCCAATGACGCTAACGAGGACCTTGTTCTGCGTTATGCAGGGCATTTTCCAGATCGGCGCATCTACAGCAACGAGCGCCTACGCGTGCGGGGATAGAAGCGATATCGTCGGCGTTTATCAACTTCGTCCGGATTACACTGTTGACCAGATGACAGCATGGTTATTTTCTGGCGACCTGACTCTTCTAGTGACAATACCTGGAAGTCGCGGTGTGACGTCCCCTGTGAGCACCACTATAAAACAAGCACCTCACCGGTTCGTATTCTGTGGGCACGATGGACGCGGACTGGCAATGACGTCTACGAGGACCTTGTTCTGCGTTCTGCAGGGCATTTTCCTGATCGGCACATCTACAGCAACGAGCGCCTACACGTGCGGGGATAGAAGCGATATCGTCGGAATTTATACACTTCGTCCGGATCACACTGTTGACCAGATGACAACATTGTTATTTTCTCAGGACCTCGCTCTTCTAGCGACACCACCTGGTAGTCGCGGTGTGACGTCACCTGAGACCACCAATATATAAAAAGCACCTCATCGGTTCGTATTCTGTGGGTACGATGGACGCGGACTGGCAATGACGCTAACGAGGACCTTGTTCTGCGTTATGCACTTCATTTTCCAGATCGGCGCATCTACAGCAAAGAGCGCCTACACGTGCGGGGATTGAAGCGATATCGTCGGCGTTTATCAACTTCGTCCGGATTACACTGTTGACCAGATGACAGCATTGTTATATTCTCGGGACCTGGTTCTTCTAGCGGCACCACCTGGTAGTCGCTGTGCGACGTCACCTTAGACCACCAATATACAAGAAGCACCTCACCGGTTCGTATTCTGTGGGCACGATGGACGCGTACTGGCATAAACGCTAAAGAGGACCTTGTTCTGCGTTCTGCAGGGCATTTTCCAGATCGGCGTATCTAGAGCAACGAGCGCCTACACGTGCGGGGATAGAAGCGATACCGTCTGCGTTTATCAATTTCGTCCGTATTGCACTGTTGACCACATGACAGCATGGTTATTTTCTGGCGACCTGGCCCTTCTAGCGACACCACCTGGTAGTCACGGTGTGACGTCACTTGAGACCACCAATATACAAGAAGCACGTCACCGGTTCGTATTCTGTGGGCACGATGGACGCGGACTGGCAATGACGCTAACGAGGACCTTGTTCTGCGTTCTGCAGGGCATTTTCCTGATCGGCGCATCTACAGCAACGAAACCTACACATGCTGGGATAGAAGCGATATCGTCGGCGTTTATCAACTTCGTCCGGATTACACTGTTGACCTGATGACAGCATTGTTATATTCTCGTGACCTGGCTCTTCTAGCGACACCACCTGGTAGTCGCGGTGTGACGTCACCCAACAACACCACTATAAAACAATCACCTCACCGGGTCGTCTTCTGGGGACACGATGGACGCGGACTGGCAATGACGCCTACGAGGACCTTGTTCTGCGTTCTGCAGGACATTTTCCAGATCAGCGCATCTACAGCAACGAGCGTCTACACGTGCGCGGATAGAAGCGATATCGTTGGCGTTTATCAATTTCGTCCGGATTACACTGTTGACCAGATGACAGCATGGTTATTTTCTGGCTACCTGACTCTTCTAGTGACAATACCTGGAAGTCGCGGTGTGACGTCACCTGTGAGCACCACTATAAAACAAGCACCTCACCGGTTCGTATTCTGTGGGCACGATGGACGCGGACTGGCAATGACGTCTACGAGGACCTTGTTCTGCGTTCTGCAGGGCATTTTCCTGATCGGCACATCTACAGCAACGAGCGCCTACACGTGCGGGGATAGAAGCGATATCGTCGGAATTTATACACATCGTCCGGATCACACTGTTGACCAGATGACAACATTGTTATATTCTCAGGACCTCGCTCTTCTAGCGACACCACCTGGTAGTCGCGGTGTGACGTCACCTGAGACCACCACTATATAAAAAGCACCTCATCGGTTCATATTCTGTGGGTACGATGGACGCGGACTGGCAATGACGCTAACGAGGACCTTGTTCTGCGTTATGCACTTCATTTTCCAGATCGGCGCATATACAGCAAAGAGCGCCTACACGTGCGGGGATTGAAGCGATATCATCGGCGTTTATCAACTTCGTCCGGATTACACTGTTGACCAGATGACAGCATTGTTATATTCTCGGGACCTGGTTCTTCTAGCGGCAGCACCTGGTAGTCGCTGTGCGACGTCACCTTAGACCACCAATATACAAGAAGCACCTCACCGGTTCGTATTCTGTGGGCACGATGGACGCGGACTGGCAATAACGTTTAAGAGGACCTTGTTCTGCGTTCTGCAGGGCATTTTCCAGACCGGCGTATCTAGAGCAACGAGCGCCTACACGTGCGGGGATAGAAGCGATACCGTCTGCGTTTATCAACTTCGTCCGTATTGCACTGTTGACCACATGACTGCATGGTTATTTTCTGGCGACCTGGCTCTTCTAGCGGCACCACCTGGTAGTCGCGGTTTGACGTCACCCAAGAACACCACTATAAAACAATCACCTCACCGGTTCGCCTTCTGCGGACACGATGGACGCGGGCTGGCAATTACGCCTACGAGGACCTTGTTCTGCGTTCTGCAGGGCATTTTCCTGATCGGCGCATCTACAGCAACGACCGCGTACACGTGCGGGGACAGAAGCGATATCGTCGGCGTTATCAACTTCGTCCGGATTACACTGTTGACCAGGTGACAGCATGGTTATTTTCTGGCGACCTGGCTCTTCTAGCGACACCACCTGGTAGTCGCGGTGTGACGTCACTTGAGACTACCAATATACAAGAAGCACGTCACCGGTTCGTATTCTGTGGGCACGATGGACGCGGACTGGCAATGACGCCTACGAGGACCTTGTTCTGCGTTCTGCAGGGCATTTTCCTGATCGGCGCATCTACAGCAACGACCGCCTACACGTGCGGGGACAGAAGCGATATCGTCGGCGTTATCAACTTCGTCCGGATTACACTGTTGACCAGATGACAGCATGGTTATTTTCTGGCGACCTGGCTCTTCTAGCGACACCACCTGGTAGTCGCGGTGTGACGTCACTTGAGACTACCAATATACAAGAAGCACGTCACCGGTTCGTATTCTGTGGGGACGATGGACGCGGACTGGCAATGACGCCTACGAGGACCTTGTTCTGCGTTCTGCAGGGCATTTTCCTGATCGGCGCATCTACAGCAACGACCGCCTACACGTGCGGGGACAGAAGCGATATCGTCGGCGTTATCAACTTCGTCCGGATTACACTGTTGACCAGATGACAGCATGGTTATTTTCTGGCGACCTGGCT
The DNA here is from genome assembly GCF_052857255.1 of Amblyomma americanum. Taxonomy (NCBI): domain Eukaryota; kingdom Metazoa; phylum Arthropoda; class Arachnida; order Ixodida; family Ixodidae; genus Amblyomma; species Amblyomma americanum. The sequence continues at coordinate 152,222,866 of NC_135502.1, forward strand.
CTTCTAGCGACACCACCTGGTAGTCGCGGTTTGACGTCACTTGAGACTACCAATATACAAGAAGCATGTCACCGTTTCGTATTCTGTGGGCACGATGGACGCGGACTGGCAATGACGCCTACGAGGACCTTGTTCTGCGTTCTGCATGACATTTTCCAGATCAGCGCATCTACAGCAACGAGCGTCTACACGCGCGGGGATAGAAGCGATATCGTCGGCGTTTATCAACTTCGTCCGGATTACACTGTTGACCAGATGACAGCATGGTTATTTTCTGGCGACCTGGCTCTTCTAGCGACACCACCTGGTAGTCGCGGTTTGACGTCACTTGAGACTACCAATATACAAGAAGCATGTCACCGGTTCGTATTCTGTGGGCACGATGGACGCGGACTGGCAATGACGCCTACGAGGACCTTGTTCTGCGTTCTGCATGACATTTTCCAGATCAGCGCATCTACAGCAACGAGCGTCTACACGCGCGGGGATAGAAGCGATATCGTCGGCGTTTATCAACTTCGTCCGGATTACACTGTTGACCACATGACAGCATGGTTATTTTCTGGCGACCTGGCTCTTCTAGCGACACCACCTGGTAGTCGCGGTGTGACGTCACCTGAGACCACCAATATACAAGAAGCATGTCACCGGTTCGTATTTGTGGGTACGATGGACGCGGACTGGCAATGACGCTAACAAGGACCTTGTTCTGCGTTATGCAGTGCATTTTCCAGATCGGCGCATCTACAGCAACGAGCGCCTACACGTGCGGGGATTGAGGCGATATCGTCGGCGTTTATCAACTTCGTCCCGATTACACTGTTGACCAGATGACAGCATTGTTATTTTCTCGGGACCTGGTTCTTCTAGCGGCACCACCTGGTAGTCGCTGTGCGACGTCACCTTAGACCACCAATATACAAGAACCACCTCACCGGTTCGTATTCTGTGGGCACGATGGACGCGGACTGGTAATAACGCTAAAGAGGACCTTGTTCTGCGTTCTGCAGGGCATTTTCCAAATCGGCGTATCTAGAGCAACGAGCGCCTACACGTGCGGGGATAGAAGCGATACCGTCTGCGTTTATCAACTTCGTTCGTATTGCACTGTTGACCACATGACAGCATGGTTATTTTCTGGCGACCTGGCTCTTCTAGCGACACCACCTGGTAGTCGTGATGTGACGTCACCCAAGAACACTACTATAAAAGAAGCACCTCACCGGTTCGTGTTCTGTGGACACGATGGACGCGGACCGGCAATAATGCCTACGAGGACCTTGTTCTGCGTCCTGCAGAGCATTTTCCAGATCGGCGCATCTACAGCAAAGAGCGGGTACACGTGCGGGGATAGAAGCGATATAGTCGGCGTTTATCAACTCGTCCGGATTATACTGTTGACCAGATGACAGCATGGTTATTTTCTGGCGACCTGACTCTTCTAGCGACAATACCTGGAAGTCGCGGTGTGACGTCACCTCAGAGCACCAATATACAAGAAGCACCTCACCGGCTCGTATTCTCTGGGCACGATGGACGCGGACTGGCAATGACGCCTACGAGGACCTTGTTCTGCGTTCTGCAGGGCATTTTCCAGATCGGCGTGTCTACAGCAACGAGCGCCTACACGTGCGGGTATAGAAGCGATATCGTCGGCGTTTATCAACTTCGTCCGGATTACACTGTTGACCAGATGACAGGATTGTTATATTCTCGGGACCTGGCTCTTCTAGCGACACCACCTGATAGTCGCGGTGTGACGTCACCTGAGACCACGAATATACAGAAGCACCTCACCGGTTCGTATTCTGTGGGCACGATGGACGCGGACTGGCAATAACGCTAAAGAGGACCTTGTTCTGCGTTCTGCAGGGCATTTTCCAGATCGGCGCATCTACAGCAACGAGCGGCTACACGTGCGGGGATAGAAGCGATATTGTTGGCGTTTATCAACTTCGTCCGGATTACACTGTTGACCAGATGACAGCATGGTTATTTTCTGGCGACCTGACTCTTCTAGCGACAATACCTGGAAGTCGCGGTGTGAAGTCACCTGAGAGCACCACTATAAAAGAAGCACCTCACCGGTTCGTATTCTGTGGGCACGATGGACGCGGACTGGCAATGACGTCTACGAGGACCTTGTTCTGCGTTCTGCAGGGCATTTTCCTTATCGGCACATCTACAGCAACGAGCGCCTACACGTGCGGGGATAGAAGCGATATCATCGGAATTTATACACTTCGTCCGGATCACACTGTTGACCAGATGACAACATTGTTATTTTCTCAGGACCTCGCTCTTCTAGCGACACCACCTGGTAGTCGCGGTGTGACGTCACCTGAGACCACCATTATATAAAAAGCACCTCATCGGTTCGTATTCTGTTGGTACGATGGACGCGGACTGGAAATGACGCTAACGATGACCTTGTTCTGCGTTATGCACTTCAATTTCCAGATCGGCGCATCTACAGCAAAGAGCGCCTACACGTGCGGGGATTGAAGCGATATCGTCGGCGTTTATCAACTTCGTCCGGATTACACTGTTGACCAGATGACAGCATTGTTATATTCTCGGGACCTGGTTCTTCTAGCGGCACCACCTGGTAGTCGCTGTGCGACATCACCTTAGACCACCAATATACAAGAAGCACCTCACCGGTTCGTATTCTGTGGGCACGATGGACGCGTACTGGCATAAACGCTAAAGAGGACCTTGTTCTGCGTTCTGCAGGGCATTTTCCAGATCGGCGTATCTAGAGCAACGAGCGCCTACACGTGCGGGGATAGAAGCTATATCGTCGGCGTTTATCAACTTCGTCCGGATTACACTGTTGACCTGATGACAGCATTGTTATATTCTCGTGACCTGGCTCTTCTAGCGACACTACCTGGTAGTCACGGTGTGACGTCACCTGAGACCACCAATATACAAGAAGCACCTCACAGGTTCGTATTCTGTGGGCACGATGGACGCGGACTGGCAATGACGCCTACAAGGACCTTGTTCTGCGTTCTGCACGGCAATTTCCTGATCGGCGCATCTCCAGCAACGAGCGCCTACACGTGCAGGGATAGAAGCGATATCGTCGGCGTTTATCAACTTCGCCCGGATTACAGTTGACCAGATGACAGCATGGTTATTTTCTGGCGACCTGGCTCTTCTAGCGACACCACCTGGTAGTCGCGGTGTGACGTCACCCAACAACACCACTATAAAACAATCACCTCACCGGTTCGTCTTCTGGGGACACGATGGACGCGGACTGGCAATGACGCCTACGAGGACCTTGTTCTGCGTTCTGCAGGGCATTTTCCTGATCGGCGCATCTACAGCAACGACCGCCTACACGTGCGGGGACAGAAGCGATATCGTCGGCGTTATCAACTTCGTCCGGATTACACTGTTGACCAGATGACAGCATGGTTATTTTCTGGCGACCTGGCTCTTCTAGCGACACCACCTGGTAGTCGCGGTTTGACGTCACTTGAGACTACCAATATACAAGAAGCATGTCACCGGTTCGTATTCTGTGGGCACGATGGACGCGGACTGGCAATGACGCCTACGAGGACCTTGTTCTGCGTTCTGCATGACATTTTCCAGATCAGCGCATCTACAGCAACGAGCGTCTACACGCGCGGGGATAGAAGCGATATCGTCGGCGTTTATCAACTTCGTCCGGATTACACTGTTGACCACATGACAGCATGGTTATTTTCTGGCGACCTGGCTCTTCTAGCGACACCACCTGGTAGTCGCGGTGTGACGTCACCTGAGACCACCAATATACAAGAAGCATGTCACCGGTTCGTATTTGTGGGTACGATGGACGCGGACTGGCAATGACGCTAACAAGGACCTTGTTCTGCGTTATGCAGTGCATTTTCCAGATCGGCGCATCTACAGCAACGAGCGCCTACACGTGCGGGGATTGAAGCGATATCGTCGGCGTTTATCAACTTCGTCCCGATTACACTGTTGACCAGATGACAGCATTGTTATTTTCTCGGGACCTGGTTCTTCTAGCGGCACCACCTGGTAGTCGCTGTGCGACGTCACCTTAGACCACCAATATACAAGAACCACCTCACCGGTTCGTATTCTGTGGGCACGATGGACGCGGACTGGTAATAACGCTAAAGAGGACCTTGTTCTGCGTTCTGCAGGGCATTTTCCAAATCGGCGTATCTAGAGCAACGAGCGCCTACACGTGCGGGGATAGAAGCGATACCGTCTGCGTTTATCAACTTCGTTCGTATTGCACTGTTGACCACATGACAGCATGGTTATTTTCTGGCGACCTGGCTCTTCTAGCGACACCACCTGGTAGTCGTGATGTGACGTCACCCAAGAACACTACTATAAAAGAAGCACCTCACCGGTTCGTGTTCTGTGGACACGATGGACGCGGACCGGCAATAATGCCTACGAGGACCTTGTTCTGCGTCCTGCAGAGCATTTTCCAGATCGGCGCATCTACAGCAAAGAGCGGGTACACGTGCGGGGATAGAAGCGATATACTCGGCGTTTATCAACTCGTCCGGATTATACTGTTGACCAGATGACAGCATGGTTATTTTCTGGCGACCTGACTCTTCTAGCGACAATACCTGGAAGTCGCGGTGTGACGTCACCTCAGAGCACCAATATACAAGAAGCACCTCACCGGCTCGTATTCTCTGGGCACGATGGACGCGGACTGGCAATGACGCCTACGAGGACCTTGTTCTGCGTTCTGCAGGGCATTTTCCAGATCGGCGTGTCTACAGCAACGAGCGCCTACACGTGCGGGTATAGAAGCGATATCGTCGGCGTTTATCAACTTCGTCCGGATTACACTGTTGACCAGATGACAGGATTGTTATATTCTCGGGACCTGGCTCTTCTAGCGACACCACCTGATAGTCGCGGTGTGACGTCACCTGAGACCACGAATATACAGAAGCACCTCACCGGTTCGTATTCTGTGGGCACGATGGACGCGGACTGGCAATAACGCTAAAGAGGACCTTGTTCTGCGTTCTGCAGGGCATTTTCCAGATCGGCGCATCTACAGCAACGAGCGGCTACACGTGCGGGGATAGAAGCGATATTGTTGGCGTTTATCAACTTCGTCCGGATTACACTGTTGACCAGATGACAGCATGGTTATTTTCTGGCGACCTGACTCTTCTAGCGACAATACCTGGAAGTCGCGGTGTGAAGTCACCTGAGAGCACCACTATAAAAGAAGCACCTCACCGGTTCGTATTCTGTGGGCACGATGGACGCGGACTGGCAATGACGTCTACGAGGACCTTGTTCTGCGTTCTGCAGGGCATTTTCCTTATCGGCACATCTACAGCAACGAGCGCCTACACGTGCGGGGATAGAAGCGATATCATCGGAATTTATACACTTCGTCCGGATCACACTGTTGACCAGATGACAACATTGTTATTTTCTCAGGACCTCGCTCTTCTAGCGACACCACCTGGTAGTCGCGGTGTGACGTCACCTGAGACCACCATTATATAAAAAGCACCTCATCGGTTCGTATTCTGTTGGTACGATGGACGCGGACTGGAAATGACGCTAACGATGACCTTGTTCTGCGTTATGCACTTCAATTTCCAGATCGGCGCATCTACAGCAAAGAGCGCCTACACGTGCGGGGATTGAAGCGATATCGTCGGCGTTTATCAACTTCGTCCGGATTACACTGTTGACCAGATGACAGCATTGTTATATTCTCGGGACCTGGTTCTTCTAGCGGCACCACCTGGTAGTCGCTGTGCGACATCACCTTAGACCACCAATATACAAGAAGCACCTCACCGGTTCGTATTCTGTGGGCACGATGGACGCGTACTGGCATAAACGCTAAAGAGGACCTTGTTCTGCGTTCTGCAGGGCATTTTCCAGATCGGCGTATCTAGAGCAACGAGCGCCTACACGTGCGGGGATAGAAGCTATATCGTCGGCGTTTATCAACTTCGTCCGGATTACACTGTTGACCTGATGACAGCATTGTTATATTCTCGTGACCTGGCTCTTCTAGCGACACTACCTGGTAGTCACGGTGTGACGTCACCTGAGACCACCAATATACAAGAAGCACCTCACAGGTTCGTATTCTGTGGGCACGATGGACGCGGACTGGCAATGACGCCTACAAGGACCTTGTTCTGCGTTCTGCACGGCAATTTCCTGATCGGCGCATCTCCAGCAACGAGCGCCTACACGTGCAGGGATAGAAGCGATATCGTCGGCGTTTATCAACTTCGCCCGGATTACAGTTGACCAGATGACAGCATGGTTATTTTCTGGCGACCTGGCTCTTCTAGCGACACCACCTGGTAGTCGCGGTGTGACGTCACCCAACAACACCACTATAAAACAATCACCTCACCGGTTCGTCTTCTGGGGACACGATGGACGCGGACTGGCAATGACGCCTACGAGGACCTTGTTCTGCGTTCTGCAGGACATTTTCCAGATCAGCGCATCTACAGCAACGAGCGTCTACACGTGCGGGGATAGAAGCGATATCGTTGGCGTTTATCAACTTCGTCCGGATTACACTGTTGACCAGACGACAGCATTGTTATTTTCTTGGGACCTGGCTCTTCTAGCGACACCACCTGGTAGTCGCGGTGTGACGTCACTTGAGACCACCAATATACAAGAAGCACGTCACCGGTTCGTATTCTGTGGGCACGATGGACGCGGACTGGCAATGACGCTAACGAGGACCTTGTTCTGCGTTCTGCAGGGCATTTTCCTGATCGGCGCATCTACAGCAACGAGCGCCTACACATGCTGGGATAGAAGCGATATCGTCGGCGTTTATCAACTTCGCCCGGATTACAGTTGACCAGATGACAGCATGGTTATTTTCTGGCGACCTCGCTCTTCTAGCGACACCACCTTGTAGTCGCGGTGTGACGTCACCTGAGACCACCAATATGTAAAAAGCACCTCATCGGTTCGTATTCTGTGGGTACGATGGACGCGGACTGGCAATGACGCTAACGAGGACCTTGTTCTGCGTTATGCACTTCAATTTCCAGATCGGCGCATCTACAGCAAAGAGTGCCTACACGTGCGGGGATTCAAGCGTTATCATCGGCGTTTATCAACTGCGTCCGGATTACACTGTTGACCAGATGACAGCATTGTTATATTCTCGGGACCTGGCTCTTCTAGCGGCACCACCTGGTAGTCGCTGTGCGACGTCACCTAGACCACCAATATACAAGAAGCACCTCACCGGTTCGTATTCTGTGGACACGATGGACGTGGACTGGCAATAACGCTAAAGAGGACCTTGTTCTGCGTTCTGCGGGGCATTTTCCAGATCGGCGTATCTAGAGCAACGAGCGCCTACACGTGCGGGGATAGAAGCGATACCGTCTGCGCTTATCAACTTCGTCCATATTGCACTGTTGACCACATGACAGCATGGTTATTTTCTGGCGACCTGGCTCTTCTAGCGACACCACCTGGTAGTCGTGATGTAACGTCACCCAAGAACGCTACTATAAAAGAAGCACCTCACCGGTTCGTGTTCTGTGGACACGATGGACGCGGACCGGCAATGATGCCTACGAGGACCTTGTTCTGCGTTCTGCAGGGCATTTTCCAGATCGGCGCATCTACAGCAACGAGCGGCTACACGTGCGGGGATAGAAGCGATATTGTTGGCGTTTATCAACTTCGTCCGGATTACACTGTTGACCAGATGACAGCATGGTTATTTTCTGGCGACCTGTCTCTTCTAGCGACAATACCTGGAAGTCGCGGTGTGACGTCACCTGAGAGCACCACTATAAAAGAAGCACCTCACCGGTTCTTATTCTGTGGGCACGATGGACGCGGACTGGCAATGACGCCTACGAGGACTTTGTTCTGCGTTCTGCAGGGCAATTTCCTGATCGGCGCATCTACAGCAACGAGCGCCTACACGTGCGGGGATAGAAGCGATATCGTCGGACTTTATACACTTCGTCCGGATCACACTGTTGACCAGATGACAACATTGTTATTTTCTCGGTACCTAGCTCTTCTAGCGACACCACCTGGTAGTGGCGGTGTGACGTCATCTTAGACCACCAATATATAAGAAGCACCTCATCGGTTCGTATTCTGTGGGTACGATGGACGCGGACTGGCAATGACGCTAACGAGGACCTTGTTCTGCGTTATGCAGGGCATTTTCCAGTTCGGCGCATCTACAGCAACGAGCGCCTACACGTGCGGGGATAGAAGCGGTATCGTCGGCGTTTATCAACTTCGTCCGGATTACACTGTTGACCAGATGACAGGATTGTTATATTCTCGGGACCTGGCTCTTCTAGCGACACCACCTGATAGTCGCGGTGAGACGTCACCTGAGACGACAAATATACAAGAAGCACCTCACCGGTTCGTATTCTGTGGGCACGATGGACGCGGACTGGCAATAACGCTAAAGAGGACCTTGTTCTGCGTTCTTCAGGGCATTTTCCAGATCGCCGTATCTACAGCAACGAGCGCCTACACGTGCGGGGATAGAAGCGATATCGTCGGCTTTATCAATTTCGTCCGGATTACACTGTTGACCACATGACAGCATGGTGATTTTCTGGCGACCTGGCTCTTCTAGCGACACCACCTGGTAGTCGCGATGTGACGTCACCCAAGAACACCACTATAAAAGAAGCACCTCGCCGGTTCGTATTATGTGGGCAGGATGGACGCGGACTGGCAAAGACGCCTACGAGGTCCTTGTTCTGCGTTCTGCAGGGCATTTTCCAGATCGGCGCAACTACAGCAACGAGCGCCTACACGTGCGGGGATAGAAGCGATATCGTCGGAGTTTATACACTTCGTCCGGATCACACTGTTGACCAGATGACAACATTGTTATTTTCTCGGGACCTAGCTCTTCTAGCGACACCACCTGGTAGTAGCGGTGTGACGTCATCTGAGACCACCAATATATAAGAAGCACCTCATCGGTTCGTATTCTGTGGGTACGATGGACGCGGACTGGCAATGACGCTAACGAGGACCTTGTTCTGCGTTATGCAGGGCATTTTCCAGTTCGGCGCATCTAGAGCAACGAGCGCCTACACGTGCGGGGATAGAAGCGATATCATCGGCGTTTATCAACTTCGTCCGGATTACCGTTGACCAGATGACAGCATGGATATTTTCTGGCGACCTGGCTCTTCTAGCGGCACCACCTGGTAGTCGCGGTGTGACGTCACCCAAGAACACTACTATAAAGCAATCACCTCACCGGTTCGTCTTCTGCGGACACGATGGACACGGACTGGCAATGACGCCTACGAGGACCTTGTTCTGCGTTCTGCAGGGCATTTTCCTGATCGGCGCATCTACAGCAACGACCGCCTACACGTGCGGGGACAGAAGCGATATCGTCGGCGTTATCAACTTCGTCCGGATTACACTGTTTACCAGATGACAGCATGGTTATTTTCTGGCGACCTGGCTCTTCTAGCGACACCACCTGGTAGTCGCAGTGTGACGTCAATTGAGACTACCAATATACAAGAAGCACGTCACCGGTTCGTATTCTGTGGGCACGATGGACGCGGACTGGCAATGACGCCTATGAGGACCTTGTTCTGCGTTCTGCATGACATTTTCCTGATCGGTGCATCTACAGCTACGAGCGCCTACACGTGCGTGGATAGAAGCGTTATCGTCGGCGTTTATCAACTTCTTCCTGATTACACTGTTGACCAGATGACAGCATGGTTATTTTCTGGCGACCTGGCTCTTCTAGCGACACCACCTGGTAGTCGTGATGTGACGTCACCCAAGAACACTACTATAAAAGAAGCACCTCACCGGTTCGTGTTCTGTGGACACGATGGACGCGGACTGGCAATGATGCCTACGAGGACCTTGTTCTGCGTTCTGCAGGGCATTTTCCAGATCGGCGCATCTACAGCAAAAAGCGGCTACACATGCGGGGATAGAAGCGATATAGTCGGCGTTTATCAACTCGTCCGGATTACACTGTTGACCAGATGTCAGCATGGTTATTTTCTGGCGACCTGACTCTTCTAGCGACAATACCTGGAAGTCGCGGTGTGACGTCACCTGAGAGCACCACTATAAATGAAGCACCTCACCGGTTCGTATTCTGTGGGCACGATGGACGCGGAATGGCAATAACGTCTACGAGGACCTTGTTCTGCGTTCTGCAGGGCTTTTTTCTGATCGGCACATCTACAGCAACGAGCGCCTACACGTGCGGGGATAGAAGCGATATCGACGGAATTTGTACTCTTCATCCGGATCACACTGTTGCCCCAGATGACAACATTGTTATTTTCTCAGGACCTCGCTCTTCTAGCGACACCACCTTGTAGTCGCGGTGTGACGTCACCTGAGACCACCAATATGTAAAAAGCACCTCATCGGTTCCTATTCTGTGGGTACGATGGACGCGGACTGTCAATGACGCTAACGAGGACCTTGTTCTGCGTTATGCCCTTCAATTTCCAGATCGGCGCATCTACAGCAAAGAGTGCCTACAAGTGCGGGGATTCAAGCGTTATCATCGGCGTTTATCAACTTCGTCCGGATTACACTGTTGACCAGATGACAGCATTGTTATATTCTCGGGACCTGGCTCTTCTAGCGGCACCACCTGGTAGTCGCTGTGCGACGTCACCTAGACCACCAATATACAAGAAGCACCTCACCGGTTCGTATTCTGTGGACACGATGGACGTGGACTGGCAATAACGCTAAAGAGGACCTTGTTCTGCGTTCTGCAGGGCATTTTCCAGATCGGCGTATCTAGAGCAACCAGCGCCTACACGTGCGGGGATAGAAGCGATACCGTCTGCGTTTATCAACTTCGTCCGTATTGCACTGTTGACCACATGACAGCATGGTTATTTTCTGGCGACCTGGCTCTTCTAGCGACACCACCTGGTACTCGTGATGTGACGTCACCCAAGAACACTACTATAAAAGAAGCACCTCACCGGTTCGTGTTCTGTGGACACGATGGACGCGGACCGGCAATGATGCCTACGAGGACCTTGTTCTGCGTTCTGCAGGGCATTTTCCAGATCGGCGCATCTACAGCAAAGAGCGGCTACACGTGCGGGGATAGAAGCGATATAGTCGGCGTTTATCAACTCGTCCGGATTACACTGTTGACCAGATGACAGCATGGTTATTTTCTGGTGACCTGACTCTTCTAGCGACAATACCTGGAAGTCGCGGTGTATCGTCACCTGAGAGCACCACTATAAAAGAAGCACCTCACCGGTTCTTATTCTGTGGGCACGATGGACGCGGACTGGCAATGACGCTAACGAGGACCTTGTTCTGCATTATGCAGGGCATTTTCCAGTTCGGCGCATCTACAGCAACGAGCGCCTACACGTGCGGGGATAGAAGCGGTATCGTCGGCGTTTATCAACTTCGTCCGGATTACACTGTTGACCAGATGACAGGATTGTTATATTCTCGGGACCTGGCTCTTCTAGCGACACCACCTGATAGTCGCGGTGAGACGTCACCTGAGACCACGAATATACAAGAAGCACCTCACCGGTTCGTATTCTGTGGGCACGATGGACGCGGACTGGCAATAACGCTAAAGAGGACCTTGTTCTGCGTTCTTCAGGGCATTTTCCAGATCGGCGTATCTACAGCAACGAGCGCCTACACGTGCGGAGATAGAAGCGATATCGTCGGCTTTATCAACTTCTTCCGGATTACACTGTTGACCACATGACAGCATGGTTATTTTCTGGCGACCTGGCTCTTCTAGCGACACCACCTGGTAGTCGCGATGTGACGTCACCCAAGAACACCACTATAAAAGAAGCACCTCGCCGGTTCGTATTATGTGGGCAGGATGGACGCGGACTGGCAAAGACGCCTACGAGGACCTTGTTCTGCGTTCTGCAGGGCATTTTCCAGATCGGCGCATCTACAGCAACGAGCGGCTACACGTGCGGGGATAGAAGCGATATTGTTGGCGTTTATCAACGTCGTCCGGATTACACTGTTGACCAGATGACAGCATGGTTATTTTCTGGCGACCTGACTCTTCTAGCGACGATACCTGGAAGTCGCGGTGTGAAGTCACCTGAGAGCACAACTATAAAACAAGCACCTCACCAGTTCGTATTCTGTGGGCACGATGGACGGGGACTGGCAATGACGCCTACAAGGACCTTGTTCCGCGTTCTGCATGACATTTTCCAGATCAGCGCATCTACAGCAACGAGCGTCTACACGTGCGGGGATAGAAGCGATATCGTCGGCGTTTATCAACTTCGTCCGGATTACACTGTTGACCACATGACAGCATGGTTATTTTTTGGCGACCTGGCTCTTCTAGCGACACCACCTGGTAGTCGCGGTGTGACGTCACCTGAGACCACCAATATAGAAGAAGCACCTCACCGGTTCGTATTCTGTGGACACGATGGACGTGGACTGGCAATAACGCTAAAGAGGACCTTGTTCTGCGTTCTGCAGGGCATTTTCCAGATCGGCGTATCTAGAGCAACGAGCGCCTACACGTGCGGGGATAGAAGCGCTACCGTCTACGTTTATCAACTTCGTCCGTATTGCACTGTTGACCACATGACAGCATGGTTATTTTCTGGCGACCTGGCTCTTCTAGCGACACCACCTGGTAGTCGTGATGTGACGTCACCCAAGAACACTACTATAAAAGAAGCACCTCACCGGTTCGTGTTCTGTGGACACGATGGACGCGGACCGGCAATGATGCCTACGAGGACCTTGTTCTGCGTTCTGCAGGGCATTTTCCAGATCGGCGCATCTACAGCAAAGAGCGGCTACACGTGCCGGGATAGAAGCGATATAGTCGGCGTTTATCAACTCGTCCGGATTACACTGTTGACCAGATGACAGCATGGTTATTTTCTGGCGACCTGACTCTTCTAGCGACAATACCTGGAAGTCGCGGTGTGACGTCACCTGAGAGCACCACTATAAAAGAAGCACCTCACCGGTTCTTATTCTGTGGGCACGATGGACGCGGACTGGCAATGACGCCTACGAGGACTTTGTTCTGCGTTCTGCAGGGCAATTTCCTGATCGGTGCATCTACAGCAACGAGCGCCTACACGTGCGGGGATAGAAGCGATATCGTCGGAGTTTATACACTTCGTCCGGATCACACTGTTGACCAGATGACAACATTGTTATTTTCTCGGTACCTAGCTCTTCTAGTGACACCACCTGGTAGTAGCGGTGTGACGTCATCTGAGACCACCAATATATAAGAAGCACCTCATCGGTTCGTATTCTGTGGGTACGATGGACGCGGACTGGCAATGACGCTAACGAGGACCTTGTTCTGCGTTATGCAGGGCATTTTCCAGTTCGGCGCATCTACAGCAACGAGCGCCTACACGTGCGGGGATAGAAGCGGTATCGTCGGCGTTTATCAACTTCGTCCGGATTACACTGTTGACCAGATGACAGGATTGTTATATTCTCGGGACCTGGCTCTTCTAGCGACACCACCTGATAGTCGCGGTGAGACGTCACCTGAGACCACGAATATACAAGAAGCACCTCACCGGTTCGTATTCTGTGGGCACGATGGACGCGGCCTGGCAATAACGCTAAAGAGGACCTTGTTCTGCGTTCTTCAGGGCATTTTCCAGATCGGCGTATCTACAGCAACGAGCGCCTACACGTGCGGAGAGAGAAGCGATATCGTCGGCTTTATCAACTTCGTCCGGATTACACTGTTGACCACATGACAGCATGGTTATTTTCTGGCGACCTGGCTCTTCTAGCGACACCACCTGGTAGTCGCGATGTGACGTCACCCAAGAACACCACTATAAAAGAAGCACCTCGCCGGTTCGTATTATGTGGGCAGGATGGACGCGGACTGGCAAAGACGCCTACGAGGACCTTGTTCTGCGTTCTGCAGGGCATTTTCCAGATCGGCGCATCTACAGCAACGAGCGGCTACACGTGCGGGGATAGAAGCGATATTGTTGGAGTTTATCAACGTCGTCCGGATTACACTGTTGACCAGATGACAGCATGGTTATTTTCTGGCGACCTGACTCTTCTAGCGACAATACCTGGAAGTCGCGGTGTGAAGTCACCTGAGAGCACAACTATAAAACAAGCACCTCACCAGTTCGTATTCTGTGGGCACGATGGACGGGGACTGGCAATGACGCTAACGTGGACCTTGTTCTGCGTTCTGCAGGGCATTTTCCTGATCGGCGCATCTACAGCAACGAGCGGCTACACGTGCGGGGATAGAAGCGATATTGTTGGCGTTTATCAACTTCGTCCGGATTACACTGTTGACCAGATGACAGCATGGTTATTTTCTGGCGACCTGTCTCTTCTAGCGACACCACCTGGTAGTCGCGGTGTGACGTCACTTGAGACTACCAATATACAAGAAGCACGTCACCGGTTCGTATTCTGTGGGCACGATGAACGCGGACTGGCAATGACGCCTGCGAGGACCTTGTTCCGCGTTCTGCATGACATTTTCCAGATCAGCGCATCTACAGCAACGAGCGTCTACACGTGCGGGGATAGAAGCGATATCGTCGGCGTTTATCAACTTCGTCCGGATTACACTGTTGACCACATGACAGCATGGTTATTTTCTGGCGACCTGGCTCTTCTAGCGGCACCACCTGGTAGTCGCTGTGCAACGTCACCTAGACCACCAATATACAAGAAGCACCTCACCAGTTCGTATTCTGTGGACACGATGGACGTGGACTGGCAATAACGCTAAAGAGGACCTTGTTCTGCGTTCTGCAGGGCATTTTCCAGATCGGCGTATCTAGAGCAACCAGCGCCTACACGTGCGGGGATAGAAGCGGTATCGTCGGCGTTTATCAACTTCGTCCGGATTACACTGTTGACCAGATGACAGGATTGTTATATTCTCGGGACCTGGCTCTTCTAGCGACACCACCTGATAGTCGCGGTGAGACGTCACCTGAGACCACGAATATACAAGAAGCACCTCACCGATTCGTATTCTGTGGGTACGATGGACGCGGACTGGCAATAACGCTAAAGAGGACCTTGTTCTGCGTTCTTCAGGGCATTTTCCAGATCGGCGTGTCTACAGCAACGAGCGCCTACACGTGCGGGGATAGAAGCGATATCGTCGGCTTTATCAACTTCGTCCGGATTACACTGTTGACCACATGACAGCATGGTTATTTTCTGGCGACCTGGCTCTTCTAGCGACACCACCTGGTAGTCGCGATGTGACATCACCCAAGAACACCACTTTAAAAGAAGCACCTCGCCGGTTCGTATTATGTGGGCAGGATGGACGCGGACTGGCAAAGACGCCTACGAGGACCTTGTTCTGCGTTCTGCAGGGCATTTTCCAGATCGGCGCATCTACAGCAACGAGCGGCTACACGCGCGGGGATAGAAGCGATATTGTTGGCGTTTATCAACTTCGTCCGGATTACACTGTTGACCAGATGACAGCATAGTTATTTTCTGGTGACCTGACTCTTCTAGCGACAATACCTGGAAGTCGCGGTGTGAAGTCACCTGAGAGCACAACTATAAAACAAGCACCTCACCAGTTCGTATTCTGTGGGCACGATGGACGGGGACTGGCAATGACGCCTACGAGGACCTTGTTCCGCGTTCTGCATGACATTTTCCAGATCAGCGCATCTACAGCAACGAGCGTCTACACGTGCGGGGATAGAAGCGATATCGTCGGCGTTTATCAATTTCGTCCGGATTACACTGTTGACCACATGACAGCATGGTTATTTTCTGGCGACCTGGCTCTTCTAGCGGCACCACCTGGTAGTCGCTTTGCGACGTCACCTAGACCACCAATATACAAGAAGCACCGCACCGGTTCGTATTCTGTGGACACGATGGACGTGGACTGGCAATAACGCTAAAGAGGACCTTGTTCTGCGTTCTGCAGGGCATTTTCCAGATCGGCGTATCTAGAGCAACCAGCGCCTACACGTGCGGGGATAGAAGCGATACCGTCTGTGTTTATCAACTTCGTCCGTATTGCACTGTTGACCACATGACAGCATGGTTATTTTCTGGCGACCTGGCTCTTCTAGCGACACCACCTGGTAGTCGTGATGTGACGTCACCCAAGAACACTACTATAAAAGTAGCACCTCACCGGTTCGTGTTCTGTGGACACGATGGACGCGGACCGGCAATGATGCCTACGAGGACCTTGTTCTGCGTTCTGCAGGGCATTTTCCACATCGGCGCATCTACAGCAAAGAGCGGCTACACGTGCGGGGATAGAAGCGATATAGTCGGCGTTTATCAACTCGTCCGGATTACACTGTTGACCAGATGACAGCATGGTTATTTTCTGGCGACCTGACTCTTCTAGCGACAATACCTGGAAGTCGCGGTGTATCGTCACCTGAGAGCACCACTATAAAAGAAGCACCTCACCGGTTCTTATTCTGTGGGCACGATGGACGCGGACTGGCAATGACGCCTACGAGGACTTTGTTCTGCGTTCTGCAGGGCAATTTCCTGATCGGCGCATCTACAGCAACGAGCGCCTACACGTGCGGGGATAGAAGCGATATCGTCGGAGTTTATACACTTCGTCCGGATCACACTGTTGACCAGATGACTACATTGTTATTTTCTCGGTACCTAGCTCTTCTAGCGACACCACGTGGTATTAGCGGTGTGACGTCATCTGAGACCACCAATATTCAAGAAGCACCTCATCGGTTCGTATTCTGTGGGTACGATGGACGCGGACTGGCAATGACGCTAACGAGGACCTTGTTGTGCGTTATGCAGGGCATTTTCCAGTTCGGCGCATCTACAGCAACGAGCGCCTACACGTGCGGGGATAGAAGCGGTATCGTCGGCGTTTATCAACTTCGTCCGGATTACACTGTTGACCAGATGACAGGATTGTTATATTCTCGGGACCTGGCTCTTCTAGCGACACCACCTGATAGTCGCGGTGAGACGTCACCTGAGACGACGAATATACAAGAAGCACCTCACCGGTTCGTATTCTGTGGGCACGATGGACGCGGACTGGCAATAACGCTAAAGAGGACCTTGTTCTGCGTTCTTCAGGGCATTTTCCAGATCGGCGTATCTACAGCAACGAGCGCCTACACGTGCGGGGATAGAAGCGATATCGTCGGCTTTATCAACTTCGTCCGGATTACACTGTTGACCACATGACAGCATGGTTATTTTCTAGCGACCTGGCTCTTCTAGCGACACCACCTGGTAGTCGCGATGTGACGTCACCCAAGAACACCACTATAAAAGAAGCACCTCGCCGGTTCGTATTATGTGGGCAGGATGGACGCGGACTGGCAAAGACGCCTACGAGGACCTTGTTCTGCGTTCTGCAGGGCATTTTCCAGATCGGCGCATCTACAGCAACGAGCGGCTACACGTGCGGGGATAGAAGCGATATTGTTGGCGTTTATCAACGTCGTCCGGATTACACTGTTGACCAGATGACAGCATGGTTATTTTCTGGCGACCTGACTCTTCTAGCGACAATACCTGGAAGTCGCGGTGTGAAGTCACCTGAGAGCACAACTATAAAACAAGCACCTCACCAGTTCGTATTCTGTGGGCACGATGGACGGGGACTGGCAATGACGCTAACGTGGACCTTGTTCTGCGTTCTGCAGGGCATTTTCCTGATCGGCGCATCTACAGCAACGAGCGGCTACACGTGCGGGGATAGAAGCGATATTGTTGGCGTTTATCAACTTCGTCCGGATTACACCGTTGACCAGATGACAGCATGGTTATTTTCTGGCGACCTGTCTCTTCTAGCGACACCACCTGGTAGTCGCGGTGTGACGTCACTTGAGACTACCAATATACAAGAAGCACGTCACCGGTTCGTATTCTGTGGGCACGATGGACGCGGACTGGCAATGACGCCTGCGAGGACCTTGTTCCGCGTTCTGCATGACATTTTCCAGATCAGCGCATCTACAGCAACGAGCGTCTACACGTGCGGGGATAGAAGCGATATCGTCGGAGTTTATACACTTCGTCCGGATCACACTGTTGACCAGATGACAACATTGTTATTTTCTCGGGACCTCGCTCTTCTAGCGACACCACCTGGTAGTAGCGGTGTGACGTCATCTGAGACCACCAATATATAAGAAGCACCTCATCCGTTCGTATTATGTGGGTACGATGGACGCGGACTGGCAATGACGCTAACGAGGACCTTGTTCTGCGTTATGCAGGGCATTTTCCTGATCGGCGCATCTACAGCAACGAGCGCCTACACATGCTGGGATAGAAGCGATATCATCGGCGTTTATCAACTTCGTCCGGATTACAGTTGACCAGACGACAGCATGGATATTTTCTGGCCACTTGGCTCTTCTAGCGGCACCACCTGGTAGTCGCGGTGTGACGTCACCCAAGAACACCACTATAAAACAATCACCTCACTGGTTCGTCTTCTGCGGACACGATGGACGCGGACTGGCAATGACGCCTACGAGGACCTTGTTCTGCGTTCTGCACTTCATTTTCCAGATCGGCGCATCTACAGCAAAGAGCGCCTACACGTGCGGGGATTGAAGCGATATCGTCGGCGTTTATCAACTTCGTCCGGATTACACTGATGACCAGATGACAGCATTGTTATATTCTCGGGACCTGGTTCTTCTAGCGGCACCACCTGGTGGTCGCTGTGCGACGTCACCTTAGACCACCAATATACAAGAAGCACATCACCGGTTCGTATTCTGTGGGCACGATGGACGCGGACTGGCATAAACGCTAAAGAGGACCTTGTTCTGCGTTCTGCAGGGCATTTTCCAGATCGGCGTATCTAGAGCAACGAGCGCCTACACGTGCGGGGATAGAAGCGATACCGTCTGCGTTTATCAACTTCGTCCGTATTGCACTGTTGACCACATGACAGCATGGTTATTTTCTGGCGACCTGGCTCTTCTAGCGGCACCACCTGGTAGTCGCTGTGCAACGTCACCTAGACCACCAATATACAAGAAGCACCTCACCGGTTCGTATTCTGTGGACACGATGGACGTGGACTGGCAATAACGCTAAAGAGGACCTTGTTCTGCGTTCTGCAGGGCATTTTCCAGATCGGCGTATCTAGAGCAACCAGCGCCTACACGTGCGGCGATAGAAGCGATACCGTCTGTGTTTATCAACTTCGCCCGTATTGCACTGTTGACCACATGACAGCATGGTTATTTTCTGGCGACCTGGCTCTTCTAGCGACACCACCTGGTAGTCGTGATGTGACGTCACCCAAGAACACTACTATAAAAGTAGCACCTCACCGGTTCGTGTTCTGTGGACACGATGGACGCGGACCGGCAATGATGCCTACGAGAACCTTGTTCTGCGTTCTGCAGGGCATTTTCCAGATCGGCGCATCTACAGCAAAGAGCGGCTACACGTGCGGGGATAGCAGCGATATAGTCGGCGTTTGTCAACTCGTCCGGATTACACTGTTGACCAGATGACAGCATGGTTATTTTCTGGCGACCTGACTCTTCTAGCGACAATACCTGGAAGTCGCGGTGTATCGTCACCTGAGAGCACCACTATAAAAGAAGCACCTCACCGGTTCTTATTCTGTGGGCACGATGGACGCGGACTGGCAATGACGCTAACGAGGACCTTGTTCTGCGTTATGCAGGGCATTTTCCAGTTCGGCGCATCTACAGCAACGAGCGCCTACACGTGCGGGGAGAGAAGCGGTATCGTCGGCGTTTATCAACTTCGTCCGGATTACACTGTTGACCAGATGACAGGATTGTTATATTCTCGGGACCTGGCTCTTCTAGCGACACCACCTGATAGTCGCGGTGAGACGTCACCTGAGACCACGAATATACAAGAAGCACCTCACCGGTTCGTATTCTGTGGGCACGATGGACGCGGACTGGCAATTATGCTAAAGAGGACCTTGTTCTGCGTTCTTCAGGGCATTTTCCAGATCGGCGTATCTACAGCAACGAGCGCCTACACGTGCTGGGATAGAAGCGATATCGTCGGCTTTATCAACTTCGTCCGGATTACACTGTTGACCACATGACAGCATGGTTATTTTCTGGCGACCTGGCTCTTCTAGCGACATCACCTGGTAGTCGCGATGTGACGTCACCCAAGAACACCACTTTAAAAGAAGCACCTCGCCGGTTCGTATTATGTGGGCAGGATGGACGCGGACTGGCAAAGACGCCTACGAGGACCTTGTTCTGCGTTCTGCAGGGCATTTTCCAGATCGGCGCATCTACAGCAACGAGCGGCTACACGTGCGGGGATAGAAGCGATATTGTTGGCGTTTATCAACTTCGTCCGGATTACACTGTTGACCAGATGACAGCATAGTTATTTTCTGGCGACCTGACTCTTCTAGCGACAATACCTGGAAGTCGCGGTGTGAAGTCACCTGAGAGCACAACTATAAAACAAGCACCTCACCAGTTCGTATTCTGTGGGCACGATGGACGGGGACTGGCAATGACGCTAACGAGGACCTTGTTCTGTGTTCTGCAGGGCATTTTCCTGATCGGCGCATCTACAGCAACGAGCGGCTACACGTGCGGGGATAGAAGCGATATTGTTGGCGTTTATCAACTTCGTCCGGATTACACTGTTGACCAGATGACAGCATGGTTATTTTCTGGCGACCTGTCTCTTCTAGCGACACCACCTGGTAGTCGCGGTGTGACGTCACTTGAGACTACCAATATACAAGAAGCACGTCACCGGTTCGTATTCTGTGGGCACGATGGACGCGACTGGCAATGACGCCTACGAGGACCTTGTTCCGCGTTCTGCATGACATTTTCCAGATCAGCGCATCTACAGCAACGAGCGTCTACACGTGCGGGGATAGAAGCGATATCGTCGGCGTTTATCAACTTCGTCCGGATTACACTGTTGACCACATGACAGCATGGTTATTTTCTGGCGACCTGGCTCTTCTAGCGCACCACCTGGTAGTCGCTGTGCGACGTCACCTAGACCACCAATATACAAGAAGCACCTCACCGGTACGTATTCTGTGGACACGATGGACGTGGACTGGCAATAACGCTAAAGAGGACCTTGTTCTGCGTTCTGCAGGGCATTTTCCAGATCGGCGTATCTAGAGCAACCAGCGCCTACACGTGCGGGGATAGAAGCGATACCGTCTGTGTTTATCAACTTCGTCCGTATTGCACTGTTGACCACATGACAGCATGGTTATTTTCTGGCGACCTGGCTCTTCTAGCGACACCACCTGGTAGTCGTGATGTGACGTCACCCAAGAACACTACTATAAACGTAGCACCTCACCGGTTCGTGTTCTGTGGACACGATGGACGCGGACCGGCAATGATGCCTACGAGGACCTTGTTCTGCGTTCTGCAGGGCATTTTCCAGATCGGCGCATCTACAGCAAAGAGCGGCTACACGTGCGGGGATAGAAGCGATATAGTCGGCGTTTATCAACTCGTCCGGATTACACTGTTGACCAGATGACAGCATGGTTATTTTCTGGCGACCTGACTCTTCTAGCGACAATACCTGGAAGTCGCGGTGTATCGTCACCTGAGAGCACCACTATAAAAGAAGCACCTCACCGGTTCTTATTCTGTGGGCACGATGGACGCGGACTGGCAATGACGCTAACGAGGACCTTGTTCTGCGTTATGCAGGGCATTTTCCAGTTCGGCGCATCTACAGCAACGAGCGCCTACACCTACGGGGATAGAAGCGGTATCGTCGGCGTTTATCAACTTCGTCCGGATTACACTGTTGACCAGATGACAGGATTGTTATATTCTCGGGACCTGGCTCTTCTAGCGACACCACCTGATAGTCGCGGTGAGACGTCACCTGAGACCACGAATATACAAGAAGCACCTCACCGGTTCGACTTCTGTGGGCACGATGGACGCGGACTGGCAATAACGCTAAAGAGGACCTTGTTCTGCGTTCTTCAGGGCATTTTCCAGATCGGCGTATCTACAGCAACGAGCGCCTACACGTGCGGGGATAGAAGCGATATCGTCCGGCTTTATCAACTTCGTCCGGATTACACTGTTGACCACATGACAGCATGGTTATTTTCTGGCGACCTGGCTCTTCTAGCGACACCACCTGGTAGTCGCGATGTGACGTCACCCAAGAACACCACTTTAAAAGAAGCACCTCGCCGGTTCGTATTATGTGGGCAGGATGGACGCCGACTGGCAAAGACGCCTACGAGGACCTTGTTCTGCGTTCTGCAGGGCATTTTCCAGATCGGCGCATCTACAGCAACGAGAGGCTACACGTGCGGGGGATAGAAGCGATATTGTTGGCGTTTATCAACTTCGTCCGGATTACACTGTTGACCAGATGACAGCATAGTTATTTTCTGGCGACCTGACTCTTCTAGCGACAATACCTGGAAGTCGCGGTGTGAAGTCACCTGAGAGCACAACTATAAAACAAGCACCTCACCAGTTCGTATTCTGTGGGCACGATGGACGGGGACTGGCAATGACGCTAACGAGGACCTTGTTCTGCGTTCTGCAGGGCATTTTCCTGATCGGCGGATCTACAGCAACGAGCGGCTACACGTGCGGGGATAGAAGCGATATTGTTGGCGTTTATCAACTTCGTCCGGATTACACTGTTGACCAGATGACAGCATGGTTATTTTCTGGCGACCTGTCTCTTCTAGCGACACCACCTGGTAGTCGCGGTGTGACGTCACTTGAGACTACCAATATACAAGAAGCACGTCACCGGTTCGTATTCTGTGGGCACAATGGACGCGGACTGGCAATGACGCCTACGAGGACCTTGTTCCGCGTTCTGCATGACATTTTCCAGATCAGCGCATCTACAGCAACGAGCGTCTACACGTGCGGGGATAGAAGCGATATCGTCGGCGTTTATCAACTTCGTCCGGATTACACTGTTGACCACATGACAGCATGGTTATTTTCTGGCGACCTGGCTCTTCTAGCGGCACCACCTGGTAGTCGCTGTGCGACGTCACCTAGACCACCAATATACAAGAAGCACCTCACCGGTTCGTATTCTGTGGACACGATGGACGTGGACTGGCAATAACGCTAAAGAGGACCTTGTTCTGCGTTCTGCAGGGCATTTTCCAGATCGGCGTATCTGGAGCAACCAGCGCCTACACGTGCGGGGATAGAAGCGATACCGTCTGTGTTTATCAACTTCGTCCGTATTGCACTGTTGACCACATGACAGCATGGTTATTTTCTGGCGACCTGGCTCTTCTAGCGACACCACCTGGTAGTCGTGATGTGACGTCACCCAAGAACACTACTATAAAAGTAGCACCTCACCGGTTCGTGTTCTGTGGACACGATGGACGCGGACCGGCAATGATGCCTACGAGGACCTTGTTCTGCGTTCTGCAGGGCATTTTCCACATCGGCGCATCTACAGCAAAGAGCGGCTACACGTGCGGGGATAGAAGCGATATAGTCGGCGTTTATCAACTCGTCCGGATTACACTGTTGACCAGATGACAGCATGGTTATATTCTGGCGACCTGACTCTTCTAGCGACAATACCTGGAAGTCGCGGTGTATCGTCACCTGAGAGCACCACTATAAAAGAAGCACCTCACCGGTTCTTATTTTGTGGGCACGATGGACGCGGACTGGCAATGACGCCTACGAGGACTTTGTTCTGCGTTCTGCAGGGCAATTTCCTGATCGGTGCATCTACAGCAACGAGCGCCTACACGTGCGGGGATAGAAGCGATATCGTCGGAGTTTATACACTTCGTCCGGATCACACTGTTGACCAGATGACAACATTGTTATTTTCTCGGTACCTAGCTCTTCTAGCGACACCACCTGGTAGTAGCGGTGTGACGTCATCTGAGACCACCAATATACAAGAAGCACCTCATCGGTTCGTATTCTGTGGGTACGATGGACGCGGACTGGCAATGACGCTAACGAGGACCTTGTTCTGCGTTATGCAGGGTATTTTCCAGTTCGGCGCATCTACAGCAACGAGCGCCTACACGTGCGGGGATAGAAGCGGTATCGTCGGCGTTTATCAACTTCGACCGGATTACACTGTTGACCAGATGACAGGATTGTTATATTCTCGGGACCTGGCTCTTCTAGCGACACCACCTGATAGTCGCGGTGAGACGTCACCTGAGACGACGAATATACAAGAAGCACCTCACCGGTTCGTATTCTGTGGGCACGATTGACGCGGACTGGCAATAACGCTAAAGAGGACCTTGTTCTGCGTTCTTCAGGGCATTTTCCAGATCGGCGTATCTACAGCAACGAGCGCCTACACGTGCGGGGATAGAAGCGATATCGTCGGCTTTATCAACTTCGTCCGGATTACACTGTTGACCACATGACAGCATGGTTATTTTCTGGCGACCTGGCTCTTCTAGCGACACCACCTGGTAGTCGCGATGTGACGTCACCCAAGAACACCACTATAAAAGAAGCACCTCGCCGGTTCGTATTATGTGGGCAGGATGGACGCGGACTGGCAAAGACGCCTACGAGGACCTTGTTCTGCGTTCTGCAGGGCATTTTCCAGATCGGCGCATCTACAGCAACGAGCGGCTACACGTGCGGGGATAGAAGCGATATTGTTGGCGTTTATCAACGTCGTCCTGATTACACTGTTGACCAGATGACAGCATGGTTATTTTCTGGCGACCTGACTCTTCTAGCGACAATACCTGGAAGTCGCGGTGTGAAGTCACCTGAGAGCACAACTATAAAACAAGCACCTCACCAGTTCGTATTCTGTGGGCACGATGGACGGGGACTGGCAATGACGCTAACGTGGACCTTGTTCTGCTTTCTGCAGGGCATTTTCCTGATCGGCGCATCTACAGCAACGAGCGGCTACACGTGCGGGGATAGAAGCGATATCGTCGGCGTTATCAACTTCGTCCGGATTACTGTTGACCAGATGACAGCATGGTTATTTTCTGGCGACCTGGCTCTTCTAGCGACACCACCTTGTAGTCGCGGTGTGACGTCACCTGAGACCACCAATATACAAGAAGCATGTCACCGGTTCGTATTCTGTGGGCACGATGGACGCGGACTGGCAATAACGCTAAAGAGGACCTCGTTCTGCGTACTGCAGGGCATTTTCCAGATCGGCGTATCTAGAGCAACGAGCGCCTACACGTGCGGGGATAGAAGCGATACCGTCTGCGTTTATCAACTTCGTCCGTATTGCACTGTTGACCACATGACAGCATGGTTATTTTCTGGCGACCTGGCTCTTCTAGCGACACCACCTGGTAGTCGTGATGTGACGTCACCCAAGAACACTACTATAAAAGAAGCACCTCAACAGTTCGTGTTCTTAGGACACGATGGACGCGGACTGGCAATGATGCCTACGAGGACCTTGTTCTGCGTTCTGCAGGGCATTTTCCAGATCGGCGCATCTCCAGCAACGAGCGCCTACACGTGCAGGGATAGAAGCGATATCGTCGGCGTTTATCAACTTCGCCCGGATTACAGTTGACCAGTTGACAGCATGGTTTTTTTCTGGCGACCTGGCTCTTCTAGCGACACCACCTGGTAGTCGCGGTGTGACGTCACCCAACAACACCACTATAAAACAATCACCTCACCGGTTCGTCTTCTGGGGACACGATGGACGCGGACTGGCAATGACGCCTACGAGGACCTAGTTCTGCGTTCTGCAGGACATTTTCCAGATCAGCGCATCTACAGCAACGAGCGTCTACACGTGCGGGGATAGAAGCGATATCGTTGGCGTTTATCAACTGCGTCCGGATTACACTGTTGACGAGATGACAGCATGGTTATTTTCTGGCTACCTGACTCTTCTAGCGACAATACCTGGAAGTCGCGGTGTGACGTCACCTGAGAGCACCACTATAAAAGAAGCACCTCACCGGTTCTTATTCTGTGGGCACGATGGACGCGGACTGGCAATGACGCCTACGAGGACTTTGTTCTGCGTTCTGCAGGGCAATTTCCTGATCGGCGCATCTACAGCAACGAGCGCCTACACGTGCGGGGATAGAAGCGATATTGTCGGATTTTATACACTTTGTCCGGATCACACTGTTGACCAGATGACAACATTGTTATTTTCTCGGGACCTAGCTCTTCTAGCGAAACCACCTGGTAGTAGCGGTGTGACGTCATCTGAGACCACCAATATATAAGAAGCACCTCATCGGTTCGTATTCTGTGGGTACGATGGACGCGGACTGGCAATGACGCTAACGAGGACCTTGTTCTGCGTTATGCAGGGCATTTTCCAGTTCGGCGCATCTACAGCAACGAGCGCCTACACGTGCGGGGATAGAAGCGATATCATCGGCGTTTATCAACTTCGTCCGGATTACAGTTGACCAGATGACAGCATGGATATTTTCTGGCAACCTGGCTCTTCTAGCGGCACCACCTGGTAGTCGCGGTGTGACGTCACCCAAGAACACTACTATAAAACAATCACCTCACCGGTTCGTCTTCTGCGGACACGATGGACGCGGACTGGCAATGACGCCTACGAGGACCTTGTTCTGCGTTCTGCAGGGCATTTTCCTGATCGGCGCATCTACAGCGACGACCGCCTACACGTGCGGGGACAGAAGCGATATCGTCGGCGTTATCAACTTCGTCCGGATTACACTGTTGACCAGATGACAGCATGGTTATTTTCTGGCGACCTGGCTCTTCTAGCGACACCACCTGGTAGTCTCGGTGTGACGTCACTTGAGACTACCAATATACAAGAAGCACGTCACCGGTTCGTATTCTGTGGGCACGATGGACGCGGACTGGCAATGACGCCTATGAGGACCTTGTTCTGCGTTCTGCATGACATTTTCCAGATCAGCGCATCTACAGCAACGAGCGTCTACACGTGCGGGGATAGAAGCGATATCGTCGGCGTTTATCAACTTCGCCCGGATTACACTGTTGACCAGATGACAGCATGGTTATTTTCTGGCGACCTGGCTCTTCTAGCGACACCACCTGGTAGTCGCGGTGTGACGTCACTTGAGACTACCAATATACAAGAAGCATGTCACCGGTTCGTATTCTGTGGGCACGATGGACGCGGACTGGCAATAACGCTAAAGAGGACCTTGTTCTGCGTTCTGCAGGGGATTTTCCAGATCGGCGCATAATCAGCAAAGAGCGGCTACACGTGCGGGGATAGAAGCGATATAGTCGGCGTTTATCAACTCGTCCGGATTACATTGTTGACCAGATGACAGCATGGTTATTTTCTTGCGACCTGACTCTTCTAGCGACAATACCTGGAAGTCGCGGCGTGACGTCACCCAAGAACACCACTATAAAACAATCACCTCACCGGTTCGTCTTCTGCGGACACGATGGACGCGGACTGGCAATGATGCCTACGAGGACCTTGTTCTGCGTTCTGCACTTCATTTTCCAGATCGGCGCATCTACAGCAAAGAGCGCCTACACGTGCGGGGATTGAAGCGATATCGTCGGCGTTTATCAACTTCGTCCGGATTACACTGTTGACCAGATGACAGCATTGTTATATTCTCGGGACCTGGTTCTTCTAGCGGCACCACCTGGTAGTCGCTGTGCGACGTCACCTTAGACCACCAATATACAAGAAGCACATCACCGGTTCGTATTCTGTGGGCACGATGGACGCGGACTGGCATAAACGCTAAAGAGGACCTTGTTCTGCGTTCTGCAGGGCATTTTCCAGATCGGCGTATCTAGAGCAACGAGCGCCTACACGTGCGGGGATAGAAGCGATACCGTCTGCGTTTATCAACTTCGTCCGTATTGCACTGTTGACCACATGACAGCATGGTTATTTTCTGGCGACCTGGCCCTTCTAGCGACACCACCTGGTAGTCACGGTGTGACGTCACTTGAGACCACCAATATACAAGAAGCACGTCACCGGTTCGTATTCTGTGGGCACGATGGACGCGGACTGGCAATGACGCTAACGAGGACCTTGTTCTGCGTTCTGCAGGGCATTTTCCTGATCGGCGCATCTGCTGCAACGAGCGCCTACTCATGCTGGGATACAAGCGATATCGTCGGCGGTTATCAACTTCGTCCGGATTACAGTTGACCAGATGACAGCATGGTTATTTTCTGGCGACCTGGCACTTCTAGCGACACCACCTGGTAGTCTCGGTGTGACGTCACCTGAGACCACCAATATACAAGAAGCACCATACCGGTTTGTCTTCTGTGGACACGATGAACGTGGGCTGGCAATGACGCCTACGAGGACCTTGTTCTGCGTTCTGCAGGACATTTTCCAGATCAGCGCATCTACAGCAACGAGCGTCTACACGTGCGGGGATAGAAGCGATATCGTCGGCGTTTATCAACTTCGTCCGGATTACACTGTTGACCTGATGACAGCTTTGTTATATTCTCGTGACCTGGCTCTTCTAGCGACACTACCTGGTAGTCACGGTGTGACGTCACCTGAGACCACCAATATACAAGAAGCACCTCACCGGTTCGTATTCTGTGGGCACGAAGGACGCGGACTGGCAATGACGCCTACAAGGAACTTGTTCTGCGTTCTGCACGGCAATTTTCTGATCGGCGCATCTCCAGCAACGAGCGCCTACACGTGCGGGGATAGAAGCGATATCATCGGCGTTTATCAACTTCGTCCGGATTACAGTTGACCAGATGACAGCATGGATATTTTCTGGCAACCTGGCTCTTCTAGCGGCACCACCTGGTAGTCGCGGTGTGACGTCACCCAAGAACACTACTATAAAACAATCACCTCACCGGTTCGTCTTCTGCGGACACGATGGACGCGGACTGGCAATGACGCCTACGAGGACCTTGTTCTGCGTTCTGCAGGGCATTTTCCTGATCGGCGCATCTACAGCAACGACCGCCTACACGTGCGGGGACAGAAGCGATATCGTCGGCGTTATCAACTTCGTCCGGATTACACTGTTGACCAGATGACAGCATGGTTATTTTCTGGCGACCTGGCTCTTCTAGCGACACCACCTGGTAGTCGCGGTGTGACGTCACTTGAGACTACCAATATACAAGAAGCACGTCACCGGTTCGTATTCTGTGGGCACGATGGACGCGGACTGGCAATGACGCCTATGAGGACCTTGTTCTGCGTTCTGCATGACATTTTCCAGATCAGCGCATCTAAAGCAACGAGCGTCTACACGTGCGGGGATAGAATCGATATCGTCGGCGTTTATCAACTTCGTCCGGATTACACTGTTGACCACATGACAGCATGGTTATTTTCTGGCGACCTGGCTCTTCTAGCGACACCACCTTGTAGTCGCGGTGTGACGTCACCTGAGACCACCAATATACAAGAAGCATGTCACCGGTTCGTATTCTGTGGGCACGATGGACGCGGACTGGCAATAACGCTAAAGAGGACCTTGTTCTGCGTTCTGCTGGGGATTTTCCAGATCGGCGCATCTACAGCAAAGAGCGGCTACACGTGCGGGGATAGAAGCGATATAGTCGGCGTTTATCAACTCGTCCGGATTACACTGTTGACCAGATGACAGCATGGTTATTTTCTGGCGACCTGACTCTTCTAGCGACAATACCTGGAAGTCGCGGTGTGACGTCACCTGAGAGCACCACTATAAAAGAAGCACCTCACCGGTTCTTATTCTGTGGGCACGATGGACGCGGACTGGCAATGACGCCTACGAGGACTTTGTTCTGCGTTCTGCAGGGCAATTTCCTGATCGGCGCATCTACAGCAACGAGCGCCTACACGTGCGGGGATAGAAGCGATATCGTCGGAGTTATACACTTCGTCCGGATCACACTGTTGACCAGATGACAACATTGTTATTTTCTCGGGACCTCGCTCTTCTAGCGACACCACCTGGTAGTAGCGGTGTGACGTCATCTGAGACCACCAATATATAAGAAGCACCTCATCGGTTCGTATTCTGTGGGTACGATGGACGCGGACTGGCAATGACGCTAACGAGGACCTTGTTCTGCGTTATGCAGGGCATTTTCCTGATCGGCGCATCTACAGCAACGAGCGCCTACACATGCTGGGATAGAAGCGATATCATCGGCGTTTATCAACTTCGTCCGGATTACAGTTGACCAGATGACAGCATGGATATTTTCTGGCGACTTGGCTCTTCTAGCGGCACCACCTGGTAGTCGCGGTGTGACGTCACCCAAGAACACCACTATAAAACAATCACCTCACCGGTTCGTCTTCTGCGGACACGATGGACGCGGACTGGCAATGACGCCTACGAGGACCTTGTTCTGCGTTCTGCACTTCATTTTCCAGATCGGCGCATCTACAGCAATGAGCGCCTACACGTGCGGGGATTGAAGCGATATCGTCGGCGTTTATCAACTTCGTCCGGATTACACTGTTGACCAGATGACAGCATTGTTATATTCTCGGGACCTGGTTCTTCTAGCGGCACCACCTGGTAGTCGCTGTGCGACGTCACCTTAGACCACCAATATACAAGAAGCACATCACCGGTTCGTATTCTGTGGGCACGATGGACGCGGACTGGCATAAACGCTAAAGAGGACCTTGTTGTGCGTTCTGCAGGGCATTTTCCAGATCGGCGTATCTAGAGCAACGAGCGCCTACACGTGCGGGGATAGAAACGATACCGTCTGCGTTTATCAACTTCGTCCGTATTGCACTGTTGACCACATGACAGCATGGTTATTTTCTGGCGACCTGGCCCTTCTAGCGACACCACCTGGTAGTCACGGTGTGACGTCACTTGAGACCACCAATATACAAGAAGCACGTCACCGGTTCGTATTCTGTGGGCACGATGGACGCGGACTGGCAATGACGCTAACGAGGACCTTGTTCTGCGTTCTGCAGGGCATTTTCCTGATCGGCGCATCTGCTGCAACGAGCGCCTACACATGCTGGGATAGAAGCGATATCGTCGGCGTTTATCAACTTCGTCCGGATTACAGTTGACCAGATGACAGCATGGTTATTTTCTGGCGACCTGGCACTTCTAGCGACACCACCTGGTAGTCTCGGTGTGACGTCACCTGAGACCACCAATATACAAGAAGCACCATACCGGTTTGTCTTCTGTGGACACGATGAACGCGGACTGGCAATGACGCCTACGAGGACTTTGTTCTGCGTTCTGCAGGACATTTTCCAGATCAGCGCATCTACAGCAACGAGCATCTACACGTGCGGGGATAGAAGCAATATCGTCGGCGTTTATCAACTTCGTCCGGATTACACTGTTGACCTGATGACAGCTTTGTTATATTCTCGTGACCTGGCTCTTCTAGCGACACTACCTGGTAGTCACGGTGTGACGTCACCTGAGACCACCAATATACAAGAAGCACCTCACCGGTTCGTATTCTGTGGGCACGAAGGACGCGGACTGGCAATGACGCCTACAAAGAACTTGTTCTGCGTTCTGCACGGCAATTTTCTGATCGGCGCATCTCCAGCAACGAGCGCCTACACGTGCAGGGATAGAAGCGATATCGTCGGCGTTTATCAACTTCGCCCGGATTACAGTTGACCAGTTGACAGCATGGTTATTTTCTGGCGACCTGGCTCTTCTAGCGACACCACCTGGTAGTCGCGGTGTGACGTCACCCAACAACACCACTATAAAACAATCACCTCACCGGTTCGTCTTCTGGGGACACGATGGACGCGGACTGGCAATGACGCCTACGAGGACCTTGTTCTGCGTTCTGCAGGACATTTTCCAGATCGGCGCATCTACAGCAAAGAGCGCCTACACGTGCGGGGATTGAAGCGATATCGTCGGCGTTTATCAACTTCGTCCGGATTACACTGTTGACCAGATGACAGCATTGTTATATTCTCGGGACCTGGTTCTTCTAGCGGCACCACCTGGTAGTCGCTGTGCGACGTCACCTTAGACCACCAATATACAAGAAGCACATCACCGGTTCGTATTCTGTGGGCACGATGGACGCGGACTGGCATAAACGCTAAAGAGGACCTTGTTGTGCGTTCTGCAGGGCATTTTCCAGATCGGCGTATCTAGAGCAACGAGCGCCTACACGTGCGGGGATAGAAACGATACCGTCTGCGTTTATCAACTTCGTCCGTATTGCACTGTTGACCACATGACAGCATGGTTATTTTCTGGCGACCTGGCCCTTCTAGCGACACCACCTGGTAGTCACGGTGTGACGTCACTTGAGACCACCAATATACAAGAAGCACGTCACCGGTTCGTATTCTGTGGGCACGATGGACGCGGACTGGCAATGACGCTAACGAGGACCTTGTTCTGCGTTCTGCAGGGCATTTTCCTGATCGGCGCATCTGCTGCAACGAGCGCCTACACATGCTGGGATAGAAGCGATACCGTCGGCGTTTATCAACTTCGTCCGGATTACAGTTGACCAGATGACAGCATGGTTATTTTCTGGCGACCTGGCACTTCTAGCGACACCACCTGGTAGTCTCGGTGTGACGTCACCTGAGACCACCAATATACAAGAAGCACCATACCGGTTTGTCTTCTGTGGACACGATGAACGCGGACTGGCAATGACGCCTACGAGGACTTTGTTCTGCGTTCTGCAGGACATTTTCCAGATCAGCGCATCTACAGCAACGAGCGTCTACACGTGCGGGGATAGAAGCGATATCGTCGGCGTTTATCAACTTCGTCCGGATTACACTGTTGACCTGATGACAGCTTTGTTATATTCTCGTGACCTGGCTCTTCTAGCGACACTACCTGGTAGTCACGGTGTGACGTCACCTGAGACCACCAATATACAAGAAGCACCTCACCGGTTCGTATTCTGTGGGCACGAAGGACGCGGACTGGCAATGACGCCTACAAAGAACTTGTTCTGCGTTCTGCACGGCAATTTTCTGATCGGCGCATCTCCAGCAACGAGCGCCTACACGTGCAGGGATAGAAGCGATATCGTCGGCGTTTATCAACTTCGCCCGGATTACAGTTGACCAGTTGACAGCATGGTTATTTTCTGGCGACCTGGCTCTTCTAGCGACACCACCTGGTAGTCGCGGTGTGACGTCACCCAACAACACCACTATAAAACAATCACCTCACCGGTTCGTCTTCTGGGGACACGATGGACGCGGACTGGCAATGACGCCTACGAGGACCTTGTTCTGCGTTCTGCAGGACATATTCCAAATCAGCGCATCTACAGCAACGAGCGTCTACACGTGCGGGGATAGAAGCGATATCGTTGGCGTTTATCAACTGCGTCCGGATTACACTGTTGACGAGATGACAGCATGGTTATTTTCTGGCTACCTGACTCTTCTAGCGACAATACCTGGAAGTCGCGGTGTGACGTCACCTGAGAGCACCACTATAAAAGAAGCACCTCACCGGTTCTTATTCTGTGGGCACGATGGACGCAGACTGGCAATGACGCCTACGAGGACTTTGTTCTGCGTTCTGCAGGGCAATTTCCTGATCGGCGCATCTACAGCAAGGAGCACCTACACGTGCGGGGATAGAAGCGATATCATCGGCGTTTATCAACTTCGCCCGGATTACAGTTGACCAGATGACAGCATGGTTATTTTCTGGCGACCTGGCTCTTCTAGCGACACCACCTGGTAGTCGCGGTGTGACGTCACCCAACAACACCACTATAAAACAATCACCTCACCGGTTCGTCTTCTGGGGACACGATGGACGCCGACTGGCAATGACGCCTACGAGGACCTTGTTCTGCGTTCTGCAGGACATTTTCCAGATCAGCGCATTTACAGCAACGAGTGTCTACACGTGCGGGGATAGAAGCGATATCGTTGGCGTTTATCAACTTCGTCCGGATTACACTGTTGACCAGATGACAGCATGGTTATTTTCTGGCTACCTGAATCTTCTAGCGACAATACCTGGAAGTCGCGGTGTGACGTCACCTGTGAGCGCCACTATAAAACAAGCACCTCACCGGTTCGTATTCTGTGTACACGATGGACGCGGACTGGCAATGACGCCTACGAGGACCTTGTTCTGCGTTCTGCAGGGCAATTTCCTGATCGGCGCATCTCCAGCAACCAGCGCCTACACGTGCAGGGATAGAAGAGATATCGTCGGCGTTTATCAACTTCGTCCGGATTACACTGTTGACCAGATGACAGCATTGTTATATTCTTGGGACCTGGGCCTTCTAGCGACACCACCTGGTAGTCGCGGTGTGACGTCACTTGAGACCACTAATATACAAGAAGCACGTCACCGGTTCGTATTCTGTGGGCACGATGGACGCGGACTGGCAATGACACTAACGAGGACCTTGTTCTGCGTTCTGCAGGGCATTTTCCTGATCGGCGCATCTACAGCAACGAGCGCCTACACATGCTGGGATAGAAGCGATATCGTCGGCGTTTATCAACTTCGCCCGGATTACAGTTGACCAGATGACAGCATGGTTATTTTCTGGCGACCTGGCCCTTCTAGCGACACCACCTGGTAGTCGCGGTGTGACGTCACCCAAGAACACCACTATAAAACAATCACCTCACCGGTTCCTCTTCTGCTGACACGATGGACGCGGACTGGCAATGAGGCCTACGAGGACCTTTTTCTGCGTTCTGCAGGGCATTTTCCTGATCGGTGCATCTACAGTTACGAGCGCCTACACGTGCGTGGATAGAAGCGTTATCGTCGGCGTTTATCAACTTCTTCCTGATTACACTGTTGACCAGATGACAGCATGGTTATTTTCTGGCGACCTGGCTCTTCTAGCGACACCACCTGGTTGTCGTGATGTGACGTCACCCAAGAACACTACTATAAAAGAAGCACCTCACCGTTTCGTGTTCTGTGGACACGATGGACGCGGACTGGCAATGATGCCTACGAGGACCTTGTTCTGCGTTCTGCAGGGCATTTTCCAGATCGGCGCATCTACAGCAAAAAGCGGCTACACATGCGGGGATAGAAGCGATATAGTCGGCGTTTATCAACTCGTCCGGATTACACTGTTGACCAGATGACAGCATGGTTATTTTCTGGCGACCTGACTCTTCTAGCGACAATACCTGGAAGTCGCGCTGTGACGTCACCTGAGAGCACCACTATAAATGAAGCACCTCACCGGTTCGTATTCTGTGGGCACGATGGACGCGGACTGGCAATGACGTCTACGAGGACCTTGTTCTGCGTTCTGCAGGGCTTTTTTCTGATCAGCACATCTACAGCAACGAGCGCCTACACGTGCGGGGATAGAAGCGATATCGACGGAATTTATACTCTTCGTCCGGATCACACTGTAGACCAGATGACAACATTGGTATTTTCTCAGGACCTCGCTCTTCTAGCGACACCACCTTGTGGTCGCGGTGTGGCGTCACCTGAGACCACCAATATGTAAAAAGCACCTCATGGGTTCGTATTCTGTGGGTACGATGGACGCGGACTGTAAATGACGCTAACGAGGACCTTGTTCTGCGTTATGCACTTCAATTTCCAGATCGGCGCATCTACAGCAAAGAGTGCCTAAACGTGCGGGGATTCAAGCGTTATCATCGGCGTTTATCAACTTCGTCCGGATTACACTGTTGACCAGATGACAGCATTGTTATATTCTCAGGACCTGGCTCTTCTGGCGGCACCACCTGGTAGTCGCTGTGCGACGTCACCTAGACCACCAATATACAAGAAGCACCTCACCGGTTCGTATTCTGTGGACACGATGGACGTGGACTGGCAATAACGCTAAAGAGGACCTTGTTCTGCGTTCTGCAGGGCATTTTCCAGATCGGCGTATCTAGAGCAACGAGCGCCTACACGTGCGGGGATAGAAGCGATATCGTCGGCGTTTATCAACTTCGCCCGGATTACTGTTGACCACATGACAGCATGGTTATTTTCTGGCGACCTGGCTCTTCTAGCGACACCACCTGGTGGCAGCGACAGGGGACACGCTGACAACTCCGGCTAAGGCAATTTTGTGACTTTTTACAGTTGGCATCGGCAGCGCTTGACCTGCGCGTAGCACTGTGTGGCCTGCTGCAGTCGGCGAAGCCATATCAGAGGACCATCGATTACGAAGCGGAATGACCTTATCATAGCCGTGGTGAAGCCTGCCGGGAGCCACGCCCACCTGCAACACGGACTATAAAGAAGACACGGCACGCATCTGCGGGCATTTTGGCAGCGACAGGGGACACGCTGACAACTCCGGCTAAGGCAATTTTGTGACTTTTTACAGTTGGCATCGGCAGCGCTTGACCTGCGCGTAGCACTGTGTGGCCTGCTGCAGTCGGCGAAGCCATATCAGAGGACCATCGATTACGAAGCGGAATGACCTTATCATAGCCGTGGTGAAGCCTGCCGGGAGCCACGCCCACCTGCAACACGGACTATAAAGAAGACACGGCACGCATCTGCGGGCATTTTGGCAGCGACAGGGGACACGTTGACAACTCCGGCTAAGGCAATTTTGTGACTTTTTACAGTTGGCATCGGCAGCGCTTGACCTGCGCGTAGCACTGTGTGGCCTGCTGCAGTCGGCGAAGCCATATCAGAGGACCATCGATTACGAAGCGGAATGACCTTATCATAGCCGTGGTGAAGCCTGCCGGGAGCCACGCCCACCTGCAACACGGACTATAAAGAAGACACGGCACGCATCTGCGGGCATTTTGGCAGCGACAGAGGACACGCTGACAACTCCGGCTAAGGCAATTTTGTGACTTTTTACAGGTCAGTCTTCTTTTTCTTGTACCGATTGCGCGGTTCACTTTGTGTGTTCTCTGTTGCTGCCAGAAACTTGTGCTGTAAACATGGGTGATGATTTGATATGTTTGACATGTTCAACAGAAATAGACAAGGATGAATCCTACCTGAAGTGTAATGAGTGCAATTATGTCTATCACTTGGGGAAATGCACTGGTATCGCCGAAGCTCAGTTTAACAGCATGAGGGAAACGACAAAAAAGGCATGGCGATGCCAGACGTGCCGAGTAGGGCGATCACGAGGTGCATCGAAGAAAGCTAGTTCCTCAGAGGCTGCAGATGAGACTAACGAAATGTCCCACATTAGTCTAGCTCTTGTGGACATACAGGAAAAACTTGCAACCCTTCTGAGCCTGAAGAGCACCGTCGAAAACATCGAACAAGCTGTGCAATTAATGTCTGACAAGTACGACCAGGTTCTCGTGGACTCAGCACGTCATGAAACAGAAATCACGGAAATTAAGGCTAGGGTTGAAAAACTTGAACAGCAGGACACAGTGGGAGTGCAAACTATGCAAGAACAGCTAAATGACCTTGAATGGAGGAACCGTAAGCAAAACCTAGAGATTCACGGAGTCGCAGAGAGTGAACAGGAAAATCTGCTTGACAAAATCAACGCTCTCGCTGAGACAATTGATGTTCCAGAGTTAGCCAAGCATGAAGTTGTAGCCATTCACCGCCTTCCGGCAAAGCCCGGTAGGGTTCCTGGCATTATACTCCGCTTCGCCAGACAAGACACACGAGAAGAATGGTTTGAGAAGAGGCGTGCCTTAAGCACCCACTCATCGCAGGTTTACATACAAGAGAACTTGACAAAGCACTCACGGGAACTACTTTTTGAAGCGAAGAAATGGGCCAAAGAGCACGACTTCCAGTATGTGTGGCACAGAAATGCTAGGATTTTTCTACGGCGCAGAGACGGAGAGCGTGCATGGCGCATCCAGGCTTTGAACGAACTGAACAAAGTTGCAAGAAGTGGCCCTCGATAGTTCCACGTTAGTGCTTTTATTTTGTTTCCCTCAGATTCTGCCATGGATACACAATATGTTTCTCTGAATAACTTTGACACTTCTGTAGGCAAAGACTTTCACTCGTCCTTTAAAATATTTCATGCTAACATGCAATCTGCTCGAAATAAAAGCACGCCACTTGAGGTTCTTCTCAGTCAAATTAAGACCCAGTTTAATATACTCATGTTGACAGAAACATGGTATCGGCACGAAGATGAGGCACTTTGTACGGCGGAATATCAGGCATGTAATCTCAACCGAAGTTACGGCAGAGGAGGCGGTGTTTCCATGCTGATAAGGAAGGACATAAAATACGAATTGCTGACAGCTTTCACGGAATCAACAACAGATTTTGAGGTATTGTCTTTACGTTGCAACAAGATGGTTCTTGTTGTGGTATATAGACCCCCCGAAGGAAACTTGCCAGTTTTCTTCGATTTTCTTGAGTCCCTTTTCTCTTACGTTAATGACTGCGAACTTGGCCTTGTTTGCGGGGGAGATTTCAACCTAAACATGCTTGAAACAACTTCAGGTCGTATCAAAGAATTTAAGCTGTTGCTTAAAGCCCAAAATATAAGAAACACCATTTACCTTGCAACACGAATTACATCCAGCACATCAACACTGCTTGACTTATTCTTAACTAATTACACAGCCAATAAAACTAAATCAGGTGTCCTTGTATGCGATCTCAGTGATCATCTTCCTATTTTTATATGTGTGAAGCCTCTAGAAAAGGGAAAAAAAGTAAATCGCGTAGTTACCTACCAGCAAATTTTACCAGCGCAATTAGACCAATTTTGGGATGAACTAAATGAGGAGGACTGGTCACACGTTCTAGAATCAGATGATCCTAATGTTTCCTTCTGCTTATTCACAGATAGGTTCAATGAGCTTTACAGAAAACATTTTCCTTTCCGAACTATTAGAGTGTCTAGGAAGATCAGGAAACCTTGGATAAACGATCACCTATGGTGTAAAATTAGAGTTAAGAATGACTTGTTCTATAGGTTTATACAGACCCGACATATGGCTAAGCTGAAAGAATTTAAACAATATAGAAATTGTCTTAATAAAGAAATAAAGAAAGCTAAAAGTGCCTATTTTGAAAACTATTTTAATGCAATCAAGCATGACTGCAAGTCTACTTGGCGAAAAC
This sequence comes from Amblyomma americanum, assembly GCF_052857255.1. Lineage (NCBI taxonomy): Eukaryota > Metazoa > Arthropoda > Arachnida > Ixodida > Ixodidae > Amblyomma > Amblyomma americanum. The sequence continues at coordinate 152,261,816 of NC_135502.1, forward strand.
TCAATGATGTTCTTGGCCGTTCATCAATTTCGGGCTCGGTTAGCGAGCTAAAGATAAATGGCGCGACGGTATCTGGCCATGCCTTAGCGGATGCATTCAACGACCACTTTGCCAATTTACCTGTACCAGCATTACCTAATCATGATCATGCAAAGTCCCTCAATAAAGAATATCCTAGTAGTATTTTCCTGAATCCTGTTACCCCCAATGAAGTGTACTTAACAATGATGCAACTAAAAAATTCAACCAGTTGTGATGTCCATGACGTGAAAATCAAGCCCGTAAAGTATGTCCTCGATGTTATATCACCTATCCTGTCATACATTTTTAATTTGTGCATAAGCTCTGGAGTCTTTCCTAATGACATGCAAATAGCAAAAGTACGAGCTATACACAAGAAAGGTGATCATAACAATCTTAATAACTATCGCCCAGTTTCTATTCTTCCCGTGTTTTCTAAAGGGTTCGAAAAACTTATTCTAATACGCTTTGAAACGTTTTTTGAAAAAATGAATAGCATAACTGATTCCCAGTACGGTTTTCGGAAATTTCGATCTACCCAACTTGCCTTGCTTGACCAGAAAGAATACATTTTAACCAATATAGATAGTAAAAGGTATGTAGTAGGCATATTTCTGGATTTTACCAAGGCATTTGACTACCTCAACCGAAATCTCCTCCTCGAAAAATTAAAAAATTACGGTGTTCGCGGGCTACCATTTGAGCTAATTAAATCATACCTCTCAAATCGCGTACAATATGTTGAGCTAAATGGTTATTCTTCAAGCGTGACTTGTACTAAATCAGGAGTCCCGCAAGGAAGTATCTTGGGGCCATTTTTATTTAATATATACTTAAATGACATTGTGAACGTGGATATGCAGACTAAGTTCGTCATCTATGCCGATGACACTAGCATTTTTTGTGCTTCCGATAAATGTACAGAATTGTTTAGCACTGCAAATTCAGTGTTAGCTAAAGTAAGTGATTGGGCAAAACACAATGGACTAATAATTAATAGCCTGAAATCAAAAGCGATCGTTTTCCGCGCGAAATCAAGACTAGTTCCGTCTGAGTTAAGACTTAAGTTGAATGGTTCGGAGATAGATGTTGTCGACGAATTTAAAACACTAGGGGTTATTTTTACAGAAACGATGTCCTGGAACAAGCACACAGAATATATAGCCTCAAAAATCGCGAGTGTAGTTGGGATTCTCCACAGAAACAAATATTTTCTACCGAAAAATGTCATGATGCTTCTATACAACTCTCTTTTTCTGTCTTACTTAAATTACTGCATACTCGTGTGGGGAACGACCACAATGACCGGTATCCAGAAACTTAGCAGACTACAGAGTAAGGCAGTTAGAGTCATTACACACTCTGCCCATGATTCTAATGTACAGCCATTATTCCACAAGCTGGGCCTATTACACATTAAAGAGATGTACAAGTACAACCTATGTCTCGCATTAATTCGAGAAAGGAGGCAAAATAGCACAATCCTAACAAAATTAGCACAACTAGCCGTTAAAAGTTCGTCAGGTCACTTCACAAGAAATCCAGAATACTGGAAAGTTGGCTCCTGCAGAACAAATTACGCTGCACAAACCCTAAAACACCGCATTCCTTCGGTCTTAAACTCCTATTTGTCTGAAGATGTAGACATTTTAGCGCTGAATTCTACGCAGCTTAAGAATATTTTTCTTCAATAAAACGCAAACTGTATGTAACCGCTATTAATATTGTATAATTCATAGAGATGTTCTGTTGTTAGTCGTGAAATCTGATATATCACTTTTTCGGTAACCATGTTCAAATTCCATGTTCAATTAACCATGTTCAATGTACCTTCCTGAGATTTTTTATTATTTTTTATTATTATTTTTTTTCATGTTTTGTTGCCATGTATTGTTACAATAGGCATTTCTTCATTTAGTCGTGTCAAAACGACTGTTCTTCTGACATGCTTTTTGTTGTTAAATGTTTGTCAAGTGCCACCTGTCGTTTTCATATAGGGGGGCGGGGACCAGTCAAGCTGCGGTTGCAGCTTTTAGCCCCGTCTCCCTCCATCTTTTTTTTTGATGGAAAATAAAGTTTATCTTATCTTAGTCGTGATGTGACGTCACCCAAGAACACCACTATAAAACAATCACCTCACCGGTTCGTCTTCTGCGGACACGATGGACGCGGACTTGCAATGAGGCCTACGAGGACCTTTTTCTGCGTTCTGCAGGGCATTTTCCTGATCGGTGCATCTACAGCTACGAGCGCCTACACGTGCGTGGATAGAAGCGTTATCGTCGGCGTTGATCAACTTCTTCCTGATTACACTGTTGACCAGATGACAGCATGGTTATTTTCTGGCGACCTGGCTCTTCTAGCGACACCACCTGGTTGTCGTGATGTGACGTCACCCAAGAACACTACTATAAAAGAAGCACCTCCGCGGTTCGTGTTCTGTGGACACGATGGACGCGGACTGGCAATGATGCCTACGAGGACCTTGTTCTGCGTTCTGCAGGGCATTTTCCAGATCGGCGCATCTACAGCAAAAAGCGGCTACACATGCGGGGATAGAAGCGATATAGTCGGCGTTTATCAACTCGTCCGGATTACACTGTTGACCAGATGACAGCATGGTTATTTTCTGGCGACCTGACTCTTCTAGCGACAATACCTGGAAGTCGCGCTGTGACGTCACCTGAGAGCACCACTATAAATGAAGCACCTCACCGGTTCGTATTCTGTGGGCACGATGGACGCGGACTGGCAATGACGTCTACGAGGACCTTGTTCTGCGTTCTTCAGGGTTTTTTTCTGATCGGCACATCTACAGCAACGAGCGCCTACACGTGCGGGGATAGAAGCGATATCGACGGAATTTATACTCTTCGTCCGGATCACACTGTTGACCAGATGACAACATTGTTATTTTCTCAGAACCTCGCTCTTCTAGCGACACCACCTTGTAGTCGCGGTGTGACGTCACCTGAGACCACCAATATGTAAAAAGCACCTCATGGGTTCGTATTCTGTGGGTACGATGGACGCGGACTGTAAATGACGCTAACGAGGACCTTGTTCTGCGTTATGCACTTCAATTTCCAGATCGGCGCATCTACAGCAAAGAGTGCCTACACGTGCGGGGATTCCAGCGTTATCATCGGCGTTTATCAACTTCGTCCGGATTACACTGTTGACGAGATGACAGCATTGTTATATTCTCGGGACCTGGCTCTTCTGGCGGCACCACCTGGTAGTCGCGATGTGACGTCACCCAAGAACACCACTATAAAAGAAGCACCTCGCCGGTTTGTATTATGTGGGCAGGATGGACGCGGACTGGCAAAGACGCCTACGAGGACCTTGTTCTGCGTTCCGCAGGGCATTTTCCAGATCGGCGCATCTACAGCAACGAGCGGCTACACGTGCGGGGAGAGAAGCGATATTGTTGGCGTTTATCAACTTCGTCCGGATTACACTGTTGACCAGATGACAGCATGGTTATTTTCTGGCGACCTGACTCTTCTAGCGACAATACCTGGAAGTCGCGTTGTGAAGTCACCTTAGAGCACAACTATAAAACAAGCACCTCACCAGTTCGTATTCTGTGGGCACGATGGACGGGGACTGGCAATGACGCTAACGAGGACCTTGTTCTGCGTTCTGCAGGGCATTTTCCTGATCGGCGCATCTACAGCAACGAGCGCCTACACATGCTGGGATAGAAGCGATATCATCGGCGTTTATCAACTTCGTCCGGATTACAGTTGACCAGATGACAGCATGGATATTTTCTGGCAACCTGGCTCTTCTAGCGGCACCACCTGGTAGTCGCGGTGTGACGTCACCCAAGAACACTACCATGAAACAATCACCTCACCGGTTCGTCTTCTGCGGACACGATGGACGCGGACTGGCAATGACGCCTACGAGGACCTTGTTCTGCGTTCTGCAGGGCATTTTCCTGATCGGCGCATCTACAGCAACGAGCGGCTACACGTGCGGGGAGAGAAGCGATATTGTTGGCGTTTATCAACTTCGTCCGGATTACACTGTTGACCAGATGACAGCATGGTTATTTTCTGGCGACCTGTCCCTTCTAGCGACACCACCTGGTAGTCGCGGTGTGACGTCACGTGAGACTACCAATATACAAGAAGCACGTCACCGGTTCGTATTCTGTGGGCACGATGGACGCGGACTGGCAATGACGCCTACGAGGACCTTGTTCCGCGTTCTGCATAACATTTTCCAGATCAGCGCATCTACAGCAACGAGCGTCTACACGTGCGGGGATAGAAGCGATATCGTCGGCGTTTATCAACTTCGTCCGGATTACACTGTTGACCCCATGACAGCATGGTTATTTTCTGGCGACCTGGCTCTTCTAGCGGCACCACCTGGTAGTCGCTGTGCGACGTCACCTAGACCACCAATATACAAGAAGCACCTCACCGGTTCGTATTCTGTGGACACGATGGACGTGGACTGGCAATAACGCTAAAGAGGACCTTGTTCTGCGTTCTGCAGGGCATTTTCCAGATCGGCGTATCTAGAGCAACCAGCGCCTACACGTGCGGGGATAGAAGCGATACCGTCTGTGTTTATCAACTTCGTCCGTATTGCACTGTTGACCACATGACAGCATGGTTATTTTCTGGCGACCTGGCTCTTCTAGCGACACCACCTGGTAGTCGTGATGTGACGTCACCCAAGAACACTACTATAAAAGTAGCACCTCACCGGTTCGTGTTCTGTGGACACGATGGACGCGGACCGGCAATGATGCCTACGAGGACCTTGTTCTGCGTTCTGCAGGGCATTTTCCAGATCAGCGCATCTACAGCAAAGAGCGGCTACACGTGCGGGGATAGAAGCGATATAGTCGGCGTTTATCAACTCGTCCGGATTACACTGTTGACCAGATGACAGCATGGTTATTTTCTGGCGACCTGACTCTTCTAGCGACAATACCTGGAAGTCGCGGTGTATCGTCACCTGAGAGCACCACTATAAAAGAAGCACCTCACCGGTTCTCATTCTGTGGGCACGATGGACGCGGACTGGCAATGACGCTAACGAGGACCTTGTTCTGCGTTATGCAGGGCATTTTCCAGTTCGGCGCATCTACAGCAACGAGCGCCTACACGTGCGGGGATAGAAGCGGTATCGTCGGCGTTTATCAACTTCGTCCGGATTACACTGTTGACCAGATGACAGGATTGTTATATTCTCGGGACCTGGCTCTTCTAGCGACACCACCTGATAGTCGCGGTGAGACGTCACCTGAGACCACGAATATACAAGAAGCACCTCACCGGTTCGTATTCTGTGGGCACGATGGACGCGGACTGGCAATAACGCTAAAGAGGACCTTGTTCTGCGTTCTTCAGGGCATTTTCCAGATCGGCGTATCTACAGCAACTAGCGCCTACACGTGCGGGGATAGAAGCGATATCGTCGGCTTTATCAACTTCGTCCGGATTACACTGTTGACCACATGACAGCATGGTTATTTTCTGGCGACCTGGCTCTTCTAGCGACACCACCTGGTAGTCGCGGTGTGACGTCACCCAAGAACACCACTTTAAAAGAAGCACCTCGCCGGTTCGTATTATGTGGGCAGGATGGACGCGGACTGGCAAAGACGCCTACGAGGACCTTGTTCTGCGTTCTGCAGGGCTTTTTCCAGATCGGCGCATCTATAGCAACGAGCGGCTACACGTGCGGGGATAGAAGCGATATTGTTGGCGTTTATCAACTTCGTCCGGATTACACTGTTGACCAGATGACAGCATAGTTATTTTCTGGCGACCTGACTCTTCTAGCGACAATACCTGGAAGTCGCGGTGTGAAGTCACCTGAGAGCACAGCTATAAAACAAGCACCTCACCAGTTCGTATTCTGTGGGCACGATGGACGGGGACTGGCAATGACGCTAACGAGGACCTTGTTCTGCGTTCTGCAGGGCATTTTCCTGATCGGCGCATCTACAGCAACGAGCGGCTACACGTGCGGGGATAGAAGCGATATTGTTGGCGTTTATCAACTTCGTCCGGATTACACTGTTGACCAGATGACAGCATGGTTATTTTCTGGCGACCTGTCTCTTCTAGCGACACCACCTGGTAGTCGCGGTGTGACGTCACTTGAGACTACCAATATACAAGAAGCACGTCACCGGTTCGTATTCTGTGGGCACAATGGACGCGGACTGGCAATGACGCCTACGAGGACCTTGTTCCGCGTTCTGCATGACATTTTCCAGATCAGCGCATCTACAGCAACGAGCGTCTACACGTGCGGGGATAGAAGCGATATCGTCGGCGTTTATCAACTTCGTCCGGATTACACTGTTGACCACATGACAGCATGGTTATTTTCTGGCGACCTGGCTCTTCTAGCGGCACCACCTGGTAGTCGCTGTGCGACGTCACCTAGACCACCAATATACAAGAAGCACCTCACCGGTTCGTATTCTGTGGACACGATGGACGTGGACTGGCAATAACGCTAAAGAGGACCTTGTTCTGCGTTCTGCAGGGCATTTTCCAGATCGGCGTATCTAGAGCAACATGCGCCTACACGTGCGGGGATAGAAGCGATACCGTCTGTGTTTATCAACTTCGTCCGTATTGCACTGTTGACCACATGACAGCATGGTTATTTTCTGGCGACCTGGCTCTTCTAGCGACACCACCTTGTAGTCGTGATGTGACGTCACCCAAGAACACTACTATAAAAGTAGCACCTCACCGGTTCGTGTTCTGTGGACACGATGGACGCGGACCGGCAATGATGCCTACGAGGACCTTGTTCTGCGTTCTGCAGGGCATTTTCCAGATCGGCGCATCTACAGCAAAGAGCGGCTACACGTGCGGGGATAGAAGCGATATAGTCGGCGTTTATCAACTCGTCCGGATTACACTGTTCACCAGATGACAGCATGGTTATTTTCTGGCGACCTGACTCTTCTAGCGACAATACCTGGAAGTCGCGGTGTATCGTCACCTGAGAGCACCACTATAAAAGAAGCACCTCACCGGTTCTTATTCTGTGGGCACGATGGACGCGGACTGGCAATGACGCCTACGAGGACTTTGTTCTGCGTTCTGCAGGGCAATTTCCTGATCGGCGCATCTACAGCAACGAGCGCCTACACGTGCGGGGATAGAAGCGATATCGTCGGAGTTTATACACTTCGTCCGGATCACACTGTTGACCAGATGACAACATTGTTATTTTCTCGGTACCTAGCTCTTCTAGCGACACCACCTGGTAGTAGCGGTGTGACGTCATCTGAGACCACCAATATACAAGAAGCACCTCATCGGTTCGTATTCTGTGGGTACGATGGACGCGGACTGGCAATGACGCTAACGAGGACCTTGTTCTGCGTTATGCAGGGCATTTTCCAGTTCGGCGCATCTACAGCAACGAGCGCCTACACGTGCGGGGATAGAAGCGGTATCGTCGGCGTTTATCAACTTCGTCCGGATTACACTGTTGACCAGATGACAGGATTGTTATATTCTCGGGACCTGGCTCTTCTAGCGACACCACCTGATAGTCGCGATGTGACGTCACCCAAGAACACCACTATAAAAGAAGCACCTCGCCGGTTCGTATTATGTGGGCAGGGTGGACGCGGACTGGCAAAGACGCCTACGAGGACCTTGTTCTGCGTTCTGCAGGGCATTTTCCAGATCGGCGCATCTACAGCAACGAGCGGCTACACGTGCGGGGATAGAAGCGATATTGTTGGCGTTTATCAACGTCGTCCGGATTACACTGTTGACCAGATGACAGCATGGTTATTTTCTGGCGACCTGACTCTTCTAGCGACAATACCTGGAAGTCGCGGTGTGAAGTCACCTGAGAGCACAACTATAAAACAAGCACCTCACCAGTTCGTATTCTGTGGGCACGATGGACGGGGACTGGCAATGACGCTAACGTGGACCTTGTTCTGCGTTCTGCAGGGCATTTTCCTGATCGGCGCATCTACAGCAAAGAGCGGCTACACGTGCGGGGATAGAAGCGATATAGTCGGCGTTTATCAACTCGTCCGGATTACACTGTTGACCAGATGACAGCATGGTTATTTTCTGGCGACCTGACTCTTCTAGCGACAATACCTGGAAGTCGCGGTGTGACGTCACCTGAGAGCACCACTATAAAAGAAGCACCTCACCGGTTCTTATTCTGTGGGCACGATGGACGCGGACTGGCAATGACGCCTACGAGGACTTTGTTCTGCGTTCTGCAGGGCAATTTCCTGATCGGCGCATCTACAGCAACGAGCGCCTACACGTGCGGGGATAGAAGCGATATCGTCGGAGTTTATACACTTCGTCCGGATCACACTGTTGACCAGATGACAGCATGGTTATTTTCTGGCGACCTGGCTCTTCTAGCGACACCACCTGGTAGTCGCGGTGTGACGTCACCTGAGACCACCAATATACAAGAAGCATGTCACCGGTTCGTATTCTATGGGCACGATGGACGCGGACTGGCAATAACGCTAAAGAGGACCTTGTTCTGCGTTCTGCAGGGCATTTTCCAGATCGGCGTATCTAGAGCAACGAGCGCCTACACGTGCGGGGATAGAAGCGATACCGTCTGCGTTTATCAACTTCTTCTGTATTGCGCTGTTGACCACATGACAGCATGGTTATTTTCTGGCGACCTGGCTCTTCTAGCGACACCACCTGGTAGTCGTGATGTGACGTCACCCAAGAAGACTACTATAAAAGAATCACCTCACCGGTTCGTGTTCTGTGGACACGATGGACGCGGACCGGCAATGATGCCTACGAGGACCTTGTTCTGCGTTCTGCAGGGGATTTTCCAGATCGGCGCATCTACAGCAAAGAGCGGCTACACGTGCGGGGATAGAAGAGATATAGTCGGCGTTTATCAACTCGTCCGGATTACACTGTTGACCAGATGACAGCATGGTTATTTTCTGGCGACCTGACTCTTCTAGCGACAATACCTGGAAGTCGCGGTGTGACGTCACCTGAGAGCACCACTATAAAAGAAGCACCTTACCGGTTCTTATTCTGTGGGCACGATGGACGCGGACTGGCAATGACGCCTACGAGGACTTTGTTCTGCGTTCTGCAGGGCAATTTCCTGATCGGCGCATCTACAGCAACGAGCGCCTACACGTGTGGGGATAGAAGCGATATCGTCGGAGTTTATACACTTCGTCCGGATCACACTGTTGACCAGATGACAACATTGTTATTTTCTCGGGACCTCGCTCTTCTAGCGACACCACCTGGTAGTAGCGGTGTGACGTCATCTGAGACCACCAATATATAAGAAGCACCTCATCGGTTCGTATTATGTGGGTACGATGGACGCGGACTGGCAATGACGCTAACGAGGACCTTGTTCTGCGTTATGCAGGGCATTTTCCTGATCGGCGCATCTACAGCAACGAGCGCCTACACATGCTGGGATAGAAGCGATATCATCGGCGTTTATGAACTTCGTCCGGATTACAGTTGACCAGATGACAGCATGGATATTTTCTGGCCACTTGGCTCTTCTAGCGGCACCACCTGGTAGTCGCGGTGTGACGTCACCCAAGAACACCACTATAAAACAATCACCTCACCGGTTCGTCTTCTGCGGACACGATGGACGCGGACTGGCAATGACGCCTACGAGGACCTTGTTCTGCGTTCTGCACTTCATTTTCCAGATCGGCGGATCTACAGCAAAGAGCGCCTACACGTGCAGGGATTGAAGCGATATCGTCGGCGTTTATCAACTTCGTCCGGATTACACTGATGACCAGATGACAGCATTGTTATATTCTCGGGACCTGGTTCTTCTAGCGGCACCACCTGGTGGTCGCTGTGCGACGTCACCTTAGACCACCAATATACAAGAAGCACATCACCGGTTTGTATTCTGTGGGCACGATGGACGCGGACTGGCATAAACGCTAAAGAGGACCTTGTTCTGCGTTCTGCAGGGCATTTTCCAGATCGGCGTATCTAGAGCAACGAGCGCCTACACGTGCGGGGATAGAAGCGATACCGTCTGCGTTTATCAACTTCGTCCGTATTGCACTGTTGACCACATGACAGCATGGTTATTTTCTGGCGACCTGGCCCTTCTAGCGACACCACCTGGTAGTCACGGTGTGACGTCACTTGAGACCACCAATATACAAGAAGCACGTCACCGGTTCGTATTCTGTGGGCACGATGGACGCGGACTGGCAATGACGCTAACGAGGACCTTGTTCTGCGTTCTGCAGGGCATTTTCCTGATCGGCGCATCTGCTGCAACGAGCGCCTACACATGCTGGGATAGAAGCGATATCGTCGGCGTTTATCAACTTCGTCCGGATTACAGTTGACCAGATGACAGCATGGTTATTTTCTGGCGACCTGGCTCTTCTAGCGACACCACCTGGTAGTCTCGGTGTGACGTCACCTGAGACCACCAATATACAAGAAGCACCATACCGGTTTGTCTTCTGTGGACACGATGAACGTGGGCTGGCAATGACGCCTACGAGGACCTTGTTCTGCGTTCTGCAGGACATTTTCCAGATCAGCGCATCTACAGCAACGAGCGTCTACACGAGCGGGGATAGAAGCGATATCGTCGGCGTTTATCAACTTCGTCCGGATTACACTGTTGACCTGATGACAGCTTTGTTATATTCTCGTGACCTGGCTCTTCTAGCGATACTACCTGGTAGTCACGGTGTGACGTCACCTGAGACCACCAATATACAAGAAGCACCTCACCGGTTCGTATTCTGTGGGCACGAAGGACGCGGACTGGCAATGACGCCTACAAGGAACTTGTTCTGCGTTCTGCACGGCAATTTTCTGATCGGCGCATCTCCAGCAACGAGCGCCTACACGTGCAGGGATAGAAGCGATATCGTCGGCGTTTATCAACTTCGCCCGGATTACAGTTGACCAGTTGACAGCATGGTTATTTTCTGGCGACCTGGCTCTTCTAGCGACACCACCTGGTAGTCGCGGTGTGACGTCACCCAACAACACCACTATAAAACAATCACCTCACCGGTTCGTCTTCTGGGGACACGATGGACGCGGACTGGCAATGACGCCTACGAGGACCTTGTTCTGCGTTCTGCAGGATATTTTCCAGATCAGCGCATCTACAGCAACGAGCGTCTACACGTGCGGGGATAGAAGCGATATCGTTGGCGTTTATCAACTGCGTCCGGATTACACTGTTGGCGAGATGACAGCATGGTTATTTTCTGGCTACCTGACTCTTCTAGCGACAATACCTGGAAGTCGCGGTGTGACGTCACCTGAGAGCACCACTATAAAAGAAGCACCTCACCGGTTCTTATTCTGTGGGCACGATGGACGCGGACTGGCAATGACGCCTACGAGGACTTTGTTCTGCGTTCTGCAGGGCAATTTCCTGATCGGCGCATCTACAGCAACGAGCGCCTACACGTGCGGGGATAGAAGCGATATCGTCGGAGTTTACACACTTCGTCCGGATCACACTGTTGACCAGATGACAACATTGTTATTCTCTCGGGACCTAGCTCTTCTAGCGACACCACCTGGTAGTAGCGGTGTGACGTCATCTGAGACCACCAATATATAAGAAGCACCTCATCGGTTCGTATTCTGTGGGTACGATGGACGCGGACTGGCAATGACGCTAACGAGGACCTTGTTCTGCGTTATGCAGGGCATTTTCCAGTTCGGCGCATCTACAGCAACGAGCGCCTACACGTGCGGGGATAGAAGCGATATCATCGGCGTTTATCAACTTCGTCCGGATTACAGTTGACCAGATGACAGCATGTATATTTTCTGGCAACCTGGCTCTTCTAGCGGCACCACCTGGTAGTCGCGGTGTGACGTCACCCAAGAACACTACTATAAAACAATCACCTCACCGGTTCGTCTTCTGCGGACACGATGGACGCGGACTGGCAATGACGCCTACGAGGACCTTGTTCTGCGTTCTGCAGGGCATTTTCCTGATCGGCGCATCTACAGCAACGACCGCCTACACGTGCGGGGACAGAAGCGATATCGTCGGCGTTATCAACTTCGTCCGGATTACACTGTTGACCAGATGACAGCATGGTTATTTTCTGGCGACCTGGCTCTTCTAGCGACACCACCTGGTAGTCGCGGTGTGACGTCACTTGAGACTACCAATATACAAGAAGCACGTCACCGGTTCGTATTCTGTGGGCACGATGGACGCGGACTGGCAATGACGCCTATGAGGACCTTGTTCTGCGTTCTGCATGACATTTTCCAGATCAGCGCATCTACAGCAACGAGCGTCTACACGTGCGGGGATAGAAGCGATATCGTCGGCGTTTATCAACTTCGTCCGGATTACACTGCTGACCACATGACAGCATGGTTATTTTCTGGCGACCTGGCTCTTCTAGCGACACCACCTTGTAGTCGCGGTGTGACGTCACCTGAGACCACCAATATACAAGAAGCATGTCACCGGTTCGTATTCTGTGGGCACGATGGACGCGGACTGGCAATAACGCTAAAGAGGACCTTGTTCTGCGTTCTGCAGGGGATTTTCCAGATCGGCGCATCTACAGCAAAGAGCGGCTACACGTGCGGGGATAGAAGCGATATAGTCGGCGTTTATCAACTCGTCCGGATTACACTGTTGACCAGATGACAGCATGGTTATTTTCTGGCGACCTGACTCTTCTAGCGACAATACCTGGAAGTCGCGGTGTGACGTCACCTGAGAGCACCACTATAAAAGAAGCACCTCACCGGTTCTTATTCTGTGGGCACGATGGACGCGGACTGGCAATGACGCCTACGAGGACTTTGTTCTGCGTTCTGCAGGGCAATTTCCTGATCGGCGCATCTACAGCAACGAGCGCCTACACGTGCGGGGATAGAAGCGATATCGTCGGAGTTTATACACTTCGTCCGGATCACACTGTTGACCAGATGACAACATTGTTATTTTCTCGGGACCTCGCTCTTCTAGCGACACCACCTGGTAGTAGCGGTGTGACGTCATCTGAGACCACCAATATATAAGAAGCACCTCATCGGTTCGTATTCTGTGGGTACGATGGACGCGGACTGGCAATGACGCTAACGAGGACCTTGTTCTGCGTTATGCAGGGCATTTTCCTGATCGGCGCATCTACAGCAACGAGCGCCTACACATGCTGGGATAGAAGCGATATCATCGGCGTTTATCAACTTCGTCCGGATTACAGTTGACCAGATGACAGCATGGATATTTTCTGGCGACTTGGCTCTTCTAGCGGCACCACCTGGTAGTCGCGGTGTGACGTCACCCAAGAACACCACTATAAAACAATCACCTCACCGGTTCGTCTTCTGCGGACACGATGGACGCGGACTGGCAATGACGCCTACGAGGACCTTGTTCTGCGTTCTGCACTTCATTTTCCAGATCGGCGCATCTACAGCAAAGAGCGCCTACACGTGCGGGGATTGAAGCGATATCGTCGGCGTTTATCAACGTCGTCCGGATTACACTGTTGACCAGATGACAGCATGGTTATTTTCTGGCGACCTGACTCTTCTAGCGACAATACCTGGAAGTCGCGGTGTGAAGTCACCTGAGAGCACAACTATAAAACAAGCACCTCACCAGTTCGTATTCTGTGGGCACGATGGACGGGGACTGGCAATGACGCTAACGTGGACCTTGTTCTGCGTTCTGCAGGGCATTTTCCTGATCGGCGCATCTACAGCAAAGAGCGGCTACACGTGCGGGGATAGAAGCGATATAGTCGGCGTTTATCAACTCGTCCGGATTACACTGTTGACCAGATGACAGCATGGTTATTTTCTGGCGACCTGACTCTTCTAGCGACAATACCTGGAAGTCGCGGTGTGACGTCACCTGAGAGCACCACTATAAAAGAAGCACCTCACCGGTTCTTATTCTGTGGGCACGATGGACGCGGACTGGCAATGACGCCTACGAGGACTTTGTTCTGCGTTCTGCAGGGCAATTTCCTGATCGGCGCATCTACAGCAACGAGCGCCTACACGTGCGGGGATAGAAGCGATATCGTCGGAGTTTATACACTTCGTCCGGATCACACTGTTGACCAGATGACAGCATGGTTATTTTCTGGCGACCTGGCTCTTCTAGCGACACCACCTGGTAGTCGCGGTGTGACGTCACCTGAGACCACCAATATACAAGAAGCATGTCACCGGTTCGTATTCTATGGGCACGATGGACGCGGACTGGCAATAACGCTAAAGAGGACCTTGTTCTGCGTTCTGCAGGGCATTTTCCAGATCGGCGTATCTAGAGCAACGAGCGCCTACACGTGCGGGGATAGAAGCGATACCGTCTGCGTTTATCAACTTCTTCTGTATTGCGCTGTTGACCACATGACAGCATGGTTATTTTCTGGCGACCTGGCTCTTCTAGCGACACCACCTGGTAGTCGTGATGTGACGTCACCCAAGAAGACTACTATAAAAGAATCACCTCACCGGTTCGTGTTCTGTGGACACGATGGACGCGGACCGGCAATGATGCCTACGAGGACCTTGTTCTGCGTTCTGCAGGGGATTTTCCAGATCGGCGCATCTACAGCAAAGAGCGGCTACACGTGCGGGGATAGAAGAGATATAGTCGGCGTTTATCAACTCGTCCGGATTACACTGTTGACCAGATGACAGCATGGTTATTTTCTGGCGACCTGACTCTTCTAGCGACAATACCTGGAAGTCGCGGTGTGACGTCACCTGAGAGCACCACTATAAAAGAAGCACCTTACCGGTTCTTATTCTGTGGGCACGATGGACGCGGACTGGCAATGACGCCTACGAGGACTTTGTTCTGCGTTCTGCAGGGCAATTTCCTGATCGGCGCATCTACAGCAACGAGCGCCTACACGTGTGGGGATAGAAGCGATATCGTCGGAGTTTATACACTTCGTCCGGATCACACTGTTGACCAGATGACAACATTGTTATTTTCTCGGGACCTCGCTCTTCTAGCGACACCACCTGGTAGTAGCGGTGTGACGTCATCTGAGACCACCAATATATAAGAAGCACCTCATCGGTTCGTATTATGTGGGTACGATGGACGCGGACTGGCAATGACGCTAACGAGGACCTTGTTCTGCGTTATGCAGGGCATTTTCCTGATCGGCGCATCTACAGCAACGAGCGCCTACACATGCTGGGATAGAAGCGATATCATCGGCGTTTATGAACTTCGTCCGGATTACAGTTGACCAGATGACAGCATGGATATTTTCTGGCCACTTGGCTCTTCTAGCGGCACCACCTGGTAGTCGCGGTGTGACGTCACCCAAGAACACCACTATAAAACAATCACCTCACCGGTTCGTCTTCTGCGGACACGATGGACGCGGACTGGCAATGACGCCTACGAGGACCTTGTTCTGCGTTCTGCACTTCATTTTCCAGATCGGCGGATCTACAGCAAAGAGCGCCTACACGTGCAGGGATTGAAGCGATATCGTCGGCGTTTATCAACTTCGTCCGGATTACACTGATGACCAGATGACAGCATTGTTATATTCTCGGGACCTGGTTCTTCTAGCGGCACCACCTGGTGGTCGCTGTGCGACGTCACCTTAGACCACCAATATACAAGAAGCACATCACCGGTTTGTATTCTGTGGGCACGATGGACGCGGACTGGCATAAACGCTAAAGAGGACCTTGTTCTGCGTTCTGCAGGGCATTTTCCAGATCGGCGTATCTAGAGCAACGAGCGCCTACACGTGCGGGGATAGAAGCGATACCGTCTGCGTTTATCAACTTCGTCCGTATTGCACTGTTGACCACATGACAGCATGGTTATTTTCTGGCGACCTGGCCCTTCTAGCGACACCACCTGGTAGTCACGGTGTGACGTCACTTGAGACCACCAATATACAAGAAGCACGTCACCGGTTCGTATTCTGTGGGCACGATGGACGCGGACTGGCAATGACGCTAACGAGGACCTTGTTCTGCGTTCTGCAGGGCATTTTCCTGATCGGCGCATCTGCTGCAACGAGCGCCTACACATGCTGGGATAGAAGCGATATCGTCGGCGTTTATCAACTTCGTCCGGATTACAGTTGACCAGATGACAGCATGGTTATTTTCTGGCGACCTGGCTCTTCTAGCGACACCACCTGGTAGTCTCGGTGTGACGTCACCTGAGACCACCAATATACAAGAAGCACCATACCGGTTTGTCTTCTGTGGACACGATGAACGTGGGCTGGCAATGACGCCTACGAGGACCTTGTTCTGCGTTCTGCAGGACATTTTCCAGATCAGCGCATCTACAGCAACGAGCGTCTACACGAGCGGGGATAGAAGCGATATCGTCGGCGTTTATCAACTTCGTCCGGATTACACTGTTGACCTGATGACAGCTTTGTTATATTCTCGTGACCTGGCTCTTCTAGCGATACTACCTGGTAGTCACGGTGTGACGTCACCTGAGACCACCAATATACAAGAAGCACCTCACCGGTTCGTATTCTGTGGGCACGAAGGACGCGGACTGGCAATGACGCCTACAAGGAACTTGTTCTGCGTTCTGCACGGCAATTTTCTGATCGGCGCATCTCCAGCAACGAGCGCCTACACGTGCAGGGATAGAAGCGATATCGTCGGCGTTTATCAACTTCGCCCGGATTACAGTTGACCAGTTGACAGCATGGTTATTTTCTGGCGACCTGGCTCTTCTAGCGACACCACCTGGTAGTCGCGGTGTGACGTCACCCAACAACACCACTATAAAACAATCACCTCACCGGTTCGTCTTCTGGGGACACGATGGACGCGGACTGGCAATGACGCCTACGAGGACCTTGTTCTGCGTTCTGCAGGATATTTTCCAGATCAGCGCATCTACAGCAACGAGCGTCTACACGTGCGGGGATAGAAGCGATATCGTTGGCGTTTATCAACTGCGTCCGGATTACACTGTTGGCGAGATGACAGCATGGTTATTTTCTGGCTACCTGACTCTTCTAGCGACAATACCTGGAAGTCGCGGTGTGACGTCACCTGAGAGCACCACTATAAAAGAAGCACCTCACCGGTTCTTATTCTGTGGGCACGATGGACGCGGACTGGCAATGACGCCTACGAGGACTTTGTTCTGCGTTCTGCAGGGCAATTTCCTGATCGGCGCATCTACAGCAACGAGCGCCTACACGTGCGGGGATAGAAGCGATATCGTCGGAGTTTACACACTTCGTCCGGATCACACTGTTGACCAGATGACAACATTGTTATTCTCTCGGGACCTAGCTCTTCTAGCGACACCACCTGGTAGTAGCGGTGTGACGTCATCTGAGACCACCAATATATAAGAAGCACCTCATCGGTTCGTATTCTGTGGGTACGATGGACGCGGACTGGCAATGACGCTAACGAGGACCTTGTTCTGCGTTATGCAGGGCATTTTCCAGTTCGGCGCATCTACAGCAACGAGCGCCTACACGTGCGGGGATAGAAGCGATATCATCGGCGTTTATCAACTTCGTCCGGATTACAGTTGACCAGATGACAGCATGTATATTTTCTGGCAACCTGGCTCTTCTAGCGGCACCACCTGGTAGTCGCGGTGTGACGTCACCCAAGAACACTACTATAAAACAATCACCTCACCGGTTCGTCTTCTGCGGACACGATGGACGCGGACTGGCAATGACGCCTACGAGGACCTTGTTCTGCGTTCTGCAGGGCATTTTCCTGATCGGCGCATCTACAGCAACGACCGCCTACACGTGCGGGGACAGAAGCGATATCGTCGGCGTTATCAACTTCGTCCGGATTACACTGTTGACCAGATGACAGCATGGTTATTTTCTGGCGACCTGGCTCTTCTAGCGACACCACCTGGTAGTCGCGGTGTGACGTCACTTGAGACTACCAATATACAAGAAGCACGTCACCGGTTCGTATTCTGTGGGCACGATGGACGCGGACTGGCAATGACGCCTATGAGGACCTTGTTCTGCGTTCTGCATGACATTTTCCAGATCAGCGCATCTACAGCAACGAGCGTCTACACGTGCGGGGATAGAAGCGATATCGTCGGCGTTTATCAACTTCGTCCGGATTACACTGCTGACCACATGACAGCATGGTTATTTTCTGGCGACCTGGCTCTTCTAGCGACACCACCTTGTAGTCGCGGTGTGACGTCACCTGAGACCACCAATATACAAGAAGCATGTCACCGGTTCGTATTCTGTGGGCACGATGGACGCGGACTGGCAATAACGCTAAAGAGGACCTTGTTCTGCGTTCTGCAGGGGATTTTCCAGATCGGCGCATCTACAGCAAAGAGCGGCTACACGTGCGGGGATAGAAGCGATATAGTCGGCGTTTATCAACTCGTCCGGATTACACTGTTGACCAGATGACAGCATGGTTATTTTCTGGCGACCTGACTCTTCTAGCGACAATACCTGGAAGTCGCGGTGTGACGTCACCTGAGAGCACCACTATAAAAGAAGCACCTCACCGGTTCTTATTCTGTGGGCACGATGGACGCGGACTGGCAATGACGCCTACGAGGACTTTGTTCTGCGTTCTGCAGGGCAATTTCCTGATCGGCGCATCTACAGCAACGAGCGCCTACACGTGCGGGGATAGAAGCGATATCGTCGGAGTTTATACACTTCGTCCGGATCACACTGTTGACCAGATGACAACATTGTTATTTTCTCGGGACCTCGCTCTTCTAGCGACACCACCTGGTAGTAGCGGTGTGACGTCATCTGAGACCACCAATATATAAGAAGCACCTCATCGGTTCGTATTCTGTGGGTACGATGGACGCGGACTGGCAATGACGCTAACGAGGACCTTGTTCTGCGTTATGCAGGGCATTTTCCTGATCGGCGCATCTACAGCAACGAGCGCCTACACATGCTGGGATAGAAGCGATATCATCGGCGTTTATCAACTTCGTCCGGATTACAGTTGACCAGATGACAGCATGGATATTTTCTGGCGACTTGGCTCTTCTAGCGGCACCACCTGGTAGTCGCGGTGTGACGTCACCCAAGAACACCACTATAAAACAATCACCTCACCGGTTCGTCTTCTGCGGACACGATGGACGCGGACTGGCAATGACGCCTACGAGGACCTTGTTCTGCGTTCTGCACTTCATTTTCCAGATCGGCGCATCTACAGCAAAGAGCGCCTACACGTGCGGGGATTGAAGCGATATCGTCGGCGTTTATCAACTTCGTCCGGATTACACTGTTGACCAGATGACAGCATTGTTATATTCTCGGGACCTGGTTCTTCTAGTGGCACCACCTGGTAGTCGCTGTGCGACGTCACCTTAGACCACCAATATACAAGAAGCACATCATCGGTTCGTATTCTGTGGGCACGATGGACGCGGACTGGCATAAACGCTAAAGAGGACCTTGTTCTGCGTTCTGCAGGGCATTTTCCAGATCGGCGTATCTAGAGCAACGAGCGCCTACACGTGCGGGGATAGAAGCGATACCGTCTGCGTTTATCAACTTCGTCCGTATTGCACTGTTGACCACATGACAGCATGGTTATTTTCTGGCGACCTGGCCCTTCTAGCGACACCACCTGGTAGTCACGGTGTGACGTCACTTGAGACCACCAATATACAAGAAGCACGTCACCGGTTCGTATTCTGTGGGCACGATGGACGCGGACTGGCAATGACGCTAACGAGGACCTTGTTCTGCGTTCTGCAGGGCATTTTCCTGATCGGCGCATCTGCTGCAACGAGCGCCTACACATGCTGGGATAGAAGCGATATCGTCGGCGTTTATCAACTTCGTCCGGATTACAGTTGACCAGATGACAGCATGGTTATTTTCTGGCGACCTGGCACTTCTAGCGACACCACCTGGTAGTCTCGGTGTGACGTCACCTGAGACCACCAATATACAAGAAGCACCATACCGGTTTGTCTTCTGTGGACACGATGAACGTGGGCTGGCAATGACGCCTACGAGGACCTTGTTCTGCGTTCTGCAGGACATTTTCCAGATCAGCGCATCTACAGCAACGAGCGTCTACACGTGCGGGGATAGAAGCGATATCGTCGGCGTTTATCAACTTCGTCCGGATTACACTGTTGACCTGATGACAGCTTTGTTATATTCTCGTGACCTGGCTCTTCTAGCGACACTACCTGGTAGTCACGGTGTGACGTCACCTGAGACCACCAATATACAAGAAGCACCTCACCGGTTCGTATTCTGTGGGCACGAAGGACGTGGACTGGCAATGACGCCTACAAGGAACTTGTTCTGCGTTCTGCACGGCAATTTTCTGATCGGCGCATCTCCAGCAACGAGCGCCTACACGTGCAGGGATAGAAGCGATATCGTCGGCGTTTATCAACTTCGCCCGGATTACAGTTGACCAGTTGACAGCATGGTTATTTTCTGGCGACCTGGCTCTTCTAGCGACACCACCTGGTAGTCGCGGTGTGACGTCACCCAACAACACCACTATAAAACAATCACCTCACCGGTTCGTCTTCTGGGGACACGATGGACGCGGACTGGCAGTGACGCCTACGAGGACCTTGTTCTGCGTTCTGCAGGACATTTTCCAGATCAGCGCATCTACAGCAACGAGCGTGTACACGTGCGGGGATAGAAGCGATATCGTTGGCGTTTATCAACTGCGTCCGGATTACACTGTTGACGAGATGACAGCATGGTTATTTTCTGGCTACCTGACTCTTCTAGCGACAATACCTGGAAGTCGCGGTGTGACGTCACCTGAGAGCACCACTATAAAAGAAGCACCTCACCGGTTCTTATTCTGTGGGCACGATGGACGCGGACTGGCAATGACGCCTACGAGGACTTTGTTCTGCGTTCTGCAGGGCAATTTCCTGATCGGCGCATCTACAGCAACGAGCGCCTACACGTGCGGGGATAGAAGCGATATTGTCGGAGTTTATACACTTCGTCCGGATCACACTGTTGACCAGATGACAACATTGTTATTTTCTCGGGACCTAGCTCTTCTAGCGACACCACCTGGTAGTAGCGGTGTGACGTCATCTGAGACCACCAATATATAAGAAGCACCTCATCGGTTCGTATTATGTGGGTACGATGGACGCGGACTGGCAATGACGCTAACGAGGACCTTGTTCTGCGTTATGCAGGGCATTTTCCAGTTCGGCGCATCTACAGCAACGAGCGCCTACACGTGCGGGGATAGAAGCGATATCATCGGTGTTTATCAACTTCGTCCGGATTACAGTTGACCAGATGACAGCATGGATATTTTCTGGCAACCTGGCTCTTCTAGCGGCACCACCTGGTAGTCGCGGTGTGACGTCACCCAAGAACACTACTATAAAACAATCACCTCACCGGTTCGTCTTCTGCGGACACGATGGACGCGGACTGGCAATGACACCTACGAGGACCTTGTTCTGCGTTCTGCAGGGCATTTTCCTGATCGGCGCATCTACAGCAACGACCGCCTACACGTGCGGGGACAGAAGCGATATCGTCGGCGTTATCAACTTCGTCCGGATTACACTGTTGACCAGATGACAGCATGGTTATTTTCTGGCGACCTGGCTCTTCTAGCGACACCACCTGGTAGTCGCGGTGTGACGTCACTTGAGACTACCAATATACAAGAAGCACGTTACCGGTTCGTATTCTGTGGGCACGATGGACGCGGACTGGCAATGACGCCTATTAGGACTTTGTTCTGCGTTCTGCATGACATTTTCCAGATCAGCGCATCTACAGCAACGAGCGTCTACACGTGCGGGGATAGAAGCGATATCGTCGGCGTTTATCAACTTCGTCCGGATTACACTGTTGACCACATGACAGCATGGTTATTTTCTGGCGACCTGGCTCTTCTAGCGACACCACCTTGTAGTCGCGGTGTGACGTCACCTGAGACCACTAATATACAAGAAGCATGTCACCGGTTCGTATTCTGTGGGCACGATGGACGCGGACTGGCAATAACGCTAAAGAGGACCTTGTTCTGCGTACTGCAGGGCTTTTTCCAGATCGGCGTATCTAGAGCAACGAGCGCCTACACGTGCGGGGATAGAAGCGATACCGTCTGCGTTTATCAACTTCGTCCGTATTGCACTGTTGACCACATGACAGCATGGTTATTTTCTGGCGACCTGGCTCTTCTAGCGACACCACCTGGTAGTCGTGATGTGACGTCACCCAAGAACACTACTATAAAAGAAGCACCTCACCGGTTCGTGTTCTGTGGACACGATGGACGCGGACTGGCAATGATGCCTACGAGGACCTTGTTCTGCGTTCTGCAGGGCATTTTCCAGATCGGCGCATCTCCAGCAACGAGCGCCTACACGTGCAGGGATAGAAGCGATATCGTCGGCGTTTATCAACTTCGCCCGGATTACAGTTGACCAGATGACAGCATGGTTATTTTCTGGCGACCTGGCTCTTCTAGCGACACCACCTGGTAGTCGCGGTGTGACGTCACCCAACAACACCACTATAAAACAATCACCTCACCGGTTCGTCTTCTGGGGACACGATGGACGCCGACTGGCAATGACGCCTACGAGGACCTTGTTCTGCGTTCTGCAGGACATTTTCCAGATCAGCGCATTTACAGCAACGAGTGTCAGCACGTGCGGGGATAGAAGCGATATCGTTGGCGTTTATCAACTTCGTCCGGATTACACTGTTGACCAGATGACAGCATGGTTATTTTCTGGCTACCTGACTCTTCTAGCGACAATACCTGGAAGTCGCGGTGTGACGTCACCTGTGAGCACCACTATAAAACAAGCACCTCACCGGTTCGTATTCTGTGTACACGATGGACGCGGACTGGCAATGACGCCTACGAGGACCTTTTTCTGCGTTCTGCAGGGCAATTTCCTGATCGGCGCATCTCCAGCAACCAGCGCCTACACGTGCAGGGATAGAAGAGATATCGTCGGCGTTTATCAACTTCGTCCGGATTACAGTGTTGACCAGATGACAGCATTGGTATATTCTTGGGACCTGGGCCTTCTAGCGACACCACCTGGTAGTCGCGGTGTGACGTCACTTGAGACCACTAATATACAAGAAGCACGTCACCGGTTCGTATTCTGTGGGCACGATGGACGCGGACTGGCAATGACACTAACGAGGACCTTGTTCTGCGTTCTGCAGGGCATTTTCCTGATCGGCGCATCTACAGCAACGAGCGCCTACACATGCTGGGATAGAAGCGATATCGTCGGCGTTTATCAACTTCGCCCGGATTACAGTTGACCAGATGACAGCATGGTTATTTTCTGGCGACCTGGCTCTTCTAGCGACACCACCTGGTAGTCGCGGTGTGACGTCACCCAAGAACACCACTATAAAACAATCACCTCACCGGTTCGTCTTCTGCTGACACGATGGACGCGGACTGGCAATGAGGCCTACGAGGACCTTTTTCTGCGTTCTGCAGGGCATTTTCCTGATCGGTGCATCTACAGTTACGAGCGCCTACACGTGCGTGGATAGAAGCGTTATCGTCGGCGTTTATCAACTTCTTCCTGATTACACTGTTGACCAGATGACAGCATGGTTATTTTCTGGCGACCTGGCTCTTCTAGCGACACCACCTGGTTGTCGGGATGTGACGTCACCCAAGAACACTACTATAAAAGAAGCACCTCACCGGTTCGTGTTCTGTGGACACGATGGACGCGGACTGGCAATGATGCCTACGAGGACCTTGTTCTGCGTTCTGCAGGGCATTTTCCAGATCGGCGCATCTACAGCAAAAAGCGGCTACACATGCGGGGATAGAAGCGATATAGTCGGCGTTTATCAACTCGTCCGGATTACACTGTTGACCAGATGACAGCATGGTTATTTTCTGGCGACCTGACTCTTCTAGCGACAATACCTGGAAGTCGCGCTGTGACGTCACCTGAGAGCACCACTATAAATGAAGCACCTCACCGGTTCGTATTCTGTGGGCACGATGGACGCGGACTGGCAATGACGTCTACGAGGACCTTGTTCTGCGTTCTGCAGGGCTTTTTTCTGATCAGCACATCTACAGCAACGAGCGCCTACACGTGCGGGGATAGAAGCGATATCGACGGAATTTATACTCTTCGTCCGGATCACACTGTAGACCAGATGACAACATTGTTATTTTCTCAGGACCTCGCTCTTCTAGCGACACCACCTTGTGGTCGCGGTGTGACGTCACCTGAGACCACCAATATGTAAAAAGCACCTCATGGGTTCGTATTCTGTGGGTACGATGGACGCGGACTGTAAATGACGCTAACGAGGACCTTGTTCTGCGTTATGCACTTCAATTTCCAGATCGGCGCATCTACAGCAAAGAGTGCCTAAACGTGCGGGGATTCAAGCGTTATCATCGGCGTTTATCAACTTCGTCCGGATTACACTGTTGACCAGATGACAGCATTGTTATATTCTCAGGACCTGGCTCTTCTGGCGGCACCACCTGGTAGTCGCTGTGCGACGTCACCTAGACCACCAATATACAAGAAGCACCTCACCGGTTCGTATTCTGTGGACACGATGGACGTGGACTGGCAATAACGCTAAAGAGGACCTTGTTCTGCGTTCTGCAGGGCATTTTCCAGATCGGCGTATCTAGAGCAACGAGCGCCTACACGTGCGGGGATAGAAGCGATATCGTCGGCGTTTATCAACTTCGCCCGGATTACTGTTGACCACATGACAGCATGGTTATTTTCTGGCGACCTGGCTCTTCTAGCGACACCACCTGGTAGTCGTGATGTGACGTCACCCAAGAACACCACTATAAAACAATCACCTCACCGGTTCGTCTTCTGCGGACACGATGGACGCGGACTGGCAATGAGGCCTACGAGGACCTTTTTCTGCGTTCTGCAGGGCATTTTCCTGATCGGTGCATCTACAGCTACGAGCGCCTACACGTGCGTGGATAGAAGCGTTATCGTCGGCGTTTATCAACTTCTTCCTGATTACACTGTTGACCAGATGACAGCATGGTTATTTTCTGGCGACCTGGCTCTTCTAGCGACACCACCTGGTTGTCGTGATGTGACGTCACCCAAGAACACTACTATAAAAGAAGCACCTCACCGGTTCGTGTTCTGTGGACACGATGGACGCGGACTGGCAATGATGCCTACGAGGACCTTGTTCTGCGTTCTGCAGGGCATTTTCCAGATCGGCGCATCTACAGCAAAAAGCGGCTACACATGCGGGGATAGAAGCGATATAGTCGGCGTTTATCAACTCGTCCGGATTACACTGTTGACCAGATGACAGCATGGTTATTTTCTGGCGACCTGACTCTTCTAGCGACAATACCTGGAAGTCGCGCTGTGACGTCACCTGAGAGCACCACTATAAATGAAGCACCTCACCGGTTCGTATTCTGTGGGCACGATGGACGCGGACTGGCAATGACGTCTACGAGGACCTTGTTCTGCGTTCTGCAGGGTTTTTTTCTGATCGGCACATCTACAGCAACGAGCGCCTACACGTGCGGGGATAGAAGCGATATCGACGGAACTTATACTCTTCGTCCGGATCACACTGTTGACCAGATGACAACATTGTTATTTTCTCAGGACCTCGCTCTTCTAGCGACACCACCTTGTAGTCGCGGTGTGACGTCACCTGAGACCACCAATATGTAAAAAGCACCTCATGGGTTCGTATTCTGTGGGTACGATGGACGCGGACTGTAAATAACGCTAACGAGGACCTTGTTCTGCGTTATGCACTTCAATTTCCAGATCGGCGCATCTACAGCAAAGAGTGCCTACACGTGCGGGGATTCAAGCGTTATCATCGGCGTTTATCAACTTCGTCCGGATTACACTGTTGACCAGATGACAGCATTGTTATATTCTCGGGACCTGGCTCTTCTGGCGGCACCACCTGGTAGTCGCGATGTGACGTCACCCAAGAACACCATTATAAAAGAAGCACCTCGCCGGTTTGTATTATGTGGGCAGGATGGACGCGGACTGGCAAAGACGCCTACGAGGACCTTGTTCTGCGTTCCGCAGGGCATTTTCCAGATCGGCGCATCTACAGCAACGAGCGGCTACACGTGCGGGGAGAGAAGCGATATTGTTGGCGTTTATCAACTTCGTCCGGATTACACTGTTGACCAGATGACAGCATGGTTATTTTCTGGCGACCTGACTCTTCTAGCGACAATACCTGGAAGTCGCGGTGTGAAGTCACCTGAGAGCACAACTATAAAACAAGCACCTCACCAGTTCGTATTCTGTGGGCACGATGGACGGGGACTGGCAATGACGCTAACGAGGACCTTGTTCTGCGTTCTGCAGGGCATTTTCCTGATCGGCGCATCTACAGCAACGAGCGCCTACACATGCTGGGATAGAAGCGATATCATCGGCGTTTATCAACTTCGTCCGGATTACAGTTGACCAGATGACAGCATGGATATTTTCTGGCGACCTGGCTCTTCTAGCGGCACCACCTGGTAGTCGCGGTGTGACGTCACCCAAGAACACTACTATGAAACAATCACCTCACCGGTTCGTCTTCTGCGGACACGATGGACGCGGACTGGCAATGACGCCTACGAGGACCTTGTTCTGCGTTCTGCAGGGCATTTTCCTGATCGGCGCATCTACAGCAACGACCGCCTACACGTGCGGGGACAGAAGCGATATCGTCGGCGTTATCAACTTCGTCCGGATTACACTGTTGACCAGATGACAGCATGGTTATTTTCTGGCGACTTGTCTCTTCTAGCGACACCACCTGGTAGTCGCGGTGTGACGTCACTTGAGACTACCAATATACAAGAAGCACGTAACCGGTTCGTATTCTGTGGCAACGATGGACGCGGACTGGCAATGACGCCTACGAGGACCTTGTTCCGCGTTCTGCATGACATTTTCCAGATCAGCGCATCTACAGCAACGAGCGTCTACACGTGCGGGGATAGAAGCGATATCGTCGGCGTTTATCAACTTCGTCCGGATTACACTGTTGACCACATGACAGCATGGTTATTTTCTGGCGACCTGGCTCTTCTAGCGACACCACCTGGTAGTCGTGGTGTGACGTCACCTGAGACCACCAATATACAAGAAGCATGTCACCGGTTCGTATTCTGTGGGCACGATGGACGCGGACTGGCAATAACGCTAAAGAGGACCTTGTTCTGCGTTCTGCAGGGCATTTTCCAGATCGGCGTATCTAGAGCAACGAGCGCCTACACGTGCGGGGATCGAAGCGATACCGTCTGCGTTTATCAACTTCGTCCGTATTGCGCTGTTGACCACATGACAGCATGGATATTTTCTGGCGACCTGGCTCTTCTAGCCACACCACCTGGTAGTCGTGATGTGACGTCACCCAAGAACACTACTATAAAAGAAGCACCTCACCGGTTCGTGTTCTGTGGACACGATGGACGCGGACGGCAATGATGCCTACGAGGACCTTGTTCTGCGTTCTGCAGGGCATTTTCCAGATCGGCGCATCTACAGCATAGAGCGGCTACACGTGCGGGGATAGAAGCGATATAGTCGGCGTCTATCAACTCGTCCGGATTACACTGTTGACCAGATGACAGCATGGTTATTTTCTGGCGACCTGACTCTTCTAGCGACAATACCTGGAAGTCGCGGTGTGACGTCACCTGAGAGCACCACTATAAAAGAAGCACCTCACCGGTTCTTATTCTGTAGGCACGATGGACGCGGACTGGCAATGACACCTACGAGGACTTTGTTCTGCGTTCTGCAGGGCAATTTCCTGACCGGCGCATCTACAGCAACGAGCGCCTACAGTGCGGGGATAGAAGCGATATCGTCGGAGTTTATACACTTCGTCCGGATCACACTGTTGACCAGATGACAACATTGTTATTTTCTCGGGACCTCGCTCTTCTAGCGACACCACCTGGTAGTAGCGGTGTGACGTCATCTGAGACCACCGATATATAAGAAGCACCTCATCGGTTCGTATTCTGTGGGTACGATGGACGCGGACTGGCAATGACGCTAACGAGGACCTTGTTCTGCGTTATGCAGGGCATTTTCCTGATCGGCGCATCTACAGCAACGAGCGCCTACACATGCTGGGATAGAAGCGATATCATCGGCGTTTATTAACTTCGTCCGGATTACAGTTGACCAGATGACAGCATGGATATTTTCTGGCGACCTGGCTCTTCTAGCGGCACCACCTGGTAGTCGCGGTGTGACGTCACCCAAGAACACCACTATAAAACAATCACCTCACCGGTTCGTCTTCTGCGGACACGATGGACACGGACTGGCAATGACGCCTACGAGGACCTTGTTCTGCGTTCTGCAGGGCATTTTCCTGATCGGCGGATCTACAGCAACGACCGCCCACACTTGCGGGGACAGAAGCGATATCGTCGGCGTTATCAGCTTCGTCCGGATTACACTGTTGACCAGATGACAGCATGGTTATTTTCTGGCGACCTGGCTCTTCTAGCGACACCACCTGGTAGTCGCGGTGTGACGTCACTTGAGACTACCAATATACAAGAAGCACGTCACCGGTTCGTATTCTGTGGGCACGATGGACGCGGACTGGCAATGACGCCTACGAGGACCTTGTTCTGCGTTCTGCATGACATTTTCCAGATCAGCGCATCTACAGCAACGAGCGTCTACACGTGCGGGGATAGAAGCGAAATCGTCGGCGTTTATCAACTTCGTCCGGATTACACTGTTGACCACATGACAGCATGGTTATTTTCTGGCGACCTGGCTCTTCTAGCGACCCCACCTGGTAGTCGTGATGTGACGTCACCCAAGAACACTACTATAAAAGAAGCACCTCACCGGTTCGTGTTCTGTGGACACCATGGACGCGGACTGCCAATGATGCCTACGAGGACCTTGTTCTGCGTTCTGCAGGGCATTTTCCAGATCGGCGCATCTACAGCAAAAAGCGGCTACACGTGCGGGGATAGAAGCGATATAGTCGGCGTTTATCAACTCGTCCGGATTACACTGTTGACCAGATGACAGCATGGTTATTTTCTGGCGACCTGACTCTTCTAGCGACAATACCTGGAAGTCGCGGTGTGACGTCACCTGAGAGCACCACTATAAATGAAGCACCTCACCGGTTCGTATTCTGTGGGCACGATGAACGCGAACTGGCAAAGACGTCTACGAGGACCTTGTTCTGCTTTCTGCAGGGCTTTTTTCTGAACGGCACATCTACAGCAACGAGCGCCTACACGTGCGGGGATAGAAGTGATATCGTCGGAATTTATACTCTTCGTCCGGATCACACTGTTGACCAGATGACAACACTGTTTTTTTCACAGGACCTCGCTCTTCTAGCGACACCACCTTGTAGTCGCGGTGTGACGTCACCTGAGACCACCAATAAGTAAAAAGCACCTCATCGGTTCGTATTCTGTGGGTACGATGGACGCGGACTGGCAATGACGCTAACGAGGACCTTGTTCTGCGTTATGCACTTCATTTTCCAGATCGGCGCATCTACAGCAAAGAGTGCCTACACGTGCGGGGATTGAAGCGATATCATCGGCGTTTATCAACTTCGTCCCGATTACACTGTTGACCAGATGACAGCATTGTTATATTCTCGGGACCTGGTTCTTCTAGCGGCACCACCTGGTAGTCGCTGTGCGACGTCGCCTAGACCACCAATATACAAGAAGCACCTCACCGGTTCGTATTCTGTGGGCACGATGGACGCGGACTGGCAATAACGCTAAAGAGGACCTTGTTCTGCGTTCTGCAGGGCATTTTCCAGATCGGCGTATCTAGAGCAACGAGCGCCTACACGTGCGGGGATAGAAGCGATACCGTCTGCGTTTATCAACTTCGTCCGGATTACACTGTGGACCAGATGACAGCATGGTTATTTTCTGGCGACCTGGCTCTTCTAGCGACACCACCTGGTAGTCGCGGTGTGACGTCACTTGAGACTACCAATATACAAGAAGCACGTTACCGGTTCGTATTCTGTGGGCACGATGGACGCGGACTGGCAATGACGCCTATTAGGACCTTGTTCTGCGTTCTGCATGACATTTTCCAGATCAGCGCATCTACAGCAACGAGCGTCTACACGTGCGGGGATAGAAGCGATATCGTCGGCGTTTATCAACTTCGTCTGGATTACACTGTTGACCACATGACAGCATGGTTATTTTCTGGCGACCTGGCTCTTCTAGCGACACCACCTGGTAGTCGCGGTGTGACGCCATCTGAGACCACCAATATATAAGAAGCACCTCATCGGTTCGTATTCTGTGGGGATGGTGGACGCGGACTGGCAATGACGCTAACGAGGACCTTGTTCTGCGTTATGCAGGGCATTTTCCAGCTCGGCGCATCTGCAGCAACGAGCGCCTACACGCGGGGATAGAAGCGGTATCGTCGGCGTTTATCAACTTCGTCCGGATTACACTGTTGACCATATGACAGCATTGTTATATTCTCGGGACCTGGCTCTTCTAGCGACACCACCTGGTAGTCGCGGTGTGACGTCACCTGAGACCACCAATATACAAGAAGCACCTCACCGGTTCGTATTCTATGGGCACGATGGACGCGGACTGGCAATAACGCTAAAGAGGACCTTGTTCTGCGTTCTTCAGGGCATTTTCCAGATCGGCCTATCTACAGCAACGAGCGCCTACACGTGCGGGGATAGAAGCGATATCGTCGGCTTTATCAACTTCGCCCGGATTACAGTTGACCAGTTGACAGCATGGTTATTTTCTGGCGACCTGGCTCTTCTAGCGACACCACCTGGTAGTCGCGGTGTGACGTCACGCAACAACACCACTATAAAACAATCACCTCACCGGTTCGTCTTCTGGGGACACGATGGACGCCGACTGGCAATGACGCCTACGAGGACCTTGTTCTGCGTTCTGCAGGACATTTTCCAGATCAGCGCATTTACAGCAACGAGTGTCAGCACGTGCGGGGATAGAAGCGATATCGTTGGCGTTTATCAACTTCGTCCGGATTACACTGTTGACCAGATGACAGCATGGTTATTTTCTGGCTACCTGACTCTTCTAGCGACAATACCTGGAAGTCGCGGTGTGACGTCACCTGTGAGCACCACTATAAAACA
The DNA here is from genome assembly GCF_052857255.1 of Amblyomma americanum. Lineage (NCBI taxonomy): Eukaryota > Metazoa > Arthropoda > Arachnida > Ixodida > Ixodidae > Amblyomma > Amblyomma americanum. The sequence goes on from NC_135502.1 coordinate 152,292,987, forward strand.
AGCACCTCACCGGTTCGTATTCTGTGTACACGATGGACGCGGACTGGCAATGACGCCTACGAGGACCTTTTTCTGCGTTCTGCAGGGCAATTTCCTGATCGGCGCATCTCCAGCAACCAGCGCCTACACGTGCAGGGATAGAAGAGATATCGTCGGCGTTTATCAACTTCGTCCGGATTACAGTGTTGACCAGATGACAGCATTGGTATATTCTTGGGACCTGGGCCTTCTAGCGACACCACCTGGTAGTCGCGGTGTGACGTCACTTGAGACCACTAATATACAAGAAGCACGTCACCGGTTCGTATTCTGTGGGCACGATGGACGCGGACTGGCAATGACACTAACGAGGACCTTGTTCTGCGTTCTGCAGGGCATTTTCCTGATCGGCGCATCTACAGCAACGAGCGCCTACACATGCTGGGATAGAAGCGATATCGTCGGCGTTTATCAACTTCGCCCGGATTACAGTTGACCAGATGACAGCATGGTTATTTTCTGGCGACCTGGCTCTTCTAGCGACACCACCTGGTAGTCGCGGTGTGACGTCACCCAAGAACACCACTATAAAACAATCACCTCACCGGTTCGTCTTCTGCTGACACGATGGACGCGGACTGGCAATGAGGCCTACGAGGACCTTTTTCTGCGTTCTGCAGGGCATTTTCCTGATCGGTGCATCTACAGTTACGAGCGCCTACACGTGCGTGGATAGAAGCGTTATCGTCGGCGTTTATCAACTTCTTCCTGATTACACTGTTGACCAGATGACAGCATGGTTATTTTCTGGCGACCTGGCTCTTCTAGCGACACCACCTGGTTGTCGGGATGTGACGTCACCCAAGAACACTACTATAAAAGAAGCACCTCACCGGTTCGTGTTCTGTGGACACGATGGACGCGGACTGGCAATGATGCCTACGAGGACCTTGTTCTGCGTTCTGCAGGGCATTTTCCAGATCGGCGCATCTACAGCAAAAAGCGGCTACACATGCGGGGATAGAAGCGATATAGTCGGCGTTTATCAACTCGTCCGGATTACACTGTTGACCAGATGACAGCATGGTTATTTTCTGGCGACCTGACTCTTCTAGCGACAATACCTGGAAGTCGCGCTGTGACGTCACCTGAGAGCACCACTATAAATGAAGCACCTCACCGGTTCGTATTCTGTGGGCACGATGGACGCGGACTGGCAATGACGTCTACGAGGACCTTGTTCTGCGTTCTGCAGGGCTTTTTTCTGATCAGCACATCTACAGCAACGAGCGCCTACACGTGCGGGGATAGAAGCGATATCGACGGAATTTATACTCTTCGTCCGGATCACACTGTAGACCAGATGACAACATTGTTATTTTCTCAGGACCTCGCTCTTCTAGCGACACCACCTTGTGGTCGCGGTGTGACGTCACCTGAGACCACCAATATGTAAAAAGCACCTCATGGGTTCGTATTCTGTGGGTACGATGGACGCGGACTGTAAATGACGCTAACGAGGACCTTGTTCTGCGTTATGCACTTCAATTTCCAGATCGGCGCATCTACAGCAAAGAGTGCCTAAACGTGCGGGGATTCAAGCGTTATCATCGGCGTTTATCAACTTCGTCCGGATTACACTGTTGACCAGATGACAGCATTGTTATATTCTCAGGACCTGGCTCTTCTGGCGGCACCACCTGGTAGTCGCTGTGCGACGTCACCTAGACCACCAATATACAAGAAGCACCTCACCGGTTCGTATTCTGTGGACACGATGGACGTGGACTGGCAATAACGCTAAAGAGGACCTTGTTCTGCGTTCTGCAGGGCATTTTCCAGATCGGCGTATCTAGAGCAACGAGCGCCTACACGTGCGGGGATAGAAGCGATATCGTCGGCGTTTATCAACTTCGCCCGGATTACTGTTGACCACATGACAGCATGGTTATTTTCTGGCGACCTGGCTCTTCTAGCGACACCACCTGGTAGTCGTGATGTGACGTCACCCAAGAACACCACTATAAAACAATCACCTCACCGGTTCGTCTTCTGCGGACACGATGGACGCGGACTGGCAATGAGGCCTACGAGGACCTTTTTCTGCGTTCTGCAGGGCATTTTCCTGATCGGTGCATCTACAGCTACGAGCGCCTACACGTGCGTGGATAGAAGCGTTATCGTCGGCGTTTATCAACTTCTTCCTGATTACACTGTTGACCAGATGACAGCATGGTTATTTTCTGGCGACCTGGCTCTTCTAGCGACACCACCTGGTTGTCGTGATGTGACGTCACCCAAGAACACTACTATAAAAGAAGCACCTCACCGGTTCGTGTTCTGTGGACACGATGGACGCGGACTGGCAATGATGCCTACGAGGACCTTGTTCTGCGTTCTGCAGGGCATTTTCCAGATCGGCGCATCTACAGCAAAAAGCGGCTACACATGCGGGGATAGAAGCGATATAGTCGGCGTTTATCAACTCGTCCGGATTACACTGTTGACCAGATGACAGCATGGTTATTTTCTGGCGACCTGACTCTTCTAGCGACAATACCTGGAAGTCGCGCTGTGACGTCACCTGAGAGCACCACTATAAATGAAGCACCTCACCGGTTCGTATTCTGTGGGCACGATGGACGCGGACTGGCAATGACGTCTACGAGGACCTTGTTCTGCGTTCTGCAGGGTTTTTTTCTGATCGGCACATCTACATCAACGAGCGCCTACACGTGCGGGGATAGAAGCGATATCGACGGAACTTATACTCTTCGTCCGGATCACACTGTTGACCAGATGACAACATTGTTATTTTCTCAGGACCTCGCTCTTCTAGCGACACCACCTTGTAGTCGCGGTGTGACGTCACCTGAGACCACCAATATGTAAAAAGCACCTCATGGGTTCGTATTCTGTGGGTACGATGGACGCGGACTGTAAATAACGCTAACGAGGACCTTGTTCTGCGTTATGCACTTCAATTTCCAGATCGGCGCATCTACAGCAAAGAGTGCCTACACGTGCGGGGATTCAAGCGTTATCATCGGCGTTTATCAACTTCGTCCGGATTACACTGTTGACCAGATGACAGCATTGTTATATTCTCGGGACCTGGCTCTTCTGGCGGCACCACCTGGTAGTCGCGATGTGACGTCACCCAAGAACACCATTATAAAAGAAGCACCTCGCCGGTTTGTATTATGTGGGCAGGATGGACGCGGACTGGCAAAGACGCCTACGAGGACCTTGTTCTGCGTTCCGCAGGGCATTTTCCAGATCGGCGCATCTACAGCAACGAGCGGCTACACGTGCGGGGAGAGAAGCGATATTGTTGGCGTTTATCAACTTCGTCCGGATTACACTGTTGACCAGATGACAGCATGGTTATTTTCTGGCGACCTGACTCTTCTAGCGACAATACCTGGAAGTCGCGGTGTGAAGTCACCTGAGAGCACAACTATAAAACAAGCACCTCACCAGTTCGTATTCTGTGGGCACGATGGACGGGGACTGGCAATGACGCTAACGAGGACCTTGTTCTGCGTTCTGCAGGGCATTTTCCTGATCGGCGCATCTACAGCAACGAGCGCCTACACATGCTGGGATAGAAGCGATATCATCGGCGTTTATCAACTTCGTCCGGATTACAGTTGACCAGATGACAGCATGGATATTTTCTGGCGACCTGGCTCTTCTAGCGGCACCACCTGGTAGTCGCGGTGTGACGTCACCCAAGAACACTACTATGAAACAATCACCTCACCGGTTCGTCTTCTGCGGACACGATGGACGCGGACTGGCAATGACGCCTACGAGGACCTTGTTCTGCGTTCTGCAGGGCATTTTCCTGATCGGCGCATCTACAGCAACGACCGCCTACACGTGCGGGGACAGAAGCGATATCGTCGGCGTTATCAACTTCGTCCGGATTACACTGTTGACCAGATGACAGCATGGTTATTTTCTGGCGACTTGTCTCTTCTAGCGACACCACCTGGTAGTCGCGGTGTGACGTCACTTGAGACTACCAATATACAAGAAGCACGTAACCGGTTCGTATTCTGTGGCAACGATGGACGCGGACTGGCAATGACGCCTACGAGGACCTTGTTCCGCGTTCTGCATGACATTTTCCAGATCAGCGCATCTACAGCAACGAGCGTCTACACGTGCGGGGATAGAAGCGATATCGTCGGCGTTTATCAACTTCGTCCGGATTACACTGTTGACCACATGACAGCATGGTTATTTTCTGGCGACCTGGCTCTTCTAGCGACACCACCTGGTAGTCGTGGTGTGACGTCACCTGAGACCACCAATATACAAGAAGCATGTCACCGGTTCGTATTCTGTGGGCACGATGGACGCGGACTGGCAATAACGCTAAAGAGGACCTTGTTCTGCGTTCTGCAGGGCATTTTCCAGATCGGCGTATCTAGAGCAACGAGCGCCTACACGTGCGGGGATCGAAGCGATACCGTCTGCGTTTATCAACTTCGTCCGTATTGCGCTGTTGACCACATGACAGCATGGATATTTTCTGGCGACCTGGCTCTTCTAGCCACACCACCTGGTAGTCGTGATGTGACGTCACCCAAGAACACTACTATAAAAGAAGCACCTCACCGGTTCGTGTTCTGTGGACACGATGGACGCGGACGGCAATGATGCCTACGAGGACCTTGTTCTGCGTTCTGCAGGGCATTTTCCAGATCGGCGCATCTACAGCATAGAGCGGCTACACGTGCGGGGATAGAAGCGATATAGTCGGCGTCTATCAACTCGTCCGGATTACACTGTTGACCAGATGACAGCATGGTTATTTTCTGGCGACCTGACTCTTCTAGCGACAATACCTGGAAGTCGCGGTGTGACGTCACCTGAGAGCACCACTATAAAAGAAGCACCTCACCGGTTCTTATTCTGTAGGCACGATGGACGCGGACTGGCAATGACACCTACGAGGACTTTGTTCTGCGTTCTGCAGGGCAATTTCCTGACCGGCGCATCTACAGCAACGAGCGCCTACAGTGCGGGGATAGAAGCGATATCGTCGGAGTTTATACACTTCGTCCGGATCACACTGTTGACCAGATGACAACATTGTTATTTTCTCGGGACCTCGCTCTTCTAGCGACACCACCTGGTAGTAGCGGTGTGACGTCATCTGAGACCACCGATATATAAGAAGCACCTCATCGGTTCGTATTCTGTGGGTACGATGGACGCGGACTGGCAATGACGCTAACGAGGACCTTGTTCTGCGTTATGCAGGGCATTTTCCTGATCGGCGCATCTACAGCAACGAGCGCCTACACATGCTGGGATAGAAGCGATATCATCGGCGTTTATTAACTTCGTCCGGATTACAGTTGACCAGATGACAGCATGGATATTTTCTGGCGACCTGGCTCTTCTAGCGGCACCACCTGGTAGTCGCGGTGTGACGTCACCCAAGAACACCACTATAAAACAATCACCTCACCGGTTCGTCTTCTGCGGACACGATGGACACGGACTGGCAATGACGCCTACGAGGACCTTGTTCTGCGTTCTGCAGGGCATTTTCCTGATCGGCGGATCTACAGCAACGACCGCCCACACTTGCGGGGACAGAAGCGATATCGTCGGCGTTATCAGCTTCGTCCGGATTACACTGTTGACCAGATGACAGCATGGTTATTTTCTGGCGACCTGGCTCTTCTAGCGACACCACCTGGTAGTCGCGGTGTGACGTCACTTGAGACTACCAATATACAAGAAGCACGTCACCGGTTCGTATTCTGTGGGCACGATGGACGCGGACTGGCAATGACGCCTACGAGGACCTTGTTCTGCGTTCTGCATGACATTTTCCAGATCAGCGCATCTACAGCAACGAGCGTCTACACGTGCGGGGATAGAAGCGAAATCGTCGGCGTTTATCAACTTCGTCCGGATTACACTGTTGACCACATGACAGCATGGTTATTTTCTGGCGACCTGGCTCTTCTAGCGACCCCACCTGGTAGTCGTGATGTGACGTCACCTAAGAACACTACTATAAAAGAAGCACCTCACCGGTTCGTGTTCTGTGGACACCATGGACGCGGACTGCCAATGATGCCTACGAGGACCTTGTTCTGCGTTCTGCAGGGCATTTTCCAGATCGGCGCATCTACAGCAAAAAGCGGCTACACGTGCGGGGATAGAAGCGATATAGTCGGCGTTTATCAACTCGTCCGGATTACACTGTTGACCAGATGACAGCATGGTTATTTTCTGGCGACCTGACTCTTCTAGCGACAATACCTGGAAGTCGCGGTGTGACGTCACCTGAGAGCACCACTATAAATGAAGCACCTCACCGGTTCGTATTCTGTGGGCACGATGAACGCGAACTGGCAAAGACGTCTACGAGGACCTTGTTCTGCTTTCTGCAGGGCTTTTTTCTGAACGGCACATCTACAGCAACGAGCGCCTACACGTGCGGGGATAGAAGTGATATCGTCGGAATTTATACTCTTCGTCCGGATCACACTGTTGACCAGATGACAACACTGTTTTTTTCACAGGACCTCGCTCTTCTAGCGACACCACCTTGTAGTCGCGGTGTGACGTCACCTGAGACCACCAATAAGTAAAAAGCACCTCATCGGTTCGTATTCTGTGGGTACGATGGACGCGGACTGGCAATGACGCTAACGAGGACCTTGTTCTGCGTTATGCACTTCATTTTCCAGATCGGCGCATCTACAGCAAAGAGTGCCTACACGTGCGGGGATTGAAGCGATATCATCGGCGTTTATCAACTTCGTCCCGATTACACTGTTGACCAGATGACAGCATTGTTATATTCTCGGGACCTGGTTCTTCTAGCGGCACCACCTGGTAGTCGCTGTGCGACGTCGCCTAGACCACCAATATACAAGAAGCACCTCACCGGTTCGTATTCTGTGGGCACGATGGACGCGGACTGGCAATAACGCTAAAGAGGACCTTGTTCTGCGTTCTGCAGGGCATTTTCCAGATCGGCGTATCTAGAGCAACGAGCGCCTACACGTGCGGGGATAGAAGCGATACCGTCTGCGTTTATCAACTTCGTCCGGATTACACTGTGGACCAGATGACAGCATGGTTATTTTCTGGCGACCTGGCTCTTCTAGCGACACCACCTGGTAGTCGCGGTGTGACGTCACTTGAGACTACCAATATACAAGAAGCACGTTACCGGTTCGTATTCTGTGGGCACGATGGACGCGGACTGGCAATGACGCCTATTAGGACCTTGTTCTGCGTTCTGCATGACATTTTCCAGATCAGCGCATCTACAGCAACGAGCGTCTACACGTGCGGGGATAGAAGCGATATCGTCGGCGTTTATCAACTTCGTCTGGATTACACTGTTGACCACATGACAGCATGGTTATTTTCTGGCGACCTGGCTCTTCTAGCGACACCACCTGGTAGTCGCGGTGTGACGCCATCTGAGACCACCAATATATAAGAAGCACCTCATCGGTTCGTATTCTGTGGGGATGGTGGACGCGGACTGGCAATGACGCTAACGAGGACCTTGTTCTGCGTTATGCAGGGCATTTTCCAGCTCGGCGCATCTACAGCAACGAGCGCCTACACGCGGGGATAGAAGCGGTATCGTCGGCGTTTATCAACTTCGTCCGGATTACACTGTTGACCATATGACAGCATTGTTATATTCTCGGGACCTGGCTCTTCTAGCGACACCACCTGGTAGTCGCGGTGTGACGTCACCTGAGACCACCAATATACAAGAAGCACCTCACCGGTTCGTATTCTATGGGCACGATGGACGCGGACTGGCAATAACGCTAAAGAGGACCTTGTTCTGCGTTCTTCAGGGCATTTTCCAGATCGGCCTATCTACAGCAACGAGCGCCTACACGTGCGGGGATAGAAGCGATATCGTCGGCTTTATCAACTTCGCCCGGATTACAGTTGACCAGTTGACAGCATGGTTATTTTCTGGCGACCTGGCTCTTCTAGCGACACCACCTGGTAGTCGCGGTGTGACGTCACGCAACAACACCACTATAAAACAATCACCTCACCGGTTCGTCTTCTGGGGACACGATGGACGCGGACTGGCAATGACGCCTACGAGGACCTTGTTCTGCGTTCTGCAGGACATTTTCCAGATCAGCGCATCTACAGCAACGAGCGTCTACACGTGCGGGGATAGAAGCGATATCGTTGGCGTTTATCAACTGCGTCCGGATTACACTGTTGACGAGACGACAGCATGGTTATTTTCTGGCTACCTGACTCTTCTAGCGACAATACCTGGAAGTCGCGGTGTGACGTCACCTGAGAGCACCACTATAAAAGAAGCACCTCACCGGTTCTTATTCTGTGGGCACGATGGACGCGGACTGGCAATGACGCCTACGAGGACTTTGTTCTGCGTTCTGCAGGGCAATTTCCTGATCGGCGCATCTACAGCAACGAGCGCCTACACGTGCGGGGATAGAAGCGATATTGTCGGAGTTTATACACTTCGTCCGGATCACACTGTTGACCAGATGACAACATTGTTATTTTCTCGGGACCTAGCTCTTCTAGCGACACCACCTGGTAGTAGCGGTGTGACGTCATCTGAGACCACCAATATATAAGAAGCACCTCATCGGTTCGTATTCTGTGGGTACGATGGACGCGGACTGGCAATGACGCTAACGAGGACCTTGTTCTGCGTTATGCAGGGCATTTTCCAGTTCGGCGCATCTACAGCAACGAGCGCCTACACGTGCGGGGATAGAAGCGATATCATCGGCGTTTATTAACTTCGTCCGGATTACAGTTGACCAGATGACAGCATGGATATTTTCTGGCAACCTGGCTCTTCTAGCGGCACCACCTGGTAGTCGCGGTGTGACGTCACCCAAGAACACTACTATAAAACAATCACCTCACCGGTTCGTCTTCTGCGGACACGATGGACGCGGACTGGCAATGACACCTACGAGGACCTTGTTCTGCGTTCTGCAGGGCATTTTCCTGATCGGCGCATCTACAGCAACGACCGCCTACACGTGCGGGGACAGAAGCGATATCGTCGGCGTTATCAACTTCGTCCGGATTACACTGTGGACCAGATGACAGCATGGTTATTTTCTGGCGACCTGGCTCTTCTAGCGACACCACCTGGTAGTCGCGGTGTGACGTCACTTGAGACTACCAATATACAAGAAGCACGTTACCGGTTCGTATTCTGTGGGCACGATGGACGCGGACTGGCAATGACGCCTATTAGGACCTTGTTCTGCGTTCTGCATGACATTTTCCAGATCAGCGCATCTACAGCAACGAGCGTCTACACGTGCGGGGATAGAAGCGATATCGTCGGCGTTTATCAACTTCGTCCGGATTACACTGTTGACCACATGACAGCATGGTTATTTTCTGGCGACCTGGCTCTTCTAGCGACACCACCTTGTAGTCGCGGTGTGACGTCACCTGAGACCACGAATATACAAGAAGCATGTCACCGGTTCGTATTCTGTGGGCACGATGGACGCGGACTGGCAATAACGCTAAAGAGGACCTTGTTCTGCGTACTGCAGGGCTTTTTCCAGATCGGCGTATCTAGAGCAACGAGCGCCTACACGTGCGGGGATAGAAGCGATACCGTCTGCGTTTATCAACTTCGTCCGTATTGCACTGTTGACCACATGACAGCATGGTTATTTTCTGGCGACCTGGCTCTTCTAGCGACACCACCTGGTAGTCGTGATGTGACGTCACCCAAGAACACTACTATAAAAGAAGCACCTCACCGGTTCGTGTTCTGTGGACACGATGGACGCGGACTGGCAATGATGCCTACGAGGACCTTGTTCTGCGTTCTGCAGGGCATTTTCCAGATCGGCGCATCTCCAGCAACGAGCGCCTACACGTGCAGGGATAGAAGCGATATCGTCGGCGTTTATCAACTTCGCCCGGATTACAGTTGACCAGATGACAGCATGGTTATTTTCTGGCGACCTGGCTCTTCTAGCGACACCACCTGGTAGTCGCGGTGTGACGTCACCCAACAACACCACTATAAAACAATCACCTCACCGGTTCGTCTTCTGGGGACACGATGGACGCCGACTGGCAATGACGCCTACGAGGACCTTGTTCTGCGTTCTGCAGGACATTTTCCAGATCAGCGCATTTACAGCAACGAGTGTCAGCACGTGCGGGGATAGAAGCGATATCGTTGGCGTTTATCAACTTCGTCCGGATTACACTGTTGACCAGATGACAGCATGGTTATTTTCTGGCTACCTGACTCTTCTAGCGACAATACCTGGAAGTCGCGGTGTGACGTCACCTGTGAGCACCACTATAAAACAAGCACCTCACCAGTTCGTATTCTGTGTACACGATGGACGCGGACTGGCAATGACGCCTACGAGGACCTTTTTCGGCGTTCTGCAGGGCAATTTCCTGATCGGCGCATCTCCAGCAACCAGCGCCTACACGTGCAGGGATAGAAGAGATATCGTCGGCGTTTATCAACTTCGTCCGGATTACACTGTTGACCAGATGACAGCATTGTTATATTCTTGGGACCTGGGCCTTCTAGCGACACCACCTGGTAGTCGCGGTGTGACGTCACTTGAGACCACTAATATACAAGAAGCACGTCACCGGTTCGTATTCTGTGGGCACGATGGACGCGGACTGGCAATGACACTAACGAGGACCTTGTTCTGCGTTCTGCAGGGCATTTTCCTTATCGGCGCATCTACAGCAACGAGCGCCTACACATGCTGGGATAGAAGCGATATCGTCGGCGTTTATCAACTTCGCCCGGATTACAGTTGACCAGATGACAGCATGGTTATTTTCTGGCGACCTGGCTCTTCTAGCGACACCACCTGGTAGTCGCGGTGTGACGTCACCCAAGAACACCACTATAAAACAATCACCTCACCGGTTCGTCTTCTGCTGACACGATGGACGCGGACTGGCAATGAGGCCTACGAGGACCTTTTTCTGCGTTCTGCAGGGCATTTTCCTGATCGGTGCATCTACAGTTACGAGCGCCTACACGTGCGTGGATAGAAGCGTTATCGTCGGCGTTTATCAACTTCTTCCTGATTACACTGTTGACCAGATGACAGCATGGTTATTTTCTGGCGACCTGGCTCTTCTAGCGACACCACCTGGTTGTCGGGATGTGACGTCACCCAAGAACACTACTATAAAAGAATCACCTCACCGGTTCGTGTTCTGTGGACACGATGGACGCGGACTGGCAATGATGCCTACGAGGACCTTGTTCTGCGTTCTGCAGGGCATTTTCCAGATCGGCGCATCTACAGCAAAAAGCGGCTACACATGCGGGGATAGAAGCGATATAGTCGGCGTTTATCAACTCGTCCGGATTACACTGTTGACCAGATGACAGCATGGTTATTTTCTGGCGACCTGACTCTTCTAGCGACAATACCTGGAAGTCGCGCTGTGACGTCACCTGAGAGCACCACTATAAATGAAGCACCTCACCGGTTCGTATTCTGTGGGCACGATGGACGCGGACTGGCAATGACGTCTACGAGGACCTTGTTCTGCGTTCTGCAGGGTTTTTTTCTGATCGGCACATCTACAGCAACGAGCGCCTACACGTGCGGGGATAGAAGCGATATCGACGGAACTTATACTCTTCGTCCGGATCACACTGTTGACCAGATGACAACATTGTTATTTTCTCAGGACCTCGCTCTTCTAGCGACACCACCTTGTAGTCGCGGTGTGACGTCACCTGAGACCACCAATATGTAAAAAGCACCTCATGGGTTCGTATTCTGTGGGTACGATGGACGCGGACTGTAAATGACGCTAACGAGGACCTTGTTCTGCGTTATGCACTTCAATTTCCAGATCGGCGCATCTACAGCAAAGAGTGCCTACACGTGCGGGGATTCAAGCGTTATCATCGGCGTTTATCAACTTCGTCCGGATTACACTGTTGACCAGATGACAGCATTGTTATATTCTCGGGACCTGGCTCTTCTGGCGGCACCACCTGGTAGTCGCGATGTGACGTCACCCAAGAACACCACTATAAAAGAAGCACCTCGCCGGTTTGTATTATGTGGGCAGGATGGACGCGGACTGGCAAAGACGCCTACGAGGACCTTGTTCTGCGTTCCGCAGGGCATTTTCCAGATCGGCGCATCTACAGCAACGAGCGGCTACACGTGCGGGGAGAGAAGCGATATTGTTGGCGTTTATCAACTTCGTCCGGATTACACTGTTGACCAGATGACAGCATGGTTATTTTCTGGCGACCTGACTCTTCTAGCGACAATACCTGGAAGTCGCGGTGTGAAGTCACCTGAGAGCACAACTATAAAACAAGCACCTCACCAGTTCGTATTCTGTGGGCACGATGGACGGGGACTGGCAATGACGCTAACGAGGACCTTGTTCTGCGTTCTGCAGGGCATTTTCCTGATCGGCGCATCTACAGCAACGAGCGCCTACACATGCTGGGATAGAAGCGATATCATCGGCGTTTATCAACTTCGTCCGGATTACAGTTGACCAGATGACAGCATGGATATTTTCTGGCGACCTGGCTCTTCTAGCGGCACCACCTGGTAGTCGCGGTGTGACGTCACCCAAGAACACTACTATGAAACAATCACCTCACCGGTTCGTCTTCTGCGGACACGATGGACGCGGACTGGCAATGACGCCTACGAGGACCTTGTTCTGCGTTCTGCAGGGCATTTTCCTGATCGGCGCATCTACAGCAACGACCGCCTACACGTGCGGGGACAGAAGCGATATCGTCGGCGTTATCAACTTCGTCCGGATTACACTGTTGACCAGATGACAGCATGGTTATTTTCTGGCGACTTGTCTCTTCTAGCGACACCACCTGGTAGTCGCGGTGTGACGTCACTTGAGACTACCAATATACAAGAAGCACGTAACCGGTTCGTATTCTGTGGCAACGATGGACGCGGACTGGCAATGACGCCTACGAGGACCTTGTTCCGCGTTCTGCATGACATTTTCCAGATCAGCGCATCTACAGCAACGAGCGTCTACACGTGCGGGGATAGAAGCGATATCGTCGGCGTTTATCAACTTCGTCCGGATTACACTGTTGACCACATGACAGCATGGTTATTTTCTGGCGACCTGGCTCTTCTAGCGACACCACCTGGTAGTCGTGGTGTGACGTCACCTGAGACCACCAATATACAAGAAGCATGTCACCGGTTCGTATTCTGTGGGCACGATGGACGCGGACTGGCAATAACGCTAAAGAGGACCTTGTTCTGCGTTCTGCAGGGCATTTTCCAGATCGGCGTATCTAGAGCAACGAGCGCCTACACGTGCGGGGATCGAAGCGATACCGTCTGCGTTTATCAACTTCGTCCGTATTGCGCTGTTGACCACATGACAGCATGGATATTTTCTGGCGACCTGGCTCTTCTAGCCACACCACCTGGTAGTCGTGATGTGACGTCACCCAAGAACACTACTATAAAAGAAGCACCTCACCGGTTCGTGTTCTGTGGACACGATGGACGCGGACGGCAATGATGCCTACGAGGACCTTGTTCTGCGTTCTGCAGGGCATTTTCCAGATCGGCGCATCTACAGCATAGAGCGGCTACACGTGCGGGGATAGAAGCGATATAGTCGGCGTTTATCAACTCGTCCGGATTACACTGTTGACCAGATGACAGCATGGTTATTTTCTGGCGACCTGACTCTTCTAGCGACAATACCTGGAAGTCGCGGTGTGACGTCACCTGAGAGCACCACTATAAAAGAAGCACCTCACCGGTTCTTATTCTGTAGGCACGATGGACGCGGACTGGCAATGACACCTACGAGGACTTTGTTCTGCGTTCTGCAGGGCAATTTCCTGACCGGCGCATCTACAGCAACGAGCGCCTACAGTGCGGGGATAGAAGCGATATCGTCGGAGTTTATACACTTCGTCCGGATCACACTGTTGACCAGATGACAACATTGTTATTTTCTCGGGACCTCGCTCTTCTAGCGACACCACCTGGTAGTAGCGGTGTGACGTCATCTGAGACCACCGATATATAAGAAGCACCTCATCGGTTCGTATTCTGTGGGTACGATGGACGCGGACTGGCAATGACGCTAACGAGGACCTTGTTCTGCGTTATGCAGGGCATTTTCCTGATCGGCGCATCTACAGCAACGAGCGCCTACACATGCTGGGATAGAAGCGATATCATCGGCGTTTATTAACTTCGTCCGGATTACAGTTGACCAGATGACAGCATGGATATTTTCTGGCGACCTGGCTCTTCTAGCGGCACCACCTGGTAGTCGCGGTGTGACGTCACCCAAGAACACCACTATAAAACAATCACCTCACCGGTTCGTCTTCTGCGGACACGATGGACACGGACTGGCAATGACGCCTACGAGGACCTTGTTCTGCGTTCTGCAGGGCATTTTCCTGATCGGCGGATCTACAGCAACGACCGCCCACACTTGCGGGGACAGAAGCGATATCGTCGGCGTTATCAGCTTCGTCCGGATTACACTGTTGACCAGATGACAGCATGGTTATTTTCTGGCGACCTGGCTCTTCTAGCGACACCACCTGGTAGTCGCGGTGTGACGTCACTTGAGACTACCAATATACAAGAAGCACGTCACCGGTTCGTATTCTGTGGGCACGATGGACGCGGACTGGCAATGACGCCTACGAGGACCTTGTTCTGCGTTCTGCATGACATTTTCCAGATCAGCGCATCTACAGCAACGAGCGTGTACACGTGCGGGGATAGAAGCGAAATCGTCGGCGTTTATCAACTTCGTCCGGATTACACTGTTGACCACATGACAGCATGGTTATTTTCTGGCGACCTGGCTCTTCTAGCGACCCCACCTGGTAGTCGTGATGTGACGTCACCCAAGAACACTACTATAAAAGAAGCACCTCACCGGTTCGTGTTCTGTGGACACCATGGACGCGGACTGCCAATGATGCCTACGAGGACCTTGTTCTGCGTTCTGCAGGGCATTTTCCAGATCGGCGCATCTACAGCAAAAAGCGGCTACACGTGCGGGGATAGAAGCGATATAGTCGGCGTTTATCAACTCGTCCGGATTACACTGTTGACCAGATGACAGCATGGTTATTTTCTGGCGACCTGACTCTTCTAGCGACAATACCTGGAAGTCGCGGTGTGACGTCACCTGAGAGCACCACTATAAATGAAGCACCTCACCGGTTCGTATTCTGTGGGCACGATGAACGCGAACTGGCAAAGACGTCTACGAGGACCTTGTTCTGCTTTCTGCAGGGCTTTTTTCTGAACGGCACATCTACAGCAACGAGCGCCTACACGTGCGGGGATAGAAGTGATATCGTCGGAATTTATACTCTTCGTCCGGATCACACTGTTGACCAGATGACAACATTGTTTTTTTCTCAGGACCTCGCTCTTCTAGCGACACCACCTTGTAGTCGCGGTGTGACGTCACCTGAGACCACCAATAAGTAAAAAGCACCTCATCGGTTCGTATTCTGTGGGTACGATGGACGCGGACTGGCAATGACGCTAACGAGGACCTTGTTCTGCGTTATGCACTTCATTTTCCAGATCGGCGCATCTACAGCAAAGAGTGCCTACACGTGCGGGGATTGAAGCGATATCATCGGCGTTTATCAACTTCGTCCCGATTACACTGTTGACCAGATGACAGCATTGTTATATTCTCGGGACCTGGTTCTTCTAGCGGCACCACCTGGTAGTCGCTGTGCGACGTCGCCTAGACCACCAATATACAAGAAGCACCTCACCGGTTCGTATTCTGTGGGCACGATGGACGCGGACTGGCAATAACGCTAAAGAGGACCTTGTTCTGCGTTCTGCAGGGCATTTTCCAGATCGACGTATCTAGAGCAACGAGCGCCTACACGTGCGGGGATAGAAGCGATACCGTCTGCGTTTATCAACTTCGTCCGTATTGCACTGTTGACCACATGACAGCATGGTTATTTTCTGGCGACCTGGCTCTTCTAGCGACACCACCTGGTAGTCGTGATGTGACGTCACCCAAGAACACCACTATATAAGAAGCACCTCACCGGTTCGTCTTCTGTGGACACGATGGACGCGGACTGGCAATGACGCTAACGAGGACCTTGTTCTGCGTTATGCAGGGCATTTTCCAGCTCGGCGCATCTACAGCAACGAGCGCCTACACGCGGGGATAGAAGCGGTATCGTCGGCGTTTATCAACTTCGTCCGGATTACACTGTTGACCATATGACAGCATTGTTATATTCTCGGGACCTGGCTCTTCTAGCGACACCACCTGGTAGTCGCGGTGTGACGTCACCTGAGACCACCAATATACAAGAAGCACCTCACCGGTTCGTATTCTATGGGCACGATGGACGCGGACTGGCAATAACGCTAAAGAGGACCTTGTTCTGCGTTC
This sequence comes from Amblyomma americanum, assembly GCF_052857255.1. Lineage (NCBI taxonomy): Eukaryota > Metazoa > Arthropoda > Arachnida > Ixodida > Ixodidae > Amblyomma > Amblyomma americanum. The sequence continues at coordinate 152,309,439 of NC_135502.1, forward strand.
TTCAGGGCATTTTCCAGATCGGCCTATCTACAGCAACGAGCGCCTACACGTGCGGGGATAGAAGCGATATCGTCGGCTTTATCAACTTCGCCCGGATTACAGTTGACCAGTTGACAGCATGGTTATTTTCTGGCGACCTGGCTCTTCTAGCGACACCACCTGGTAGTCGCGGTGTGACGTCACCCAACAACACCACTATAAAACAATCACCTCACCGGTTCGTCTTCTGGGGACACGATGGACGCGGACTGGCAATGACGCCTACGAGGACCTTGTTCTGCGTTCTGCAGGACATTTTCCAGATCAGCGCATCTACAGCAACGAGCGTCTACACGTGCGGGGATAGAAGCGATATCGTTGGCGTTTATCAACTGCGTCCGGATTACACTGTTGACGAGACGACAGCATGGTTATTTTCTGGCTACCTGACTCTTCTAGCGACAATACCTGGAAGTCGCGGTGTGACGTCACCTGAGAGCACCACTATAAAAGAAGCACCTCACCGGTTCTTATTCTGTGGGCACGATGGACGCGGACTGGCAATGACGCCTACGAGGACTTTGTTCTGCGTTCTGCAGGGCAATTTCCTGATCGGCGCATCTACAGCAACGAGCGCCTACACGTGCGGGGATAGAAGCGATATTGTCGGAGTTTATACACTTCGTCCGGATCACACTGTTGACCAGATGACAACATTGTTATTTTCTCGGGACCTAGCTCTTCTAGCGACACCACCTGGTAGTAGCGGTGCGACGTCATCTGAGACCACCAATATATAAGAAGCACCTCATCGGTTCGTATTCTGTGGGTACGATGGACGCGGACTGGCAATGACGCTAACGAGGACCTTGTTCTGCGTTATGCAGGGCATTTTCCAGTTCGGCGCATCTACAGCAACGAGCGCCTACACGTGCGGGGATAGAAGCGATATCATCGGCGTTTATTAACTTCGTCCGGATTACAGTTGACCAGATGACAGCATGGATATTTTCTGGCAACCTGGCTCTTCTAGCGTCACCACCTGGTAGTCGCGGTGTGACGTCACCCAAGAACACTACTATAAAACAATCACCTCACCGGTTCGTCTTCTGCGGACACGATGGACGCGGACTGGCAATGACACCTACGAGGACCTTGTTCTGCGTTCTGCAGGGCATTTTCCTGATCGGCGCATCTACAGCAACGACCGCCTACACGTGCGGGGACAGAAGCGATATCGTCGGCGTTATCAACTTCGTCCGGATTACACTGTGGACCAGATGACAGCATGGTTATTTTCTGGCGACCTGGCTCTTCTAGCGACACCACCTGGTAGTCGCGGTGTGACGTCACTTGAGACTACCAATATACAAGAAGCACGTTACCGGTTCGTATTCTGTGGGCACGATGGACGCGGACTGGCAATGACGCCTATTAGGACCTTGTTCTGCGTTCTGCATGACATTTTCCAGATCAGCGCATCTACAGCAACGAGCGTCTACACGTGCGGGGATAGAAGCGATATCGTCGGCGTTTATCAACTTCGTCCGGATTACACTGTTGACCACATGACAGCATGGTTATTTTCTGGCGACCTGGCTCTTCTAGCGACACCACCTTGTAGTCGCGGTTTGACGTCACCTGAGACCACGAATATACAAGAAGCATGTCACCGGTTCGTATTCTGTGGGCACGATGGACGCGGACTGGCAATAACGCTAAAGAGGACCTTGTTCTGCGTACTGCAGGGCTTTTTCCAGATCGGCGTATCTAGAGCAACGAGCGCCTACACGTGCGGGGATAGAAGCGATACCGTCTGCGTTTATCAACTTCGTCCGTATTGCACTGTTGACCACATGACAGCATGGTTATTTTCTGGCGACCTGGCTCTTCTAGCGACACCACCTGGTAGTCGTGATGTGACGTCACCCAAGAACACTACTATAAAAGAAGCACCTCACCGGTTCGTGTTCTGTGGACACGATGGACGCGGACTGGCAATGATGCCTACGAGGACCTTGTTCTGCGTTCTGCAGGGCATTTTCCAGATCGGCGCATCTCCAGCAACGAGCGCCTACACGTGCAGGGATAGAAGCGATATCGTCGGCGTTTATCAACTTCGCCCGGATTACAGTTGACCAGATGACAGCATGGTTATTTTCTGGCGACCTGGCTCTTCTAGCGACACCACCTGGTAGTCGCGGTGTGACGTCACCCAACAACACCACTATAAAACAATCACCTCACCGGTTCGTCTTCTGGGGACACGATGGACGCCGACTGGCAATGACGCCTACGAGGACCTTGTTCTGCGTTCTGCAGGACATTTTCCAGATCAGCGCATTTACAGCAACGAGTGTCAGCACGTGCGGGGATAGAAGCGATATCGTTGGCGTTTATCAACTTCGTCCGGATTACACTGTTGACCAGATGACAGCATGGTTATTTTCTGGCTACCTGACTCTTCTAGCGACAATACCTGGAAGTCGCGGTGTGACGTCACCTGTGAGCACCACTATAAAACAAGCACCTCACCAGTTCGTATTCTGTGTACACGATGGACGCGGACTGGCAATGACGCCTACGAGGACCTTTTTCGGCGTTCTGCAGGGCAATTTCCTGATCGGCGCATCTCCAGCAACCAGCGCCTACACGTGCAGGGATAGAAGAGATATCGTCGGCGTTTATCAACTTCGTCCGGATTACACTGTTGACCAGATGACAGCATTGTTATATTCTTGGGACCTGGGCCTTCTAGCGACACCACCTGGTAGTCGCGGTGTGACGTCACTTGAGACCACTAATATACAAGAAGCACGTCACCGGTTCGTATTCTGTGGGCACGATGGACGCGGACTGGCAATGACACTAACGAGGACCTTGTTCTGCGTTCTGCAGGGCATTTTCCTTATCGGCGCATCTACAGCAACGAGCGCCTACACATGCTGGGATAGAAGCGATATCGTCGGCGTTTATCAACTTCGCCCGGATTACAGTTGACCAGATGACAGCATGGTTATTTTCTGGCGACCTGGCTCTTCTAGCGACACCACCTGGTAGTCGCGGTGTGACGTCACCCAAGAACACCACTATAAAACAATCACCTCACCGGTTCGTCTTCTGCTGACACGATGGACGCGGACTGGCAATGAGGCCTACGAGGACCTTTTTCTGCGTTCTGCAGGGCATTTTCCTGATCGGTGCATCTACAGTTACGAGCGCCTACACGTGCGTGGATAGAAGCGTTATCGTCGGCGTTTATCAACTTCTTCCTGATTACACTGTTGACCAGATGACAGCATGGTTATTTTCTGGCGACCTGGCTCTTCTAGCGACACCACCTGGTTGTCGGGATGTGACGTCACCCAAGAACACTACTATAAAAGAATCACCTCACCGGTTCGTGTTCTGTGGACACGATGGACGCGGACTGGCAATGATGAATACGAGGACCTTGTTCTGCGTTCTGCAGGGCATTTTCCAGATCGGCGCATCTACAGCAAAAAGCGGCTACACATGCGGGGATAGAAGCGATATAGTCGGCGTTTATCAACTCGTCCGGATTACACTGTTGACCAGATGACAGCATGGTTATTTTCTGGCGACCTGACTCTTCTAGCGACAATACCTGGAAGTCGCGCTGTGACGTCACCTGAGAGCACCACTATAAATGAAGCACCTCACCGGTTCGTATTCTGTGGGCACGATGGACGCGGACTGGCAATGACGTCTAAGAGGACCTTGTTCTGCGTTCTGCAGGGCTTTTTTCTGATCAGCACATCTACAGCAACGAGCGCCTACACGTGCGGGGATAGAAGCGATATCGACGGAATTTATACTCTTCGTCCGGATCACACTGTAGACCAGATGACAACATTGTTATTTTCTCAGGACCTCGCTCTTCTAGCGACACCACCTTGTGGTCGCGGTGTGACGTCACCTGAGACCACCAATATGTAAAAAGCACCTCATGGGTTCGTATTCTGTGGGTACGATGGACGGGGACTGTAAATGACGCTAACGAGGACCTTGTTCTGCGTTATGCACTTCAATTTCCAGATCGGCGCATCTACAGCAAAGAGTGCCTAAACGTGCGGGGATTCAAGCGTTATCATCGGCGTTTATCAACTTCGTCCGGATTACACTGTTGACCAGATGACAGCTTTGTTATATTCTCAGGACCTGGCTCTTCTGGCGGCACCACCTGGTAGTCGCTGTGCGACGTCACCTAGACCACCAATATACAAGAAGCACCTCACCGGTTCGTATTCTGTGGACACGATGGACGTGGACTGGCAATAACGCTAAAGAGGACCTTGTTCTGCGTTCTGCAGGGCATTTTCCAGATCGGCGTATCTAGAGCAACGAGCGCCTACACGTGTGGGGATAGAAGCGATATCGTCGGCGTTTATCAACTTCGCCCGGATTACTGTTGACCACATGACAGCATGTTTATTTTCTGGCGACCTGGCTCTTCTAGCGACACCACCTGGTAGTCGTGATGTGACGTCACCCAAGAACACCACTATAAAACAATCACCTCACCGGTTCGTCTTCTGCGGACACGATGGACGCGGACTGGCAATGAGGCCTACGAGGACCTTTTTCTGCGTTCTGCAGGGCATTTTCCTGATCGGTGCATCTACAGCTACGAGCGCCTACACGTGCGTGGATAGAAGCGTTATCGTCGGCGTTTATCAACTTCTTCCTGATTACACTGTTGACCAGATGACAGCATGGTTATTTTCTGGCGACCTGGCTCTTCTAGCGACACCACCTGGTTGTCGTGATGTGACGTCACCCAAGAACACTACTATAAAAGAAGCACCTCACCGGTTCGTGTTCTGTGGACACGATGGACGCGGACTGGCAATGATGCCTACGAGGACCTTGTTCTGCATTCTGCAGGGCATTTTCCAGATCGGCGCATCTACAGCAAAAAGCGGCTACACATGCGGGGATAGAAGCGATATAGTCGGCGTTTACCAACTCGTCCGGATTACACTGTTGACCAGATGACAGCATGGTTATTTTCTGGCGACCTGACTCTTCTAGCGACAATACCTGGAAGTCGCGCTGTGACGTCACCTGAGAGCACCACTATAAATGAAGCACCTCACCGGTTCGTATTCTGTGGGCACGATGGACGCGGACTGGCAATGACGTCTACGAGGACCTTGTTCTGCGTTCTGCAGGGTTTTTTTCTGATCGGCACATCTACAGCAACGAGCGCCTACACGTGCGGGGATAGAAGCGATATCGACGGAACTTATACTCTTCGTCCGGATCACACTGTTGACCAGATGACAACATTGTTATTTTCTCAGGACCTCGCTCTTCTAGCGACACCACCTTGTAGTCGCGGTGTGACGTCACCTGAGACCACCAATATGTAAAAAGCACCTCATGGGTTCGTATTCTGTGGGTACGATGGACGCGGACTGTAAATGACGCTAACGAGGACCTTGTTCTGCGTTATGCACTTCAATTTCCAGATCGGCGCATCTACAGCAAAGAGTGCCTACACGTGCGGGGATTCAAGCGTTATCATCGGCGTTTATCAACTTCGTCCGGATTACACTGTTGACCAGATGACAGCATGGATATTTTCTGGCGACCTGGCTCTTCTAGCGGCACCACCTGGTAGTCGCGGTGTGACGTCACCCAAGAACACTACTATGAAACAATCACCTCACCGGTTCGTCTTCTGCGGACACGATGGACGCGGACTGGCAATGACGCCTACGAGGACCTTGTTCTGCGTTCTGCAGGGCATTTTCCTGATCGGCGCATCTACAGCAACGACCGCCTACACGTGCGGGGACAGAAGCGATATCGTCGGCGTTATCAACTTCGTCCGGATTACACTGTTGACCAGATGACAGCATGGTTATTTTCTGGCGACCTGACTCTTCTAGCGACACCACCTGGTAGTCGCGGTGTGACGTCACTTGAGACTACCAATATACAAGAAGCACGTAACCGGTTCGTATTCTGTGGCAACGATGGACGCGGACTGGCAATGACGCCTACGAGGACCTTTTTCCGCGTTCTGCATGACATTTTCCAGATCAGCGCATCTACAGCAACGAGCGTCTACACGTGCGGGGATAGAAGCGATATCGTCGGCGTTTATCAACTTCGTCCGGATTACACTGTTGACCACATGACAGCATGGTTATTTTCTGGCGACCTGGCTCTTCTAGCGACACCACCTGGTAGTCGTGGTGTGACGTCACCTGAGACCACCAATATACAAGAAGCATGTCACCGGTTCGTATTCTGTGGGCACGATGGACGCGGACTGGCAATAACGCTAAAGAGGACCTTGTTCTGCGTTCTGCAGGGCATTTTCCAGATCGGCGTATCTAGAGCAACGAGCGCCTACACGTGCGGGGATCGAAGCGATACCGTCTGCGTTTATCAACTTCGTCCGTATTGCGCTGTTGACCACATGACAGCATGGATATTTTCTGGCGACCTGGCTCTTCTAGCCACACCACCTGGTAGTCGTGATGTGACGTCACCCAAGAACACTACTATAAAAGAAGCACCTCACCGGTTCGTGTTCTGTGGACACGATGGACGCGGACGGCAATGATGCCTACGAGGACCTTGTTCTGCGTTCTGCAGGGCATTTTCCAGATCGGCGCATCTACAGCATAGAGCGGCTACACGTGCGGGGATAGAAGCGATATAGTCGGCGTTTATCAACTCGTCCGGATTACACTGTTGACCAGATGACAGCATGGTTATTTTCTGGCGACCTGACTCTTCTAGCGACAATACCTGGAAGTCGCGGTGTGACGTCACCTGAGAGCACCACTATAAAAGAAGCACCTCACCGGTTCTTATTCTGTAGGCACGATGGACGCGGACTGGCAATGACGCCTATGAGGACTTTGTTCTGCGTTCTGCAGGGCAATTTCCTGATCGGCGCATCTACAGCAACGAGCGCCTACAGTGCGGGGATAGAAGCGATATCGTCGGAGTTTATACACTTCGTCCGGATCACACTGTTGACCAGATGACAACATTGTTATTTTCTCGGGACCTCGCTCTTCTAGCGACACCACCTGGTAGTAGCGGTGTGACGTCATCTGAGACCACCGATATATAAGAAGCACCTCATCGGTTCGTATTTTGTGGGTACGATGGACGCGGACTGGCAATGACGCTAACGAGGACCTTGTTCTGCGTTATGCAGGGCATTTTCCTGATCGGCGCATCTACAGCAACGAGCGCCTACACATGCTGGGATAGAAGCGATATCATCGGCGTTTATTAACTTCGTCCGGATTACAGTTGACCAGATGACAGCATGGATATTTTCTGGCGACCTGGCTCTTCTAGCGGCACCACCTTGTAGTCGCGGTGTGACGTCACCCAAGAACACCACTATAAAACAATCACCTCACCGGTTCGTCTTCTGCGGACACGATGGACACGGACTGGCAATGACGCCTACGAGGACCTTGTTCTGCGTTCTGCAGGGCATTTTCCTGATCGGCGGATCTACAGCAACGACCGCCCACACTTGCGGGGACAGAAGCGATATCGTCGGCGTTATCAGCTTCGTCCGGATTACACTGTTGACCAGATGACAGCATGGTTATTTTCTGGCGACCTGGCTCTTCTAGCGACACCACCTGGTAGTCGCGGTGTGACGTCACTTGAGACTACCAATATACAAGAAGCACGTCACCGGTTCGTATTCTGTGGGCACGATGGACGCGGACTGGCAATGACGCCTACGAGGACCTTGTTCTGCGTTCTGCATGACATTTTCCAGATCAGCGCATCTACAGCAACGAGCGTCTACACGTGCGGGGATAGAAGCGAAATCGTCGGCGTTTATCAACTTCGTCCGGATTACACTGTTGACCACATGACAGCATGGTTATTTTCTGGCGACCTGGCTCTTCTAGCGACCCCACCTGGTAGTCGTGATGTGACGTCACCCAAGAACACTACTATAAAAGAAGCACCTCACCGGTTCGTGTTCTGTGGACACGATGGACGCGGACTGGCAATGATGCCTACGAGGACCTTGTTCTGCGTTCTGCAGGGCATTTTCCAGATCGGCGCATCTACAGCAAAAAGCGGCTACACGTGCGGGGATAGAAGCGATATAGTCGGCGTTTATCAACTCGTCCGGATTACACTGTTGACCAGATGACAGCATGGTTATTTTCTGGCGACCTGACTCTTCTAGCGACAATACCTGGAAGTCGCGGTGTGACGTCACCTGAGAGCACCACTATAAATGAAGCACCTCACCGGTTCGTATTCTGTGGGCACGATGAACGCGAACTGGCAAAGACGTCTACGAGGACCTTGTTCTTCTTTCTGCAGGGCTTTTTTCTGATCGGCACATCTACAGCAACGAGCGCCTACACGTGCGGGGATAGAAGTGATATCGTCGGAATTTATACTCTTCGTCCGGATCACACTGTTGACCATATGACAACATTGTTTTTTTCTCAGGACCTCGCTCTTCTAGCGACACCACCTTGTAGTCGCAGTGTGACGTCACCTGAGACCACCAATAAGTAAAAAGCACCTCATCGGTTCGTATTCTGTGGGTACGATGGACGCGGACTGGCAATGACGCTAACGAGGACCTTGTTCTGCGTTATGCACTTCATTTTCCAGATCGGCGCATCTACAGCAAAGAGTGCCTACACGTGCGGGGATTGAAGCGATATCATCGGCGTTTATCAACTTCGTCCCGATTACACTGTTGACCAGATGACAGCATTGTTATATTCTCGGGACCTGGTTCTTCTAGCGGCACCACCTGGTAGTCGCTGTGCGACGTCACCTAGACCACCAATATACAAGAAGCACCTCACCGGTTCGTATTCTGTGGGCACGATGGACGCGGACTGGCAATAACGCTAAAGAGGACCTTGTTCTGCGTTCTGCAGGGCATTTTCCAGATCGGCGTATCTAGAGCAACGAGCGCCTACACGTGCGGGGATAGAAGCGATACCGTCTGCGTTTATCAACTTCGTCCGTATTGCACTGTTGACCACATGACAGCATGGTTATTTTCTGGCGACCTGGCTCTTCTAGCGACACCACCTGGTAGTCGTAATGTGACGTCACCCAAGAACACTACTATAAAAGAAGCACCTCACCGGTTCGTGTTCTGTGGACACGATGGACGCGGACTGGCAATGATGCCTACGAGGACCTTGTTCTGCGTTCTGCAGGGCATTTTCCAGATCGGCGCATCTACAGCAAAAAGCGGCTACACGTGCGGGGATAGAAGCGATATAGTCGGCGTTTATCAACTCGTCCGGATTACACTGTTGACCAGATGACAGCATGGTTATTTTCTGGCGACCTGACTCTTCTAGCGACAATACCTGGAAGTCGCGGTGTGACGTCACCTGAGAGCACCACTATAAATGAAGCACCTCACCGGTTCGTATTCTGTGGGCACGATGAACGCGAACTGGCAAAGACGTCTACGAGGACCTTGTTCTTCTTTCTGCAGGGCTTTTTTCTGATCGGCACATCTACAGCAACGAGCGCCTACACGTGCGGGGATAGAAGTGATATCGTCGGAATTTATACTCTTCGTCCGGATCACACTGTTGACCATATGACAACATTGTTTTTTTCTCAGGACCTCGCTCTTCTAGCGACACCACCTTGTAGTCGCAGTGTGACGTCACCTGAGACCACCAATAAGTAAAAAGCACCTCATCGGTTCGTATTCTGTGGGTACGATGGACGCGGACTGGCAATGACGCTAACGAGGACCTTGTTCTGCGTTATGCACTTCATTTTCCAGATCGGCGCATCTACAGCAAAGAGTGCCTACACGTGCGGGGATTGAAGCGATATCATCGGCGTTTATCAACTTCGTCCCGATTACACTGTTGACCAGATGACAGCATTGTTATATTCTCGGGACCTGGTTCTTCTAGCGGCACCACCTGGTAGTCGCTGTGCGACGTCACCTAGACCACCAATATACAAGAAGCACCTCACCGGTTCGTATTCTGTGGGCACGATGGACGCGGACTGGCAATAACGCTAAAGAGGACCTTGTTCTGCGTTCTGCAGGGCATTTTCCAGATCGGCGTATCTAGAGCAACGAGCGCCTACACGTGCGGGGATAGAAGCGATACCGTCTGCGTTTATCAACTTCGTCCGTATTGCACTGTTGACCACATGACAGCATGGTTATTTTCTGGCGACCTGGCTCTTCTAGCGACACCACCTGGTAGTCGTAATGTGACGTCACCCAAGAACACTACTATAAAAGAAGCACCTCACCGGTTCGTGTTCTGTGGACACGATGGACGCGGACTGGCAATGATGCCTACGAGGACCTTGTTCTGCGTTCTGCAGGGCATTTTCCAGATCGGCGCATCTACAGCAAAAAGCGGCTACACGTGCGGGGATAGAAGCGATATAGTCGGCGTTTATCAACTCGTCCGGATTACACTGTTGACCAGATGACAGCATGGTTATTTTCTGGCGACCTGACTCTTCTAGCGACAATACCTGGAAGTCGCGGTGTGACGTCACCTGAGAGCACCACTATAAATGAAGCACCTCACCGGTTCGTATTCTGTGGGCACGATGAACGTGAACTGGCAAAGACGTCTACGAGGACCTTGTTCTGCTTTCTGCAGGGCTTTTTTCTGATCGGCACATCTACAGCAACGAGCGCCTACACGTGCGGGGATAGAAGTGATATCGTCGGAATTTATACTCTTCGTCCGGATCACACTGTTGACCAGATGACAACATTGTTTTTTTCTCAGGACCTCGCTCTTCTAGCGACACCACCTTGTAGTCGCGGTGTGACGTCACCTGAGACCACCAATAAGTAAAAAGCACCTCATCGCTTCGTATTCTGTGGGTACGATGGACGCGGACTGGCAATGACGCTAACGAGGACCTTGTTCTGCGTTATGCACTTCATTTTCCAGATCGGCGCATCTACAGCAAAGAGTGCCTACACGTGCGGGGATTGAAGCGATATCATCGGCGTTTATCAACTTCGTCCCGATTACACTGTTGACCAGATGACAGCATTGTTATATTCTCGGGACCTGGTTTTTCTAGCGGCACCACCTGGTAGTCGCTGTGCGACGTCACCTAGACCACCAATATACAAGAAGCACCTCACCGGTTCGTATTCTGTGGGCACGATGGACGCGGACTGGCAATAACGCTAAAGAGGACCTTGTTCTGCGTTCTGCAGGGCATTTTCCAGATCGGCGTATCTAGAGCAACGAGCGCCTACACGTGCGGGGATAGAAGCGATACCGTCTGCGTTTATCAACTTCGTCCGTATTGCACTGTTGACCACATGACAGCATGGTTATTTTCTGGCGACCTGGCTCTTCTAGCGACACCACCTGGTAGTCGTGATGTGACGTCACCCAAGAACACCACTATATAAGAAGCACCTCACCGGTTCGTCTTCTGTGGACACGATGGACCCGGACTGGCAATGACACTTACGAGGACTTTTTCTGCGTTCTGAAGGGCATTTTTCTGATCGGCGCATCTACAGCAACGAGCGCGTACACGTGCGGGGATAGAAGCGATATCGTCGGCGATTATCAACTTCGTCCGGATTACAGTTGACCAGATGACAGCATGGTTATTTTCTCTGGACCTCGCTCTTCTAGCGACACCACCTGGTAGTCGCGGTGTGAAGCCATCTGAGACCACCAATATATAAGAAGCACCTCATCGGTTCGTATTCTGTGGGTACGATGGACGCGGACTGGCAATGACGCTAACGAGGACCTTGTTCTGCGTTATGCAGGGCATTTTCCAGCTCGGCGCATCTACAGCAACGAGCGCCTACACGCGGGGATAGAAGCGGTATCGTCGGCGTTTATCAACTTCGTCCGGATTACACTGTTGACCATATGACAGCATTGTTATATTCTCGGGACCTGGCTCTTCTAGCGACACCACCTGGTAGTCGCGGTGTGACGTCACCTGAGACCACCAATATACAAGAAGCACCTCACCGGTTCGTATTCTATGGGCACGATGGACGCGGACTGGCAATAACGCTAAAGAGGACCTTGTTCTGCGTTCTTCAGGGCATTTTCCAGATCGGCGTATCTACAGCAACGAGCGCCTACACGTGCGGGGATAGAAGCGATATCGTCGGCTTTATCAACTTCGTCCGGATTACACTGTTGACCACATGACAGCATGGTTATTTTCTGGCAACCTGGCTCTTCTAGCGACACCACCTGGTAGTCGCGATATGACGTCACCCAAGAACACCACTATAAAAGAAGCACCTCACCGGTTCGTATTATGTGGGCACGATGGACGCGGACTGGCAATGACGCCTACGAGGACCTTGTTCTGCGTTCTGCAGGGCATTTTCCAGATCGGCGCATCTACAGCAACGAGCGGCTACACGTGCGGGGATAGAAGCGATATCGTTGGCGTTTATGAACTTCGTCCGGATTACACTGTTGACCAGATGACAGCATGGTTATTTTCTGGCGACCTGACTCTTCTAGCGACAATACCTGGAAGTCGCGGTGTGACGTCACGTGAGAGCACCACCATAAAACAATCACCTCTCCGGTTCGTCTTCTGCGGACACGATGGACGCGGACTGGCAATGACGCCTACGAGGACCTTGTTCTGCGTTCGGCAGGGCATTTTCCTGATCGGCGCATCTACAGCAACGACCGCCTACTCGTGCGGGGATTGAAGCGATATCGTCGGCGTTATCAACTTCGTCCGGATTACACTGTTGAATAGAAGACAACATGGTTATTTTCTCGGGACCTCGCTCTTCTAGCGACACCACCTGGTAGTCGCGGTGTGACGTCACCTAAGAACACCACTATAAAAGAAGCACCTCACGCCTACGAGGACCTTGTTCTGCGTTCTGCAGGGCATTTTCCAGATCGGCGCATCTACTGCAACGAGCAGCTACACGTGCAGGGATAGAAGCGATATCGTTGGCGTTTATCAACTTCGTCCGGATTACACTGCTGACCATAGGACAGCATGGTTATTTTCTGGCGACCTGACTCTTCTAGCGACAATACCTGGAAGTCGCGGTGTGACGTCACCTGAGAGCACCACTATAAAACAAGCACCTCACCGGTTCGTATTCTGTGGGCACGATGGACGCGGACTGGCAATGACGCCTACGAGGACTTTGTTCTGCGTTCGGCAGGGCAATTTCCTGATCGGCGCATCTCCAGCAACGAGCGCCTACACGTGCGGGGATAGAAGCGATATCGTCGGCTTTATCAACTTCGTCCGTGTTACACTGTTGACCACATGACAGCATTGTTATATTCTCGGGACCTGGTTCTTCTAGCGGCACCACCTGGTAGTCGCTGTGCGACGTCATCTAGACCACCAATATACAAGAAGCACCTCACCGGTTCGTATTCTGTGGGCACGATGGACGCGGACTGGCAATAACGCTAAAGAGGACATTGTTCTGCGTTCTGCAGGGCATTTTCCAGATCGGCGTATCTAGAGCAACGAGCGCCTACACGTGCGGGGATAGAAGCGATACCGTCTGCGTTTATCAACTTCGTCCGTATTGCACTGTTGACCACATGACAGCATGGTTATTTTCTGGCGACCTGGCTCTTCTAGCGACACCACCTGGTAGTCGTGATGTGACGTCACCCAAGAACACCACTATATAAGAAGCACCTCACAGGTTCGTCTTCTGCGGACACGATGGACGCGGACTGGCAATGAGGCCTACGAGGACCTTTTTCTGCGTTCTGCAGGGCATTTTAATGATCGGTGCATCTACAGCTACGAGCGCCTACACGTGCGTGGATAGAAGCGTTATCGTCGGCGTTTATCAACTTCTTCCTGATTACACTGTTGACCATATGACAGCATGGTTATTTTCTGGCGACCTGACTCTTCTAGCGACATTACCTGGAAGTCGCGGTGTGACGTCACCTGAGAGCACCACTATAAAACAAGCACCTCACCGGTTCGTATTTTGTGGGCACGATGGACGCGGACTGGCAATGACGCCTACGAGGACTTTGTTCTGCGTTCGGCAGGGCAATTTCCTGATCGGCGCATCTCCAGCAACGAGCGCCTACACGTGCGGGGATAGAAGCGATATCGTCGGCGTTTATCAACTTCGACCGGATTACACTGTTGGCCAGATGACAGCATGGTTATTTTCTGGCGACACCACCTGGTAGTCGCTGTGTGACGTCACCCAAGAACACCACTATAAAAGAAGCACCTCACCGGTTCGTCTTCTGTGGACACGATGGACCCGGACTGGCAATGATGCTTACGAGGACCTTTTTCTGCGTTCTGCAGGACATTTTCCAGATCGACGCATCTACAGCGATGCAGCGCGTGAATACCGTCTCAAAGCGTTGAAGATCTGGCAAAAGATCGCAATCGTGACGCTGCATCCGCAAATAGCCCATTACAGCGTTGTTCGTATCGTTACGGTGCTCTTTTAGCCTTTGATTGACACGCCTGCGAGTATGCCCAGGGTAAACACAGTCAGGTTTCATAGAGACCGAGCACACTGTGCTTTGTGCGCAGTGGACAAAGTGATTACGATAGTACAGTTTCTTTGCATGGCCCTTTTCCTTGCACAGGGGTCCGCCGTCCGAGGCGGTTTCGTGAAGGGAAGGCTACCCGCACCTGACGTGCTCCATCGGTGACGGAATAATGACGCCTTGGCGACGGCGGGAGTTGAGAAAATGAACTTGAATTTAACCCAAGCAGCACAGGTAATTGGCCCAACATTGGAACCGCACTGGCAAAGGCCGGGCCCACAAAGAACCAGGATGGAACCATCCTGTTGCAATATAAGGCCGATTACATGTGCTGCTTGAGAATACAGCATATTTACAAAAACAGCATATTTACACACGTTCCGAATAAAATGGAACTGGCTAAAAGAGAAATCTCCCTTCCTCGGCATAGCCGAATATGCAGAGCGTCTGAACCTAGCCCAGAACGACGGATTGGGCTCCCGGACTCGGTTTTAAGCTCTCGGGTGTGCTCCTCGCACTTACGAAGCGTCCAATAGCAGCAAGCCTTAACACGATTGGTGACTTGTTGCGTTCTGGCCCCTTCATCTTTGAACATATAAACAACTCTTTCCAAAAGCACGAAATAAAGCAATCAATTTATTTACAAATTGCGTTGCACAGAGTGACTCCACAAAAGCGATTAACTAAACGAATTGCGCGTCCCACTCTACAACGTTCATGGTGCAAGCCAAACCTCTCGCAAGGTAAAACAAACACAAACTAAAAAAAAATTAGCCTGGCCGCAGAGTCTCTTTCCGCAGGTGTTAGTTCGGCCCCTTCGCCGCGTGCGGTTCCCACGCTTGAGATAATTCACAGTCAGAAAAGTACCGTCATGCAGCCTCCCTTTGCAAGGGAAAGTAAGGAGCACTTTGTTGCGGCCAGCTGCTGCCAGTGGTTTATATGAAGTGACCGGTCGACAGAAGCTCTTCGATCTACTGGTGAAAGCGATGACCCTGGTCTTCGGACGGACCGTTGACAACAGGCCACCCGGTGGTGTCTGTAACCGCCCCCCCTCTCCTGCAGGGGCAAATATGTCGTAGGAATACTGTATTTCTCCCCACCCTCCCGCGTACCTGATGCTGACTCATCGACCCCTGCAATGATGGTTGCTTGAGGAACTTTTGTTGCACTGCTGATCTCGGAAGACATGTTTAAAGATGTACTGAAGCTTCTGAGGTGCAAGAAAAACAACATAAACGCCAACTCAGCGGCATCTTTCCTTTAACTTGGGAAAAAATTGTGGGTGTAGGGAACAGGCACAACCTTTCTTTTGGGAGGTACCACATCGAGGGGGCACAATAGGCATCTTTAAACTTGTACCTAAGGAAAACACCTACAGACAACAGGAAAAGTTCTGAATATCCAGTGCTGGACACACGGCCCACTTTCTGGGGAAAACTGGATACCATGGCGTGTGCACACGATATCGTCAATAGATTTTTGAAGCAAAGATCTGTGATAGCTTTCTACACCAGCTTTGCAGTGAGCAGAAGGAAACAGTAAAAGCGGCTTCTTTGCCATCAGCTCGCAAGCCCCGCAAGTGTGGTCACCCATTAAGGAGATCCTCAGTTCAAATTAAAAATGCAATGACCTATTTTCTGGAATCTGTGTGGTCATTAAAAGCAGACTCAATATTTGACTGAACTGCTCTATTACCTTAGGCACTGCTTCGTCAGGATGAAAGACCAATCTCTCACAAAGAACTAGGTAGTCATCCACGTTGTGACGTTCCTTGTGTGTGCTACGAGGGTCCGCGTTCGACGGCGCGGCGTAGACGGAGCCCCCAGTGGTGGCGAAAGCACTCAAAGGAAAACAATTCAGCTGGAAGGGAGGAGAACGGCGACAACCGGACCCCCTTTCCATAGTGTCGGCACGAGTCGAACGCCGCCGCCGCCGCCGCCGCGGGGAGACGGGCGTTATCTTCCCCAATTGCCGTGGCCGTTCCAAGGGGGCCTCGTTTCGGCGGGCCTGGCCCCGTGGCAAGACGGCGGGCATCATCAATCAACCCTCCCGAACACATCTCAGGACAAGGGACCACTTTCCCGGCCTTTTAGTGACCTCGCGTTCCGGCCTTGAGGGGCGAGTGTCATTTGATGGAGAACGGAGGCCGGTGACCCGCGGGTACCGTCAGCGGGCCAGAGCGCGCCTTACCACAGCGGATGCTATGCGCTACCTCGACGACAACCTTCTTTCCCTCGGACTCAACACGTGAGGGGGGCGAGACCATAAGTGCGGTGGTGTGTTTGTGAGCCCAAGTGAAATCCCTAGCCCCCCCCCCCCCGGCGTGGGCGTCCTCACCCTAGGGAGTGTGGGGATAAGATGATATAAAAATCGACAAGGAGTACCGAAGAAGGACGCTCAGGACGACATCGTTCGCCAAGAGGCCTTCAGCGCCGAAGCCCGACGGCGTGCAGCTTCTGCCAGCAACCGTTCGAGCTCAACTCCGGAGCCCCTCCATCGTCCCCATGAAGTCGTCGGCACGTAAGCTCGGACGCCCCAGCATCTGATGTATAATCATAATCATGTGTAATTATTGAATATATCTGTTTGTTTAAACTGAGCCATACAGTGTCTCATTGCCTCTCCGTCCCGTGTGGACCTCCGCATTATGGGGGGTCATCACACTGATGTCAGAAGTGGGGTCTCAAAAGCAAATGTCCTCTGAATGCTGCGACATTCATGACTTCAAAATTGTAATCAAAAGGGAATCACGGGACTGATTGTGGGACTTTTACCCCCATTTGAGAGGCTTGAGGCACCGGAGGGCTTGAAAAAAAAAGTCTGTATCTGAGGGAGCTCCCACTCCACAGCCGTCGCTCGGAGCAAGCATGCTGGCATTAGGAAGCGTCATTCCGACGTTTACAGGTGATAAGACAGGGGTTCTAATCTGCGATTTCTTTTCCATGCTAGAAGAGATTGGGAAAATGGGGGGATGGTCCGATGCTCAAATGCTGGGAATGGCGAGGTGTAAGATGGCAGGAGCTGCTCATTATTTTGCATGGCGAGACGAAAAAGTAAAATCCACAAAATCATTTGCGGAATTTAAGAAGCTCGCGTTTGAGCATTTCGACACTGAACCACGTCACGTGCGGGTACAGAGGTTCCGTGACGCCGGACAGATGGTAGGGGAGGACGTGCGAACGTTTGCGTCGCGGCTTCAGCGCCTAGCATGCGATACGTTAAGCAGGGAGGAGGAAGGAGACCAGCTAAGGAAGAAATACGCGGAGGATCTACTTAAAGAGGAAATGACCGCTTTTTTCTTGGCTGGTCTGCAAGACCCCGTGCGCCGGTTCGTGCTCTCGCGCAAGCCGAGCAACTTCGACCAAGCCGTGGCGGCCGCATTGGATGAGGAACGAAATGAGGCGTTAACGACAGCCGCAGCGAGAGTACGCGTCATAGAGAGAGCGGTGCTCAACCCTGAGGTTGCTCTCTTGACAGAGTGGTTAGATCGCTTAGAACAGCTGCTATCTCAGTAGGTGGAACGCCAGGTGGAAGCGCGCGCTCAACAGCGCCCATTCGCTGGAAACCGGAGACCGCCACAAAGCTACAGGTGCGGTATGCGAGATTTTGAAGAAATTGTATGCTTCACTTGCCAGGGTCGCGGACACATCGCCAGGTTTTGCCAAAACGTGCGCCGTGGGGAGCGACAAACAGAAGCAAGCGAGACACGCCCTAAGCAAGCCTACAGCGGGGCTCCAGATACCGAGACAAAAAAACTAGATAGTCCTCCCCATCCTGAGGAGCATGGGGAGGGAGCAGTGGATGATGAGGTGGTGGTGGTTTATGTGGCCGACGAGGCATGCCCTGTTGTGCGTTGCTAGTTAAAGGGTTGCTGCATGTAATTGTTGATAGATACGGGGTGAAAGGTGACATTGCTTAAGGAGAAAGTTTAAACACCCTTCGAAGGAAGGGGGACCGCGAGGTGCTGGAAGCGTCTGGTGGTATGGCAACCAAATTTGTAGGCATAACGGGGGATCCTCTTGGCATAAGTGGACTCTACCGGTTACACTTCTCTCTCGGCGGAATTGCATTGGAGCACCCCTGATACGTATGCCCGGACACGGTGTCTCTGCCAAACGGAGTGTCAGGTATATTAGGGCAGGATTTTTTCAGAAAAGGGAAGGTAGTAGTCTCATTCTCTGAGGAGGAGGTTAATGCGGGCGGCTCAAAAGTTCCGTTTTTGTACAGGAGAGGGGCTGAGATTCGCATTACCGATATTGACACCCGTCAAACAGTGGGATCATTGGAGAAGGTGTATTTGCGGGTTGCCGTCAGGCTGGTCGATGAGGCAGTCGTCCTTCCTTGGTCGGAGCACATTTTGTACGCGTTTGTGCCTTCAGATGTAGAGAGCGGCGCCGTGGGAGTGCTTGAGCCGGTCGACTCTCAGCAATGGCCTGAAGGCAGCCGCGTGCCTCGTGACAGTTAATGACGCCCACAGAGTGCCCCTACGGGTGGTTAACTGTAGCCAGCAGCCACTGAGCCTTCCCAAGAACAAAACATTGGCCTTCTTCACCTCTGCGATAGAGAAACGTGAGCCCACCGATACGGTACTCGCAACTGTAGAGCATGCTAGTCCTTCGGCTGCTCCAAAGGTGTCGTTCGATCTTTCTCACGTAAAATCCAGGGAGAGGGAGGCTCTGGCTGGTTTGCTGAACGACTACTCGGAGATATTCGCCGCGTCCAACCTGGATTTGGGCTGCTGTGGCGTTATAAAGCACAGGATAGAAACCGGCACTTCATCGCCCGTTTACCAGCGTGCGTACAGGATTCCTTACTCCCAACGTGAGGAGATGGAGCGGCAGGTGCAGGACCTGATTGATCGCGGCATTGTCGAACACCCAAAGTCACCCTGGGGAGCACCAGCACTATTGGTGGAAAAGCCAGATGGCTCGTATCGATTGGTAGTGGACTACCGCAAACTAAATGCCGTAACTCGCATCGATCCATACCCCATCGCCAATATACAGGAGACGCTTTCTCAGCTGAGCTCTGCCAGGTACTTCATGGTAGTGGACATGGCGGCGGTATTCTGGCAGATAGCAATGGATCCGGCAGATGCCGAGAAAACGGCATTCAACACGCCCTCAGGGCACTATGAATGGAAAAGAATGCCGATGGGTCTGGCCAACAGCCCTGCTGTCTGGCAGAGAACCGCTGATGTTATCCTGGCAGGTCTTCTGGGGAGGCTGTGCTTCGTGTATATGGATGACAATCATATACAGTGAGTTTTGAGAACCATTTGCGCGATATTGAGCAGGTTTTGGTGCGACTAAGAGGAGCGGGTCTCAAGCTGAAGCCCTCTAAGTGCCAATTCCTCAAAAACGAGGTGAAATACCTCGGGCACGTTGTTTCAGCTGACGGCGTGCGACCGGACCCTGAGAAACTAAGGTGTGTCTCGGATTTTCCATCCCCGACTAGCGTCCGCCAGGTCCGGCAGTTTCTCGGCCTGATCGGTTACTACCGAAGGCACATAGAGGAGTTCGCCAAGCTCGCTAAGCCACTCACCGCCTTAACAGCCGAAAATGTCGCCTTTCGCTGGGACGAAAACGCGGAGGATGCTTTTGGGGCCCTGAAAAGGAAGCTAATGAGCGCACCGCTGTTGCGCCACCCGGATTTTAATTTGCCCTTCGTTATGGCCACAGATGCGTCAAAGTTCGCAGTTTGTGCCGTGCTATCTCAGGTTATCAAGGGCAAAGAACATCCCGTTGCTTTTGCTAGCCGACAGCTGAGCCCCACAGAGCAAAAGTACGGAGCTACGGAAAGGGAGTGCTTCGCCGTTGTCTGGGCAGTAAAGTACTTCAGATGCTACCTTTACGGCCACAAATTCAAGCTAGCCACAGACTTCAATCCTCTGAAATGGGTGATTAGTGTCAGGAACCCTAGCTCGCGACTCGCTAGATGGAATCTACACCTGCAGGAATACTGCTTTGAAGTGGAGCACAAGTCAGGAAAGACACATCTGAATGCTGATGCACTCAGCCGCACAGCTGCCGTGGCAGCTATAGATGAGTTTGTCCCCGTAGTCGACCCCGCCGAATTACGCTCAGAGCAGTGCAAAGATCCTGACCTGAAGCGAATAATCGAAAGCTTAGACGGCGCACCGTCTCACCCCAAACAGCTAGGTTATTTCATTGGCAAAGACGGCACCCTGTGTCGGCGCACGAGGCCAACCAGGAAAGGGAGACCAGAGAAAACCGCTTGGGAGAGAGTCGTCATACCTCGGTCGTGGACAGAAAGGGTTCTTCGCGCGTTTCACGATGAGCCATGCGCCGGTCATTTTGGCGTAGCGAAGACACGCAGGCGTGTGGAGCGTTTGTACTTTTGGAGTGGCATGCGACAGGATGTTAGAGACTACTCTGCGAAGTGTCATTCCTGTCTCGAAAGAAAAACACCCAAAGGACGAAGACCAGCTCCAATTCAACCGTTCCCAGAGGTTTCGGCTCCCTTCGAGCGGACAGGTATGAACATAATGGGCCCATTGCCCACGACCACTTCCGGAAACAAGTACATTTTAGTATTTGTCGATCACCTTTCAAAATACGCGGAAGCGGTAGCACTCCCAGATCATAAGGCAGACACGGTTGCAAGAGCATTTGTCGAACGGATCGTGCTCCGACATGGACCCCCGAGGCAACTCTTGACAGATCGGGGAACGAACTTCATGTCGCAGCTAATGAGGAGAGTTTGCGAGCTGCTTAAGATCGCTAAGAAGCAGACAACACCGTACCATCCGGCTTGCAACGGCGCGGTGGAGCGACTGAACCAAACCGTGGCCGGGTTCCTGTCGCATTTTGTTTCGCGCGACCAGCGGGACTGGGACTTGTGGCTCCCGTATGCAATGTTTGCCTACATTTCCGCAGCACACGAGAGCACGGGCGAATCGCCATTCTTTCTTCTCTACGGCCGAGACCCGGACCAGCCTAGTGAAGTGCCAGAGGGCCCCCGTCGTGTCCCATACGCTTCACTGGACGACAATAAGGTTGAGCTAGAATCGCGCTTGCAAGTGGCGAGGGACATCGCAAAGGAGGCCTTAAAGAAAGCGGCGAAGCGCAGGAAGGAGGTGCACGATCCCAGTGCTAGAGACGCGCCGTTTGATGTGGGGGACAGCGTGTACATTGAAAACTGCCAAAGGCAGATTGGGCTAGCTCGTAAGCTCCAGACGAAGTGGAGAGGACCGTGCGAGGTTGTCGAGAAGCTTTCTCCGGTAAACTTCAGAGTCCGTGACGTGAACCGGCGGTTGATAAGGATACACGCAAATCGCCTCAAGTCGGCACCGGTTCAGTATTCACGAAATGAGGAAAGCGAAAGCGCGGATTTTGGTGGCGACAGAAGTGAAGCGGAGCGCGCAGGTAGTTTGCAAGAAACGCCCTCTCCTGCATTTCTTCGTCGCCCCTCTGCGAGAGGTGGCGGCTCCGAAGCGCATGCCCTTTCCCGCACCGGCGCATACCTTTCTCGCCTCTCAGCGAGTGGTGGCGGCTCCAAAGCGCGTGCCCTCCCCCGCACCGGCGCTCACCTTCCTCGTCCCTCGTCGAGAGGTTGCCGCACTGAAGCATATGCACAGCTGCACACAGCAACAGTGACGGCACCTGCACCGGGTAGGCGGAGCGAATACGTTCTGCGACTGCGCTCCTTTGCCAGACGTGTTGCATTCGAGTGGGTGTGTCGGGTTGCTCCCGAGCGACCCAGTGATTCTGCACCAAGCGGTTCGCACAAGTGCTGGAAGGCGTATTCCCTCAACACCAAACGACGGAAAATCAATGAACGAATGCGTCAACGGGTGCTTGAGGCTTCTCCCAAGACTAAGGCGAAAGAGGCCTGGCCATTCGACTGTAGGCAACATGCACGAAAAAAGTAAACGAAATAGGCAGTGGAGTTGCCACAGGCTTTCGCCGAACACACACACTTTAGAATTTCCAAAGTGCCCTCCTAATTATTTTTTGTCTAACTGCTCACAGGAGTCGAGTAGCGGCAGGGGATCTGCACCGCCCCGCTACTATAAGTTCGCTTTCCTGCGGAGTTCTGGATGCGTCAAAGTGCGTTTGATCTACCAATCGCAAATAGTCTTAGTAGCTCCTCTATAACTGCTCTTAACCAGCCGTTCGAGTTTCAGCCTGTGTGCTTCTCTCGCGGGAGTAACTCGCTTTCCGGAGTTCAGTGGTGTCGTTGCACGAACCTATTCCTGTTGCCTCGCCGTATGCGGCACCTTTCAGAAATTCAGCCAGCGTAACCGCCTCATGCTTTCTGCGCTGTCTGCGATAGGCGTCGGGGACTGACTGGCTCAGATGTAGCACGGGGTGTCGAGGTCTCTACCTCTAGAGCTGCAGCGGTGCCTACCGCGTCGTTTGCCTTCTCTACCTGAGCTGCTTCGCACACGCGATCCGATCCACTGGACCCGTCAGCTTTGGCCCTTGGCTAACCGTAGCATCAAGGCTCCACACCCGCTGCATTGCCCTTCACACTGTATACTGACTCTTGTCATTGATGTCGTCTCACGGGCGACGTTCGATCAGTTAAACGTGCCACGCGCAGCGGGTAGCGTCTCCTCAATTTCGGCGTGCGCGGTAGCCTCTAAAACGTGTGTCCCGCAGGCCGGCTCGTCGTTTGCAAATCTAGGCTGATCAAGGTCTGCCGCGCGGCGCTCGCTGTACGACCCGCTAAACATATTGAGTACGGTATCTCGGACATCGGCGCAATGTCCGAGCTTGACCGCATGCGCCCATTATGGTCTGAACGTGCGAACATCTGGCTACCATTCGTCGGCTCCTACTGGAATCTTTGCAGTGCGACGCGCTCCTCAGACTCGATCTGTCGCCTCGAAATCGCTTGCTGTACTTCGATTCGCTTGATCTCTCTATCATCTGCCAGATTTTGGGGCGTTTGCTATTGCTATATCCTTTTCAGTTTCTAGCTGTGCCTTTTGGGCTTCTCGCTCTTGTTTTCGGCTTCTCTTTCAGCCTTTCGAATCTTCAGGTCGTGCTGAAGCCGCCGCAATTTGCAGGTCGCAACTGTTCATTTCGTCTTCCTCCTACCCATGGCTGCTGTCGGGCCACTCGTCTAACCCACGCGCTTTCCTCTAATAATCGCTGAGTCACGCCGGCTAACGTGCGCAAGAAATACCGCTCACATGAGCATATTGAACCCTTGTAAAATCAACAGGAGCACGCCCAATTTGGGCTGGCGCACTCAATACCCACAGGTGGCCGACTTAGGTGCTCTGATGATTGCCCGCGACAAACTTTGCCTCGAGGGAGCAACTAGGGCCCACCACTGTGGTCTACTTGGGGTAGTGAAATGAGGTGTCCACAATCTTAGCTTACATCTCAACAGGAGCACTAATAGCAAATCACCGAAAGCCATCCGGCTCAATAAGAAGAGCTTCATCATAATCATCATAAGCCTGACTACACCCACTCTAGGGCAAACGCCTCTCCCATGTCTTTCCAATTAACCCTGTCTTTTCCAAGCTGAGCCCACCGATATACCTGCAAACTTCCTAATCTCATCCACCCAACTAACCTTCTGCCGCTCCCGGCTAGGCTTGCCTTCTCTTGTAATCCGCTCCGTTACCCTCAAGAACCAGGGGTTATCTTGCCTATCAATACATGCCCTTCTGAAGCCTATTTCGTCGTCTTTCTTTCCACAAGTATTTCTTTAATCCGCATTTGTTCCCTCACCCGCTCTTCCCGCTCCCGGATGAAGTGCTTGTGATTACCATAATAATAACTCGGGTCCCCCCACAGTTTGGTCTGCTACAAGAACAAAAAACTGGAGTAAGCTTAAGCTTCGCCACAAAGACACTTTGCAAAGCCTAAGACCACAACGCATTCACTTGGTACACTTTTATTTAGTTCGAACAAACGAGCCTTCGTAGCGTGCTCTACGCGAGCTCTCCTCGCAATTTGTAAGAGCTGTGCTCGATTCCTCGTATCTCTTCAAAAAATTATTTCGTTTGGCGGCTATCGCGTTACAAAGCCGAAAACGCGAACAACGAAGACACCGCCTCTGCAGCGAAAGAAGCTCCTTAACGCTGTCGCATTGAAACAGCCGCTCCTGCCTGCCCTGACGAGGAAGATTTTTACGCAAGACTGGTAATCTCAGCTAGTACTCGTTATTAGCCAATGTGATTTGAGCTTTTGTAGATATCTGTGCAGAGAAACCAGTATGATTTAACGACTGTACTTTGATGGAATTGCCCTCTAACTATTTTAGTGCCAACTTGCTATTTTAGTGAAACACTATTTTGCCATCGGCTATTTTTAGGCTTAATTCATTTATTAGAGCATGTTCATTTGTCTCGTTGAGATATTTCTGTAGGTAGATTACCATAAGTTTATTGATTGGCTCTCGAAGCCTTCCTAGCTTTGGCGATTTGTTATGGACATATATATTGTTTTGAATGCCCTCGTCGTTTCGTAGTTTCTTAATCAGCGAGCGATGCAAACAATGATGTTAGTTGTAACGTTAACATACATGAACAATGCAAAATGGCCTAGGGAAAAAAACGTTTTCATGTTATCGCACAGTAAATTAGAGAATTGAGTGCCAGCAGGGCATGTGATGGTAAATAAAAATAACAAATGATGTCTTCACGTACCTCAGTCGAGTCGAGGAAGAAGCGAGCGTAGCAGAGGGTGTCGAACTCTTCGATAGGCTGCATAGATTACTAAGGTTTCGAATTTTCTGGAGAACGCGCCTGGCGTAGGACAGGGTTATCATGGGGTATCTCAAGCCTTTGTCTATGTCTTTTGTCTCAGACCTTTTTGATGCTATTGGGTTAGCTAGGCTGGTTATGATGAATAAGATGCGCCATCTTCCTAGAGAGCCGATCATGATTAATTCTGCTGCACTAAGCGCACTCCCCAGAGTTTTTTTTTATTTTCGTTCATCGCTCGTATTATAATGCTGTCGTCCGTGGTGAAATCTCAATATCATGTCTCGATCGAGCCTGAGCAATTTGCTTTTCCTTCTCACCACTAACTTCTTGACGTGCTTCTTAGTGATTTTTTATTGGTCACCTAATCTATCTGAACTTGAGGTCAAAACATTCTATGCTTCGTGCATATCAGCTTGCCTACCACCTTCACGTTTTGCCCGCTGCCGTGATGGGCTCACTACAGTTCGGAAGCGCAGTATCCGCGTCACTCGCATCCTCATTTCTAGGGGCCATTTGGCAGCGTATTTCTGAAGTTTGCCTTAGCATATGCAGAGAAATCGTACTTTCTAGGTTTCAACATCCCTAGGGGACTAGCGTCCTCATAAAAACGCCAGAGCGCAGGTCCTCGGATTAAATTAGACCACCTGCGCTTTTTCACCCGGCGCTGACGTTACAGGGGTCCCGGGCGTTTGTCGCATATAGCTTCCACCGAAATACAGGTGCCGTATTCTCTACTGACCTGCGGCTTTTGTGTCGGTAGCCGAAAGCCAAACCCACTGAGTTTCCAGGATGGACCACTGGATATCCGTCCGTAGAACTTTTTAGACATTATTTATTGTTCACCTTTGCAGTAATTCAGCGCTTCCCACACACCGCAGGACGATTGCCTATGAAGCACACAACTGCCTTGCTGAGTGATAAACTTAAGCTACTGAGGCATGTATGTCGATGTTGAACACGACACCTGCGATATCATTCTTCCTTATGTCGTCTATGCTAGCACTGCTGTGAAGGGAACAGCTACGTTGGCACCGTTCGCAATCGTGTACAGAAGAAGCTACGGTGAAATGTGGTTCTGGGCTTCCAGGTGTTACCAATGAAGGATATCTCCGAAACAGATCAACAGAGCGCAACAGATTGAGGACAAGAAGGAACACGAAACACAGGACGGGCGCTTCTGCGGGTGTTTCTTCTTCTAGTCCTCGTTCTGTTGCGCTGTGTTGACCTGTTTAGTAGAAAATATGAACCAACTAGCCCACACCAAAATCCTCTTAGAAGTATTTATCGAAGCCACCTCATACCTGCAACATGCAGAAGGCACTTGACAACTGGCAAGGCTGCCCAAATAGAAAGCGGCTGTTGCTGAACTCAGCTGAGCCAGGACATAGAGAGCGAAAGCTTTGCTAAGCCGGTCCGACGCGGTTAAGCTTTCGTTAATCTTTGTTCTATCAAGCCTTGAGCAAGAGCACATCACGTGATGCATCAAGTACCACAAGTGCAAGAGCGAGCGTCGAGACCGGCAGTCAGCCTAGCGGCGGACGTGGCAGGCAAGCGGGTACCTGTGGGGACAAAGGTTAAGATGTCGGTCGAGGCACCTGCCACGCTCGATTTCTCAATAGAGGTTACATCTAGGAGCCAAATGACCTTCAGACTCAGCATGGGAGCAGTAGTGCGTTTCGCCCTAAAATTGTAATAGGGGCCTGATGCCCAGCAGTAAACCCTTCGCATTCGTAATATCAGGTTTCATTGAATCCCAGTTTCATTTATTTATTTATTTTTCACAGCATTTTGGAGTCATTCAATCAATGGATAACTCAACGTTGGTGTTTTGTTTCGTATAATTGCCCAAATTCATCCGCGAAATATTTTCATATACAGCGAAAGCATCGCGGCGACGCCGCAGACGTCCGGCAGTTGCACAGGTCGTGAGTTTGAACTCCTTTTGCGTGCACTAACGTTTGTTCAGTATTTGCATACGATTTTGGATTCGAATCCCTTTCTTTCGTTCTAATTATCGGATTGAGGAATAATAAAGATACGAGGAGTAAATATGTGGGCCTTTGTTTTTTTATGCTTTACACACACTCAACACAATACGGCTTTTGCAGTCTGCTTGCAATGCCAGAGCCAGTGTTTCCCTGTATATACAGTGAGCGTGTGCATCAGCTTATAGTATGTCCGACGACAGGTGGTGCTTCTGAAGTGTATTTTCTTTTCCTTGAAGCTCTGTGCTAATAGAAATGTGGGTGGAGTTGATATGTTTATCGTCGACATCCGCCGAGGATCCTTGCTGCTCCAGCCAAACAGTGACATTGCTTGCAGGCGCAAATTACGCAATTGAGAATTTGTTCAGTGCCACGCAAGCCTGCCCAACGTGTTCACGCATTTATCTGCCATAATGGTACGGATGCAGTTAAGATCCTTAACACTATACATTAAAGACAATACTCAAGGTTTGGATTACAGGATTCTTTACAACCAAAACGACCAAAGCAGCAAAAGTCGTGTCATCGCTGAAGCCTTGAATCTGACCTTGATTAAATAAATCACCACATAAATAATGCCGCGAGGGGGCTTCAGACCTGCGGTGGCGTGAACAGTGCAGCTTCGCTGGCCACTGCATGAGAACGCTATTCTACCGCTGCAGCCAATGACGCCTCGTGTTAGACTGCAACACACACTACCGCTGTTTAATACACATCGGCGCCTTCATCAACTTTCATCTGAACATCGAGGAGGTCTTAACCTCAGTTCAGGGAGCGCTCGTGTCGTGTTGTCTACTTCTCTTCGTCTTTGCCATTTTTGCACTTGTTAACCATGAATATGTAACAACGTGCCCAGCTTCTTATGTAAACGCAACTTAACCTCAGTCTCATACTGTCGGCAGATATCGTAGCCAAACAATGAGTCGTCGACAATGAGATACGCATGAGATATCGTCGCCAATCCTGAGCCATTCTGGCTAACACGTGGTTTAGGAAGTGTGTTCAGTTTAACTACATTAAAAACCTACCATTTGAACCATTTATATAAATGCAGTGTGAAGGACAAGTCATTAGAGTGGAAAATGAATGTTTTACCTCTAATTCTATATTTGTTATGGTGACGCTGTTCTGTGAGAACTTTGGAGTTCTCAGATATAAATGCTGGCTGAAACCCAGCAAGATCCCACCGCTTCCTCGAGTGAAAGATAGGTTCCCAGCCTACTACGGACACGTGGGGGGAGGGGTAGGGGGGCGTTGTCATTGATGAAAAATTGAAATTCAAAGTTTAGTATGCATCTTTCACGACATGACTCAAAAGCTCACGTCAGTGGCCGTACAACATATCGGATGGTGTGTTCAAGGAGATAATACTGGAGGTTAATATTTCTTTTCCGAGGTTGGAGTGCACTGGACACGCTCTTCACTCCAAAATATGCGACTGGAATTCAAGCTGGGAAAATCTTCACATGAATTGTGATTGCCATGTTGAAATGTTTTTCGGAAATAATAAGCAGACACTGTGCCGCCGCGAAGTCTACAGTTCCGTCTCCGATAGCTTGCTTAGACACTGCACGAACAGTGCTCGCACTTCTAACCGGGATTCTCGCCTTGCGTATTATCCACCTTGAATCCTAATGACTTTTGCGCATATTCGGCAAAAGAACTCTGTGATTAAGTAGCCGCAGAGGCCTACTTCATGTTCTGTATCCACATACGAGGCGATAGCCGGAATTTTGAGGGACCCTCTTCCGGCCAACACGACTCCACTGGATGGGCGACAGGAAACTCTTACGCATTTCACGCTACGCTACGAACCTGTAGCGCCTTTCGCGCCGCGCTCAGGTCGCAGGCGAGGGCACGGCTCCGGACAAGGAAGAGGTGGGCGCTAGGTCACCGCATGCGCAGCACGAGCAGCGCAATAAAATTTCGTACCTACACGCTGTCTCAGCTGGGTCTTCCTCAACATGGCTATGTGAGATTTCGCGACCCGGCTTGGAACACGCAGCCCCACCCTCCTACGTCCATTCCGCTGGCTGTTCTGCCCTTCCTACATGCGACGACGCGCCCCAGGACGCTCTGCCTGTCGGCTGCCGCGTTCCAACAAGAAAACCTGCCGCTATTTTCGCCTAATAGCCCTCGCGCTTGGCTACCATAGGTTGAGGAGCATGTCCAGTTGCGGTGTATCACAAGCCAGGAGATTAAGTTCCTCCATTTCATGTCCTACCGGCATCCTGACTTTCACCGAGGAATTAGTGGACGTCATCATCTCGCCGGTCCTCGCCCGACACTTCGACATGAAGGCGGCTATCGTAGACCGTAAGGCAGCGTCCGAGTGCAGCAGACTTCAGCAGCTCCTCATCTCTACAGGTTCGGTGACAACCGTCCTTCGCAGCTCCTCAGTCGCGTGCGCCATCTCCTCGGAGCCCCCGTTCTCGCGGATGCGGCTGATGTCTCGGTGGACAAGCTCGCCGAACTGGGTGACCGTGTTGCGGAATACTCACGCTACCCCAACCTCAGCGCAGTGACAACTCTGCTTCCAGCTACTACCTCAGCCTCAAAGCTTGCGAGCATAAAAGGTCATCTGGATGCTCTTTAAAGGCGGCTGGATGGTCTCACGCCCTTGCACGCTGTCCCCGACAATTTCGTGCTTCCCGGAGCCCAAACCATCCTTTGTCATAAACTTGAATTGGTCCGAACGTTTCTGTGGGTTTTCATCGTCGACAACGTCTCGCAAACTTCTTCAACCTCGCGGTCGGCACGCCAGCTTATCGCTTCATCTCAGCACGCACTTCTCCTTCAACGGCGTGCTCTTCACCTCTGCGGCAACGGGGCTTCCAGCACTTCTCCCCGTTTCGCTGTACGCGAGAGTTCTCGCTGATTTTCTCTACCTTACGAAGCCACACACCACAGTTATCCGTGAAGCACTCGCTCACCCACCATATATCAAACTCTGGAACTCCGGTGTTTGCAAGCCCTCGCCGCCTTTCTAGAGAATGAATCTTCATCGCTCGCCGTGAGTTTCAACACATGCTTGAACTCGGCATCGAGCACCCACCCAACAGCAACTTATATTCGCCACTCCACTTGGCGCCAAAGAAAGATCCGAGCAAGTGCAGACCATGTAGAGATTACCGCCCTCAGTGCTTACACCTTAAACGACCGCTATTTACTTCCTCCGAGTGAGGACTTCACGTCAAACTTGAGTGGGTGCAGCATCTTCTCTAAGTTTGACTTACTGAAAGCCTACCATAAAATTCCCGAGGAGCCCGGGGATATTGCGATGCGGCCATTGAACTGTTCGGCCTGCTTGAGAATGTGCTGATGCCTTTTAGAGTGCGCAGCGCAGCGAATGCTTTTCAGCGAACTATCAACGAGGTTACGTGAGGCCTCTCCTTTGTGTTCGCTTTCATCCATGACCTCCTCGTCGCCTGCTCTTCCAGTTTTGAGCATGAAGCTCTCCTGCGTGCCCTCTTCCACCCACTTGGTGAATAGGGGCTCGTCACCAACCAGAACAAATCCCTCTTCGATGTCGCTACAATAGATATCCTAGGCCATCTCTTCATTCAATAAGGTATTTGGCCTCTCGACAGCAAAGTCATGGCCATTCAACATTTTCCACTCCCGCGTCACTTGGGGCATTCTGAACTTTCATCGTCGCTTTCTCCCGAAATTCCTCAAATTCGGGAAGCCTCTGACGGGCATTTTGGCTACCAAAACAATCCTGCTGTGCCACATTAGTGCACCAATGACGCTAGTACATCCAGTTCCTTGAGCTCCACTGCGCCTCATCACCAGTGGCTCAAGCGGTGGAGTCACCACAGTTCTCGAGCAGTACTTCTCTACTTGGCAGCCTCTCAGTCTTTTCTCACAAAAGGTTAAGCCACATGAAGCTAAATATAGAACTTTTCACGTGACTTTTCTAAGACTTGCACGTCGTTAGAAACTATAAGCCCTTGACGTTTGCCTTGCAAGATAATCACAGCACCTACGCTGTATGCGAGATCCGCCAAGTGTGTTTTTTCCCGAGTTTGCATTGAGTATCTGTCGTGTCCGTGGGACGGAACATGCGGCTGCTGAGGCATTTCTACGTATCGGTGCCATCGCTTCTATATCACTAGTGTAGGTGGTGGAGCTAAGGGCTGCACAGCGGAACGACCCCGAGCTGCATCGGTTTTGCTCCTCTTCCACGTCCCTGTCCTTCAATGAATGTCCGCTGCATTTTTCCTCGAACTTCATTCACTGGTGTCTCACGCCTTTACGTTCTTTCGGCTTTCCGTCGCGCCATTGTTTTTAAAACTTTGCCGCATGAGCCACACTGATGTTTGTGCGACGCAGAAGCTGGTAACATGTCGATTCTTCTGGCCCAGCACCTATGGCAACGCCGGTCACTGAGCACGAACCTTACTTGAATGCCAACGCGTCAAAGTTCACTGGCATACCATCAGGCCTGCCTCTCCTTTTCGACCACCGCTAGGTTTTCGGACGTCGACAAAGACCTTGGTGGATCGCTCGCGTCGTCAGGTTGGGCGTCTTACCTGCTCACATTTGTGGATCGTTTCACACGCTGGCCAGAAGCATTGCCTATTGACACTACGGCAAAGACAGTTGCTTCGGCCTTCATGGCCGGCCGGATGTCTTGTTTCGGCTGCCAATCGGCCTTCACCAGCGACTGCGGCCGACCAGTTCAATCGGCCCTGTTCACTACTCTTGCAAGCATACTGGGCGCCCGCCAGATTCACACGACCGCCTACGATCCTTCAGCAATGACATGGTGGAACGCTTTCTACTCCAACTGAAAGCGTCTCTTATCATTTATCTGCGAAGGGAGAGTTGGTCAGACTACCTTCCCTACGTTCTCCTGGGCATTCGCTAAGCGCTTAAGGCTGATCGAAGCTGCTGTTCCGCTGAGCACGTCTAAGGTGTTCCCCTATGCCTCCCTGAGAATTTCTGTACTGCGTCCCCTCCATTCGTTCATGATGCTTCCATGTATCTATGAGACCTGCGCAACGCTTTTCGCCACATTACTCATGTTATCCCTGCTGCTGATCCTGCTCAATGCTTTTTTATCACTCATGCCTTCCTCCTGCAGCCATATCTTCGTCCGCCGTGACCGCATCCGTCCATGTCTGACGCTGGCCTACGATTAACCGTTCCGCATGGTCCACTGAGCAACAAAGACCACGCTGGACATCAACGGCCATGAAGACTGTTTTTGCTCACAGGCTAAAACCAGCCTTCCTTGCCTCGCCTCCGCCCGTGGTCTGTCCCGTCAGTCTCGCTTCGACTGTGCCACCATTATGTGCGCTCTCCACCAAACATGTCCGCTGGGCACATCCTGTGGAGTATGCTCCATGTGGAGGGGGGAACCCTGTAGCGACCTCCGCGCCGAGCTCTGGTGGCAAGCCAGCAAGAGCTACGCGATAAAATGTTCGAACCAGAATGCTGTCGGAGCTGATTATTACTCGCCTTAACTTATCTGAAATCTTATCTGAAGACTTATCTGAAATCATGTAGCATTTAACGCGATGTGAAGCTTCGTGCATTGAACAGGTCAACTTGGTGTTGTGCGCAGACCGTTTTCGCTCAGTTCCATGTTTTCACAATTGGCTTAGCGAAATTGGTCATGGCAAAAACGCGATTCTCTTTATTAACGGTTTCAAGTAATTGTTAAGAAGATATCTAGTACGTCGCGTGAATCTCTGCTACAAGGAAGATGAACGTTACCGCCAGGCCATGTCGACTATACGGGCGAGCGCGGAAGCTGTCCCTGTCTGAAATATACTAAAACGAATGGACGCGGTCTTTTAAAGGGACACTGATGAGAAATTGAAGTTGGCTTGTATTGATAGAATACCAACTCCTGATCACAAAAACTCCGCTCTTACTGAAAACAAAGCTCTTGTAAGATAGAATATAGTAAGGACCAAAATACAGGTATCGCCGCCACAGGCCAAACTTGCAAGTACAAGCGTGGTGACGTCGTAGGACAAGAGACGCCACCTTGGAGTAATTTCCCTTCCTACAATGCCGCGAATCTCTGAGGCTGACAAAAAAAATGCGCGGTTCAAAATTGAAGTAAGATTTGTTTTAAAATCGATAGTGCACTTTTATCACACAAAGAAGACAGACAAAAGGCAACCTGAATGTTGGAAGCAATGAAAATCGAGTTCCTCTGTTGTTCGGCGCTTGTAAATCGAGGAGCGTCGAAAACAAAACCACGGGGTGTGGAAAATAGGAGACGGCCCCGAAGGGACGGAACGGGAAGACGCTCAACGTGGGGCAACGCGACACCCGCCCTCGCGCGGGTCTGACCAAGGTCACAAGTGGCTCGCTCTATCTCTCATTCTCCCGACTGCCCGAGGCCAACCGCTCGAGATGCCTTCTTTTCTCCCCTTCCCACTGTTCCCTTTTGTATCCATGTGTTTTGTGTCAAACTTCGACCCGTGTAAATAAAGTCAGTGTGAAAGTGAAAGCCACCGAGAGAGCGTCGTTTTTGTGAGGCTCCCGCGCGCGCGGCCCCGCCGCCCGAACGAGTCTTACGCGCAGTTTGGCTTTAATTAGTGCGGCTCAGTCGTTACTTGCCGGGGTGTCAACGGTCACAGTTTCTAACGTTCAGAAGAAATAACATTTTTGGTGCCGAAACCCGGGAAACTTAGTTAACAGTGATCGAGAACGCCATGGAACGACTCCAGAAGAAGCAAGCCGCACTACGACAAGCGATCGACAGGATCATCACAGCAGCCACCACACTCCTACAAGAGCCTGCAGTCCAGAGCGGTGAGCTGGAAGAACAATTTGACCTCCTTGTCGAGCAATCAGAACAACTTAAAGCAGTTAATGAGAGCATCGAGAAGAGGGTAGACCTGCAGGAACTCAACGCCGAATTGGCAGCCGTATCTGTCTTCAGTGAGAAAATCAGCTTCACGAAAACACGCATCAAAAGAGCCCTACGTAACCAAACCTCGAGCGAAGATAGATCGACAACTCCGTCAGTAACGGGGGCTCTTCCCGAGCCTAATTCCCAGTCTTCAGTGAACACCGGCATCACCACGAGCCAGCTACCGTCAGCAACTACTAAACTTCCGAAGCTGGAAATCGCTAAGTTCAGCGGAGACTTGCGATCATGGCAGAGATTTTGGAATCAGTTCGAATCAACAATTCACAAGAATGAAGTTCTTTCAGAAATCGCTAAATTCCAGTACTTGAGTTACCTCACAGGAAAGGCGGCCGCGGCTATCGAAGGGCTATCCCTAAGCAATGAAAACTACGGAGTAGCGATCAAGACCCTGACGGAAAGATTCGGGAAAGAAGACGTCATAATCGAAGAACACATGTCACGGTTGCTCGGTGTTCGCCCGGTACACAACCTCCACGACACGGAAAGGCTTAGGACCCTTTATGATGAAATCCAGTCGGGAGTCCGAAGCTTCGAGGCACTGGGAGTGACATCGAGTACGTACGGCGTGCTGTTGCTGACTGTCTTAAGGAAAAGCATTCCTGATCAGCTGTGCCTTGAATACTGCCGGAAGAAAGCTACCGCTAAAGCCAGTCCCCAAGACGAACTCCAAGATTTCCTAGATTTCATAAGAATGGAAGTGGAGAGCAGAGAACGAGCACAGTACAGCAGCCGCCAGTCGCAGAGCACTGTTCTCAAACCTAGGGATACAAGCCTAAAGGGAAAGACGCCTTCCGCAGCAGTCTTCGCTGTAAAAGGCAGAGAGTCGCAGTGCTCATTTTGTGGTGCAGAAGATCACCTTCCGCAGGACTGTGTGGTGAGCGTTCCGCTAGAAATGAAGAAGGAAATCATGGCCAAAGAGAGAAGGTGCTTCAAATGCGCGAAAAGGAACCATCGGGCAACCGAATGCCGATCAGCCAAGTGGCTTAAGTGCGCGATATGCTCCGCCCGGCACGCTACAGGCGTCTGCGAGTTAAACAGGCCGACACCATCTCATGCAAGAAACGTCCCTGCACCTCTTGAGACTACCGTGCAGTCATCGTTACAGATGGCACAGACTAACTCCACTCCGAGCGTGCTCCTGCAGACAGCACAAGCCTGGGCAGAAGCGAAACAGAATCGCGCCTTGGTTAGAATACTGCTCGACGGTGGCAGCCAACGAACTTTCGTAAAAGAAGAAGTTTCCCGGCGTCTTAAGCTTCGAGTGGTGGGCAAAGAACGTCTCGCCATTCACACCTTTGGGACCACGAAGCCAAGCATCAAAACGTGCAACAGAGTCGAGTTATGGCTACGAAGCCGGCATAACGACAACATAATTCGAGCCGAGGCCCTCGAGGTTCCTGAGATTTCCGGGGACATTCTACAACCACCGTACGCCTCCGCTACCAGCCTGGCTGCAGACCAAGGGCTCCAGCTCGCTGATGTGGCTCCTGGCGACCATCGACAGAACACCGGCGTCTGTATCTTGATTGGCGCTGACCGATACTGGGACGTCACCACCGGAAAAGTCAAGCGTGTCAGCGACAAGCTCGTTGCCGTGGAGACCATCTTTGGGTGGACATTACAAGGTATAGTTTCTAAAACAACGGCGGCGACGTGTTTGACGACAACCACCGGAGTCATGCGCATCTTGGTGACCACCCAACAGGACAACGACGTCCTATCCAGACAGCTGAAATCATTTTGGGAGCTGGAACA
This sequence comes from Amblyomma americanum, assembly GCF_052857255.1. NCBI lineage: Eukaryota > Metazoa > Arthropoda > Arachnida > Ixodida > Ixodidae > Amblyomma > Amblyomma americanum. Next base: position 152,345,268 of record NC_135502.1, read on the forward strand.
CCTTGGGATAGTCGACAGGGAAGCCACAAACAAGGAAGACGAAGTTCTTAAAAACTTCCAAGAAACCGTCACTTACAAAGATGGTCGTTATCAAGTGGCCCTGCCCTGGAAGCACAATGCGTCAGATTTAGCTGACAATAAAGGGGTAGCTGCGCAGAGGCTTCGGTCATTAACGGCCAAGCTGCTGATAAGTGACGACATCATGCAAGCTTACGACCAAGCGCTGCGAGAATACCTGGTTTCCGGACACTCCGAGGAGGTCAACAGAAATGGTGAGTCCCCAAAGGGACCTATTTATTACCTCCCGCATCGAGGCGTTGTCAGACCGACAAGTGAGACAACCAGGCTGAGAGTTGTTTTCGACGCGTCCTCGAGCGCACAAGGTCAGCTCTCGCTCAATGATGTTCTGTTTGCGGGACCAAATTTGAATTCAAATCTCTCAGACATCCTAATCAGGTTCCGAACCCACAACATCGCTATCATGGCAGACATAGAAAAGGCATTCCTCCAGGTGAAGCTCGCCGAAAGTGACCGCGACGCCCTGCGTTTTCTGTGGTATGAACGAGCGCCCAAGCAGTCGGAACCTCTGCCCCCTGTCAAAGAGTATCGTATGACGAGAGTGCCGTTCGGAGCAACATCGATTCCCTTTTTGCTTGCGGCAACTCTCAAACACCATATAGGGTCCATGCAGGACATTTATCCGAGCACTGCGAATGTACTCAAAAATGACCTGTATGTGGACGATCTAGTGACGGGCGCTGACACCATAGAGGAGGCGGAGCGGATCTGTGAAGAATCGCAATGCATTATCAACAAGGCCGCAATGCATCTGCGCAAGTGGAGATCGAATGCGGCAGAGCTTGCAACGATGATATTCGAAAGTGAAAACGCACGAGGCAGCTTGCCGGAGCTCACGACGACAAAGATCCTCGGTGTCGAATGGAGGCCTCACGCTGACGACTTCGTGTTTGAGATGAACACCCTAATAGATTTCTTGAGAACGCGGCAGGATACGAAGAGGTCTTTGCTACAAGCGTCAGCGCGTATTTTCGACCCTTTCGGTTTCCTCGCCCCGATCTCCACTACAGCGAAGATTTTGTTTCAAACCCTTTGGGAGCGCGGTACAGACTGGGATGAGAAGCTGCCAACAGACGTATTAGAGAAATGGAACAGTTGGTGCCAGCAGCTTACTGAGCTTCGCTGCATTTCAGTGCCTCGCAAAATCGCCTTGAAGGGAGAACATGCCGAGCCGGAGCTACATGTTTTCTGTGATGCCAGCCCCAAAGCTTACGGTGCCGTAGCTTACGTGAAGACAAAAAATGAAGACGGGAGCTTCACTGTATCCCTTTTGATGGCGAAGTCAAGGGTGGCTCCGTTAAAGCGCTTGTGATTGCCGCGGTTGGAGCTAATGGGGGCTCTAATTGGAGCTCAGTTGGCCAAAACGCTTATTCAGCAGATGAATGTGGCAGCTTTTTCAGTCCATTGCTGGAGTGACTCGACTGTTTCACTGAGCTGGATAAAGAGCTCTGCTCTGAGGTGGAAACCTTTCATTGCCAACCGAGTGCAAGAGATTCAATCTCTGACGGATCCTTTAGTCTGGAGGCATTGCCCTGGAAAGGAAAACCCCACGTACTTGTTGACAAGGGGCATAATGCCATCCAGCTTGATTGACAGTAAAACCTGGTGGACCGGACCTGATTGGCTGAAGACTTCAACAGTGTACCCCACTGTTCTGCCACAGATCGATAACAAGATTTGCGCAGAGGAGGAAAGAGTCGTGCAAGTGCTCAATACAGTGAGCTGCAGTGCATCGGAGCCTTTGCTAGATATTGAAAACAGCAGCTCCTTGACCAGTGTCCTTCGCGTAACAGCCTGGATTCAGCGCTTTCTGCATAACTCTCGGAACCCCTCACTGAAACGAGAAGGAGAGTTAACAGCACCAGAACTGGCGGAGGCCGAGAACTACTGGCTTCGACTGTCACAAATGACAAGCTTCTCGAAGGAAATAGGCGCACTTCAGTCGTCAACTCCACTCGACAAGAGATCGCCCATCCTAGCTCTCAACCCCTACCTCGATGCTGATGGTTTACTCAGGGTAGGCGGTAGACTCCAATATAGCGCCGAAGAGGAAGAAACAAAACATCCAGTAGTAATCTCTTGCGCACACCGGTTCGCATTATTGCTCACCGCTCGCGAGCACATGCGCTTGCTGCATGCTGGAGTGCGAGACACCCTATGCCACCTCCGTGAGCGCTACTGGGTGCTGAGAGGAAGACAAGCAATAAAGTCGGTGATTAGGCGCTGCGTTCCATGCCAGAGACAAAGTTGCCGTCCCGCAGCTGAACCCGTAGCCCCTCTTCCACCTGAACGCGTCACCAAGGCTGACCCCTTCCAGATCACAGGTCTCGACTTTGCGGGGCCGCTATTCTGCAGTGAAAATGGAGTGACTCGCAAGGCGTACATCGCTCTCTTTACATGCGCGACAACCAGAGCAGTCCATCTCGAGCTCGTGAGAGACCTCACATCCAACTCTTTCCTGAAGGCTCTCAGAAGGTTTGTTTCCAGACGCGGGATGTGCAAAATAATCTATTCCGATAACGCTCTGACCTTTAAAAAGGCGTCAAAAGGCATTGCAGCGATGTTTCGGGCATCGAGGGGAACAGAGGTCCAGGCATATCTCAGCGAACACCGAATGTCCTGGAGATTCATTGTGGAAAGAGCGGCCTGGTGGGGCGGCTTCTGGGAAAGAATGGTTCGGACCGTGAAAACGTGCCTTCGCAAAACACTCGGCAGAAGCAGCCTGGATTTCGACAGCCTCCACACAGTTCTCACAGAGGTCGAGGCGGTCGTAAATTCCCGTCCCCTCACATATGTCCACTCGGATGCGGGGGAGCCAGCTCCTCTAACACCCGCTCATTTCCTTGTTGGACGACGGCTAACAGCTTTGCCGTCCACGACTGCGGCCACTTCTGCGAAGTCGACGCGTGGAACGCTGCAAAAAAAATGGAAGTACCGCGTCGCACTTGTGGATTTGTTTTGGAAACGGTGGAGGCGGGAGTATCTCTTAGAACTGAGGTCCGCTCATTTCACCCGGCCTACACAGCAGCGAAGCATACAGGAAGGCGCTATTGTGCTGCTCGGCGACGAACGGACGCCCCGCCAGATGTGGCCGATGGCGAGAGTCAAGGAGACCTTCCCAGGAAGGGACGGTAATGTGCGCGCTTGCAAGATTGTGCTCCCAAACAGAGGGGAGATGCGTCGGCCATTGCAAGCCCTTTTCCCTCTCGAACTTCAAGGTTGGGACGTGTCACGCAGTGCACAATGAGCCGAAATAGCTCATTGCGGGGGAGGATGTGGAAAATAGGAGACGGCCCCGAAGGGACGGAACGGGAAGACGCTCAACGTGGGGCAACGCGACACCCGCCCTCGCGCGGGTCTGACCAAGGTCACAAGTGGCTCGCTCTATCTCTCTTTCTCCCGACTGCCCGAGGCCAACCGCTCGAGATGCCTTCTTTTCTCCCCTTCCCACTGTTCCCTTTTGTATCCATGTGTTTTGTGTCAAACTTCGACACGTGTAAATAAAGTCAGTGTGAAAGTGAAAGCCACCGAGAGAGCGTCGTTTTTGTGAGGCTCCCGCGCGCGCGGCCCCGCCGCCCGAACGAGTCTTACGCGCAGTTTGGCTTTAATTAGTGCGGCTCAGTCGTTACTTGCCGGGGTGTCAACGGTCACAGTTTCTAACGTTCAGAAGAAATAACACGGGGCACGCAAAGCTCATAGACGCGAAGCGCCTTAACAAATCGAAACTCTCCTGGCCGCCTGTGGCGCCGCCAAGCATCGATTTTCATTAATAATAATTGGTATTTTGGGAAAGGAAATGGCGCAGTATCTGTCTCATATATCTTTGGACACCTGAACCGCGCCGTAAGGGAAGGGATAAAGGAGGGAGTGAAAGAAAGGAAGAATAGGTGCCGTAGTGGAGGGCTCCGGAATAATTTCGACCACCTGGGGATCTTTAGCGTGCACTGACATCCCACAGCACACGGGCGCCTTAGCGTTTTTCCTCCATAAAAACGCAGCCGCCGCGGTCGGGTTCGAACCCGGGAACTCCGGATCAGTAGTCGAGCGCCCACAGTGGTTGAGCTTTGCGTGCCCCGTGGTTTTGTTTTTGACGCGCCTCGATTTACAAGCGCCGAACAACAGAGGAACTCCAAGTGCCGCTTCAAGTGCTAGTTAACCTTTGAAGGAGCCTGTTAAGGCTTGTCAGATGATCGCCACGGTCGATGGAAAACTATGATGGCACTATGGTCGGTGATCGTGCAAAGCAGATCGCAGTATAAAGAGCACTTGTGTCTTCACATGTTCGCCTGGTGAAACATTCCCTGCTGTGCCAGTCGACTTCAAACTACTTAACGGAAATCGTTTATTAGGTACGAGAGGCAAGGTACAAGGCAGTTCAGAAAAATTGCTGATGGCCTAGCTCTGTTAGGCCAGGATATACGTAGCGAAAGCGCGGAGATTTCTGCATCGGAAGAGTGCATTCACTAGATACGCCTTAATTGATAATTGCTGCTTGAGCCGTCGTGGCGGTGCGGTAGCGTCGCCGCCTCAAACGCAAATGGCCCGGGTTCGACTCCGAACCTCGACATAGGATTTTAGTTTTTTTCAGTGAGTGGGCGGGGGGCTTCAGTGGCTCCCATAGATGCCGCCTCCGAATACGTTGGTTAGCGGTTAAGCGCATGCTCTGTTAAGGTGCGCTTATGCTCCGGCGTAACACACGCGCGCGTGCGCTGCACGGCGACATCACGTCAACCAAAGCGAGACCCTCAATACTCCAACTGCGCTTGACCGCCGACGCGTTCGGCGGCTTCGGCGCACTCTGACCGCACTGGCGGGGAGTCATGGAGCATGTCTCTACTTCGCGCCAAGTGCGCCAGCCGCCGCCGGCTCGGCCAGACTGAATCGGCTCCGCGGCGAGGTGCGCGTTGCGAGGTATATCAATAACTTCGGCAGTTGGGCGGAGCTGTTCTTTTCGAGCTCTCGGCTAATTTGATCCATTCACGGTACACATCTGAAGGTACGTGCAAGTGGGCGAGAGAGCTCGATCCAGTGGGCCCCGTACCTCCGGAAACGTGTGGAAACCGTTGAAGCGTCGTGCGTCGGCTTTACTTTCAAGCCGCCAACTTTAAACGCGAGCGCCCTTGAGCACCCATCGGTTTTTTGTGGCAAAAAAAAATTAAGTCAATAACCTGGCCCTTGCAACCGTGGGAGACCTCGACGCCACCTGCTGCACCGTGCAACCGCGCCGTTCAAGGAATCACAATCCGTTGGCCCCAAAGCCCCGGCCAGCCTCCGAATTGCGCAACGCGCCGGCCTTGTCCTGGCGCCTCGCGACTCACCACACTTGGGTTATGATATTTAGTTTGCAACGGCTGCTCACTGAGGAAGGGGGAAACGACCTGCCGGCGGTAAACCTAACCGAGCTCCCTCAAAAGCATCGCACGCTCTGTGGGGCTGAAGTCGCTGAAATGCAGGCCGGAAATTTTGCGAGAACTACGTCGTCGCGTTCGGGAACGGGATCCATCGCAACGCTGGCAAGACGCCGGTGCAAACGTAAACAGAGCGACGGTAGCGACCCCCGATAGATGCCTTCAACGTGCGGCGGTGGTAGCTTTCATATCGGCAGCTGCTAGACCGCACCGCTAGCGGCCAGAAATCACGGAGTCTCCGTTTACGTCACGTTTCGCGTCACTCCGTCCTGTGACGTCATAAGAGTTCTCCGTGTCGTCATAAGAGTTCTCGAGTTTGAATCGGAGCGTCGAGAAAAACTTTTTCAACTTCGAATCCAAATTTATTTGAAATAAATGCATCTTTCGCTCCCGGACAAGCGACAACAAAGGCATGAAATGCTGAACTATCAGATTTCGCTAACAAAAAAAAGTTGATAAGGTTCTCCTCAGTGTCCCTTTAACACATTGCTTGCCTCTTCAAAGTGTCAATGCAGTGAAATCGCGAGATCCGCGCCGTTCGTGAGCGGTGTCCGGGCGAGGCAAGGGTGCCACATTAGATGCCCTGCTGGTCGTGATCGCTTCGCATTCAAAGGTATCGTGGGAAATTGAAATTCTGCTTCATTGGGAAGACGAAAAGCACTAAGCAGAAAATGAAGCAAAACTTCTTTTAACGCACGAGAAAGCACTACATAATTTCATGAAATTAATAAATTACTTGCTTTCATATCGCAAAAGCAAATGTGTCACTACCACTGAATATCTGAAAGTAGCTGCAAGTCATATCTGTTTAGAAGAGTCCCCTTCTTCCCCTTGGCACCACTCCAAAAAGCACTCATGGCTCCATCATACAGATGAACTCATGGTTCAAATAAAATGCTTCCTTATTACAAAAGTTGTATAGTCCATAATAAGAGGACAGCATTTGATTGGCTTAAACAGTTTACACTCACACCTTCACTATCCTTTACCAATGTTGCCGCCACTTGTTTCTTTGCAGGCTTGCTTGGGAGGTTCTCACGAGAGATGTGCATGAAGAAGGAAGTGTGCGCCTCTCATCATTTTTGCGCGATAAAACTCTTCATTATTTGCGGATTCCATCCTAAAGTCTATTTAATATTGAGTAAGTTGTTTTTATTAGGCAGTGCATGTTTGCGCAAGCATTTGTTTGCCGTTTATAGCACCCACTTTTCATAATAAGTACGTTGGCATTTCAGTCTGCTGAAGTAAGGCTCAACCGTGTAACATTAGCCTCAATGCAAGTAATTTTGTTGCCGAATGTTAATTCCTGACATAAGTTTTGAAATCTTGAGAAATTCAGGAGTGCTTATGATTGCTAAGACCACACTTGAAAGCGGCGCACCTTTGTACCAAGTGAACCATTGCAACGGTCTTGGTAAAAGAGCGGAAGGTATTATTTCTTTGGCTAGGGTTCCTATTGGTGACCCAATAAGCAGGAAATAGTGTGAAAGAAACACGAGTGTATGAAAAAAATACATTCAGCAAGCAGTCGTTATTTATCTCTCATTCGCAAAGGGAATGTAAAAAAAATTAATGTAAGAAAAATATCCGAAACGACTCCTGAATCAGGACTGCTGAATACCAAGGCACCAATTAAGCTACAAGGCACGATTGAACAGGGAAGCGCTGTAAATACAATCGGGATGCCTCTGGAAACCATTTCGCACCTTACCTATAGTGCCCTGTCCTTAACGCGCGCTTATGCATAACACTTCTGTTCGCATCTCGTGAGATTACCAAGGATCAGTAAATAAACCGCCAGCAGAAGGAACTGATGAGAGGCAGACGGCGCCCGGCGCTCCCGCCTTTAAAAGGAAATGCCCTACTTGGGGGCGGGTTTTTATTTGGTGGTTGTTTGCTGCTGTAGCCGCCCATGGCGCGCTCGGCAGCTGTTTTAACTTGTAAGACCTCCATAATTCGCAGGTATGGTTTTTTCTGTCCGGTTTTCTCTGAGCGTTTCTTTTCGTAACCGTGGCTGCCCAGCCGCGTATTCTACAATGACCTCTAAGGATAGTGGTATCCTGAACTCTGTCCATGTTAAAAAGCGATAGTTGTATCCTAAACAGTGGTGCATGTTAATAACTTTCAAGAATTGATGTTATGTGTGTCATATGAAATGGTTACCGAGTTGTTGTTTATTGTGTATTGTGGTTGTGTATGTGTAATCGTTCATCCTTTCTTCATTGTTCAAAAGCATATCATCTATCATAATTCCCTTTTCTAATAAAGAAGGGGTAATATTGTAGTACAGGTCTCTGCAGGATCAGACGTAGATTGGAAAAAATTTCACCCTTATGTCTCCACGGTAATATGAGTAAAACTATTTAAAATTTAATGCAGCAGGGAAACTTACGATGGACAAATGAACAATGATACACATCCGGTGCAGCATGTTCGAAACAAAACTTAATATTGCTACAGAAATCAGCGCGAAACGCATTGGCAACAAATTCATTTCTTGTCATGAATTACAATTTCGGCCACAATGCAGTTCGGTTCCTTCTTTATGTTATGCGTATTTTTCAAAAAAATACTTTGTACTACTTATGCACAGTGCTTCTCTCGGTCCTTCGTTGAGCAGTCTTAAAATTTTAACAATCATACGAACCGCAGAGCTCCGCATTTCTGCCTTTTGCAGTGATGTGGATATATGGTTAATGTCTTACTCTGTTTGAAAACGTGAAATGCGCAAATATTGCCAGCACTGTTGAGGGTGTTCTTCCAATACCTTCCACACAGTACCTTCTCTCTGTTGCACGAATGAGGGCATTCCGTTTCGAGGTACGGCGAAGACTCCCTGTACGCGTGGGATATACGCGTGGTGACTAGTTGAGCATATTCTTTTTTTTAACAGAAAGCATTCGCGCCCTTGAAAGCTTAATGCACGTTTCGGGACCTACGTCATTGAAACGTGCATTTGATTTCCTTTCATACAGACTATTATAAAAATGCACAAAATCACCGTTGCACTTATTTAGTTCTTTGTCATTCAATGCTAAGAACAGTTCTTATACACCTAATTCTAAGCAACGTGGTGAAATTTGCTTAGCTGATACATGTGGTTAAGGTTGGATCTTAGATATGATCCCCGAAAATTTTTTGAGCAGTAAAAACTTGAAGAAATAATGTCATGAGGCAAGTACAAAAGACAAGCGAATTAAAACGCATGCTATCGCAAGCGGCGCGCCAATCAAGGTCCATCACTGCTCGAATAACGGGGAAAACTGTCTCCAATAAAGCCCTGTAATGACGCCTGACTGGGGCGCTACCCGGTCGAGTTTTCGAGCTAATGTATTACAATGGTGTCCCAATCAGCAGCCAGTAATGCTGTGCAAGGATATTTATTCGCTTCATTGGCATTCCTTGGACATTCAACATTAGTTGTCCAAAATTATTCCTCATTCGCTTATCCTTCACAGGCAGCCGGACAAGCTCACCGGCCATCCAATAGGTCCCAAGCTTATCCACTCGTTGTTTATCACAGGTTTGCAGCCACACTACCTGGCTGCCCAGTATTGCCAGTCCAAGCTAATCCAACGCTTGTTTGCCAGTGGCATCCTGCCACACCCACTGGCTACCGAACATATCCCAACCAAGCTTAGCAGCTGGTTGTTCACCGCATGCATCCAGGCAAACTCATTACTGGTTATCCAAGATTTTCATTATGCCTTCTGTGCGTTGCAGTGCCAAATCTATCTGTGACGAATGTCTCATTTCGCAACCTTTTTCTATGCAACGAATTTGTGAGTACAACATTCTAGAGTTACATGCACTGAAAATGAGTAAACTAGGAGGTTTAATGTTTGAACATTTATGAAAAACATAACTAAGATACATAGGTCTGGGCGGGCGAATAGAGGCTGCGCGGAAGCAATTATTCCTGTTGGGTATCATCAGGGCTCACCCGCTTCATCGAAGGGTCCGCTGCTGGAACAGGGTCCAGGCTTTAAGGAACGGCTGCTCTGAGGGCAGGCCCGGGTGCCATTCCATCCAGCTCGTCATCCATGTGCTTGTTACAGCCCCCTCCCCTTGTCACATGCTGCGGGCTGCCGCCTACCGATGTATGCCTAGACAACTTGCACAGCTGTCCTCTCTTTTTCAGTGGTGGCATCTGCTTGTACAAACCGCAAAAGAAAGAGTTATTTGGCAAAACGCATTTTGGAGAGTTGTATCTAGGATAGCTAGTACATACAGTAAGGATTAGAAATAAAAATATCACCTTTAGCCTCTCTGAGAGCCTTGTGAAAATAAAGCATTTCTTGCTGAACTTAAGCTGAAGGGAAAGGCCCAAAATTAGTTTTATAATACTGGCCGCAACATCCGGTATCTAGCGGCTTCCTACCTGGGCGAGCTTCCAGCGCTGAAAGCAAGAAATAAATAATTGTGAATACCAATTTGAAATCACAACAAGAGAATGTCTGCCACGACAAAACAAACTGCTCGTCATGTTTGTCATGCCCGTTGAGTCTTACAGCGCAAAAAGGATAAAGAACAAGCTTGAAGAAGCACAGCGATCGTTGGCCTTTTTTTTTGTAAAAGCGTGATATCTCCGTGTCTCACAAATCAGTTTCAATAAGCATCCGCTTTCTACACCGACCCAAGGAACACGTCCGCGCAGAGAAATACCCTGACATGACTTAAAAAATGCCATGCTCCTTGTGCGAGGTCCCATTCATTGGCGAGACAAAAAAATGCTGTAGCCTAACTCAGCTGAGCAGGTTATACGGAGCGGAAACCAGCTGCTGCGGCTTCGTTCCGCTTTCTGTGATAGGGATCTCTAAAAGCAGCCCGGCGTTTCCAAAGCTATGTCGATGAACTCGTCCCGACGACCGGTTCTGGCTCCATATCTCTGCGTTCTCTAGGCTGTTGTGGTTCCACGGGCCTTACAACGGGCTCTATGTGTATCCACCTCCACTAACCTATGCGGATAGAGAAGTCAGAGAATAGTGCAGCGACGACAAACAGAAAAGGACAGAGAAAAGAGACGCGCTTGCGGCGGACGGCCGGCGCAAGTGGGGTCATTTGATTTCTCAGCCCCGTAGGGCCAGGTGCCGCAGACCTACCCCGCTGTCCTCGCGTTATCTAGGTGGCGAGCGCTGCCCTTTTATCTAGCAAGAAACCAAGAAAAAATTATTCGATATTATTAACTAACCTGTACTGTTAGATTTGAATGTATTTTTTAACTTATGCACTCATTCACTGTTTTTGCCCTTATCTTGTTCACATATTTTGTTTCATTTGTTCCTTGTTATTCTTCCCATCATATATATTTTATGTCCTTCTAAACTGTCGTGCTTGCTGCAATGTGGTTCGGGGAGACGGGGCCAGTCAAGCTGCCCTTGACGCAGCTTTTATCCCGTCACCGTCCCCACACATCGTACATGCCCTGTACTTGTTGTGGGAAATAAACTGAAACTGAAACTACGCGATACTAGTGGCGCGAGCGAGTGGTGGAAGCGACGGTTGGCGCAGCAGCAGACGTGACTGCGAAGGGCGCAGCTGTGGCGGCGGCGTGCTTCCTTTTAAAGGTCGCTTTAGGAACAGATTTGAACTTGAGCACTGCATGCGAGAAGCGGAGCGAAGCCATAATCAGAGAATCGGACAACAATACAAATGACGTCCGGGCGGTGTACAGTCAAACCCGGATATATCGAACTCGTAAAAAAACGGGAATCACTTCGATATATCGTGTAATTCGAAATACAACTTTTAACAAATTTGGCAATGTACAAACCGCACCTCAGTAAAAAGCATTCTTTATTTGATAAAAACATGTACGGTGGGACTATTAATGCGAGAAATAGTCGTTGATCTTCTTCTGCTTTTTGATTTTGAAAGCATTATTAAGCATGCACTTCTCAACGTTATCGAGCGACTGAGAACAGCTGAGCCCACAGCCTTCTATTGACTCACAGTGACGGCGAACAACGCTCAGCGCGTTAAGTGCGTCGGAACACGATGGCGGGTACGAACTCGTCGTATCCTGACAGTTACTGTCGCCGGCGGCATCACGTGGCTGCGAGTAAACAGAGTGCGCGGTCGAACCACTTCTGCTAGGGGTGGCTGGGTGGCTGTCTGAGGGAGCGAGAGCAGCGCTGGGACTCTATTTATAGCAGCGCCGTGCGAGCGCTGTTGGGCTAAACCACTTTGGCCAAGTGGGGGGGGGGGGGGGGGGATGGATGTTGGCGCAGCTCGCCCGGCCGCCACGCGGGAAAGCCAACTTCTGGAGCAGTTTTGCGCGGCTTGAAGTTCGATATATCAAGCGCGGCTGCTATTTTTGTTCGATATATTAGTATTTTTTGCTATATATTCTTATTTTAGCAATACAATGTTCATAAATTGTTCGATATACGGGGTAATTCGATGTAAACGGGTTCGATATAGTCGGGTTTGACTGTATTAGGTAGACAACACCCTCGCCGAACACTGTGAACGCATAGAGAACAGAATCGCCTTGAGAGATGAGCGTGTTGGCTGTGAAACGCAATCCGCTAGAGAAGAGCAACGTTGAGTCCTGGAATATCCGGCTCATAAAGGCGACTGTAAACGGAGCAAAGGGAAATCACCCCTCCTCGTACGTTGATTTCGCCACTTGTTAACAGAGTGAAACCGAAGGCCGTTTCCTGATGCTGCTGGCTCTAATTTGAGCCACCCCTCGAAAAGAAACCGAGTCGGTCTCAAAATGTTAGGTTGAAAAGAAGTTATTGTTTGTGTAAGTACTTTCCAACCTTTCTTCTCTTTCAAAATTGTGCTTTGACTATCGACCATTGCAAAAAATCTCTGCTCAAAATAAGCTGTGCTACGGCGATGCCACATCTAGAGAACTGTACCGAAGACGTACAGAACGCAAATTACATCCACTGTCCACCGGTGCGCAATGACTCATAGGTTTGCTGCCTTAAAATACATATGAAAAAAAGCAGCAAAATCTGGTGGACACAAGAGCATATAGGAGCTAAATTTTATACGAGGCGAAATATCATGCCCGAGGAAGAATTCATGATTTATATATTGTCACGTACAAGTGACGGCTGGCCGGCGGGCAGCAAAAGATCGAAAAGGGTTTCGTAACAAACTCTATTTTGGCTAACATATGTGCTAGGAAGTCCACATTTATTTGATGTCTCGGTAGCCGCGGCTAGTGAGTCAGCCGACGGAGCGGGCTGTTGACGTTGCTGGCTGGTCGGGCTGGTTGATGAGAGCGTTCTCTGTTGCACGAGCGAGAGCTTCTGGACTGCGCGAGCCAGGTCGCGCTCCGAGCTTCGTCTTCATCAGCGACGCTGACGATGCCACCGCCGCTACACATACGCCCACAATGAACTGAATCACTCGGCGGCGGCGTAGCAACAAGATTCCTCGGTGGTCGTTGGACAGAATGACCGCTTCTCTCTGCCGTGCTCAGTTTAAAGCTGATAGCAATCTTCTGAGATAAGGCGTGAGAAGTTACTACAACATTCTGGAACAACATATAATCGGCTCCGCCTGGATACGATCAATCGGGATACATATGGTCACGTCTTGAATCGCAAACAAAGCGATAAACGGGATTCCGGCAGCTTTGAAGAATGAACAAACACTACAAAGTTTCGTGGCAATATGTAACGTCCACCGGCGCGCAAGGAGCCATTATTTCGCCGTGAATAAAGAAGATCATGCGCCAAGTCAGCGATGCAATATAGAGATGAAACATTCAACTGTACGGCCTGCTTCCCTGAATTTCTCCATTTTTTATATAGGCATTTTCAGTTGGAATAGCGCTTCTTTCTGCATACCATTGACATTTTTATGATGCGTCTGAGTAGATACCACGTGCTAAGTGGCAGGCTGTTTAACCAATATTGAGTAGTTAGGTTTTCAACTATCAATGTTAGGTTTCGTAATTACTGAGGGGAGTGTCACCTACCCTATGTAACCTCTATATTACTTTTTAGAATTACGTAAACACGGTTACTCTGCGCACTGGGAACCAACAACTTTTGGCCAAATCACGTCAGATTACATAAGCTTTCGAGAAGCTTGCAGGAACAGAAACTCCTCTAGCCAAAATAGCGAAAAATTGCCGAAGTTTGTTAGACTACAGCGCTAAGGGTAACCTCTTTTTCGCAACTCCAAAAACTGATTTGGATATTGCTGTGTGTTACGTGCCTCTCGATGAATTAGGAGCATAACACTAATGGACAAAAAGCTACTTATTCGAGATGAGTTAACCAGCCTGCTAGTTAGCACATCTTAGCTGTGTTGTCATGTACATCACTAACAATTCCATGCCTGAAAAAGCGCTCTTCGAACTTATAGCCTATTTTTAAAAATTGCTGAAAGTGTTACGTGATACACCCATTATAACACATTTGTTAATAGCCCTTGAGTGTTCAGCTTCATTGGTATCGTTCGACATAATCTGGCAATCCATTCTACACTGAAATTTAGTACCGACAAAGGCTAACCGATAACGTCTGTATTCTGCAGATGACTGGTCGCCAGTTATATACACGTACGAAGCAATAACTACCACAAAGAAAAAAAGACAAGAAATGTATTCACGTATACAGCAGATTGCTCTAAATAGTTGGCGATGCCTATGAAAAAGTACCAACTGCGGAATAAAAAAAAACAGGTCCGAAAGGCTGCGCGCTGCATCAGCCAACCGAAATTGTGGTTGCAGCGGGGGTGCGGCAAGCAGTGAGAAACAGGCAGAGGGTTCACACAAGACAGAAGCCTCAAAAACGCCGCAAGGTCAAGAGAAGAGAATGAGATTCTTGGGGACGATGGTGGAAAGCGAATATGAGGCGCGGCCAGTGATGATCGACGAGGTAATGGTCGCTGACGAGGTGACGAGGAGAGGGTCGCTGCGCCGCGCTGGGTTGGGTGGGGGGGGGGGGGAGGGGATTTATAAGGATAGTAATGGGAAGGGACCCTCGTGTGCCAGGTAGGGCGGAAATAGGCCAGGGAGGAAATAGGCCGAAAATGGGTATCTTATCGACAAAAGAAACAACAAGTGCCGGTCCTCATCCTGGCTAAAATAAAGCAGACCTCTCTTCGCTGGCTGTCTGAAGTTCACGATGCAACAAACGGGGTGCTAAGAAAATTCTGGAACCATATACGCTGGCTGGGCAAAGCGAATCACAGAAAGAAGGAACAGATTCATGATGCCTAGTGAAATTCTTTAGAGGGAGATGACGCTGTGAACTGCATTTCATCAGTTACAGCTGAGTTATTTAAGAAAGACGATAAAGTAATCAGCCCAAATAAGAGAGCAACACGATACAGCACAAAAGAAAACAGCGTAGACGAATCTTAACTGGAAAAAGGCGGAAGCAAATATTCCAAGATGTACGTCCGCAGGGATAGACGAAATTCTAGTCAACCTAATTAATGAACTTGGCCCGATAGGCAAGGAAACGCTGATAAAAAAGTATTGGAGACAGTGATAAGAAATAACCAAATTCCGCACTGCTGGAAACCGAGTAACACAAATTTGATTTATAAAGGAAAAGGTGACAAGACGAAGGCAAAATCCTTCCGAACGATTACGATAACATCTGTTATATAAAGGCTGGTGATGCAGGCGGTGAAAATAAAAATGCAGTCATGGATAGAAAGTAATAGGATACTCAGAGAACTTCAGAATGGCTTCATAAGTTGTAGGCGCTTGGATGATAGCCTGTTCGTGCTTACAGAGTGCATAGAAATAGCTAAGGCGGAAAACAGACCTCTGTACTTAGCCTTCCTGGACATAAGCGGTGCGTACGACAACGTGAACCGTGAAATTCTGTGAAACATATTAAAAGGTGAAGGTGTCGGTCATGAGGTAATTGATTTCCTACGGGAAATATATCGAGAAAATGAAGTTAAAATAACATGAGAAGGAATTAACAGTATAACAACCGCCGCTATACATAAAGTGTTAGGGCAAGGTTGTCCTTTATCACCGCTGCTATTCATGCATTATATGATATACATAGAAGGAACGCTACATGGAAGCAATCTAGGTTATAATCTGTCGTACATGTTAGGCGGAAGGGTTGTTGAGCAACGACTACCGGGTTTAATGTAAGCGGACGGTATTTTACTGTTAGCAGATAGCGAGGAAGATTTTCAAACTTTGGTTATTTGCACTGGAGACGAAGGAGAAAGTCTAGGTTTCAGTTTTAGTGCAACTAAGTCAGGTTTGATGCTTCTCAACGGTAAAACTGATCAGGAGCTTACAATACAAGTCCATAAAATACCCCGAGTGGCCGAATACAAATTTCTCGGAGTATGGGTAAACGTAGGGCCTTGCCTAATTTACCTAGATTTATTTGAATATTCGAGGACGGCAGCATCTTCAAGGCGGTACTGTCTCTATGGGAAGAGTACGGCTTCTCCGGCGCCGGCAAGTCTATAGAGATCACGCTAATCAAAGGAAGCTTGCTCTGAAGAGGCGGCCATGGCTTCCCAGGCTGTGCACCGACGAGACCATGGAGACGACCACCGGTCCAGCGCGACCGCTTGCTTAGTGGGGATGAGTCAACGATCGTGGACGGTGACGAGTCAGTGGCCGATATGGCTGACGTGGACAACGACTGCTTCAAACTAGTGAGTCATCGCAAGCAACGAATAATCGGGATCCCGTTAGTGGTTGAGCCCACATAGAAAGGGGTTGATTTAAGGGAGAAGAATCCCATCTTACTTTTTGCGGCCATTCAATCACTGCTGGGATCAGCTCCGATCCGTAGTCGGTGCACCATGCACGGGGCTCTTCAGCTGGAAGTCTCGGCGGAAGAGCAGGTTGACAAGCTCCTGCAGAGCTCTCAGATTTATGGCATCAAAGTTAACGTGCGGTTGCCCCATTCCTACATGAAGAACACATGTGTTATTAAGGGTGTACCAAAGTGGTATTCAGAACGCGACCTACTCGATTATCTGAAACCACAAGGTGTACTGCACATGAGACGACTTCTGCGTCGTGTGGAGTCTCCAGGAAAAGAATGGGCTGCATAACCTACCAACTCTATCATGTTTACATTCGCTCCCAACTCAGAGCGCCCCAAAAAATTGATCTGAGATGCACAAAACACGCAGTTGCAGATTTCACTGAAGCTCCTCCACGGTGTTTTAGATGCCAACGGTTTGGCCACGTGGCCAAAGTTTGAAAAAAGGATCAACACCGTAAGCGGTGCGGAGGCGACCACGACTTTAATACCTGCAAGGCCGAGTTTGCTTGCGTCAATTGCGGTGGTGATCATCCAGCGAGTTTCGGAGGCTGCCCCTTCCGTGTGAGCGCTCTGCACCGTCGAATATTCTTTATTGCTGCTCCCATAACCGAACCGACTGAGACGCCTGTCCCAGCATTAGACGAGTTCCCAGTTTTGGAATCTGATATTGTTGCGTTACGCAACAATGTCCCTAAGAGACATGAGTGCAGCAAGACGCCAAGGTCGAGTGCGCGCGAGTCTGTTGTTCGACCTCCAGCAAAAAGTGTCCGTGTTCCTGAGCGGCCGGATCATAGCCAGACTCGACGGCAAGGTGGACTCTCATATGCACAAGTGACAAAAAAAAACAGCTACTGCGGCCAAGAGTGTGTCCCCATCGGCATCTTTTCTCGATGTTGTGAGTGTGTTGCACAAAATAAGGAGCTCAAAAGTCAAGGTATGTCTGACCTTCTTCATGATTTGTTTGGGGCCCTGCGTTCACATGTTCCAGCGAAGGCGCCACGTAACATTAAGAACTTCCTACAACTGGTGCTTTCTTTTGAGTCACTAATTACCACCTTAGCAGGGAACTTCCTTGCCATCAAATATGGATGCGGTTAAACCTCGTGGATCTCATATGCGCCGAAAAGTGCCCTTTATATTGCAGTGAAACTGCGCTGGGATTTTAAGCCGGTTAGTTGAACTAAATCTATTCTTGAAAGAGACTTGTGTTTCAGTATTGGCCCTGTCAGAAGCTGGCCTGCCAAGCGGGAGATGTTTGACTGGATATGTCGCCCATAATAACTGCAGCACAAATCATTTCTTTCAGAAAGTGCCGCGCTTTACATAAGAATGGAAATTCCACATGTTTCTCTAAGCGTTGCCGATCTTTGCACGGATGACATTAAGGTAGCGGCTGTGAGAATACATCTCAGCTCTCGAAACCTTTCTATTGCATCCTTGTACGTATATCCGCGGAAGAAGGTAGCATTGGATTTGTTTCTACAGCAGCTCTGCGACCACTGCCAAGCTCCCCGAATCATCTGCGGTGATTTTAACGCCCATCATGCCGTCTGGGGTGACAAGAACACGGGTTCCCGTGGACGCAAACTCGTAGACGATATTGACAGTTTGTACCTGTGTGTTGCCAATGACGGAAGACCTACTTTCTTCCGGCCTCCAGCCTCAGCGACAGCTATAGACCTGACACTGCATACACCTGACGTCCGCGTGAGGTGGTCAACAGTGCCTGACCGCATGGGAAGTGATCACAATCCGATTTTTGTGTCTGCTGCCGACTTTCGTGTTCATGGTCCTAAATGTAGCAATGTGGTCAACTGGGACAAGTACAGAGAGCACCTAGAACGTGTTTCTGGTGATGTTGTTGACAAAATGATTTCTAGTAAGCCAGCAGCAACTACAGCGGTCAAGTTACTTGATCATTTTCCGGCCCCGGATTTAAAACAAAGGAACCTTTGCGCAGCGAGAAAAAGGGCGGAGCGCCAACTCGTGCGGAAGAAGGACGGCAGGAAACTGAAGACGACCTTCAATAGGCTGAATTCTGCCATTCGACGGCACACGAACAAGCTGTACAGGTTGCAATGGGCCTCATTCTGCGCTAGTCTGACTGTTCTCACCGATGACGAGAATATGGCGAGTTATTGGCAGCCTTGCGGGAGAATATCGCCCTTCGAAGCCTTTTAAAGCTCTTGCAATACGCAAGGAAAAACCCATTGCGTGCTTGGCAGAAGAATTTGCAGACGCACCCGTATGTGCTAATTCTGGAATAGGTATATATGCACCACCTGCTTCCTCCAGGTCTATCAGGGACGTCCCGTTCACGCTTCGGGAGCTTCAGACTGCGCTCAGTGCCCTGCGGCGCCGGTGTGCACCAGGTCTCGACGGCATCACCAATCAAATGTTGAATAATCTGCCCTTGCAACTCAGGAAGGAGGTTCTCAACTTCATCAATCGAGTTTGGGAGACCGGCGATGTTCCTCCGTCATGGAAGGTGCCACATGTAGTTCCAGTACTGATGCCTGGCAAAGACATGACAGACCTTGCCTCGCAACGCCCTTTGTCATTGACCTCTTGTGTAGCTAAGTTGATGGAGAAGCTGGTAAATGAACACTTATCGTGGTACCTTGAGGACAGCAAGGCACTGCAGACATGTATGACAGGATTCCGCCGAGGTTTTAGTGCCCAAGATAGTGTCCTATACTTGGTGAGTCACACTGAACACCAGAGAGTTTTCGGCCTTTCCTCCTTAGCCATTTTCCTTGACGTTGCGAAAGCTTACGACAACGTCCTGCAGAGCTCAATTCTAAACCGTTTTCAAGGCATGGGCATACATGGCCATATGTTAAGATTCATTTACAAGCTTATAAGTGACCGCGCGATTCGTGTACGGTTAGGGAGTGCGTTAAGCACCGAAAGTGTTCTATCACGTGGTGTGCCTGAAGGAAGAGTTTTTTTTCCCCCACGCTCTTTAACGTCGTAACGGCTGGCCTTCCCGATTCGTTGAAAAAAAGGTGCAGGCAAGTGCGTACGTCAATATATGCTGACGACATATGTATTTGGATTACTGGCTACCAACACAAGCGATTAGCCCTGATAGCTCTACAGGTTGTACTTTCGGCACAAGCTTACCTTCAAGGTGTAGGATTGTCTCTGTCAGTGAAAAAATCTGGCTTTGTTCTGTTTCCAGGTGTAGGAAGACGTCACGCGCGGTTGAAGATAGACCTCGGTAACTCTTGCATCCGTCAATTCAACCACACGCGTTTCCTGGGCGTCATTATTGACTCCGTCTACAGTGGCGAAAAGCTGTAGATGCGATTGTTTCATCTATATGTTCCTGTCTCAGTGTGATCCGTAGAATTGCGCGTGAGCAATTGGGAAACCATCCTTCTTCAATGGTCAAACTTCATAAAGCGCTGGTGGTCAGTCGCATAATGTATCAATTACCTTTAATTTCCTCCTCGGCATCACAGCTTGAACGTCTCGAAGTTGTCAACAGAAAGGGCCTAAGAAGAGCCATTGTAGTTCCTCAGGTGGCTGCGAATAAGGCAGTACTTCATGAGTGTCTATCGAAACCTCTTAGCCTTCTCGCTTCTCAGAGACTACTAATGCATCTTGGCCGCCTAGGAGACACGGTAGCTGGGCGATCCCTTCTCCAGCGGCTATGCAAGAGATATGAGTCGAAGGCTTACTTGGCACTCAATACTCTTAGTTCTTTAGGCCTTGATGTCCGAAGGCAAATGAAACGGTTGAAACCTCCCTGGTCTTGTGTACCCGAGTGGAAACGAGACATGCAGAAGGGAGACTGCACGCCTTCTTTTAACATTTCTGCAGGACACGGATCTTGTTTCTAACTGGTGACAGCAGAAACTGACTATGGCCTACTGTGATTGAATGTGTGCGGAAATGGTGTCTTCCGGAGTGGAATACGTTATACTGTGAGCGAATGTGTGTATGTATTGTTGCACTACAAGGGAATATGTTCTCTTGTGCCTGAATATGTGCATAGATGGTGACTTCTGGAGTGGACTGTGATGTGGACTGTGTGGATTGATTGTGTGCATAGATTGTGACTGTGGGAGAGAAAGTGTGCTATTACAAGTTACTGTGCGCATAGCGGAGTACATGCGACAGGGTTTGGGACATTGGTAATATAAAAAGGACGCTACGGTGGAGCAATTGCCGGCAGAACAAAGCAAGGCTAACCCCACCTGTAGCATTCAACACCTCAACTCAACTCAACGAAGGGCATATTTCAGAAGGGTATATGCTTGGGCTTGTTGGTTCATAACTTCAAGGTCAAAAACGTAGCGCAAAGAAACGAGGACACAGAAAGACGGACAACACACGCCGCTTACTTCCAACAATGGTTTATTTCAGGAAGGAAAAGTGGTTTTATAACGAAATCACGACCACCACGCTGACAAACCATGTGCTAGCAACGCGTATCAGCCAGATATGCGAGCTCTTTCGCCATGAATGATACAGAGGGGGTACTCACACAATCATCTTTCAAAAGTGATATCCATTCCGCTTCTATAATTTCTCGTGTCAACCGGTTATTGTGCACTTTTAAAACCATGCATTGTTCAAGAAGCGGTATGCAGTGACATGACCGGCAGTGGACTGACAACCCTTTTCCACGCATATCATCTACGTCACGCCCATGCTCTCGAAGCCTATCATTCAGGCATCTGCCGGTTTGCCCTACATACTGCTTGCCACAGGAAAGGGGAATTTGATAAATGACGTTTTCAATACAATGGACAAACTTTTTCCTATGTTTTTTCGTTCAACCAACACCGTTTTTAGATTTTTTGAAATGTTTCGTACACAGATGACTCAACTTCTTAGGCGCCGAAAAAACCACTCTGGCTCCCGAACGTTGCGCTATTTTTTTGAGATTATGAGAAAACTTATGAAAATAAGGAATGACGGCAACTTTTTCTTTCTTACTCATGGCTTCCTGGCTATCCTGGCCTTTTTTATTGCAGACTTTCTTCAAAACACCTTCCGCCACTGACACTAGGACATGGGAAGGGTAACCAGCATTCTCAAGCCTCTTACATTGCTGAGAAAAACTTTCATGCATGAGGTGCGGGCAAGACTTCTTCAAACAATTAAAAAATGAAAGGCTAGCAATAGATCTTTTTACGAGCTTAGAATGGGCTGAATGAAAAGGTAACAATGGTTTTTCGCCGCGGGGTTTGAACATCCAGCACGTCCGATCATGATGCATTGTGATGCTGATGTCAAGGAATTGGATTACCCTGTTTTCAGGTAGTTCAAACGTTAGTTCAAGAGGACTAAAATGGTACAAAAAAGGTTGAGAACATTAAGAACATTATCCTTAAAGGAACTGTCATTACTGTTAAGAACAATCAGAAAGTCGTCAACGTACCTAAAAATATTGATTACATTGGTATCTTTTACAATATCAGCAAACGACCTATCCAAACGGGCTAAAAACAAATCGCTGAGGATGGGTGCAATGCAGGAACCTATACAGATGCCATCTTTCTGAAGATAAGCTTTTTCATCCCATACAATGAACGTTGACTTGATATATAATTTCAAAAGTTCTATAAATCCTTTCACCGAGATGCCAGAAGCATTTTGAAAAGCAATCGGCCCTTGCTGGTCTATACATTCTTCAATACAAGATAACAAAGCATCATGCGGAATGGAATAATACAGATCTTTTATGTCCACAGAGAAAGCGCATAGGCCTTGTCCTTCATGTGACCTGAAAAAATCTAGAACCTGCTCAGAATTACGGACAAGAAAGGGATCCTGAATAGAAAGCAGCTTTAGTTTTTTTTGTAGGCACATGGCAACCGATTTTTGCCAGGTACCATTCTCGGATACAATAACTCGGAAAGGAACATCAGTTTTATGGGTTTTTGTATTGAAGAAAACGTGAATGAAGTCCTTTTTACAATCCGTAATTCTTTTCAAAACAGAACCAAGGTCTAACTTTTTGCACAGTTTCTTCGCTTCAGCTTTTTTCTTTAAAATGTTTACAGTTGGGTGGCAGTTGAAAGCGGACGACAGAGCTTCACACGCTTTTTCATTAAACATACCAGACGGAAACACGGCAAACCCTCCTTCTCCATTGTATTGAAAATGTCATTTATCGAATTCCTCTTTCCTGTGGCAAGCAGTATGTAGGGCAAACCGGCAGATGCCTGAATAATAGGCTTCGAGAGCATGGGCGTGACGTAGATGATATGCGTGGAAAAGGGTTGTCAGTCCACTGCCGGTCATTTCACTGCATACCGCTTCTTGAACAATGCATGGTTTTAAAAGTGCACAATAACCGGTTGACACGAGAAATCATAGAAGCGGAATGGATATCACTTTTGAAAGATGATTGTGTGAGTACCCCCTCTGTATCATTCATGGCGAAAGAGCTCGCATATCTGGCTGATACGCGTTGCTAGCA
This sequence comes from Amblyomma americanum, assembly GCF_052857255.1. Classification (NCBI taxonomy): domain Eukaryota; kingdom Metazoa; phylum Arthropoda; class Arachnida; order Ixodida; family Ixodidae; genus Amblyomma; species Amblyomma americanum. The sequence continues at coordinate 152,367,926 of NC_135502.1, forward strand.
CATGGTTTGTCAGCGTGTTGGTCGTGATTTCGTTATAAAACCACTTTTTCTTTCTGAAATAAACCATTGTTGGAAGTAAGCGCCGTGTATTGTCCGTCTTTCTGTGTCCTCGTTTCTTTGCGCTACGTTTTTCACCTTGAAGTTATGAACCAACAAGCCCAAGCATATACCCTTCTGAAATATATTTCTAGTACAACGGGCCCTTTTATGTGTTCGGTGGATACTTCGACTGTCATAGCCATCATTGCTGTGGCAACAAGTCGCGCTAGGACATTATCGTTTTGCTGCCGGAATAATCTTCTACCAGATGAGGTGAGGCGTCTCTTCGGTGGGTTTATCCCTTCACGAGGACATGGCGTCAGAGTGTGCAAGATTCTGAAGGCTGAGTCGTTTCGACAAGCTCGTCTCTACAAGGAATTGCTGCATCTTCTTGTTCACCAAAGGTCGAGCCAATCCACAGCAAGGAACAAGCTTCGAGAGTGCCAGCGGCTTGTCAGTCAGACTACGGACTTCGTTTGGCAGCGACAACTGAGCTCTCTCAGAAGTCAGCTTGGCAACAAGCCATCTTCACCCCGGTATGTCATCCATACCCCGCAAGGACTGGATCTTCCTGACCATGTGAAATCTGTTCTATCGTTGGGTCCTAAGTTTGCTCTGGAACCAAGTACGTCTTCAGCGGAGCGGCTCACGTTCGTTCACCAGATTTCCCGAATCGTCCCTGAACAAGAGGCTGACCGGTGTGTTTCGGCAGGCGTCGATACCTTGGTGAGATGTAAGTGGCAGCCTTCCAGACTTCCTGTAAATCGTGTTAAGTCGTATCTCGAGAAGCATTCATTGTGCCTCCTTTCTGCGGATAAAGAAAGAGGGTTTGTCGCGTTTCCGTCTGGTATGTTTAATGAAAAAGTGTGTGAAGCTCTGTCGTCCGCTTTCAACTGCCACCCAACTGTAAACATTTTAAAGAAAAAAGCTGAAGCGAAGAAACTGTGCAAAAAGTTAGACCTTGGTTCTGTTTTGAAAAGAATTACGGATTGTAAAAAAAACTTCCTTCACGTTTTCTTCAATGCAAAAACCCATAAAACTGATGTTCCTTTCCGAGTTATTGTATCCGAGAATGGTACTTGGCAAAAATCGGTTGCCATGTGCCTACAAGAAAAACTAAAGCTGCTTTCTATTCAGGATCCCTTTCTTGTCCGTAATTCTGAGCAGGTTCTCGATTTTTTCAGGTCACATGAAGGACAAGGCCTATGCACTTTCTCTGTGGACATAAAAGATCTCTATTATTCCATTCCGCATGATGCTTTGTTATCTTGTATTGAAGAATGTATAGACCAGCAAGGGCCGATTGCTTTTCAAAATGCTTCTGGCATCTCGGTGAATGGATATATAGAACTTTAGAAACTATATATCAAGTCAACGTTCATTGTATCGGATGAAAAACCTCATCTTCAGAAAGATGGCATCTGTATAGGTTCCTGCATTGCACCCATCCTCAGCGAATTGTTTTTAGCCCGTTTGGATAGGTCGTTTGCTGATATTGTAAAAGATACCAATGTAATCAATATTTTTAGGTACGTTGACGACTTTCTGATTGTTCTTAACAGTAATGACAGTTCCTTTAAGGATGATGTTCTTAATGTTCTCAACCTTTTTCATAACCATTTTAGTCCTTTTGAACTAACGTTTGAACTACCTGAAAACAGGGTAATCCAATTCCTTGACATCAGCATCACAATGCATCATGATCGGACGTGCTGGATGTTCAAACCCTGCGGCGAAAAACCATTGTTACCTTTTCATTCAGCCCATTCTAAGCTCGTAAAAAGATCTATTGCTAGCCTTTCATTTTTTAATTGTTTGAAGAAGTCTTGCCCGCACCTCATGCATGAAAGTTTTTCTCAGCAATGTAAGAGGCTTGAGAATGCTGGTTACCCTTCCCATGTCCTAGTGTCTGTGGCGGAAGGTGTTTTGAAGAAAGTCTGCAATAAAAAAGGCCAGGATAACCAGGAAGCCATGAGTAAGAAAGAACAAGTTGCCGTCATTCCTTATTTTCATAAGTTTTCTCATAATCCCAAAAAAATAGCGCAACGTTCGGGAGCCAGAGTGGTTTTTTCGGCGCCTAAGAAGTTGAGTCATCTGTGTACGAAACATTTCAAAAAATCTAAAAACGGTGTTTGTTGTACGAAAAAACATAGGAAAAAGTTTTTCCATTGTATTGAAAATGTCATTTATCAAATTCCTCTTTCCTGTGGCAAGCAGTATGTAGGGCAAACCGGCAGATGCCTGAATGATAGGCTTCGTGAGCATGGGCGTGACGTAGATGATATGCGTGGAAAAGGGTTGTCAGTCCACTGCCGGTCATGTCACTGCATACCGCTTCTTGAACAATGCATGGTTTTAAAAGTGCACAATAACCGGTTGACACGAGAAATCATAGAAGCGGAATGGATATCACTTTTGAAAGATGATTGTGTGAGTACCCCCTCTGTATCATTAATGGCGAAAGAGCTCGCATATCTGGCTGATACGCGTTGCTGGCACATGGTTTGTCAGCGTGTTGGTCGTGATTTCGTTATAAAACCACTTTTTCTTTTCTGAAATAAACCATTGTTGGAAGTAAGCGCCGTGTGTTGTCCGTGATTCTGTGTCCTCGTTTCTTTGCGCTACGTTTTTCACCTTGAAGGGCATATGTACACGGAAAAGCACGAACAGCCTGTCATAGCAAAAGGGCGACGAGATGCCGCAATAATATATATGTAATTGGTTTTGGGGGGAAAGGAAATTGCGCAGTATCTGTCTCATATATCGTTGGACACCTGAACCGCGCCGTAAGGGAAGGGGTAAAGGAGGGAGTGAAAGAAGAAAGGAAGAAGAGGTACCGCAGTGGAGGGCTCCGGAATAATTTTGACCACCTGGGGATCTTTAACGTGCACTGACATCCGCAATAATGAAACATAGGGCATTTTGCGGGTAAAACAGGTACGAAGTCCTGAGAGGTATTTGGAAAGGAATAATGGTGGCGGGGTTTACTTTCGGAAATGCGGTTCTATGCTTAAGGGCATGAAGTTCAATCGCGATTAGAAGTAAATCAGAGAGCTGTTGGAAGATTAGCACAAGTTGCCAACGGGAAAACCGCAAACGAGGCAGTACAGGGGGATATGGGCTGGGCAACATTCGAAGCACTGGTAGCTCAGAGTAATGTACTATACGAAGAACGCCTGAGGAACATGGAAAATAACAGGTGGGCAGCTAAGTTATTTAAATGCCTACACAGAAATAACGTTGACTCACAATGGGGGAAACGAACTAGAAAGCTGACCAGTAAGTTTGCCAGACACGAGGAACGAGAAAGAAAGAGCATTAAACGACACGTTAAAAACGTCAAAAGTAAAAGTTAGATAGATTTAATGGAAAATAAGCATAGTGTAGAACTATATCGATACTGAAAAAGACATCAGGAAGGAAACGTTTTATGATAACTCAAGAGGCAGTGCCCTATTCTTTGAAGCTAGGTCAGGGTACCTTAGAAAGCGCCGCTACAAAAATAAATTTAACGAAGAAGATGACACATGTGCGGTGTGTGGTACATCTGTAGCAAAATAAAACACCTCATTCTAAAATGTGATGGTATCCATTCCGATGTCGATGCAGGCATAGTCACTCGTCCTGAGGCATTAGGGTTCAGAGATAACATCATCATCATCATCATCAGCCCTACTACACCCACTGCAGGGCAAAGGCCTCTCCCATGTCTCTCCAATTAACCCTATCCTTTGCCAGCTGCATCCACCCTTTGCCTGCAAACTTCTTAATCTCATCCGCCCATCTAACCTTCTGCCGCCCCCTGCTACGCTTACTTTCTCTTGGAACCCACTCCGTTACCCTTAAAGACCAGCGGTTATCTTGCCTTCGCATTACATGCCCTGCCCAAGCCCATTTCTTTCTCTTGATTTCGACTAGGATGTCATTAACCCGTGTTTGTTCCCTCACCCACTCTGCCCGCTTCCGATCTCTTAACGTTACACCTATCATTTTTCTTTCCATGGCTCGCTGCGTTGTCCTTAACTTAAGCTGAACTCTTTTCGTTAGCCTCCACGTTTCTGCCCCGTAGGTGAGTACCCGTAAGATTATGCTGTTGTACACTTTCCTCTTGAGGGAAATTGGTAAACTGCCACTCATGATCTGCGAGAATTTGCCATATGCGCTCCACCCCATTCTTATCCTTCTAGTTATCTCCCTCTCATGATCCGGATCAGCTGTCACTACCTGCCCTAAGTAGACGTATTCCGGCACCATTTCTAGGCTCTCGCTGCCAATTGTGAACTGTTGTTCCCTTGCTAGGCTGTTGAACATTACCTTGGTTTTCTGCATGTTAATTTTTAGACCCATCGATCTGCTCTGCCTGTCTAACTCGTTGATCATGATTTGCAGTTCACCTCCTGAGTGACTCAGCAAGGCAATGTCATCAGCAAATCTCAGATTATTTAGGTATTCTCCATTTATTCTTATTCCCAACTCTTCCCAATTCAGGCCTCGAAATACCTCCTGCAAACATGCGGTGAACAGCATTGGCGAGATCGTGTCTCCTTGCCTCACGCCCTTCCTTATTGGAATTTTATTGCTGACTTTATGGAGGACTATAGTAGCTGTGCAGTTGCTATATGTATCTTCCAGTGGTCGGTCCGGATCCCTTGAGCTGCCACTCCGTCATGTTCTTCGTCAGAGATAACAATAGTCATGTAAATAAATCTGTAGAGGAAATTAGCAAAAAGCAATTTGAGGATTGGTGCCTCAAAAGCAGAGAGGTGACATAAGTTTTAAAGTATAGGAAGACATTTTTTAAAGAAACTGGCGGATTTTCGTAAGAAATTACAGCAGATTTAAACAAAAATAAAGCAGAAAATTTGAGCATGGTGGTAACTAGCACCGCCTTGTTCCAAAGGGGACGCTCCTACCTTCCATCCATCCATCCGGTAGCAGGACCATGAAACTTTGAAACTTGATGAGTAGTTGCTGCCACAGATGGCGCTGTGATTTGAGGGTGATAGCAGAAGCCAAGAATTATTGAAACGTTATGAGTAAGAGCTAACGCTATTAAAAAAAAGCAGGCTATGCGCCGCGGCAGCTGCGATGAGCCCATTGAAAAATTTCGCGGAAAACTGCGTGTGGAAAATAGAAGACGGCCCCGAAGGGACGGAACGGGAAGACGCTCAACGTGGGGCAACGCGACACCCGCCCTCGCGCCGGGTCTGACCAAGGTCACAAGTGGCTCTCTCTATCTCTCTTTCTCCCGACTGCCCGAGGCCAACCGCTCGGGATGCCTTCTTTTCTCCCCTTCCCACTGTTCCCTTTTGTATTCATGTGTTTTGTGTCAAACTTCCACCCATGTAAATAAAGTCAGTGCGAAAGTGAAAGCCACCGAGAGAGCGTCGTCTTTGTGAGGCTCCCGCGCGCGGCCCCGCCGCCCGAACGAGTCTTACGCGCAGTTTTGCTTTAATTAGTGCGGTTCAGTCGTTACTTGCCGGGGTGTCAACAGTCACAGTTACTAACGTTCAGAAGACATAACATTTTTGGTGCCGAAACCCGGGAAACTTAGTTAACAGTGATCGAGAACGCCATGGAACGACTCCAGAAGAAGCAAGCCGCACTACGACAAGCGATCGACAGGATCATCACAGCAGCCACCACCCTCCTACAAGAGCCTGCAATCCAGAGCGGTGAGCTGGAAGAACAATTTTACCTCCTTGTCGAGCAATCAGAAGAGCTTAAAGCAGTTAATGAGAGCATCGAGAAGAGGGTAGACCTGCAGGAACTCGACGCCGAATTGGCAGCCGTATCTGTATTCAGTGAGAAAATCAGCGTCACGAAAACGCGCATCAAAAGAGCCCTACGTAACCAAACCTCGAGCGAAGATAGATCGACAACGCCGTCAGTAACGGGGGCTCTTCCCGAGCCTAATTCGCAGTCTTTAGTGAACACCGGCATCACCACGATCCAGCTACCGTCAGCAACTACCAAACTTCCGAAGCTGGAAATTGCTCAGTTCAGCGGAGACTTGCGATCATGGCAGAGATTTTGGAATCAGTTCGAATCAACAATTCACAAGAATGAAGTTCTTTCAGCAATCGCTAAATTCCAGTACTTGACGAGTTACCACACAGGAAAGGCGGCCGCGGCTATCGAAGGGCTATCCCTAAGCAATGAAAACTAAGCAGTAGCGATCAAGACCCTGACGGAAAGATTCGGGAAATAAGACGTCATAATCGAAGAACACATGTCACGGTTGCTTGCTCGGTGTTCGCCCGGTACACAACCTCCACGACACGGAAAGGCTTAGGGCCCTTTATGATGAAATCCAGTCGGGAGTCCGAAGCCTCGAGGCACTGGGAGTGACATCGAGTACGTACGGCGTGCTGTTGCTGACTGTCTTAAGGAAAAGCATTCCTGATCAGCTGTGCCTTGAATACTGCCGGAAGAAAGCTACCGCTAAAGCCAGTCCCCAAGACGACCTCCAAGATTTCCTAAGAATGGAAGTGGAGAGCAGAGAACGAGCACAGTACAGCAGCCGCCAGTCGCAGAGCACTGTTCTCAAACCGAGGGATTCAACCCTAAAGGGAAATACGCCTTCCACAGCAGTCTTCGCTGTAAAAGGCAGAGAGTCGCAGTGCTCATTTTGTGGTGCAGAAGATCACCTTCCGCAGGACTGTGTGGTCTGCGTTCCGCTAGAAATGAAGAAGGAAATTATGGCCAAAGAGAGAAGGTGCTTCAAATGCGCGGTTAGGAACCATCGGGCATCCGAATGCCGATCAGCCAAGTGGCTTAATTGCGCGAAATGCTCCGCCCGGCACGCTAGAGGTGTCTGCGAGTTAAACAGGCCGGCACCATCTCATGCAAGAAACGTCCCTGCACCTCTTGAGACTACCGTGCAGTCATCGTTACAGGTGGCACAGACTAACTCCACTCCGATTGTGCTCCTGCAGACGGCACAAGCCTAGGCAGAAGCGAAACAGAATCGCGCCTTGGTTAGAATACTGCTCGACGGTGGCAGCCAACGAACTTTCGTAAAAGAAGAAGTTTCCCGGCGTCTTAAGCTTCGAGTAGTGGGCGAAGAACGTCTCGCCATTCACACCTTTGGGACCATGAAGCCAAGCATCAAAACGTGACAGAGTCGAATTATGGCTACGAAGCCGACATAACGACAACATAATTCGAGTCGAGGCCCTCGAGGTTCCTGAGATTTCCGGTGACTTTCTACAACCCCCGGACGCCTCCGCTACCAGCCTGGCTGCAGACCAAGGGCTCCAACTCGCTGATCTGGCTCCTGGCGACTATCGACAGAACACCGGGGTCTGTATCTTGATTGGCGCTGACCGATACTGGGACGTCACCACCGGAAAAGTCAAGCGTGTCAGCAACAAGCTCGTTGCCGTGGAGACCATCTTTGGGTGGACATTACAAGGTATAGTTTTTAAAACAACGGCGACGACGTGTTTGACGACAATTACCGGAGTCATGCGCATCTTGGTGACCACCCAACAGGACAACGACGTCCTATCCAGACAGCTGAAATCATTTTGGGAGCTGGAACATCTTGGGATAGTCGACAGAGAAGCCACAAACAAGGAAGACGAAGTTCTTAAAGACTTCCAAGAAACCGTCACTTACAGAGATGGTCGTTATCAGGTGGCCCTGCCCTGGAAACACAATGCTTCAGATTTAGCTGACAATAAAGGGGTAGCTGCGCAGAGGCTTCGGTCATTAACGGCCAAGCTGCTGAGAAGTAACGACATCATGCAAGCTTACGACCAAGCGCTGCGAGAATACCTGGTATCCGGACACGCTGAGGAGGTCAACGGAAATAATGAGTCCCCAAAGGGACCTATTTATTACCTCCCGCATCGAGGCGTTGTCAGACCGACAAGTGAGACAACCAGGCTGAGAGTTGTTTTCGACGCGTCCTCGAGCGCACAAGGTCCGCTCTCGCTCAATGATGTTCTGTTTGCGGGACCAAATTTGAATCCAAATCTCTCAGACATCCTAATCAGGTTCTGAACCCACAGCATCGCTATCATGGCAGACATAGAAAAGGCATTCCTCCAGGTGCAGCTCGCCGAAAGTGACCGCGACGCCCTGCGTTTTCTGTGGTATGAACGAGCGCCTACGCAGTCGGAACCACTGCCCCCTGTCAAAGAGTACCGTATGACGAGAGTGCCGTTCGGAGCAACATCGAGTCCCTTTTTGCTTGCGGCAACTCTCAAACACCATATAGGGTCCATGCAGGACATTTATCCGAGCAGTGCGAATGTACTCAAAAATTACCTGTATGTGGACGATCTAGTGACGGGCGCTGACACCATAGAGGAGGCGGAGCGGATCTGTGAAGAATCGCAGTGCATTATGAACAAGGCCGGCATGCATCTGCGCAAGTGGCGATCGAATACGGCAGAGCTTGCAACGATGGTATTCGAAAGTGATAAGGCACGAGGCAGCTTGCCGGAGCTCACGACGACAAAGATCCTCGGTGTCGAATGGAGGCCTCGCGCTGACGACTTCGTGTTTGAGATGAACACCCTAATAGATTTCTTGAGAACGCGGCAGGATACGAAGAGATCTTTGCTACAAGCGTCAGCGCGTATTTTCGACCCTATCGGTTTCCTCGCCCCGATCTCCACTACAGCGAAGATTTTGTTTCAAACCGTTTGGAAGCGCGGTACGGACTGGGATGAGAAGCTGCCAACAGACGTATTAGAGAAATGGAACAGTTGGTGCCAGCAGCTTACTGAGCTTCACTGCATTTCAGCACCTCGCAAAATCGCCTTGAAGGGAGAACATGCCGAGCCGGAGCTACATGTTTTCTGTGATGCCAGCCCCAAAGCTTACGGTGCCGTAGCTTACGTGAAGACAAAAAATGAAGACGGGAGCTTCACTGTATCCCTTTTGATGGCGAAGTCAAGGGTGGCTCCGTTAAAACGCTTGTCATTGCCGCGGTTGGAGCTAATGAGGGCTCTAATTGGAGCTCGGTTGGCCAAAACGCTTATTCAGCAGATGAATGTGACAGCTCTTTCAGTCCATTGCTGGAGTGACTCAAATGTTGCACTGAGGTGGATAAAGAGCTCTGCTCTAAGGTGGAAACATTTCATTGCCAACCGAGTGCAAGACATTCAATCTCTGACGGATCCTTTAGTCTGGAGGCATTGCCCTGGAAAGGAAAACCCCGCATACTTGTCTACAAGGGGCATAATGCCATCCAGCTTGATTGACAGTAAAACCTGGCGGATCGGACATGATTGGCTGAAGACTTCAACAGTGTACCCCACTGTTCTGCCACAGATCGATAACAAGATTTGCGCAGAGGAGGAAAGAGTCGTGCAAGTGCTCAATAAAGTGAGCTGCAGTGCATCGGAGCCTTTGCTAGATGTTGAAAACAGCAGCTCCTTGACCAGAGTCCTTCGCGTAACAGCCTGGATTCAGCGCTTTCTGCATAACTCTCGGAAGCCCTCACTGAAACGAGAAGGAGAGTTAACAGCACCAGAACTGGCGGAGGCCGAGAACCACTGGCTTCGACTGTCACAAATGACAAGCTTCTCGAAGGAAATAGGCGCACTTCAGTCGTCAACTCCACTCGACAAGCGATCGCCCATCCTAGCTCTCAACCCCTACCTCGATGCTGGTGGTTTACTCAGGGTTGGCGGTAGACTCCAATATAGCGCCGAAGAGGAAGAAACAAAACATTCAGTAGTAATCTCTTGCGCACACCGGTCCGCATTATTGCTCATCGCTCGCGAGCACAAGCGCTTGCTGCATGCTGGAGTGCGAGACACCCTATGCCACCTCCGCGAGCGCTACTGCGTGCTGAGAGGAAGACAAGCAATATAGTCGGTGATCAGGCGCTGCGTTCCATGCCAGAGACAAAATTGCCGTCCCGCACCTGAACCCGTAGCCCCTCTTCCACCTGAACGCGTCATCAAGGCTGACCCCTTCCGGATCCCAGGTGTCGACTTTGCGGGGCCGCTATTCTGCAGTGAAAATGGAGTGACTCGCAAGGCGTACATCGCTCTCTTCACATGCGCGACAACCAGAGCAGTCCATCTCGAGCTCGTGAGAGACCTCACATTTAACTCTTTCCTGAAGGCTCTCAGAAGGTTTGTTTCTAGACGCGGGATGTGCAAATTAATCTATTCTGATAACGCTCTGACCTTTAAAATAGCGTCAAAAGACATTGAAGCAATGTTTCGGGCGTCGAGGGAAACAGAGGTCCATGCATATCTCAGCGAACACCGAATGTCCTGGAGATTCATTGTGGAAAGAGCGGCCTGGTGGGGCGGCTTCTGGGAAAGAATGGTTCGGACCGTGAAAACGTGCCTTCGCAAAACACTCGGCAGAAGCAGCCTGGATTTCGACAGCCTCCACACAGTTCTCACAGAGGTCGAGGCGGTCGTAAATTCCCGTCCCCTCACATATGTCCACTCGGATGCGGGGGAGCCAGCTCTAACACCCGCTCATTTCCTTGTTGGACGACGGCTAACAGCTTTGCCGTCCACGACTGCGGCCACTTCTGCGAAGTCGACGCGTGGAACGCTGCAAAGAAAATGGAAGTACCGCGTCGCACTTGTGGATTTGTTTTGGAAACGGTAGAGGCGGGAGTATCTCTTAGAACTGAGGTCCGCTCACTTCACCAGGCCTACACAGCAGCGAAGCATACAGGAAGGCGCTATTGTGCTGCTCGGCGACGAACGGATGCCCCGCCAGATGTGGCCGATGGCGAGAGTCAAGGAGACCTTCCCAGGAAGGGACGGTAATGTGCGCGCTTGCAAGATTGTGCTCCCAAACAGAGGGGAGATGCGTCGACCAGTCCAAGCCCTTTTCCCACTCGAACTTCAAGGTTGGGACGTGTCACACAGTGCACAATGAGCCGAAATAGCTCATTGCGGGGGAGGATGTGGAAAATAGGAGACGGCCCCAAAGGGACGGAACGGGAAGACGCTCAACGTGGGGCAACGCGACACCCGCCCTCGCGCCGGGTCTGACCAAGGTCGCAAGTGGCTCTCTCTATCTCTCTTTCTCCCGACTGCCCGAGGTCAACCGCTCGGGATGCCTTCTTTTCTCCCCTTTCCACTGTTCCCTTTTGTATTCATGTGTTTTGTGTCAAACTTCGACCCGTGTAAATAAAGTCAGTGTGAAAGTGAAAGCCACCGAGAGAGCGTCGTCTTTGTGAGGCACCCGCGCGTGCGGCCCCGCCGCCCGAACGAGTCTTACGCGCAGTTTGGCTTTAATTAGTGCGGTTCAGTCGTTACTTGCCGGGGTGTCAACGATCACAGTTACTAACGTTCAGAAGAAGTAACATTTTTGCCTCCCGCGCTTGTTCCCATTGGTTTGACCGGCTGGGTGGACCGGCAGCCGGGGGATCGAACACCCGACCTACCGAAGCAGAAGCGAGCGCTCAGACGCAAGGCCACGGCTGCGGTCCCCCGGCCATAGCGCTCGGCTTTTCAGGGGTGCACCGCATGGGAAAGGTAGCCTGTGCCGCCAAAGTCCCGTCGACTGTGGGCAAGAAACGACTAGAAGCGGTGGAAACCGCAGTCGTGGTCTAGTGGCTTGGGCGTCCGCCTCGGCTGCGGAAGGTGGTTGGTTCGAAACCCACCGCCGGCCACCCACCGGCAAAAATGGGCACAAGCGTCCCCCGGCTCGGCGCCCGGCTTCCTCAGGGGTGTGTGCTTGGAAGAGGCTCCGCAAACCCCGCTGCACCCCACGGGGGGCAAAACCAGTTTCGAACACTCAGCCTGCAAAGGTTGTTCGTGATTCAGATGAGACAATGAGTTGATCTTGATGAAGCTGATGAAGTTTAAATGACCTCGAACTAGGAAGTTCAGCAGATGACAACGTGCTGAACTATATATATATATATATATATATATATATATATATATATATATATATATATATATATATATATATATATTTATACAGACAAGGCAAATGAAATGAGGGGCTCATTTGACAAATATATTAAGACAGCCAACAGACACCAAAGCCAAGGTGCAAGGGGAATGTTTCTATTTTTTTAATTTTTAATGCCAATCGATTAGTCTAGAGAAAATTACTTATAATGCAGCAGAAAAAACAACCATGCCGCCGGTGGGATCCAAACCCGCGACCCCCGAATATCGCGACCGGTGCTCTACCAACTTAGCTACGGCGACAGCTGTCCGGTCTGCTGCTTTCGTGGGTATTTGTTTTACGTGTAAGCGAACCTTGAGTGTGTTCACAAGCGCCAACCCCGTCCCTAGCGGTGGACGTAGCACGTCCTGTAATACCACGAGTGTGACGTAGAACGTCATCTAACGACGAGGGCGGAAACTGTGCGAGAGCCCTCTTACACTGCCAATGGCATCAAGATTGCCAGAACCGAAACCCTCGTTAAGATATTAGCAGACAAGGCAAATGAAATGGGGGCTCGTTTGACAAATTTATTAAGGAAGGCAACAGTCATCGAAACCAATGTGCAAGGGAATGTTTCTATCTTTTTTATTTGTAATGCCAATCGATTGGTTTAAAGAAAATTACTTATAAAGCAGCAGAAATAACAACCATGACGCCGGTGGGATCCCAACCCACGACCTCCGAATATCGCGACCGGTGCTCCACCAACTGATATACGGCTACGGCAGTCCAAACTGCTGCTTTCGTGGGTATTTATATTTTCCTTGTAAGCGAAGCTTGAGAGTGTTCACCAGCGCCACTCTCGTCCATAGCGGTGGACGTAGCGCGTCATGTAATACCGCGAGTGTGACGTAGAACGTCATCTAACGTCGAGGGCGGAAAGTGTGGGAGAGCCCTCTCATGCTACCTATGGCATTAATACTGCCGGAGCCGAGACTCCCGTTAAGCTATTAGCAGACAAGGCAAAAGAAATGAGGGGTTAGTTTGAGAAACATATTAAGAACGCCAAAAGTCATCGAAACCAAGGTGCAAAGGGAATGTTTGTAATTTTTTTAAATTTGTAGTGCCAATGGATTGGTTTAAATAAAATTACTTTTAAAGAAGCAGAAAGAAAACGATGCCGCCGGTGGGATCCGAACTGACGACCTCGAAATATCGCGTCCGGTGCTCTACCAACTGAACTAAGGCGAAGGCGGTCCAGACTTCTGCTTTCGTGGGTATTTATATTTTGTGTGTAAGCGAACCTTGAAAGTGTTCACCAGCGCACCCCACGTCCATAGCGGTGGACGTAGCACGTCCCGTAATAACGTGAGTGTGACGTTCGATGACGTTCGTTAGATGACGCCAGATGACGTTATATGACGCCGTTAGATGACGTTCTTCGTCTCATTCGCGGTATTTGGAGGACGTCCTACGTCAACCGATATGCACGAGAGTGACGCTGGTGAAGACTCTCAAGGTTCGCATACACGCCAATTATAAATACCCACGAAAGCAGCAGACTGGATAGCAGTCACCGTTGCTCAGTTGGTAGAGCACCGGACGCGATATTCAGATGTCGTGGGTTCGGATCCCACTGGCGGCATGGTTGTTTTTCTGCTGATTTATGATTAATTTTCTTTAAACAAATTGATTGGCACTACAAAACAAAACAAAAATTACAAATATTTCCTATGCACCTATGTTTCGGTGACTGGTAGCATCCTTATATGTTTTTAAAACGAGCCCCTCATTTAATTTGCCTTGTCTGCTAATAGCTTAATGGGGGTCTCGTTTTGGCAGACTTGATGCCATAGGCAGCATATGAGCGCTCTTTCGCAGTTTCCTCCATCGCCGTTAGATGACGTAATACGTCACAGTCGCGTTATTACAGGACGTGCTACATCCACCGCTGTGACGATGGTGGCGCTGGTGAACACTCTCAAGGTTCGCTTACACGCAAAACTTAAATATTCACGAAAGCAGCAGACTGGCCATCCATCACCGCAGCTCAGATGGTAGAGCACCGGACGCGATATTCTGAGGTCGTGGGTTAGGATCCCACCGGCGGCACGGCTGTTTTTTTCTGCTGCTTTGTAAGTAATTTTCTTTAAACCCATCGATTGCCACTACAAATGAAAAAAAATGACAAACATTCCCCTATCCATTTTGGTTTAGGTGACTGCTGGCTTCCTTAATATGTTTGTCAAACGAGCCCCTCATTTCATTTGCCTTGTCTGCTGATAGCTTAACGGGGGTCCCGGTTCTGGCAGTCTTGCAGCTATAGGTAGCATAAGAGGGCTCTCGCAGAGTTTCCGCCCTCGCTGTTAGGTGACGTCCAACGTCACATTCGCGGTATTACAGGACGTGCTACGTCCACCGCTATGGACGAGGTTGGCGCTGGTGAACACTCAAGGTTCGCTGACCCGCAAAACTTAAATACCCACGAAAGCTGCAGACTGGACAGCCGTCGCCGTAGCTCAGTTGATAGAGCTCCGGTCGAGATATTCGGTGGTCGTGGGCTCGGATCCCACCGGCGGCACGGTTGTTTTTTCTGCTGATTTTTATGCAATTTTCTTTTAACGAAATGATTGCCACTACAAATTAAAGAAAATTACAAACATTCCCATATGCATCTTGGTTTCAGTGACTGTTGGCTTCGTTATATGTTTGTCAAACGAGCCCCTCATTTCATTTGCCTTGTCTGCTAATAGCTTAACGGGCGTATCGGTTTTGGCAGTCTTGATGCCGCAGGTAGCATAAGAGGACTCTCTCACAGTTGCCGCCTGCGCCGTTAGATGACGTTCTACATCACATTCGCGATATTACAGGCCGTGCTACGTCCACCGCTATGGACGATGGTGGCGCTGGTTAACACTCAAGGTTCGCTTACAAGGCAAACATAAATACCCACGAAAGCAGCAGACTGGACAGCCGCCGCCGTAGCTCAGTAGGTAGAGTACCGGACGCGATATTCGGAGGTCGTGGGTTCGGATCCCACCGTTGGCATGGTTCTTTTTTCTTCTGATTTCTAAGTAATTTTCTTTAAATCAATTGATTGCCACTACAAACTAAAAAATTAGAAACATTCCCCTATGCACCTCGGTTTCGGTGACTGTAGTCTTCCTTAATATGTTTGTCAAACGAGCCCCTCATTTCAGTTGCCTTGTCTGCTCACAGCTTAACGGTGCTCGCGGTTCTGGCAGTCTTGATGCCACAGGTAGCATAAGGTAGCTCCCGCAGATTTTCCGCCTTCGCTGTTAGATGACGTTCAACGTCACACTCCCGGTATTACAGGACGACGTGCTACGTCCACCGCTATGGACGAGGTCGGCTCTGGTGAACGCTCATCAAAGTTCTCTTAACGCAAATCTGAAATTCTCATGTAAGCAGCAGACTGGACAGCCGTCGCCATAGTTCAGTTGGTAGAGCACCGCACGCAATATTCAGATGTCGTGGGTTCGGATCCGACTGGCGGCATGATTGTTTTTTCTGCTGCTTTGTAAGTAATTTTCTTTAAAGCAATTGGTTGGCACTACAAATTAAAAACACTTACCAACATTTCTCTACGCACCTTGGTTTCGGTGACTGTTGGCTTCCTTAATATGTTAGTCAAACGAGTCCCTCATTAAATTTGCCTTGTCTGCTCATAGCTTAATGGGGGTCTCGGTTCTGGCAGACTTGATGCCATAGGCAGCATATGAGGGCTCTTTAACAGTTTCCTCCATCGCCGTTAGACGACGTACTGTGTCACACTCGCGGTATTATAGGACAAGCTACGTCTACCGCTATGGACGAGGGTGACGCTGGTGAACACTCTCAAGGTTCGCTTACAAGCATAACATAAATACCCACGAAAGCAGCAGACTGGAAAGCCGTCGCCGTTGATCAGTTTGTAGAGCACCGGACGCGATATTCGGAGGTCGTTCGTTCGGATCACACTTCCGGCATGGTGGGTTTTTTCTGCTGATTTATAATTAATTTTCTTTCAACCAATTGACTGGCACTACAAAATAAAAAAAAATTACAAACATTCCCTTTGCACCTAGGTTTCGGTGACTGGTAGCATCCTTAATATGTTTGTCAAACGAGCCCCTCATTAAATTTGCCTTGTCTGCTCATAGCTTAATGGGGGTCTCGGTTCTGGCAGACTTGATGCCATAGGCAGCATATGAGGGCTCCTTAACAGTTTCCTCCATCGCTGTTATATGACGTACTACGTCACAGTCGCGTTATTACAGGACGTGCTACATCCACCGCTATGATGATGGTGGCGCTGGTGAACACTCTCATGGTTCGTTTACCCGCAGAACTTAAATACCCCCGATAGCTGCAGACTGTACAGCCGTCGCCGTAGCTCAACTGGTAGAGCTCCGGACGCGATATTGTGAGGTCGTGGGCTCGGTTCCCACCGGCGGCATGGTTGTTTTTTCTGCTAATTTTTATGTAATTTTCTTTGAACCAAATGATTGCAACAAGAAATAAAAAAATTACAAGCATTCGCTTATGCATCTTGGTTTCGGTGACTGTTGGCTGCCTTAATATGTTTGTCAAACGAGCCCCTCATTTCATTTGCCTTGTCTGCTAATAGCTTAGCGGGGGTCCCGGTTCTTGCAGACTTGATGCCATAGGTAGCATATAAGGGCTCTTGCACAGTTTCCGCCATCGCCGTTAGACGACGTACTGTTTCACACTCGCAATATTACAGGACGTGCTACGTCCACCGCTATGGACGAGGATGGTGCTGGTGAACACTCTCAAGGTTCGCTTACAAGCATAACATAAATACCCACGAAAGCAGCAGACTGGACAGCCGTCGCCGTTGCTCAGTTGGTAGAGCACCGGACGCGATATTCGAAGCTCGTTGGTTCGGATCCCCCTTCCGACATGGTTGGTTTTTCTGCTGATTTATAATTAATTTTGTTTAAACCAATTGATTGGCACTACAAAATAAAAAAAATCACAAACATTCTCTATGCACCTAGGTTTCGGTGACTGGTAGCATCCTTAATATGTTTGTAAAACGAGCCCCTCATTTAATTTGCCTCGTCTGCTAAAAGCTTAATGGGGGTCTCGCTTCTGGGAGACTTGATGCCATAGGCAGCATATAAGGGCTCTTTCACAGTTTCCTCCATCGCCGTTAGATGACGTACTACGTCACAGTCGCGTTATTACACGCCGCGCTACGTCCACCGCTATGGACGATGGTGGCGCTGGTTAACAATCAAGGTTCGCTTACAAGCGAAACATAAATACCCACGAAAGCAGCAGACTGGACAGCCGCCACCGTAGCTCAGTAGGTAGGGTACCGGACGCGATATTCGGAGGTCGTGGGTTCGGATCCCACCGGTGGCATGGTGGTTTTTTCTTCTGATTTATAAGTAATTTTCTTTAAATCAATTGATTGCCACTACAAATTAAAAAAATTACAAACATTCCTCTATGTACCTTGGTGTCGGTGACTGTTGTCTTCCTTAATATGTTTGTCAAAGGAGCCCCACATTTCATTTGCCTTGTCTGATAATAGCTTAGCAGGGGTCTCGGTTCTGGCAGACTAGGCCCAACAAGCTACGCTTCTTCAATACTATACATCCTTTCTGGGCATCTTTCTACATGTTCAGCCTCCATCAGACCAGGCTGCCTTCTGCGTCAGCACCATTGCCTACCTCTGCTGCAAAGCCCGGTTTTATTCCCACTGCATAAAAAACGATCTTCCGCCGCAGGACGTCATTGGTTTGTTTGGTCTTCAGAAGCCTTCCACAGGACACTGGAAACGAATCTGCCGCGTTCTCAAGGCTGAAATGTGGAGACAGGTGGGTCATCTGCAGGAAATGCTTACCATCATTTGCCTTCAGCATGGGAGTGGACAGTTTGCTACCAGCAAGCTCCGACAACATCGTCACCTTGCAGCTCAACTTAGCGAATCTTATTGGTCTTCTGTTCGGAAATGTTTGCCAAGAAAGGACACCCGAGGCACTGGCACTGCGGTGACGTACCTGCAAGGCGCAGCGGTTCCTCCGGAGATTGACGCCCTGTTGAGGAAAGGCCCTAAGTATGCCCTCGAACCTTCCATCAGAAAGCACGAGCTACTGGCTTCACTCCGCCGCATTGCAAGAAAAGCACCCTCCGAAGAAAGAGATGTTTGCCTCGCAGAAAGCGTTCACTGTATTAAAAAAATTCGGCCTAATCTTGGTTCCAGCCAAGCTAAGCTACGTTATGTCAGCGATTATTTCCAGAGCCACGACCTAAGCCTAACCCTATCGAATAAGGAGGGTGGTTTCGTGGTTATGCCTAACAGCCTTCTGTCCAATAAGTCCCACGAAGCTATCAACAAGAATTTCAAGCCTGCCAACACAAAGCCTTCTCAGATAAAAAGGCACGCCCTACAGCTCCTGGAGAACCTCAATCTTAATGGTTTGCATAAAGAAGTTAATAAGAAAGATAATACCGACGTGCTGAGGATGTTTTTCTCAACAAAAACGCATAAAACTGGCTTCCCTGTTAGGGCTATTGTCACAGAGGACAGTTCGTGGCAGAAATTAGTGGGCCAGTTTTTGAAACGATCCTTGGACCCCTTGGCACCTGACGACCCTTTTAGCGCTCGGACCTCGATGGACGTCGTGGACTACTTATCTGCAACCAGTGTGAGTGCCAATTCCGCCTTTTCCGTGGACATCGAAGACCTCTTCTATTCAGTTCCCCAAAAGGACTTGTTAGTTACTGTGCGGGATCTCATCGAAAACCGAGGTGCAGTGGCCTTCCAGACCAGCTCGGGCATATCGGTGAATTCCTTTTTGGAACTTTTGACTTGCTACCTTTCTTCCACTGTGGTAGAACATGAAAACTGCAGGTACATACAGAAGCAGGGCGTTCCCATTGGCTCGTGTGTAGCTCCTATTTTGTGCCACATATCTTTATCCCATTTTGACAATTTGTTGCTGTGATAGCGTCAAGTGCATGACGCATCACTTTGCCATTACGCGCACTGATAGCAGCAGCGGATAAGCAACCGCTGCGTATAAAAGAAGCGTCAGACAAATAAACGCTGATTCCTTGTCCTGCACCTGTCTTCGCTGGTTCTTTGGTGCGGCCGCTCGGCTGCCGCACGCTACTACATTACACTGGCGACGAGGATGGGATCGAGGCGGCTGGCTGCTTTCTTCGGTTGCTGCTGAAGACTACTGCCTGGCGGATGCTGCAATGGCGAAGGTGGGAAAAATTGATAATTTTGACGAAAGGAGCGACAGCTTCGAGTCCTACTTGGAAAGATTTGAGCTTTACGTCTTGGCAAATGATGTGGCTGAAGGCAAGAAGCTAGCCGTATTCCTGACTGTAGTAGGACCTCGAGTGTATGAAGTATTGAAGAACCTGCTAGTTCTGAATTCCCCTGCCAGCAAAACGTATGACGAGGTCACGGCGCTACTGAAAACACACTACAGTCCCCGAAAGGCCGTGATTGCGGAAAGGTGCCGATTTAACCGAAGATTGCAACTTGAGCAAGAGACTGTAGCCGAATTCATTGTGCAGCTGAAGCACCTGGCCAGAACTTGCGAGTTTGGTAAGTTTCTCGACGAAGCGCTTAGAGACAGGCTAGTCGCCGGGCTACGCTGCGTCGACACTCAGCGTGAGCTGGTTGCCGCTGAAAAGTTGACGTTCGAAGAGGCGTGCAAAATTGCGTTAAATCGTGAAATAGCCACCACCCAGACTCAACAAGTAAAGCTAGAAGAGCTGAAAAGTATACCACAAAGGCGCTCAGGACTAGAAGTTGATGTTCTGAGTCAAGGCTACCGTGCTAAGGAAAATTATCGAAGCAAGACTGAGCCCGTAGAGTGCTTCCGTTGCGGTAAACGCCATGCGGCCAATAATTGCCGATATCGCAAGTACAAGTGTCATAACTGCGGAGAGCAAGGTCACTTGAAATCAAAGTGCAGGCAGCGCACAGGCAAACCGAACGCGCTGAATGCGATCGATAACTCGGCCGATGAGTCTGACGAAGAGCAAGAAATATACAGTATGACAACAAATAAGTCTGCATACTATGTCACAGTTCTGGTGGAAGGACAGGCCTTAAGGATGCAAATCGACACAGGGGCGTCCGTCACCGTCATGCCGAAGTCAGTTTTTCTTCGGAAGTTTCCCCATCTGACAGTAACGACGGCTACGGTTCCTTTACGAACGTACACAGGAGAACTAGTGCCGGTCGTAGGGTCGGCTGATGTGTGTGTTGAGCACGCTAATCAAACTGACATTCTACCTGTTCTGATAGTAGATGACGGTGGGAAAGTGTTGCCGTGTCTGCTCGGCCGCAACTGGCTGAGGAAGCTGAAATTAAACGGGCAGGAAGTCCATGCTATACAGCAAGACGACGCCGTGGAGGAACTTAAGAAGAAGTTTCAGGCTTTGTTTTCACCGCAGATGGGGCTGATAACGGGCTACAAAGCACAGGTCCTCTTGAAGCCAGACAGCAAGCCAGTATTTTTCAAGGCCCGTCCCGTGCTTTTTGCATTGAAGCAAGCTGTGTCCGAAGAGCTAGACGCCTTGGAACGGGCGGGGGTACTGAAAAGGGTCACCAGAAGTGATTGGGCGACTCCGCTGGTAGTGGTACCGAAAGACGGAGGAGCAAAAGTGCGGTTGTGCGGTGACTACAAGGTCACGGTGAACCCTGTGCTGCTGACTGAGCACTACCCTCTTTCCTTGCCAGAAGATTTGTTCACAACATTGGCAGGCTCAAAAGTATTCTGCGTCCTAGACCTTGCTGCCGCTTACCAGCAAGTAGAACTTGCCGACGATGCAAAGGCGATTTTAACTATCAACACCCACCAAGGCCTTTACCAGTACCAGCGGCTCCCTTACGGCATTGCCAGTGCTCCTGCCATATTCCAGTCGCTCATGGACGGGCTTCTCAAGGGTATCCC
Organism: Amblyomma americanum; assembly: GCF_052857255.1. NCBI lineage: Eukaryota > Metazoa > Arthropoda > Arachnida > Ixodida > Ixodidae > Amblyomma > Amblyomma americanum. Next base: position 152,388,757 of record NC_135502.1, read on the forward strand.
TCAAGTAGGGTGTTATATTGATGATGTCATCATTGGAGGTTCAAGTGAGAATGAATGTCGGAAAAGGCTGGAAGAAGTTTTGACACGATTGCAGGAGCACAATGTGACACTGCGCATGGAAAAATGCAAGCTCTTTTGCAGTGAAGTCCGCTATCTGGGCCACATAATTTCAGCGGATGGAATAAAGCCACTGGAATCGAAAACAAGGGCAATAGAGCGTGCACCGGAGCCTACAAATGGTACTGAACTGAAGTCTTTCCTGGGAATGGTAACATTCTACTCCAAGTTCCTGTCGAACTTGGCGACTGTGGCTGCGCCGCTCTACGAGCTCCTGAAGAAGGGCACGCGTTGGAAATGGACAAGCGAGTGTTCTCGCGCGTTTCGAAAAACAAAGAACTTGCTCACGACCAGTCCGGTACTTGCTTACTACAATCCGAAGCAACCCTTGGCTCTAAGCTGTGATGCGTCGCAGTATGGGCTCGGCGCGGTTCTTTTTCACATACTTCCCAGTGGGCAAGAAAAGCCTGTCGCTTTTGCTTCCAGGACGTTATCGCAAGCTGAGCGCGGCTATGCCCAGATAGAGCGAGAAGCGCTGGCAATAATCTTTGCTCTCAAGAAGTTTCATCGTTACCTATATGGAAGGGCATTCACGTTGTTCACGGATGATCAACCATTACTAGGCATCTTAGGGCCACGGAAGCAGGTCCCATCTTTGGCGGCTGCTCGAATGCAACGGTGGGCGTTAATCCTGGCTTCTTATCCCTACGACCTGAGATATCGGTAAGGATCTCAAATGGAAGTGGCGGACGCGCTGTCCAGACTTCCTGTTGCAACCGAAAACAGCGTTGATGAGACACATACGCTCGCTGTTTTTGAAACTACGCCACTGACGGCTAAAGACGTTGCCAAAGCTAGCAAGTATGACGGTATTCTCAGCAAAGTCTACAGATATACGCTTGAAGGATGGCCAGCACAAATCAAAGATGCTCAACTTGTACCGTACTATAACAGACGTGCGGAGCTGTCGCTGGAAGCGGGATGCGTCACATGGGGCAGTCGTGTTGTTGTGCCAACAAAGATGAGAAATGCAGTGTTGAGTCTGTTGCACACGGAACACCCCGGTGCTTCACGCATGAAGATGCTCGCACGTAGCTTGCTCTGGTGGCCAGGGCTAGACGCAGAGATAGAAAACACGGTAAAAAACGTGTAGCATTTGCCAACAAATGCAAAATAGCGCTCCCCGTTCTCCACTCGAGCCATGGCCGGTTCCCGCCCGCTGCTGGCAGCGAGTGCATGTGGACTTTTTTTACTTTGAAAAAACGACATTTCTTTTGTGCGTGGACTCGTTTTCAAAGTGGATCGAAGTGTTTCCTATGCGCTCTACTACAGCCGCGAAAACTATCGAGTGTTTGCGAAGTCTGTTTGCTGCTTACGGATACCCTGAACAACTGGTTTCTGATAACGGCCCCCAGTTTTCAGCGCAGGAGTTCCAGGACTTCCTCGATGCCTGTGGCATCCGACGCACGTACAGCCCGCCATACCATCCGCAGTCCAACGGGGCTGCCGAATGGTCGGTGCAAACTGTAAAAAGGAGTCTTCGTAAGCAGCTTCTGCACGACAACAAGGGAGGTAACAACAGATCGATGCGGGAGAGACTGGACGACTTCCTGCTGGCGTACAGGACAACCCCTAACACGGCAACTGGCAAGTGTCCGGCTGAACTGTTTCTGAAACGAACTCCACGCACTAAACTGTCATTACTAAGACCATCATTTCGGGATGACATGCAGAGTAGGCAAGAAGGGCTAAAGCAGCAGCATGATCAACGGAGATCAACTTTCCGTTCGTTTAAGGAAGGAGACTGGGTGTACGTGAAGACTGTCCGGAAAGAGAAGGTGTCATGGACGGAAGGGCGTATAGTGCGGCTAGTCAGCCCTGTGACCTATCTCGTAGAGACTCAGAACACAGTTCGGTACGTTCATGTTGATCATTTGCGATCGCGCAGCTCGTTCCAGTATGCAGGACTGGACACCGGGGCGGAAGCTCCGAGACAACCCGACACCGACGACCTGGAGCGTCATCAGGAGACGCTCCCCTCCCCACCCCAAGAGGCGCAGCATGACGCGGACGCGGCAGTACCCCCTCTTCGCGATGATGCACCAACCCCGACCCCGCCACCACAAGACGGGCAAGAATTGCAGCTGCCAGCTGCTCACAACGCACATCCTGAGGCGCAAGCTGAAGCGCCTTCCGACTCTCCACCAACAACACTGCGCAGAAGCCAGCGCGCCCGGAAACCCCCAGACCGATATACCTCCCACGATTTCCGCCACTGCAGCTAATGAGTGGAGGCGAAGATCTTGGAGGGAAGGAATGTGATAGCGTCAAGTGCATGACGCGTCACTTTGCCATGACGCGCACTGATAGCAGCAGCGGATAAGCAACCGCTGCGTATAAAAGAAGCGTCAGACAAATAAACGCTGATTCCTTGTCCTGCACCGGTCTTCGCTGGTTCTTTGGTGCGGCCGCTCGGCTGCCGCACGCTACTACATTACAGTTGCATGATACCCTTGTTGACGATCGAGTAGTGAAAGTTTTTAGGTATGTAGACGATTTCTTAATTTTCTTGAAACTAACTTCCCGTGACAGTGTCGAAGCGGCTGCAAATGACATTTTGGCCTTGTTTACCGATAGCTGTCCTGACTTGAGTTTTACTCATGAAGTGCCCCTTGAGGACTCAATTAGATTTTTAGATTTGACTCTCACCTTCTCTGAGGAAAGCCATGTTTGCTGGAGCTACTCTCCACGGACCAAGAAAAGCCTGCTGCCCTTCTCCTCCTCACATTCCAAACTTGTGAAGAGAGGCATTGCCAACCTTTGCCTTGGTAATGCTCTGCGCAGGTCTTGTTCACACAATATGCAAAAGAGTTTCTTAGCGCAACTTGACCGCTTGAGGTCAGCGGGCTACCCTGAGGACGTCCTCGTTTCTATTGCTGAGACCTTGACCAGTAAATTTAAGTCACAGTACAAAAGAGATGAAACGCCCAGTGAGGAATTCAGACCTGCTGTAATGCCATACGTGCATAAAATCTCACATAACGTTAAAGAGGTAGCCATGAAATACGGTGTTAACGTAGTCTTTTCTGCGCCCACCAAACTGTCGTCGCTTTGTTCACGTATCTCAAAAATCAGCACAAAAAAGAAATGTAATGTTAAACACCAGAGCATGTTCACCAAATGCACAACCGATGTTGTTTACTCGCTCCCACTGTCCTGTGGCAAGGCCTACATAGGTCAAACGGGTCAATGCGTCAACGACCGTATGAGGCAGCACCGCACTTCGCTGCAGCCAGGCACCACAGCAAATCTTCCAAGACATTGCAACCACTGCAAAGACTGCACCCCTCTGTTCCATAATGTCAACATCATCGGCCGCGGCAAAACACAGATAGAACGAGAAATCTTAGAAGCTTTTAAAATCAAGCAGTTAGGAACTGAATGCGTCAGCGAGAGCTCTGTCAGGTTCACGGCAAAAGAATACACTTTCATGAATGGGACTTAGGTTGCCACATGTTTCTTCGCTCGCTTAATCAGTTTTGTGTTTGCTGTTTTGATAGCGTTTGTGGTGCTCACGCGCATGTGCGCCCTGTTCTGATGTTGGCGAAGTAAAGAATTTTCATTTGTGTTCCAGCGTGGTCCTGTGTACTTCTCCTCCTTGTGAATGCGTCCTTTTCGCTGGTTTTCCTCATACCATGCACCAACTGGCCCAACAAGCTACGCTTCTTCAATACCATATAAGGGCTCTTGCACAGTTTCCGCCATTGCCGTTAGATGACGTACTACGTCACAACTGCGGTATTACAGGACGTGTTACGTCCACCGCTATGGACGAGGTTGGCGCTGGTGAACACTCATAAGGTTCGTTTACCCGCAAAACATAAATACCCACGATAGCTGCAGACTGGAGAGCCCTCGCCCTAGCTCACTTGGTAGAGCACTGGACGAAATATTGTGAGGTCGTGGGCTCGGTTCCCACCGGCGGCATGGTTGTTTCTTCTGCTGATTTTTATGTAAATTTCTTTGAACCAAATGATAGCCACTACAAATAAAAAAATTACAAGCATTCCCTTAAGCATCTTGGTTTCGGTGACTGTTGGCTTGCTTAATATGTTTCTCAAACGAGCCCCTCATTTCATTTGACTCGTATGTTAATAACTTAACGGGGGTCCCGTTTCTGGAAAACTTGATGCCATAGGTAGCTTATAAGGGCTCTTGCACAGTTTCTGCAATCGCCTTTAGTGAAGTTCAACGTCGCATTCGCGGTATTACAGGACGTGCTACGTCCACCGCTATGGACGAGGTTGGCTCTGGTGAACACTCTCAAAGTTCTCTTACGGCGCAAAACAAATACCCACGAAAGCAGCTGACTGGACAGCCGTCGCCGTAGGTCAGTTGGTAGAGCACCGGGCGTGATATTGAGGTCGTGGTTTCAGGTCCCACCGGCGGCATAGCTGTTTGTTTCTGCTGCTTTATAATTTACTTTAAACCAATTGATTGCTCAACAAATTAAAAAAATGTTAAACATTCCCCTATGCACATTGGATTCGGTGACTGTTGCTTGCTTAATATGTTTGTCAAAAGAGCCCCTCATTTCATTTCCCTTGTCTGCTAATAGCTTAGTGGTGGTCTTGGTTCTGGCAGTCTTGATGCCTTAGGTAGCAAAAGAGGGCTCTCTCACAGTTGCCGCCAGCGCCGTTAGATGAAGTTCTACCTCACACTCGCGGTACGTCCACCGCTATGGACGATGGTGGCGCTGGTGAACACTCAAGGTTCGCTAATAAGCAAAACATAAATACCCACCAAAGATGCAGACTGGACAGCCGTCGCTGTAGGCCAGTTGGTAGAGCACCAGACGCGATATTCTGAGGTCGTGGGTTCGGATCCCACCGGCGGCATGGCAGTTTTTTCTGCTGCTTTATAAGTAATTTTCTTTAAACCAATTGATTGCAACTACAAATAAAAAAATTACAAAAACTCCCTATTCATCTTGGTTTCGGTGGCTGTTGGCTTGCTTGTTATGCTTTTCAAACAAGCCCCTCATTTAATTTGCCTTGTCTGCTACTAGCTTGCGGGGGTCTCTGTTCTGGCAGACTTGATCAAATAGGTAGCATATAAGGGCTCTCGCAGAGTTTCCACCCTCGGCGTTAGATGAAATTCAACGTCATATTCGCGGTATTACAGGACGTGCTACGTCCTCCGCAATAGACGAGGTTGGCGCTGGTGAACACTCTCAAGGTTCGCTTACACGCAAAACAAATACCTAGGAAAGCAGCAGACTTGACAGCAGTCGCCATAGCTCAGTAGGTAGAGCACCGGACGCGATATTCCGAGGTCGTTGGTTCGGATCCCACCCGCAGTATGGTTGTTTTTTCTGCTGCTTTATAAGTAATTTTCTTTAAGCCAATTGATTGCCACTACAAATTAAAAAAATGACAAACATTCCCCTATGCACCTTGGTTTCGGGACTGTTGGCTTCCTTAATATGTTTGTCAAACGAACCCCTCATTTCGTTTGCTTTGTCTGCTAATAACTTAACTGTGGTCTCGGTACTGGCAGTCTTGATGCCATAGGCAGCATAGGAGGGTTCTCGCACAGTTGCCGCCCGCGCCGTTAGATGACGTTCAACGTCACACTCGCGGTATTACACCACGTGCTACTTCCACCGCTATGGACCAGGTTGGCGCTGGTGAACACTCTCAAGGTTCGCTTACACGCAAAACAAATACCCACGAAAGCAGCAGACTTGTCAGCCGTCGCCGTAGGTCTGTTGGTATAGCACCAGACCCTTCATTCGGAGGTAGTGGGTTCGGATCCCGTTGGCGGCATGTTTGCTTTTTCTCATGATTTTTAAGTAATTTTTTTAAACCATTTGAAGACACTACAAATTAAAATTTCTTAGAAACATTCCCCTATGCACCTTGGTTTCGGTGACTGTTGGCGTAGGGTTCGGCGCGCTGTCGCATCTTTTTGTACATGTGTTGCGAATATTCCGCGAGAGGGCAGTGACCTAGGCTGCGCGTGCGGTTTTGTTTTATTTTGTTTTGCTTTGTTGCACGCCGTTAGAAGGGGACTCATGCCTTTTTGGTTAGTCTCCCTATTCGTCGTTGCGGTTTCCTTCGCCGCTCCGGACGGCAGGACTATCTGCCGGCCTCGACCTTGGACCCCTGTCCCCTTGGCGAAGGTTTGCGAGACCACCTAGGAAGGGGAGGAACTCGGAGGTAAGGGAAAACGCTGACATCAGTTCTGAGCTTTCCTATTCTTCAGAACTGATGAGCCGCAGTTAGCAGCTTATTTTTACGTGTGGAAATGGGCGCGGTCATCTTGGGGGTGCACCCGCGAAGGGAGCCGCACCCGTGTGCTTTTGTCTCTAGCGACTCCTAGCTGGCCGGCGCTCGGTCTGTCCGAGTGCGGAGAGAGTGACCGTTGAGAGCTGGTGCGAGGCGCGCCAGTTTGACTGTTGCGACGCGGTGTCCCTCGCCTCTGTGCAGGCGGTCGGCTAGGCCGGTCGCGGAAAGTTGTGGCCGTATAGTGACTTTTGTTTGTACCCATCTGTAAATAGCCTGTATAAAAGTTCGTTTTTCACTAAATCGCCTCGCCTGCAAGTCATATCATCGAGAAGCCTTCAAGCGGTGCATCCAGTTTCTGGAAATCACCGGACCAACACCACCGGCAAACCTTTACTGGCGCAGTCGACAGTACTGATGCTCTGCAGCGGCCCCGAGGAACGGACGAAGACATCCACGGAGAGAACGACGAAGTTCGGCATCCAAGGCGAGATACCGAAAGGACGACAGGCTACGGGGGTACGAAGGTGCGGACACGGCTTTCTGCGGAGCGGGCACGGGCGCTATGTGAAACCAGCGGAGGGCGACACCTTGGTGAGAGGCCACGCCGCTGCGGCTGATCATCGCGACAAGTGAGCGCCGTTGCGGAGGAAGTAAGCGAGATCCTGGTGACGGCCTTCGGTGGCTGTTGGAAGCGAAGAGAGGCGACATCCTGGTGCGAAGCCTCTGGAGCTGTTGGAGTCGAAGAGAGGACGCCAGCTGAGGAGTGTCTTGGACGAAGACTGGTGCAAATCTGTGGAGCAACGAGGAGGCAACAAGAGGCCTCCGAGGAAGAGAGTGCTGCAGCCGTGGGAAAGGACGAGGCGGCATCTGACTGAGAGGTTCGGAGAGGTCGCAGGAGCAATGGGCAGCGACGCGACGGCAGAGTGAGTCCCCCTTCCCAATTGCTTGCCTCCGTAGCGCTCGAGCCGCAGGGTTAGGGAGCAACAGATTTGATGGCCGCATTCAGGTGTTCGAGTGGGCCTTATGGTGCAGGCTGGACGATGTCAGCCTGGAATCCCTCGAGCGCGAACTAGCGATAGCCAAACAAGAGTACAAGGAGATGAAAGAATCTCTCCAGAAAGAGCGAAGTGCGCAGCAGGAGGTGGTACCGCTAGAGCGTGCTCAGAGCCGATCACCCCGTCCGGGTAGAGGAGATGGCAACGAATCACTGAGCAGTGTAACAGAAGAGGTGGTTGGTTGCTGCTGCTTGAAGACGGTAGGGATCGAAAGCGCTTCGAGCAAAGCGCAAGTCCCGGCAAACAATTTAGAGATTGCTGGCGCTGAGTTGCCGGATGCTGCTCAGTCAGCAATCCAGGTTGAAAGAGAACAGCGGTCCCTACCTGCTGGCTTGGAGATGAGCCCCGTTGAGGGGAAGGCCGATAAAGCCCATCCGGAGGGCGACGCACGTGAGGGCATGACGGAGTTTTGCGCTGAACCTAACGAGCACGAGGAAAAGGGCGGCTCGCCTGGCGCAGGCTTCCAGTGTGAACTATCTTTGTGCATCGACACGGAAGCATTGCGTCGGGGGTGTTTCACCAATGACTCGGATGAAACATCGAGCTCAGCGGTAGCGGCGTCGCTTGAGGCGCAGGTGTAGCAGCTGACTAGAGCTGATTCTGTGACAGCGGACACGGGTACAAGCAATGCTACAGTGGAGAGATTGCCATACGGCAGATCAGCTGGTGCGGACAGTGTCTGCGTCCTTTACCGTGAACAGAGCACGGAAACACGTCAAAAGTTTGCGACGCACGCCAAATCACGGCACGATCTCGGCGTGCATTTGCCTATGCAGCCCGAGGGACTGGCGTCCAGCGTAAAAACGCTACAGCAGTTGAGCACGCAAAGAATGACGGCCTCAGAAAACATGGCTCTGTCCATAGTGAAGGCGCGTGGCCTGAGTGCGCTCACCGCCAACGAGGGTCGTAAGTTGGATAGACAGCAGCGCAAACGGAATGTCACTACGCTGACCGCCTGTGCCGCACCGATATTCGGTCGTAGACGGCGGGTGCGAGTGTTCGACCCGGGAGGACGCCGCTGAATCGTAGGCTGCGTTGGCCGTGCCCACTCCACCTTTAACAGGCCTCGCCATGTCCCAACAAGGACCCGTGCGCAGGTATGCAACACGGCTAGCCTTGGTAGCACGTCTCGAGATGAAACAAAAGGCTCGAGTAAGCGCGGGTGCAGTAGGTGGGTGTGGGGGATCCAGCGTTGGCAGGACTCAGTGTTCAGGGACTACAGACATGGACATGACCGAATGTTCTTGTGCGGCAGTTATGCTGATTTTACCTTGTGTGATTCAGTGATTACGGACAGTGTGATATAAACTGCTCGGAACTGTCCTTGTTTACATATTACAGATGTTTGAGTGCCCCGAGAATGATGTGCTGGCTTAGTTACAAGATTGACAGTATTTGTCATTGGCACTGTCATTAGCATTGTCATTAGCATTGTCCTCGGGATGGGTGTGAGCGTGTGACGGAGGGCAGCAGCATGCGGGCTCGCAGGCTCCGGTTGCTTGCTCGTGCAGAGGTACTCAACCGCAACTTGCCGAACCCTTTTTGTTGTTTGTTGCCTCGGCTTATCTCTGAATAGATTAGCCGAGTCTTGGAGGGAAGGTGTAGGGTTCGGCGCGCTGTCGCATCTTTTTGTTCATGTGTTGCGAATATTCCGCGAGAGGGCAGCGACCTAGGCTGCGCGTCCGGTTTTGTTTTATTTTGTTTTGCTTTGTTGCACGCCGTTAGAAGGGGACTCATGCCTTTTTGATTAGTCTCCCCATTCGTCCTTGCGGTTTCCTGCGCCGCTCCGGACGGCGGGGCTTTAAACCAAATGATTGCCACTTCTAATTGAAAAAAAGTTACAATCATTCCTCTATGCATCTTGGTTTAGTTGACTGTTGGCTTCATTAATATGTTTTTCAAACGAGCCCCTCATTTTATTTACCTTGTCTGCTAAAAGCTTAACGGGGGTCTCGGTTCTGGCAGTCTGGGTTCTGGCAGACTTGATCCAATAGGTAGCATATAGCGGCTCTTGCAGAGTTTCCGCCCTCGCCGTTAGATGAATTTCAACGTCACATTCGCGGTATTACAGGACGTGCTACGTCCAACGCTATGGACGAGGTTGGTCTGGTGAACACTCTCAAAGTTCTCTTAAGCGCAAAACATAAATACCCACGAAAGCAGCAGACTGGACCGCCGTCGCCGTAGCACAGTTGGTAGAGCACCGGACGCGATATTCGGAGGGCGTTGGTTCGGATCCCACGATCAGCATGGTTGTTTTTTCTGCTGCTTTATAAGTGATTTTCTTGAAAGCAATTGATTGGCACTACAAAAATAAAAAAAAATGACAAACATTCCCCTAAGCACCTTGGTTTCGAGGACTGTTGGCTTCCTTAATATGTTTGTGAAACGAACCCCTCATTTCGCTTGCCTTGTCTGCTAATAGCTTAACAAGGGTCTCGGTTCTGGCAGTCTTTATGCCATAGGTAGAATAGGAGGGTTCTCGCAAAGGTGCCGCCCGCGCCGTTAGATGAATTTCAACATCACAGTCGCGGTATTACACCACGTGCTACTAGCACCGCTATGGACGAGGTTGGCGCTGGTCAACACTCAAGGTTCGCCTACAAGCCAAACATAAATAACCACGAAAGCAGCACACTGGACAGCCGTCGCCGTTGCTCAGTTGGTAGAGCACCAGACGCGATATTCGGAGGTCGTGGGTTCGAATCCCACCAGCGGCATGGTTGGTTTTTCTGCTAATTTATAATTAATTTTCCTAAAACCAATTTACTGCCACTAGAATTTTAAAAAATTACAAACATTCCCCTATGCATCTTGGTGTCAGTGACTGTTAGCTTCCTTAATATCTTTGTCAAACGAGCCCCTTATTTCATTAGCCTCGTCTGCTAATAACTTAGCGGGGGTCCCGGTTCTGGCAGACTCTATGCCATAGGTAGCATATAAGGGCTCTTGCATAGTTTCCGCGATCGCCGTCAGATGACGTACTGCGTCACACTTGCGGTATTACAGGACATGCTATGTCTATCGCTATGGACGAGGGTGGCGCTGTTGAACACTATCAAGGTTGGCTTACCAGCAAAACATAAATGCCCACGAAAGCAGCAGACTGGACAGCCGTCGCCGTTGCTCAGTTGGCAGAGCACCGGACGCGATATTCTGAGGTTGTGGGTCCGTATCACCACCGGTGGAATGGCTGTTTTTTTCTGCTCCTTTGTAAGTAATTTTCTTTAAACCAATTTATTTCCACGACAAATTTAAAAAATAATAACATTCCACTATGCTTCTTGGTTTCGGTGACTGTTGGCTTCCTTATTATGTTTGTCAAACGAGCCCCTCATTTCATTTGCCTTGTCTGCTAATAACTTAACGGGGGTCTCGGTTCAGGCAGACTTGATGCCATAGGTAGCATAAGAGGGCTCACGCACAGTTTCCGCCCGCGCCGTTAGATGAGTTCTACGTCACACTCACGTTATTACAGGACGTTCTATGTCCACCGCTATGGACGAGGCTGGTGGTGGTGAACACTCTCCAGGTTCGCTTACACGCAAAACATAAATACCCACGAAAGCAACATACTGGACAGTCGTCACCGTAGCTCAGTTGGTAGAACACCGGTCGCGATATTGGAACGCCGTCGGTTCTGATCCCAGCGGCAGCATGGTTGTTTTTTCTGCTGATTTGTAAGTAATCTGCATTAAACCAATTGATTGGCACTACAAATTAAAAAAGAATTACAAACATTCCCCTATGCACCTTGGTTTCGGTGACTGTTGGCTTATTAATATGTTAGTCAAACGAGCCCCTCATTTCATTTGCCTTGTCTGCTAATAGTTTAACGAGGGTCTTGTTCTGGCAGACTTGATGCCATAGGTAGTATAAGAGGGCTCTCGCACAGTTTCCACCCGCGCCGTTAGATGACGTTCTGCGTCACACTCGCGGTATTACAGGACGTGCTATGTCCACCGCTATGGACGAGGCTGGTGCTAGTGAACACTCTCTAGGTTCGCTTACACGCCAAACATAAATACCCACGAAAGCAGCAGTCTGGAAAGCCATCGCCATTGCTCAGTTGGTAGAACACCGGTCGCGATATTCGGAGGTCGTCGGATCGGATCCCACCAGCAGCATGGTTGTTTTTATTTCTGCTCATTTGTAAGTAATCTTTAACCGATTTGATTGGCACTACAAATAAAAAAATTAATACTTCCCCTATGCACCTTGGTTTCGGTGACTGTTAGATTCCTTAATATGTTTGTCAAACGAGCCCCTCATTTCATTTGCCTTGTCTGCTAATAGCTTAACGGGGGTTTCGGTTCTGGCAGTCTTGATGCCATAGGTGGCAAAAGAGTGCTCTCGCACAGTTTCCACCCGCACCTTTAGATGACGTTCAGCGTCACACTCGCGGTATAACAGGACCTGCTACGTCCACCGCTATGGACAAGGTTGGCGCTGGTGAACACTCAAGGTTCGCTTACAAGCAAAACATCAATACCCTCGAAAGCAGCAGACTGGACAGCTGTCGCCATAGCTCAGTAGGTAGAGCACCGCATGCGATATTTGGAGGTCGTGGGTTCGGATCCCACCGGCGGCATGGTTGCTTTTTGGGCTGATTTATAAGTAATTTTCTTTAAATCAATTGATTGCCGCTACAAATTAAAAAAATTGCAAACGTTCACCTATGCACCTTTGTTTCGGTGACTGTTGGCTTGCTTAATATGTTTGTCAAACAAGCCCCTCATTTCATTTGCCTTGTCTGGTATTAGCTTGTGGGGGTCTCGGTTCTGGCAGACTTGATCCCATAGGTAGCATATCACGGCTCTCGCAGAGTTTCCGCCCTCGCCGTTAGATGAAATTCAACGTCACATTGGCGGTATTACAGGACGTGCTACGTCCACCGCTATGGACGAGTTTGGCGCTGGTGAACACTCTCAAAGTTCTCTTACGCGCAAAACATAAATACCCACGAAAGCAGCTGACTGGACAGCCGTCGCCGTAGGTAAGTTGGTAGAGCACCGGACGCGATATTCGGAAGTCGTGGGTTCGGATCCCAACGGCGGCATGGTTGTTTTTTCTGCTCCTTTATAAGTAATTTTCTATAAACCAATTGATTGTCACTACAAATTAGAAAAAGGACAGACATTCGCCTATGCACCTTGGTTTCGGTGACTGTTAGCTTACGTAATATGTTTGTCAAAGGAGCCTCTCATTTCATTCGCCTTGCATGCTAGTAGCTTAACGGTGGTCTCGGTTCTGGCAGTCGATGTCATAGCTAGCATAAGAGGTTTCTCGCATAGTTGCCGCCCGCGCAGTTAGATAACGTTCTCCTTCACACACGCCGTATTACACGACGTGCTACGTCCCATGCTATGGACGAGGGTGGTGCTGGTGAACGCTGTCAAGGTTCGCTTACACGCTAAACATAAATACCCTCGAAAGCAGCAGACTGGACAGCCGTTGTCGTAGGTCAGTTGGTAGAGCACCGGATGCGATATTCGGAGGTCGTGGGTTCGAATGCAACCGGCGGCATGGATGTTTTTTCTTCTGCTTCATTTGTAATTTTTTTAAACCAATTGATTGTAACAACAAATTAAAAAAAAGAATTACAAACATTCCCCTAAGCACCTTGGTTTCAGTGACTATTGGATTCCTAAATATGTTTATCAAACGAGCCCGTCATTTCATTTGCCATGTCTGCCAATAGCTTAACGGGGGTCTCGTTCTAGCCGACTTGATGCCATAGGTAGCATAAGAATGCTCTCGCAGAGTTTCCGAGCTGGTCGTTAGATGACGTTCTACGTCAAACTCGCGGTATTACAGGACGTGCTATGTCCACCCCTTTGGACGAGGCTGGCACTGGTGAACACTCTCAATGTTCGCTTACAAGCAAAACATAAGTACCCACGAAAGCAGCACACTGGACAGCCGTCCCCATTGCACAGTTGGTCGAGCAAGGAAGGCGACATTCGGAGGTCGTGAGTTCGGAACAAACCGGTGGCATGGTTGTTCATTCTGCTGATTTATAAGTAATTTTTAACCCAATTTATTGCCACTACAAATTAAAAAAAAGTTACAAACATTCCCCTATGCATCTTGGTTTCGGTGACTGTTGGCTTCCATAATATGTTTGTCAAACGAGCCCCTCATTTCATTTCCCTTGTCTGCTAGTAGCTTAACGGTGGCCTCTGTTCTGGCAGTCTTGATGTCATACGTAGGATAAGAGGGCTCTCGCATAGTATCCGCCCTCGCCGTCTGATGACGTTCAAAGTCACACTCGCGGTATTACAGAACGTACTATGTTCACCGCTATGGACGATGCTGGTGCTTGTTAACACTCTTCAGGTTCGCTTCCACGCAAAACATAAATACCCACGAAAGCATCAGACTGGATTGCCGTCGCTGTAGGTCAGTTGGTGGAGCACCGGACGCGATATTCGGTGGTCGTGGGTTCGGATGCCACCGGCGGCATGGTTGTTTTTTCTGCTGCTTTATAAATAATTTTCTTGAAACCAGTTGATAGGCACTACAAATAAAAAAAAATTAAACATTCCCCTATGCACCTTGGTTTCGGTGACTTAGCTTCCTTAATATGTTTGTCAAACGAGCCCCTCATTTCATTTGCCTTGTCTGCTAATAGCATAACGGGGGGTCTCGTTCTAGCCAACTTGATGCCATAGATAGCATAAGAGCGCTCTCGCACAGTTTCCGCCCGCGCCGTTAGATCACGATCTACGTCACACTCCCGGTATTAGAGGACGTGCTTTGTTCACCGCTATGGACGAAGCTGGTGCTTGTTAACACTCTCCAGGTTCGCTTCCACGCAAAACATAAATACCCACGAAAGCATCCGACTGGACTGCCGTCGCTGTAGGTCAGTTGGTAGAGCACCGGACGCGATATTCGGAGGTCGTGGGTTCGGATGCCACCGGCGGCATGGTTGTTTTTTCTGCTACTTTATAAATAATTTCCTTGAAACCAGTTGATTGGCACTACAAATAAAAAAAAATTAAACATTCCCCTATGCACCTTGGTTTCGGTGACTTAGCTTCCTTAATATGTTTGTCAAACGAGCCCCTCATTTCATTTGCTTTGTCTGCTAATAGCTTAACGGGAGTCTCGGCTCCGGCAGACTTGATGCCATAGGTGACATAAAAGTGCTCTCGCACAGTTTCCGCCCTCACCGTTATATGACGTTCAACGTCACACTCGCCGTATTACAGGACGTGCTATGTCCACCGCTATGGACGAGGCTGGCACTGGCGAACACTCTCAAGGTTCGCTTACACGCAAAAATTAGATACACACGAAAGCAGGGGACTTCACAGCCGGCGCCGTAGCTCAGTTGGTAGAGCACTGGACGCAATATTCGGAGGTCGTGGGTTCGGTCCCACCGGCGGCATGGTTCTTTTTTCTGCTGCTTCATAGGTAATTTTCTTTAAAGCAATTGATTGGCATTAAAAATTTATAAAGAATTACAAACATTCCCCTATGCACCTTGGTTTCGGTGACTGTTGGCTGCCTTAATATGTTTGCCAAACGAGCCCCTCATTTCATTTGCCTTGTCTGCTAATAGCTTAACGGGGGTCTCGGTTCTGGCAGACTTGATGCCATAGGTGGCATAAGAGTGCTCTCGCACAGTTTCCGCCCTCACCGTTATAAGACGTTCAAGGTCACACTCGCGGTATTACAGGATGTGCTACATCCACCGCTATGGACGACAATGGCTGTGGTGAGCACTCTCAAAGTTCGTTACACGCAAAACATAAATACCCACGAAAGCAACAGTCTGGACAGCCGTCGCCGTAGCTCAGTTGGTAGAACACCGGTCGCGATATTCCGAGGTCGCGTATTCGAAACCCTCAGGCGGCATGGTTGTTTTACTGCAGCTTTATAAGTAACTATATTTAAACCAATAGATTGTCACTACAAATTAAAAAAATTGCAAACATTCATCTATGAACCTTGGTTTCGGTGACGGTTGGCTTGCTTAATATGTTTGTCGAACGAACCCCTCATTTCATTTGCCTTGTCTGCTAATAGCTTAACGGTGGTCTCGTTTCTCCCAGTCTTGATGCCATAGGTAGCATATGAGGGCTCTCGCAGTCTCCGCCCTCGTCTTTAGATGACGTTCTAATCACACTCGCGGTATTACAAGACGTGCTACGTCCACCTCTATGGACGAGGGTGGCGCTGGTGAACACTCGTAATGTTCGCTATCACGGAAAACATAAATACCCACAAAAGCAGCAGACTGGACAAACGTCGCCGTAGCTCTGTAGGTAGTGTGCCGGAGGCGATATTCGGAGGTCGTAGGTTTAGATCTCACCTGCGGCATGGTGGTCTTTTCTGCTCCTTCATAGGTAATTTTCTTTAAACGAATTGATTGGCACCACAAATTAAAAACAATGACAAACATTCCCCTATGCACTTTGGTTTCGGTGACGGTTGTCTTGCTTAATATGTTTGTCAAACGAGCCTCTCATTACATTTGCCTTGTCTGCTAGTAGCTTAACGGTGGTCTCTGTTCTGGCATTCTTGATGTCATAGGTAGGATAAGAGGGCTCTCGCACAGTTTTCGCCCGCGCCGTTAGATAACGTTATACGTCACACTCGCGGTATTACAGGACGGGCTACGTCCACCGCTACGGACGAGGGTGGCGCTGGTGGACACTCTCATGGTTCACTTACAAGGAGAACATAAATACCCCGAAAGCAGCAGACTGGACAGCCGTCGCCGTAGGGCAGTTGGTAGAGCACCAGACGCGATATTCGGAGGTCGTGTGTTCGGATCCCACCGGCGACATGATTGTTTTTTCTGCTGCATTATAAGTGATTTTCTTTACACCAATTGATTGGCACTACAAATTAAAAACACTTAAAAACATTCCCCTATGCACCTTGGTTTCGGTGACTGTTGGTTTCCTTAATACGTTTTTCAAACGACCCTCCATATCATTTGCCTTCTCTGCTAATAGTTTAGCGGTGGTCTTGGCTCTCGCATTCTTGATGCCATATTTAGCATAAGAGGGCTCTCGCAGAGTTGCCGTCCGCGCCGTTAGATGACCTTCTACATCACACTCGCGTTTTACAAGACGGGCTACGTCCACCGCTATGGACGAGGGTGGCGCTGGTAAAGACTGTCAAGGTTCGCTTACAAGCAAAACATAAATACCCACGAAAGCAGCAGACTGGACAACCGAAGCCGTAGGTCAGTTGGTAGAGCACCGGACGCGATATTCGAAGGTCGTGGGTGCAGGTCCAACTGATTGGCTCTACAAATTTAAAACAGAAACTTACAAACACTTTCCTATGCACCTTTGTTTAGGTGGCAGTTGGCTTCTTTAATACGTTTGTCAAACAAGCCCCTCATTTCCATTGCCTTGTATGCTAATAGCCTAACAGGGGTCTCGGTTCTGGCCGTCTTGATGCCATAGGTAGCATATGCGGGCTCTCGCACAGTCTCCGCCCTCATCGTTAGATGACGTTCTAAGTCACACTCGCGATATTACAGGACGTGCTACATCCACCGCTATGGACGAGGGTGGCGCTGGTGAACACTCTCAAGGTTCGCTTACACGCAAATTATAAATACCCACGAAAGCAGCAGAGTTGACAGCCGTCGCCGTAGCTCAGTTGGTAGAGCACTGGAAAGGATATTCTGAGGTCGTGGGGTCAGAGCCCACCGGCGCCATGAATGTTTTTTCTCCTGCTTTATAAGTAATTTTCTTTTAAACCAATTGATTCCCACTACAAATTAAAAAATGACAAAAATTCCTTTATGCACGTTGGTTTCGGTGACTGTTCACTCCCTTCATGAGTTTGTCAAACGAGCCCCACATTTCCTTTAGTTTGTCTGCTAATAGCTTATTAACGAGGGTCTCGGTTCTGGGAGTCTTGACGCCATAGACAGCATATGAGGGCTCTCGCACAGCTTCCGCCATAGCCGTTAGACGACGTTCCACGTCACACTCGCATTATTACAGGACGTGCTGCGTCCGCCGCTATGAACGAGGGAGGCGCTGGTGAACACTCTAAAGGTTCGCTTACACATAATAAACATAAATAGCCCCGAGAGAAGCAGATTGGACGGCCGTCGGCGTACCTCGGTTGGTAGAGCACCGGACGGGACATTCAGAGGTCTTGGATTCGGATCCCACCGGAGGCATCGTTGTTTTTCTGCTGCTTAGAAGTAATTTTCTATTGGCGAATGTTTAATCCACGTGTTATTACCCCACTGATTAGCACAACACATTACATAAAAAAAATTTAAAACATATACTTTGTACCTTGATTTCGGTGACTGTTGACTCCCTTAGTAAATTTTTATATACTTATTTATATATAATATTTTATTCGACCATCATGCGGTACATGATTACTGGGAGCCCGGAGTAAAAGCTACCCATTGACAGCTTGACAGAGCCCTGGACCCCCTACATTCTTGCAGCAGCAATGAAGGCTGAAATCCGGGCAACACAAGCAATCACGAAAAAGCAATTCAAGCTGAAAAACTACACGATCACAAGAAATAAAAAAACACCAAAAAACAGCACATGCACACATGGACCCTTTTTCATATTACAGGGAGGTGAGTAAACATGCAAAAACCAATAGCACGATCACAAAATACGTGTTCTAGAAGAAGAAGAAGAAAAAAAGACATGAAAAAGCAAGAAAAATTATATGTGAGGAAGGAATAGTTCCGTTAAACGTTTGTGTGATATATCCTGCAAATTTATGTTCTGTTCTAAAAGTTGGTTCAGAATTCGCGGCAGCCAATTTTGCAGCGTATATATATATATATATATATATATATATATATATATATATATATATATATATATATATATATATATATATATATATATATATATATATAAGGCATATTAACTTAAGGCATATTTTAGGACATAACATTAAGGTCATGATCACAGACACGGAGGTACAATTTGATTCAGACAGTCAGGAAAAAATAAATGGAGCTTAGTACATGGAGACAGCATGAAGGCAGTGGGCCGTACCGTGAATTGTTTAGTTGCGGACAGGCGAAATTAGATGACGCGTTTGGAATTAGAAATTACTGAATTTTTACATTTAGCGAAATAAATGCCGTTCTTGCGCTTGTGCCTAAAATAAGGGAGCTCCTTATTTTTGTTACGTTATGCCTGGCATGATTTTATTGGTACCAGGAAAAAGATGTGCCCTACCGAGATGAGTGATAAGGTAAGCAAACTTATTGAATCTTTTAAGGAATTCGCGGCTGCAGGACACGCGTCGTCCTCGTCTCAGGCGGTCCCGGGTCCTGTCCTCGCAAGATCGGGCCTCTATTCCAGGGCTCCGCTGAGCCGCGCTGCCTCACAAGCGTGCTGCACCAGGTTCCTTTGGACTGTGAGCTCGCTGCTGACGAGCCGGCTCTCCCATTGCTCCGCACTCGGGTGTTCATGTTGGTGGAATGTTCTGTTTCGCTCACACTCCCACGTGATATGGTAGAGTGTCGGCACCGTCCCGCACCAAGGGCATTTGGCTCTGTACTGTTTTGGAAACATCTTGTTCAGTAGGTGTAGGTTGGGAAAAACACCCGTCTGCAGCCTGCGCCACCCGGTCGCCTCCTCCTTTGTTAGCACCCTGTGTGGCGGTGGGTACCTATATCTCATGCCCCTGTATAGGTCCAGGTGCTCCGCGTACCCCCCGTCGCAAGCCTGGGTGTAGAAGTCGTCCGGTTGCCCCGCTCGGAAACTCAACTCGCGATCGAGGCCGTCCGTCGTCTCATTCCCCTTAATGCCTGCTTGCCCGGGTATCCATATCAGGTTGTGTATGTGTTTTCTATCCAAGCATATTACCTTTCTGAGTATGTTTAGGGCCACGCTACCTATTCTCCCTTTAGTGTATGGCGGTCCCGGCTTACGGGGGCCCCCGTAAGCCGGGGCCGAAACGTAATCTTTTTTAACGATTGGTCGGCGCTTGAAGATTTTCCGCCATGAATATACCCGACCAGACGGGTTTCCGTCGAGCCCTGGATTTCATCCTTTTAATGTAGTTTCTGCATGCCTCCTTCGAGTCAGTAAGTATATTTAAGGATTTGTTTTTCCTGGACCCATTAGCTACCGCCAAGGCTAAGGCGATCTCCTCAGCCTCTGTTGCGTCCGCAACCCCGGCTGCTGCGCATGTAACCAGATCTCCCTTGTAATTGACCACCACTGCTACGGCCGTGCGTTTCCTCCCGGTTAGGTACATTGACGCATCCGTATATGCTGTGCTTTCCGGTTGGGCCAGTCCCCGTTCCACATACTCGGCTCTCGCTTTCATCTGCCCTCCTGCATGTTCGGATCCATATTCCTAGGCTGGGGGGCTACCCTAAGTATTCCCGTGATTCCGTCTGGGACGTCCTGGTACCTGTGCATGTGACCTTGTGTATCCATTCGTATCCTTTTCAGTAGCGCCCGGCCTGTTGGCATGCCTCGGAGTCTCATAGTTTGCGCTCTGACCAGGGCTTCTCCCAGTTCGTAAAAGGTGTTGCTGATTCCTAGTTGGAGCAATTTTTCGTTTGATGTATTCCTGGGTAGATGGAGAGCGATCTTGTATGCCTTCCTCAGGATTACATCTATCTGCTCCCTGTCTGTCTTCGTTGTCACTTGGTGGGGCAAGGAGTATGTGACGCGGCTGACTATCAGGCCGTTAACGAGTCTGAGTGTCTCCTCTTCTTTCATGCCATATCTCCTGTCTGAGACCCTGCTGATCATTCGTCCTACCTGCTCTGCTGCTTTACTTATTAGGCTAATGGTGTGGCTGCACTTCCCACTCCTTTGCAGCCACATACCTAGCACCCTTATTATGTCCTTTTCTGGGATTTTCTGCCCCTCCAGACGGACTTCTAGGTCTGCCTTGGTGGGGTGCCTTCTGACACTCAGAAGCTCTGACTTCTTTTCGAGCATTTGAGACCTCTTTCCCTGGTGTTGTTCTCCACACAGGAGGCCGCTTCCTGTAGCCTGTCCTGTTTCTCCCCGAGCGAGCCTTGGGTAACCCATACCGTCGCGTCGTCGGCGTACGCGGCCATTACGGAAGGCATCAACAATACCAATTGCGGAAGAAGGGTTCATAACTACATCAGGGCCTTCTTAAGCGACAGAACTGGAACGGTCGGTCTGGGAGAGCTAAGAAGCGATCCTTTCTCCACACGATGCAAAGGCACACTCCAACGATCAGTCATCTCACCAATCCTATTCAGCGTGGCGATGATCGAGCAAGGCGACTGGAAAGAATACCGGGATGAATGAAACCGACTAGTTGGGTGCTGCTAAGAGCCGTGATGACTAGTCTGTAGCATTTTTACATCCTGAAAAGTTGTTTCGTTTTTAGACTAATTGCCTTACGGTTCATATATCGGCCTAGGGAAAGTAGCGTGATAGCGTAGCTGGCGCTTCAACAGGCGCGCTCTCTGAGCACGAAATCCCTTCATTTTCGGAGCAATGCCTCGACTCAATCGGATTTGCGTATCCAGTTGCCGCAAAATTTTCGCCAGCAACCTGCTAATTCTTTCGTTGCTAGTTCTGTTAGGAGGGTAGGAAAACAAAAACAACATATATTCTGCCTTCTTGAAAACATTTCAGTATGCTTCAAAGTTTACTTTTTTCCCTGGGTCAGTATTTAGGAACTTAAACATCATTTAGGAAGGAACAAACTAAAAATTATGCTACATAAATGCCAACAGTACAGAGATGGTTTGTCTTCCTTGTCTAGGGCGCGCCTTTTTTAGACCCCTGTTACGTGTAGCTGAGACGTTTCCATATATTTGCTCACGGCTTCCAAAGCTTTCTATCATTTAAAAATTCCTGGTGGGTAGAGAGTAATACCTATAGCAATACCTATACAAATAAAATACCTATCGCTCATATAAATTTTTGACCGTGCACTAAACATCATGGTAAGACGATACAAAGGTGACTCAATTACGAAACATGCCGAGGACGCGCGAAGACGGCTTGCCAACTGAACGGATGAGCTTATATACTCGGTCAATGAAAGAGGCGCAAAAGATGCACCAGTGATCGTATGCAAATAAATCTTGCCTGTATAGCCCACGATCGGGCGAAGCGAATTGACATGCACCATACAGTAGCGGTCAAAGTTTGCATGTGATACATAAAAAATGTGCCGATGTTGAGGCAGCCAACGAATATCGAGCGTTAACACAGCTAACATAGGTGATCGGTTCGAAATACTGCCGCCAGCTAGACTAACACAATTAGATAGTGTGTGCTGCACTAAACGCAAAATCGTTTGTCACAACCCCGAACACTCGGCGACAAACGGTTTAGTCGGAATGTTCACATGAAGATTCGTAAAGATGTGGAATTGGGGACGCGTAGTTCGACGGTTAGAATTCCTGATGCAACATAGGCTCGAAATTAACTATTGAGTTTGTGCTGCACGAAACGCTGAAACGTATGACACCATCTGGAACATTCTGTGGTAAACGGTTGGCGCATAAATTTTACACGAATGTCATGACTAAGTGGTCCGACTTTGGCGCCTGCCAGACAGAGATGCGTGTACCGGATGGACGTAGTTCAGTTTCGAGTTCGGATGCTCGGGCATCACGCCGCCGCCTGTGATTTTATTTCTTTGTGCAACCACCTCTCTTGCAATGGCAACCACTCGGTTACGATTTGCGTTATAGCGCATAACGCTGAGACCAGAAAATTCTTGCTCTTATACAGTGCAGTTTCTATGGAGGGCACCAATTTTGGTTCTAACCGTGTAATCAGGATAACTCGGTGGCTCAAAAGCCGACCAGTAGAGATAATGCTCTAAATCTTTGAGGACAGTTTCGCGTGTAACGTGATCGAATGTTCGGGCGTTTGCTTCTGTGCAAGAAAATAGGTTTTCAGCCTTAATCTATTTTTAGTTCTAATTTTTCTAATGTAGGGATGACGGCCTTTCGTTTGTTTACTGAGTAGTTGCATGCTGAATATCATGGATCATAATTTGCGCTTTAATCTCATCGCCCCCACCACCTGAAAGACAAGGATATGTACTTGTCATACTGCCTAAGAAAGATATTCATCGTGCTTGCTGAAATCAAGCTCATGCTCAAAATTGTTGAGCGGCTTGGAACCATGCGCGAAGAATCACAAATGCACGTGAGTCGATATTCCTGCGACAAAGTTATGCTCGTTTGCTAGAAGACTGCATAAATTACAGATAACGCTGCACTAACCCGTCACAAGGAGACTCCGCTTCTGAGGGTACAAGATGCTAACCGCCGAAACAACGGAGTTCTTATGTGGCGGCACATTCTAATGAGTGTTAAAGCGGGAAGTGGTCTTTCTTAAGACGGGCACCCGTGGATGCGCCGTCTCCTTGTTGGCGCCTCTCTCTATGGGGCTTCACCTAACCCCGCTGGCCATTCGCCGCTCCCGCAGATGCTTACTTCACGCTGGTGAGGCAGCGGCCGTGGAGGATCGCTCGTGTTGCACCGAGTTCACTCCGAAACTCATCGGGCAGCGTTCTGGGAAAGCGGGGGGAACAAGGGTCATTCTGCGTGATGCAGAGGGGTAGGGCCGACTGCATGGGTACCCTCGCAAGCGCGCACACAGTGCTCGCTTTTCCCGAGCATGGGAGTGGCTCGACCAATCTGAGCCCAGCGTACAACGATCAAGAAACAAATTGGAAGATTCTGTTCTGCGGATGGCGCTGCGGCAGCGGCTGTCGACGAAGACGCAAGAATGAGAGTGTGCGGAACGAAGGAGAATGCACGCTCTACAAAAGTTCCTAATCCGAGTACATACGCATAAAAGCGACCGTCTCGCACACACCCCAAACTGCTAGGCCGCTTTCGGCGCTGTCTACTTTATGAGCTCGCACGGCGCACGGCTCTCAACACTATGTCGACAAATCTCAAAGGCACACTTCCGGCATATTTTTCGCACTTCCTTGGCACTGCAGCTTAAGCAAAATTTGTTTTGCACAATTTATGAAGTAGAGTATTACTATACTTGGCTATCGTGACATGATGCGCACAGGCCAATGAGTGCAATGTTCAATGTCGACGAGCCATCAGAATTGGTGGGGTAACATTTACCAACGTATGCTGGGATGCGTGAAATTGTGGCAGCCCATAGCAATAGGCAGGATCACGGTGAACTACCTACGCCAGAATACACACATTTTTATAAGCGATCATTACTGGTGGCGCAATATTGACCAATGCATCATAAGATGTGTGCTGCACTGGCTACCCATGGCAACCGGTAAGACAACATTTGGCGCCACAGCCCAGTGTGTACACATTGCAGGGAAGCTATTCACACTGCCAGCCCAATATTGACCACCTCACACAAAGATATGTCTTTTATTCACAATCCACAAAAACGTGGAAGAAAACATTCATCTACGTATGCTCTGATGTATGCCGCACCAGCTAGCGAGCACAAAGTTCTCGCTAATGTTGCGAAGATGGTGAAGAGGGCACTGGCGCGGGACGGAGCGCTCGCGCTAGACCCTGAGCCATTAAATCATATTTTCATCTGCCATCATGTCGTCCTGTTCCTTGGCTTGCAACCTCGTATCAATCATTTGGTGTGATGTGCGGGCTTCTCATCGTCAACTTGGTCCCTGGAGATTCGCCACCTTCTGTTCGCCTGCGTCTTCGGCCGAGGATACCTGGACTCCGCCGGCCGGCACAACCCAGCTCGAACTCACCAGAACCGACCAGCCGCTTTCCCCGCCCCGTCCCCAGCCCCGACCACAAGACACAACAACCAGGACCAGACGTACTATGACCCGACGACGACCCGAACCAAGACGGCACCCCGGCCCAAGCTGTCCGGCGATTCCTAAACCCTTGACCTTCGGCTGGGGGCGCCCGACCGCATGACCTGAAGCTCCGGGGGCAACAGTTTATCATATCATCTCCATCTTGGTGGCAAGCCTTTCCTTTCTGGCCATGCTCATTGTCACCTCACCATTAAGAATTTACGCAATCGATCGGGACGATCGTTCGGAGGACACGGATAATGTTACTAAGACGAATAAGAGGGCAGTGGCTCGGCACGTAGTACTCGCACTTGGCCCTGAGAGGTTAAATATATACTTTCATCTGCCATCATGTCGTCCCGTTCCTTGGCTTGCCTCCTCGTATCAATATTCTCCAGCGTATGCAAGGCTGTACACAGTGCTCGCGGGCCATTGTTTCTTGGTGGCCACCGTAGAAGGTTTTTAAGCGGTGCTTGCCAAGGTGAAAAAACAGTGAAGAAGAAACTAGGCATAGGTAAAAACCAGATGTATGCATTAAGAGACAAGCAGGGCAATGTCATTAAAAATATGGATAAGATAGTTAACGCAGCCGAAGAGTTCTACACAGACCTGTACAGTAGCCAATGTAATCAGAACGCTAATGAGAAATACAGCAGTGCACAGCAATGCGTCATCCCGCCAGTAACGAAAGATGAAGTAAAGAAAGCCTTAGAAGCAATGAAAAGGGGAAAAGCAGCTGGGGAGGATCAGGTAACAGCAGATCTGTTGAAGGATGGAGGGGACATCGTGCTAGAAAAACTAGCCACCCTGTATACGCAATGCCTTATGACCTCGACTGTACCAGAAGCTTGGAAGAATGCAAACATTATCTTAATTCATAAGAAGGGAGACGCCAAGGACTTGAAAAATTACAGGCCGATCAGCTTACTATCCGTTGCCTACAAAGTATTTACTAAGGTAATCGCTAATAGAGTCAGGGCAACGTTAGACTTCAATCAACCAAATGATCAGGCAGGCTTTCGTAAAGGATATTCTACAATAGATCATATTCACACCATCAATCAGGTGATAGAGAAATGCGCAGAATATAACCAACCTCTATATATAGCTTTCATTGATTACGAGAAAGCATTCGACTCAGTGGAAACCTCAGCAGTCATACAGGCATTGCGTAATCAGGGGGTAGAAGAGCCTTATGTTAAAATACTGGAAGATATATATAGCAACTGCACAGCTACTATAGTCCTCCATAAAGTCAGCAATAAAATTCCAATAAGGAAGGGCGTCAGGCAAGGAGACACGATCTCGCCAATGCTGTTCACCGCATGTTTGCAGGAGGTATTTCGAGGCCTGAATTGGGAACAGTTGGGAATAAGAATAAATGGAGAATACTTAAATAATCTGAGATTTGCTGATGACATTGCCTTGCTGAGTCACTCAGGAGGTGAACTGCAAATCATGATCAACGAGTTAGACAGGCAGAGCAGATCGATGGGTCTGAAAATTAGCATGCTGAAAACCAAGGTAATGTTCAACAGCCTAGCAAGGGAACAACAGTTCACAATTGGCAGCGAGAGCCTAGAAATTGTGCCGGAATACGTCTACTTAGGGCAGGTAGTGACAGCTGATCCGGATCATGAGAGGGAGATAACTAGAAGGATAAGAATGGGGTGGAGCGCATATGGCAAATTCTCGCAGATCATGAGTGGCAGTTTACCAATTTCCCTCAAGAGGAAAGTGTACAACAGCATAATCCTACCGGTACTCACCTACGGAGCAGAAACGTGGAGGCTAACGAAAAGAGATCAGCTTAAGTTAAGGACAACGCAGAGAGCCATGGAAAGAAAAATGATAGGTGTAACGTTAAGAGATCGGAAGCGGGCAGAGTGGGTGAGGGAACAAACACGGGTTAATGACATCCTAGTCGAAATCAAGAGAAAGAAATGGGCTTGGGCAGGGCATGTAATGCGAAGGCAAGATAACCGCTGGTCTTTAAGGGTAACGGAGTGGGTTCCAAGAGAAAGTAAGCGTAGCAGGGGGCGGCAGAAGGTTAGATGGGCGGATGAGATTAAGAAGTTTGCAGGCAAAGGGTGGATGCAGCTGGCAAAGGATAGGGTTAATTGGAGAGACATGGGAGAGGCCTTTGCCCTGCAGTGGGTGTAGTAGGGCTGATGATGATGATAATGATGATGATGCCAAGGTTGGGGAATAAAGGGCATGACCAGACCATTGGTGGAAGTGTTCTCGAATGGCTTCTTCTTAATTGGTTGCGCGTTGGGAAGAATGGGCCACCCATGGGCAATGGCCTATTGGTGGCCGTTGTCCATTGGTCGTCAACACGTTTCCAATGTCGTGTCGATGGCATGTGTGCGTGGGCGTATCCGGCTCCTCAAAGATGCAAAACGAAAGTTTTAGGCAGCGACTCAGTGCATCGTGTGGGAGTTATCACGAGGGATTCTGAAAACAATAACATATGGTTGACCTGCGAATCAGGAGAGAGGGCCCATAGAGGCAGCGAGGAATGATCGGTTAAGACATCATTATCCAGAAAACTGAAAAGAATGGGTTTTAGTGTTCTTCAGCCGATCAGACGTGCAAAAGCATGTGGTTTGCGTCGTTACCCTACAGCTTTGCTTTGCTGGATTGTCGGCACACCTGGAGATGTAGGTTCGATAGTAGTATTAGAGGATGAAGACAATGACGTGCGATGCAGGGCACGAGAATGTGTTGCTATTAACAAAACGAGGCGTGCTTTCGTGCAATGTCCAGCGAAGCTAATCTGTTCGCGCCGCCACGGGTTCGAACCCCAGTCGCGACAAAATATATATTTTATTGCTGCATGGGCTGTTGCTATGCTAAGTTTAGTTATGTTCACACTTTCGGTCAAGCTTCATCCAATCTTGTTGGGCCGGTTAGACGTGGTGAAGTAGTGCTTCCGCACTAAAGGAGGCTCAGCGGCGCGCTCTTGGGTTACGCGACGGATTTGCGTGAAAAGGTTGCCGGTAGGAAGTACAGACATTAAACGCACGTCAATTTCTTTTTATTTATCTTTATTTTTCGTTCTTGGCGTCTTCGTTCTTTCCATCTTCTTCTAATGCGGCGATGTTGGTAAATTTCTACTTTCTATTCATAGATTCATGGGAGTCCCATGTAAGGTGCTGCCATCGCTGGAGCTTGTGCGACCGAGGTTCCCTCTTCCAGAGCAATCTATTGCAACCGACTCTTAAGTTAAATTCTACCTTCCTAAGTAGGCAGTTTGGTTGAAATCCGGTGGAGAGCGCCTCACTCCTTGGGCTGCATTCCTGGGTCTGCACTCCGGGGCCTCAACCTAAAATTTCACTCTTTCTCTGCGACATGTCCTAATGCTCACGCACTATATTACTCAGTAGCCTAGAACTGGCAACAAAACTGATTACAGGCCATGACGATTATAGTTAGCAGGCAGTACGTACACTTAGGGAACGTGGACGCAGCATATTGTCACAAATAGCTTGCGTAACCAAAAGGCCTAGGCACAGGCAAGCACTGAAGCAGTGTTGTTGTTGTTGTTGTTGTTGTTGACCTCACACAGTGTTCTAGCTGCAAGAACACTCGCATCTCTCACTTCTTTTTTCTCTAGGCGCTGCCCGGGGCGGCCGGAGCGGCGCCGACGAACGTCGGAGGTGTCGTCGGCTTTCGCTGTAGAAAACATAACTGTTCTGTGCCGCAGGTCGATAGTAGTACCATTCTCACGGAGAAAACCTGCCCAAAATCAGGTCACGAGAACAGTCGCGGAGCACCACGCAGCTATGAACGTCATTAAAGAATTAGGTTTGGGCTAGTTGGTGCTTTTGATTCACAGACGGCGACATATTACTAGCGTCAATAAACAAAAAGGACAGAGAGCAGAAACACACAGGACAGACGCTAGACTTCAACTGCCGTTTATTACACACGCATGAGAAGATATACTATGCGCTTCTGCGCATGCTCGAAATACAAGACAAATCTGATTGACAAGAATGCTGGCTATCGCTGACATATAGAGTACTAAAAGAGAGAGAGAGAAAAAAACAATGTAAATTCACAATAGATTGAATCGCGTGCTTTTTGCCAGGTATGCAATTTCTTTACTCGTGAGGGCTATTGAAGGGGTGCTCACGCATTTATCTCCTGCCTTATCAATACAAAAGGCCTCAAATATTTCCCTATCAACCTGCTTGTCGAACCGAGCATGCGCAGAAGCGCATAGTATATCTTCTCATGCGTGTGTAATAAACGGCAGTTGAAGTCTAGCGTCCTGTGTGTTTCTGCTCTCTGTCCTTTGTGTTTATTAACGCTAGTAATATGTCGCCGTCTGTGAATCTATGAACGTCGAGTCGCCGATCTGGACCCTAGCCGTGCTCTGTCCAAGCGTATGAATGATATGGCCTCCCGCCGTCCGGATCTGCACGTCAGAGCATGGAGTTGTAAATTTCTTTATAAGCGCTGCCAATTTTCCACTGATAAATGAAAACTTCGATCCTCTGTCCACCAATGCGTTAATGATGTGACCGCCGAGAAGCACTGTTATGTAGAGTGAGAAACGGTCCTTTAGTTCAGCTGCTGTCGTCGACGTCGTCAAAGCCCTATCTTCAGATTTCTGCGTCGTCACGGGGTCTTTACAGTTTCCCCGCCGAGGGCTGGGCGAGCGGTCCGCCATCGCTTGCGAGGAGTTCTAGGCATTCGGTGAAAACGATTACCGCCGAGGTGACGGTGATCGGGACTGACGGCGCGCCATAGACCACAGAAGCTGCTGGGTCACGTACTCTTCAATATCACGGGGCCGTTGGCCATATCGGTGTTTTGGCGCATCGGAGGAAAAACCCTTCAGGCCAAGCTCTCGATATGGGCGCCGGCGGAAAAGGTGACCGCAATCCCCGCAGTGGAAGAACAAACACCGGCGGCCAGGGCCACGCCAGACATCCGCTCTGCTCAGGGATCGTTGATCATTCGGGATGTGCTACACTGGCTGCACGGAGGGTAGCAGGACGTCTTGATGGGCTGAAAAAACTACCGCTGGAATTGGAACAGGGCGTCGCAGAGCGTCAGCGTATGTCCGGCGGCAGTACTCGGTCTGGTTGGGCGGTGGAAA
Source organism: Amblyomma americanum (assembly GCF_052857255.1). Lineage (NCBI taxonomy): Eukaryota > Metazoa > Arthropoda > Arachnida > Ixodida > Ixodidae > Amblyomma > Amblyomma americanum. The sequence continues at coordinate 152,418,024 of NC_135502.1, forward strand.
TGCTGGTGGATTTGGGGCAGGGCTTCGCAGAGCTTGAGCGTAAGTCATGCGGCAGTAGTCTGTCTGGATTGCCTGTGGTTCGCCGCGTAATAAAAGAGGCCTGATAGCTTGCTGCACATCTTCTCGGATAACGCTCATAAGAAAGTTGGCCGCTGGCTGCAACGTACCAAAAATCTTCTCTAGCTCGTCACGGACAACAGCGCGGATCATGTCGCGGATAAAGTTGGTAATGCTGTTGAAAGCCGGGAGGGACTTCGTAACAGAAGCAGCAAGGAATGGCCGGTCGTTCTCGGTGGAACGTTTTTTTTTCTGAAAAACGAATGGCCTGGTAATAAAAATGAAGACCGCGTATATCTTCCAGGGTCTTAACGTATCAGAGTATAGTATCTTTTCGAAGCCTTGCAAGGGACACAAAAGATGAACAAGTCAGGCTTCCGAGGTGAAAATTTGTTGATGGGAATATACTGGTTCGTGCTTCTTCTGCTGGAACCAACTGGTGTACTGCTCGTTGTACTGGTTTCAGTTCCAGTTAAAGCACGCTATCCGCGCTCCGCACGGCACGCTTTGCAGACCATCGCAAGCTCGCCGGCCCGTTGTGTTCGCTGGCACTTTTCCGTGCTTTATTATAAAAACAACCAATGGAAACTGTTATAATTGCAGTGTTCTTCTTATCAGTTCTCAGTTGAAGTCGACAGCTACACGTGCCAATCTGGTTGCCTATTTTATGTTTTCTTACTGTGTTTCCCTTCTCCTCCTTCCTTAACCCGTATTTATATTTAGACATGCACTGCAAATAAACGCCCATTCTTCCAGCTTGCCAGGTTGCGTCTGCCTCACCTGCGTTTAAGCGCAGTGTCCTACTTACGATGTAACACTGGCGACGAGAAAGGGGAAGCAAAACCCGTGGAAAAACCTTGAAGCACAGGCCGGCAGCTACGCCAGGGAGCGACGACTCGACGATGGCACAGCAGCAACTGGCCGACCTCGACGACGAAAGGGACATCTGGAAGGCGTATGCTATCAAGGCAGAGGCATACTTTGAGGCAACAGGGTTGACGGAGTCGGCAAAGAAACGGGCGTTTTTGCTGGTAGCTGTAAGCACGCGCACCGTTCAAATATTAGCGGGACGAGTTGCGCCGAAGAAGCCGAATTCTTTGGAGTACAAATACGTCATGCAAGTCTTGAAAAAGTTATTTGATCCCAAGCGCTATGAGATTACGGAACGTTTCTGCTTCTTCAACCGCTGCCAGCTTCACGGTGAGTCGGTTCAAGAATTCATTACTGAAATTTGTCGATATGCGGACAACTGCAATTTTGGTACCATGCTCGACCGAATGCTACAGGATAGAATTGTGTGCGGCATAAGATCGAGTGCCCTGCAGGAACAAGTCCTTGCAAAGAAAGGACTGTCCGTAGAGGACGCTGAAACGATGGCACTGTCGGCTGAAGCTGCAGATAAGTATGCCAATAAAATGGCCGCAAACACGTCGGCGATGCTTAAAACTACGATGCAGTCAACCTCAACGAAAGAGGCACTGGCCGAATGTGGGCGTTGTGGCAGCATAAAGCACAACAGTAATGCCTGTCGTTGGAGTAATGTTCGTTGTTATCACTGCGGTCGACGTGGTCACCTAGCAGCAAAATGCCGCAACGAAAAAAGCGCAAGATCTCGAACTCCAGAAGGAGCCCGGGGATTTCGCGGCAGAGTACTGTCTGTTAAGGAAAGGAAGACAAATGAAGACAGAGGATAGCATGCACTTTTGGACGCTGAAATCGACGCGGGAGGTACATGTGAAGCCCTCAGTGCGATGCACCTTCACATGGGAAGGTGTGGACGTATTAATGCTTATGAATACGTGTTCCCCGGTCTTCGTCTTTTCCCAACAGCTGTTTGAGCAGCACAAAGACACCTGGCCTCCGCTACGGCCTTCACGCGCGAAGTTATCATGCTACCTCGGAAAATTGCCAGTTTTTGAAGAGCTCCTCTTGCGGGTGTCCTACGTCGGTACAACTGTAGAATGCACATTGGTGGTACTAGATTGCCCCGGTCCAAGCTTATGTGGTCGAGACCTAATTTTCCCCCTGAGAGATGCAGGCTTCCCGGTCCTTAGCTTCTCAGCCAAGCCACTGACCGCACACCAGTCTACCACCACGCAGGTTACTGATGACGTGTTCGTGGAGTTTCCAGATGTTTTCAGCTCGCATCTGGGCCTCATAAAAGACCCGCGGTGCACCTGCAGCTGAAGGAGGGAGCCACGCGCAAGTTCTGTAAGGTCCGATCTATTCCATTCGCTCTACGCGGCAACGTATCTGAAGAGATTGATAGGCTCGTGGCATTAGGCGTCCTGTCACCGGTGCCGCATTTAGAGTGGGCTACGCCAATTGTATCCGTCCATAATAAGGACGGCCACGTTAGAATTTGCGGCGACTCCAAAGTCACTTTAAATTCGGCATGTCAGCTGGAGCAGTACCCGTTGCCAGTAATCAATGACATGTTCGCGCCCTTAAGCGGTTGAAAACATTTCGGTGCACTGGACTTACGTGACGCATATAACCAAGTCCCTCTCGATGAGGAATTGCGCCAGTTATGCGTGATTAATAGGCATAAAGGTCTTTTCTGCTACAAAAGATTACCTTTCGGCATTGCCTCTGCGCCAGCCATTTTTCTGCGCAGAATGGAAAAACTTCTACAAGGCTTATCAGGCGCGCAAGCTTATCTGGACAATGTCCTGGTGTCCGAAAGAGCAGGAAGTGACGACGTGCTAAAAGCCGTTCGGCATCATTTCCGCGAGAGTGGTGTTAAACTTCGCCTCTACAAATGCAAATTTCGGCAAGTGTCCATCACATCTCGGCAACGAAACGATCAGCAAGGATTGCATTCAATAGAAATGAATGTCGAAGCTATCACAGAAGCCCCTAGCCCGAAAAATGTAGCTGACTTTCGTTCTTTTCTTGGTGTGACCACTTTCTACTGAAAACTTTTGTCGAACATATCGTGTCTGCTCACTCCATTGTATCGGCTGCTGGAAAAGAACACGCATTGGCTCTGGGAAGAAGAGCAACAAACGGCGTTTCATAAAGCAAAACGGTGTTGTCAGCAAGGAGTGGTATCGGTTCATTTCGACCCTTTACAACCGCTGAAACTAGAGTGCGACTCATCGCAAAAAGGAATCGGCGCAGTGCTTTTTCCCACAAAAGGGAACGTCAACAAGTCGATTGGATTTCGTTCAAGGACACTGCAGAAAAGAGAAAAAAATGATTCGCATCTTAAACGCGAAGCATTGGCCATTGTATTTGAAGTAATGAAGTTTTGTGACTACCTTCTAGGCCGAGAATTCATTCTGGTCACAGATCACCAACTGTTTCTGGGCCTGCTGAGACCGGACCGGCCCTCTCCGCCTCTGGCTGCTGCTCGCATACAGCGCTGGGCGCTTTATTTGAGAGGATTTCGTTACAATATACAGTATTCGCCAGGCATGCAGCTCCTGAACTCAGACGGGCTTAGTAGGTTCCCACAAGAAATTTGAGAGCCAACCACGGAAAGGGGAGACACCTGACTGCGTTCTGGGACCCGCATGTGTCCAGGAGATGGCGCTCTCGGTAGAAGAACTGCAGGCGCTGACGGCAGGTGACGCAGTACTTTCAAAGGTCGTGCAGTACACAAAAGACGGGTGGCCTCCAAGCTCTAGAGCGTTAGAACGAAGCTTACTCCCCTTTTACGACCGCAGACTGGAACTGCCACTGGCCCATCATTGGCTGTATTGGGGCCGTAGAGTTGTCATTACATTTAACGCGCAACATAAAATGTTGCACGACACATATCAAGGATCATCGGCGATGAAATCAATTAGCTTTCCGGTGGCCAGGACTGGACCACGACATAGAACAACTGTCAGCGAGGTGCACAAGCTGCATCCAAAATCGACAGCTGCCGGTATCTGCTCCGCCAGTTAACTTGCCGACCTGCCAGGAAAACTGGTCGAGAGTCCAACAAGATTTCGCGGGGCCAATAAAAAAAAACTTGGTCCTTTTTAAGTAGATTCTCACAGTAAATTGATTGAGGCCGTACCGATGAAGCAGGCGACCACTGAAACAGGCGACCACGTCTTCGACTATTAGTTGCATGCGCAGCTTTTTTAGCTTGTTCGGCATTTCTCGCACAATGGTTTCAGTTAATAGGACGCAGTTCACTAGCCAAGAATTTACTGATTTTGCGAACAACACTAACATAACCAACCTGCACACGACTGTGTTTCATCCGCAGTTGAATGGCCTCGCAGAGAGAGCAGTTCGAACTGTTCAACATGGGCTGAAGAAGACGATCTAGGGCATATTAGAAGATTGCCTTTGCAGACTACTTTGAACTACCGGAGAACACCCCTTGCCTTGGGAAAATCTCCTTCGGAACTTCCTCTTGGCTACCAAATCCGGTTCCGCCTCGACACATGTATTCCTCTTTTGGTTGCAGGAAGATCGGGAACAAAGGATGACTGGACCCTTGCGCCAGCCACAATGTTTAAGGACCCTAACTTTGGTGCGAGTGATAAGTGGAAGACGGGCACGGTAAAATAAGCAGACGGAACTAGGATGGTGACAGAGGAAAGGCCTGAGGGCCTCGTTCGGCGACACGTTGATCAAATTCACACAAGGAATGACCCAGCGTCTACCCAAGGTCACAGTGAAAGTGAAAGCTCGTCCATCTCGAGAACTCCGCAAGAAACTCCCGGAGCAGGACCAAAGGCAAAAACCGAAATGCGCGAAACGTTACCACCACAGCGTCAGTCATCGCCGCAACCCCTGGATGCAAAGGAGAGAAACGGTGAACCTGCAGTGGCCACGGAACTCCGCCGCTCAACACGAGATCGCAGACCTGTGCTGCGTCTTCAGTATTATTGATGGAGAAATGTTATAACTGCAGTGTTCTTACCAGTTCTAAAATGAAGTCGACAGATACACGTGCCAATCTGGTTGCCTATCTTATGTTCTCTTACTTTGTTTCCCTTCCCCTCCTTCCTTAACCTGTTTTTATATTCCGACGTGCACTGCAAATAAACTCCCATTTACTCCAGCTTGTCATCTTGTGTCGGCCTGCGCAGTGCCCGACCTAAGATTGAACAGCAACTGACGCGACATGCTTGGCAACACCATGAGCCACATTTATCTTTCGCGTTTGAGCAGTGAAAGCGCTAAGCGTGAGAGCTTGCACCATGAAGGATCAAAGCGTACTCCCTTCTGCTCAATACGGCGTAGTTTTTAATTCGCATAAGAGTTACAGTAAATCATTATATGCTTCAATATTTTTCGGCACACTGACGCTCCGATAAAAGCACAGTTCACCTAGTGCTGCACTTTTGAGAAAATACTGTTGTTTGTGAGGCTGTTCTTTGGCAGTCCAGCGAGGCAAACATCCCTGTCAGAAATCTGGCCATTGGTGGATGAAGTGGAAACCACCAAATTGATGGATTATTGTAGTGGAACTGTTCGATGTTGGCATAATGGCAAACCATTATGCCAGCATATGGCAAGCTGGTTGCCGGCATAGTGGCAAGTTGGTTGGTGGCATAATGGCAAGCTGGTTGCCGGCATAATGGCAAGCCATGTTGCCAGCATAATGGCAAGGCACTATGCCGGCAAGCTGAATGCTGGAATAGTGACGGACCAGCCGCACTTCAACCATTGGATGTGATTGTTCTTGAGGTGACATACAGCAGTAAAAGGAAGCACACCAATTTTTGAGGTCCAGAGCTCACGACTGGTTTATTATAAATTTACTATGAGGTACCATCCGAGCACTACCACATGACTGCAAAAGAGTTATGGATTTTCCAAAACTTCAGCAGCGGATTTGGTTTTTACTGCTTTGCCGCGCTTTCCCTGTTGACCGGGTTCTGTGAAGAAGCTGCGCAAATGCTTCCTTGCTGCCCCAATCCTGGAATGTACAGGTGGTTCGGCAGCAGGATGCAGTTCCACGTATTTCTGCAACACAATCTGAAAGAGCAATGCAGATAACACAAATTGGGTCTCAACTTCATCTTTTTCAGAAAATGTGGCCTATGAATAACTTAACACACATAGGACAAAAATTAGCAGTAAACAGCATCAAAACATGCAGTGCTCATTGGAAAGAAATGTGCGGCTGTATGATAATGGCATTTAGAGTTAAATACAGTAAAATCTAATTCGAACTCGAAGAAGACCGGAAAAATGTCCAAATTAAGCGAAGTTCCAATTATCGAATGGGCGCTACAGTCAGCGGTCGTTGCGCCCACTACATAGGCAGCACCCGAAGCAGACACGCGCAGTCACACATCGCGAGCTAGCCGCTACTACACGTTAGTGAAAGCGATTCTGAGAATTCATGCGTTATTCACCAGGAACAAGTATTGGGATGCATTCACGTGAGTAGTGAGCTTTAGTGCTGGAATAAGTACATCCCAACCATTGTCGTCAAATCGGATTCCAACAATATTTGGTTTAACAAAAGCTTGAAGCACCTTCTTAGTAGGAAAAAACGGCTTTATCGTTCCGCTAAACTAAGCCAAAAACAAGAAGCATGGGAAAGATACCACGCCTGCGCGAGTAAATATTTAAATGAATTGAGTGCTGCGAAAGATACATTTTTCTCTGTTGACTTGCTATCCATTCTCAAAACAAATCCCACCAAATTCTGGCGTATCCTCTCCCCTAAACATAAATCTAATCGGTTCGATCTTGTAGGACCTGATGGCGAACCAGCTGATACTAATCAATGCGCAAAACTTTTAAATGACTACTTCTCATCTGTGTTTTCGCCTGTCAGCAATTCTACACCCAACGTTTTGCAAACCAATAGTCAAAAAGAAATGCCGGAAATTCAAATTAGCCCCGAAGGAATCTCCAAATTAATCAGTTCACTCAAGCTGTCATCATCTGCAGGATGTGACCAAATAAACAGTAAACTACTTAAAAACACTCTATCATTATCAAGCCAGATACTACACCTAATATTTACCCAATCTTTAGACACCGGAAACATTCCTGACGATTGGAAGATAGCCCAAATTGTTCCCATTTTCAAAACAGGTGATCGCGCATGCCCAGCTAACTATCGTCCAATATCCCTTACTAGCATATCTTCTAAACTTCTAGAGCACATTATATCATCAAGCTTAATGTCTCACCTTGATTCAATAAATTTCTTTTATCCTCATCAACATGGCTTCAGGAAATCATTTTCATGCGAAACCCAGCTGGCAGAGTTCACCCAAGACATCCTTAAGGCCATAGACGATAACCTCCAAATAGATGCAATCTTCTTAGACTTCTCGAAGGCATTTGATCGCGTACCTCACAACCATCTGCTTGCGAAACTTTCGTTCCTGGGAATTCCTGCTAATCTGATATGCTGGCTCGAACATTTTCTAAAAGGACGCTCGCAGTTCACATCCGCCAATAACATCCAGTCACCCTTAACAGATGTAACATCTGGTGTCCCTCAAGGGGCCGGGTTATCACCATTACTCTTCTTAATATACATCAACGACCTGCCCTCTAATATTCAATGCAAATTGCGACTCTTTGCGGACGATTGTGTCATCTATAATGCAATAAGTAACCCAACCGATAACCTCACTTTGCAACTGGACCTTGACGTTATTGCATCATGGTGTGAAAAGTGGCAGATGCCTTTAAATCTTACTAAGTGCAAATCGTTGTCCTTCACTCACAAACACACCTTGACGAATCACACTTACAGCATTTCATCAGTCCCTATAACCGTTGCAAAATCTTACAAATATCTAGGTGTACATCTCACATCAACACTTTCTTGGGTCACCCACATTAGAACCATTTGCTCCGACACTTCACGCACACTTGGCTACCTGAGAAGGAATCTGAAATCTGCATCCCCTAACATAAAACAACTCGCGTATGAAACATTTGTGCGGCCAAAATTAGAGTATGCATCATCCATCTGGCACCGATGGCAATCGTATCTCACCATCGAATTGGAATCAATTCAAAATCGTGCAGCTCGGTTCATCACTTCATGTTACTCAAGAGAAGCCAGTGTCACCGCCCTCAAGCAGTCCCTCCGTCTCTCAACACTGGAATCACGCCGCGTCGTTTCCCGCCTATGCTTACTTCATACATTTTATCATAACACAAGATCACGGCACGCTCTATTAACCGCCCCACTACGAACGTCCTCCCGGCTTAGTCACGGTGGCCCGATAGCACGCATCAGTGGCCACACGTCAGCTTACAACAACTCATTTTTCCCCAACGCAATAGCACTATGGAATTCACTGCCTAACGACATCGCTGCATGCACTGATCACAAAACATTCCGCGAGAAAATAAAAATTCACCTCACATAAATCTTGATCACTTCTGCGCTCTTTTGTAGCGAGTATTGCTTGACATATCTTTGTTAAATGATGTATCACTTGCTGGAAAACCCTGATATGACTACAACCCCTTTTATGTTTGTTTGTATGTTTGTTCTTTTTATTGTTATGCATGTTCCCATCATCGCCGTTGGAAACCAATATGCCCCCCCTTATGTAATGTCTTCGGGCCTTTAAGGGATCAATAAATGAAATGAAATGAAATGAAAAGATGACAGCATCTATGCTCCAAAATATTATTATTTACAGGGAAGGGTTGTCACTATTAAAAGTAATAAGTGATCAGCATTTGCTAGTGTTTCTTCTGCTGAGACGCCTTCAGCATCAACTGCAGCTTGCCCAAGAGCTCCAGCGCAACTTGGAGTTCTCACTGGCAGAGAAGTAGCATGCTGCAACATCAAGCACTGACATTGTTCACATGCACCTTACAGTGGCATAGGCCGTCGCTGCTGTCTGACTCATCGCTGTCGGTCCTTCTCACCGCCGGTGAGCCCTGGAGCGTCTGCTGACAGCATGCAGTCTCAATTATATCGGCGTCACTCAAGGGTTTCAATGTCTCCACACCGCTGTCCGTGTAGTTTGCGGCACAAAGAGCATGACAGCGGCGGCCGAACTGCTTTGTTCACACCATGTGATAGTGACGCATGGACTGCGGCACAAATAAAACCAGGAACGGCTTGTGCCGAAGCATTGGCAGCACGGGCGAGTGCCCCTCCAGTGAAAACTTGCTATGGCAAGCACCGGAGTGCGGGCTGCGCCAGCATCGTGCGCTTGGCTTTTTTTAATTTTTCATTCCTTTGCATCACTAGTAAATTTGCAGCGCACTGTAACCACTGTGGGTCAACTTCTAGCTATGAGGAGCGATGTCAGCCATGAGCTCCTAGTTCGAATTAATTTTTGCAGATGCCAACTTGTTCGAAATGTCGAGTTTCCCCCACTGAAATACACAGGGCTGTGCCAGAACCCAGGCAACAGTTCGAATGAACCAGAGTTTGAATTAACGAGCTCTTACTGTATCACGAGCAGAATAGAAAGAGGTCTAACAGAATGCTCAAACACCAATTGTAACTGAATCAAACTATTATTTTTACGCAGCCAAATTGGCACATTTTGGGCACATTTTGTCAACCTGGAACTACACAGGACACGGCACAGCCACGTGCAAGATAACAAAAGTATCAACATAGAAGGCAACATACATGCAGGGGGCGATTAGAAAGACAAAAAAATATGCTGTTACTGCACTAGACTGCTGTGCACGGAGGCTTTTTATTTTACCAGAATGATAATAAATTTGGCACTGCTCACTAATGTTTTCGCAGTCAATGGATAGTTCCTCGATCACTGCGTGAATTATTAATTTTTCTCAGAAAGGACGACACACGCACACACTAACAATTATTTCCAAGGTGCGATCACAATATTCTTATAAAAGAAGCATTGTGACATCAGAATAAGCTGTACAGATTGAAGAGAAACATTGAATAAAAGCAATAAAAAAGGGGACAAAAAATGCAATAGTGCCCACAGTAGGATTTCAACTTCCAAAGTGCGCTTACTTGCAACTGCCTCTACCTTCTCCGGTGTGGCAGGCATTTTTCTCAACGAGCCTGCCATGCTCCTGCATGCTTCGCCGGTGAGACTGCGTGCAGCAGCCTCCTCCCGCGACCAAACTACACGTGCCATTTCAAGTGTGAATTTCGCATCGGAGCAATTTTGCAGCAGGAAATTCCATTTGGCCTCCGTGATGGAAAGTCCCGGGAGTACCTGCACCTGCAGTTATTAAAGAACAATCAGTCGCGTTTTTCCTTAAAGCACTTTATGCCAATTGTACAGAGGATTTGAAAACGCTGACACGGTCACAGTCACAAGCACAGTGCGAGGGCAATGAAGCAGTCTGCCAGTGTACCTTGTGAATGGTAACAGCCGATGGCAAGGTCTGAATAAAACACAAATGACAGAAACAGACATCAATCAAGAGGACGATGCACAAAGTGACAGTGAAAGCATGCTACCTATTCAACGTGTATGCACCTTTTCGCAGAAGGAGTTCACTGGCTGTGATATCCACGGCGACATAGAATAATGTGAGGAAACATGGTACAAGAGTCCTGCCAAGATCTTTGGGGCACACCTAACGCCAGAACGTTCAGCCACCTTCCATATTGCAGATCCTCACCTACCTTATCAGTATTTTCCATACATGTTATTTTGGGGTCACCAATTTAGACGTCACCACAGCAAGGAAAAGGGAACAACGAAATGCAATATTGACCGTGAAAACACAACCTAGTTGAGAAACACAGCCGTGAAAAACCAGCAATGAAGCCAGAAAAAGCTGCACTTCCACAACAATCAATCAAGGGAGTGGGCGCACACCTTTGCGGAGCTCACGAAAATACCGCGTTTGGACCGTCGGACTTACCCGTCTCCCCACCCCTCTCTTACACACTCCCAACCACGGTTTAAGAATAGCATATGGAGGTGTTGACACTCTCCCCCCCCCCCCCCCCCCCCGCCGTGCCCAAGAGCACCGCCCACTTGCGGCCACAATATGTTCGGGGGGAGAGGGAAGTGTTGCCATGGGAACCGGTCGCTAACTTAGAGGGTGATGCGAAAGGCGGGCCCACGCTGTGCGACTCGGTCCGGCGCGGTGCGGCACTGAGCACGTGCTTTTGGCACATTTCGGAGTGTGCAGCTGCGCTGCTGTGCTGTTTTTAACAAGTTGCTTAATTTTTCACCAAAACCTTGTGTTTGGCTATCGTCGGCAGAGTAGCCCACAGCAGGTGAGTGCAGCGCAATGGGAAGAAAGTGCTTCGTGCCGAACTGCAATTCGGGCTACCAGACATGTGCGGAGCGTGTGCCATTATTCAAAGCTCCGTCCGACAATGTTCGTTTGGAGAAGTGGCGCCGTGCGATTCCTAGGGCAGACCAGACATTAATGCCCACTGACCATGTCTGCGCCAAGCATTTTGCAGAGGATGCGATATCCCGGGCATATTATGCGGAGCTCGATAAAAGTGCTACTTTACGCGGTAGAAATGCCTGTGCTTTCCAGAGATGCAGTTTCTACATTACTGTAGCCGACGGGTAATTCGGACTCCAAAAATTCGGTCTTTTAGGATATTTCGGACCTCAATGAGGCTCCGTCAGTCACCCCATAGAAGCACATACATATTCGCGACGGATATTTCGGATATCAAAAGTCCTAGAGCTCGATTTTTCGGTCTAATTTCAGTCACTTGCGGGCCAAAATCGGCCATCTTATGGGCTTTTCGCCGGCGCAAAAGGTGCCATCTTGGATTGAGGTGGATTTACGCTGCAGTTGGATTGGCTTGACATACTTTCGGTACCTAATTGTTGCCAGTAGAGGTCCCTGCGATCCCTGATACTTCGAGGTTGCAGCCAGATTGTCATCGCTGTCAACTTGTTTCTGTCACCGACGTGGTCGCGGGCAGTTATTGCTTGTCATATACGTTGAAAATTGGTTGTTGGTGGAAGGAAATTGTGCAGGAGCTATCTCGCATCTCAGCCGGAAGGAATAAAGGAGGTACTGAGAGAAGGAAGAAAGAAAGAGGTGCCGTAATGGAGGGCTCCGGAATAATTTAGACTACCTGGGGATCTTTAACATCGCACAGCACACGGGTGCCTTAGCGTTCCGCCTCCATCGAAACGCAGCCACCGCGGTCGGGATCCAGCCCGGGTACTCCGGATCAGTGGCCGAGCGCCCTAACCCCTAAGCCACCGTGGCGGGTCTCATACGTTTGCCATTCGTCGTTTTGTCACTTAGGTTTCTCTGACCGCGTCGACCGAGTGGCGCTCAGTCCTCACGAAGTTACATCCGTTCGCCGTTTTGTGATTACGTCCGGCGGTTCCGCCTCTTTGAATGAAAAGTGCCTTATCTTTGCGTGTGTTTGACGAGCAGTGTGGTGCACACTCGGGTTGTGGACAACATGGCCCTGCCGGGTCCATCAAAGAAGTGTGGGAAGTTATTCAACTAAATGTAGTGACCTTGCAGTCTTGCATGTACTGTGAAAGCACAAGTTTGGAGCAAATACAGGCGCAAATCGTCGCCAGCAAGAGAAATTTGTCGCTAGGTAAAATCAGTGACGTTTTTAAGCCGATTTCATCTCAATAAAGTGGTTTTTTGTACTTCACGGATTTTTCGGTCTGTTCGATTATTCGGACCATTTTCCGGGTCCCTTCGATTCCGAAAAATCGGTCGGTGACTGTGTTTCCGAACTGTCCTAAGTATCTCACACGGCCACAGGACATCTTACACGGCCACAGAGACATAGAAAACCACCCCGGAAGAGGAAACGTCCTGCGCAAGCATCCAAGCTACGTCAGCCGAAGGTCGACAACAACAGGGCGATGCAGCCTCTCCAAGCTTCCTTGTCTGCTGTGATGCCTGTAGATAAAGGAACAGCCTTGTAGCAATCGGTCAAGCGACAGCAATTTGACTCTGATTCTGCCTCTCTGATGCCTGCACTTGATGGTGCTGGCATACAAGTTGAGACACAGGCATGGTGCAGGCATACAAATACACAGCATCGCCATTTAGCATCAAGTGGAAAGGAGCTTGTTGAAAATTGTGCCCGTTATAAGATAATTTGCATCGGAATAAATTTGTTTTTTTTCTCAAGCTTTCGCGTTGGGTTATGGTACACGATCCGACGCACCCTTTCATCCCGTCTGATACATTTCCAGCGTGAGAAAGTTTTTACCTAAAACGAGTTGTAAATATCTGCGCTATACTAGTGCTCTGCATCTTGAAAATTAGTCCACTCAACGAAACAATGTTTGAACGGTCTTCATACAGAGTGAAGAAGCAACGATAAGCGTCAAGCAAGAACTTTCCGGTGGAATACTTTTCTGCCCTTGTGAGCGTAAAAGGGCACGAGGACCCCCACTTAAGTTTATTATGCTTAGATCTATGATTAGATCGAATGAAACATGAATTGAGCGAGGAAGCGAAACGTGAATGAGCTTCGAGTGCTGCTCGACTGAGCCCATATCATTAACCGCTTTGCACAAGGTAATTTCATGCAAACAAACTTTTGAGACTGCTACACTACTGATTTTAATTTTAAGCAATGAATGTTTTTGTGTTTTGAATTCAATTAACGCCACCAAAGCGAAAATCGAGCTTGTGCAGCGGAATCTCAAGGCGCCAGAACCGCTCAACTGGGCCCGCTGACATCGGTGCCATCTGTCGGCTTGCAGCCAAACTGCATGGCGCACTCCGCCATGGCCGAACATAATCGGGACCCTCCAGCGGCACAGTACCTCAGTATTCTTGCACCGTGCTTCCAACAAATCGTCTTCAGACGCCTCCAGACCCGCTCTCTGTCATCCCCTCAGCTGTTATCCCACTATTGTGGCACGTCCCCTGCATGCTCCCTATGCGGTGACCCTCAGGCCACACTCCCCCACATCCTTTTCGGCTGCCCTACTGACCATCCCCCGCAGGGACAGCACGGCATCTCGAGCTGAGAGGACTGGGAGGTCCTGCTCACGTCTGCAGACTTGACATCGCAGCTTGCTGCGGTGACTCGGGCTGCCAACGTCGAGTCCCGACATGATCTACATGATGCAGTGCGGGACCGCGCAGTGGCCCAGGGACCCAGCAGGGTCTAAAACTCACTTGCTGAAATAAAGTTTTTCTGTCTGTCAGTCCTCATGGAAATTTTTCTCCACAGCGCATGTTAACACGTGGTTGGAGATGGCAAAAACTGCATTAAAGACATGAGTTGCATGTAAAAGTATTGACAATCTTGGTTACGTGCCTGCAACATGCTAATTTGACATTTCTGCTGCGCCAGCCACAGCAACTGTCTAAGAAATATAACAGTGCTAACACATGCATTCAGAGAATGAGGGGAGGAATACGAGACAGAAGCGCTGGCTGTCAACTGAAATTTTATTGATGGAGGGCAGACGCCTTATAGCAGTGAGGAACAGATGGGAAAAAAATGGGAGCGATACAATCGGGGATAACAACAGCAACAAAAAATGTAAGCGCAAGCAAGCAACATAAGGAAAACCAAAACAAAGGAAAAAACTCATTTTGTTGGCCACTTCTAAAAGCCGACATCTCCTGCAAAGAGTTATAAAGACAGGCTGCTAATGCGCCTACTGCCTTACATGGTATACTTCAAAGCGGACACACCATTTTGTCTGCAACATTGCAGAGAATCCTGATCTCTCCAAACCAAGCCATGCATTCTTTGCACTAACCAATGTGCACAACCAAACCTATGTACTCGCCCCTTTAAATCGCATCAGTTCCAAAAAATGTGGATGCCAGGTAAAACATGAAACTCAGTTCAAGTGTTCCACATCAGTGGTCTACGCCATTGCCTTGACATGTGGAAAGCTTTGTCAGCCAAACTGGCTGGTGCATCGGGGAACGTCTGGGGGACAATGCCCGAAATTGAAGTGATTTAAAGGACAAATACGCACATTTGGTTATGCATGCAGGTTAGGAAGTGCAAAGGGTGCGTGGCTCTGCTCAGAGACCAAGATTATCAGTAAGAGTGCCGACAAGACAGCACATGTCAGCCTGGAAGCATACCATATAAAGAAATATGGCAGTAGGTGCATTAGCACCACTCTTTATTGTTCTTTGCTCCAGAGGTCAACTTTTGACAAGCTGCCAACTATTTTCTTTTTTGTGCGTGTTTTGGTATGTATTCATTTTCTTATACTGCTTGCTAGCGTTTGCATTCTTCGTTGCTGTCGTTATCCCCAGCTGTATTGCTGCCATCATTTTCCCACCTGTTCCTCGAATTTATAAGGTGCCTGCCTTCGATCAATAAAATTTAAGTTGACAGTCGGCATTTGTGCCTCGTATTTCTCCTCTCGTTCTGTGGATGCATGAGTTACGGCTGTTACTTTTCTTAGGATCAGAATGCACCAACTCGCCCAGAAAGAAGTTTTAATCAAACAGCAACTGTCTTTCCTTTGCATCGCTGGTAGCCAATATGCCACCTAGTGGCCGCTTAGGCAGCAATCACGGTGTTCGCCCCAACGCAAGCCATCCTGTGGCTGCAGCAACAAACATGCCAGAACAATGTTGTGCGTCTTCTTTCTCATCAAGGAATGACAGTGGCAAGTGACAGTAGCCAGCCTAGTGTGCCTTGATGCAAAAGCTGCCAGACCCAACAGAATAGTCAGCTGTGCTTCCAGGAAAGAAAGCATTTTTTTATGCACCCCTATGCAACAAAACAAAGCAGTCTTAACGACTTATTATAAAATGGGTTTAGTATGATATGCAACTTGCAATCTCTTGCTACTGAAATAAACATGTACATGCTCAACTGTCCATTCACGGCATTAAGTGTGTTTAGTGGCAGGGTAGCAGGAGCCTTTGCTTGAGTAGTGTCCTCTGTACATATTGAGGTCAGAAGACATCACACTTTTGACATGAAACGCAGTTTGGCCAACTCAGAAACCATGATCATAACTCGATGATGGGCTGCAGAAATCTGGAAGTCAGCTACCCAGCAAAGCAAGAACTCCGTCATGGCACGTATTGCCCTGCACGCAGAAGTTGGGTGCAGTGCTGGAGATGATTGCCTTATGCCCCACATTGCATGTGACAAGTAGCAGGTAGGAACAGCTCTGCATCATCTCCCATCGCAAGTAATGGCTCCGCACGGGTGTGCTTAATGCTTTTATCACAACATACAGCAGGAGCGTGCAGAAAAGATGTGTAACGTTTCTGTGCCTCCCAAAGTCTCCAGTGCTGCACCCAATTTCTTCAGCCAAAACAGGTCTAGTCACCATGGTTAAGGAGTATTCACTGTGCACGGTAGCAGACTTCAAGATTTCTGCAACTCGCCCATTGTGCAGGATGCGGGCAGTGCTCTTCCAGTAAAAAAGGAGAAAAGGAAACAAAGCTTTCTAGGTTCTACTCGCATGTGAAGTAGTATCGGCCCTCGATGTTGCAGCACGCTATTGCCAATGAGAACTCATACGTTGCACTGAAACTCTTGGGCAAGCCTGAAATGATGCTGATGGAGCCTAAGCAGAAGGAACGCAAGCAAATGCACATCACCGATTACTTTTAATTTAGAAAACCCTTCCCCATAAATAAACATGCTTTGGAGCATAAATAGTGTCCTATATTCTAGCACTAAAGCTTGCTGCTTACGTAAGCGTATGCATTCTAGTACTTGTTTCTGGTGCATAACTGGCCAATCAATATTATTTGCCATCAGGACCGCATGAATTTGATTCTCAGAATTGCCCGCCACAAACTTATAGTAGCGCCTAGATCGTGATAATGAGTCTTGGTGCGACTGCTTAGGATTCAGCCCGTGTGATAGGGTGCAATAACCGCTCATTCCTGCTGCCATTCGATAATGCGAACTTCGCTTAATTCGAACAATTTTTCAGTCCCCTTCGGGTTAGATTTAACGAGCTTTCATTGTAAAAGAAAATGATGCAAATAAATCAAAACAAGCATGTGTGCTTGATTTTAATGGATCATAGAGCTTTTTTCCAGCATAGTTGGAAATTCATTTTATGATGAACAATTGCACAATTGTTCTTTCTTCCGAAATTTGCTGGATGATTGGGTCTCTAATGAATGAGCAAAATACTAGACTCACCACAAGGTACAGCAGCTTCCTATGGAGATGTAGAAGGCGGGGCTGAATCACCATAAAACAAAACCAATCTCAGAACTGGTAACTAATGGATCGAGAAAAATCCAACACTCACCACAATGTACATCAGCTTCAGTTGGAGACACGCAAGCCAGGGCCGAGTCAACATGTAAACAAACAAAACCATTGTAAAAAAAAATACTGTACACCACTGCACTGCATTCCTGACTAATGAAAATATAGCAAATTAAACACAGGCAAGCACTTTGGCAATTAAAACCTGAAATGCAAATGTCCCAGCGATCGATGCATTGCCTTCACCAATACAGAACGTTTCCTGAGCACATCACGACCGCAGTGCAAAGTTCCAGAAGAAAGTTAATGCCTCGTGTCTGTATCTTTACCCCTTTACAGAGGATATTCGCTTCACTGTACAGCACAGAGCTTCAGCAGTGCAGACTGGAGCAGGTACGCATAGGATTAGTGATGTGCGCAGCCTTTCGCCATGCCCGCATGCGTCTCTTGCTCAATGGGAGCATGAATGCCTTTATTGCCATATCGGGCCTTACCACACAAGATGGAGCAAAAAAAGAATTTGAGAGGCCGTTAAGACTCATTTTTTGAAGCCGAACATGAGTGCTCCTCCATGCTTGTTGGCCACTGTTTCAGTGTGTATGCACAGCAGACAATGTTGAAAAAGACAATGCTACGCTCAACATTATTGGCTGTGCCGCCGGTCAAAGAATCCCAGTAGTCCTTAGAAAAACATGCGACTTCCAGCACACTTTTTACCGTGCAACTTAGTGAGAAAGGGCCTCCCTTGAGCTTCCCTTCCTCCATACCGCACACTGCCTGCTACAGATCAGTCCTCTTATTTCCCGTGAGAGATTGGCAATGGCTCCCAAAACACTCTAGTCAGTCACTCTTTGAATTTCTTTTCTTAGCCAACCATGTGCTATAGTATTCCCGGTGAGCAATGAACCCAGACAGGCTCAAAAATGTCAGCCATTTCCTTTTTTTATAATTTGGCGGGTGTTCGTTCATTTGCTGTTATACTTCATTGTTGCCCAATTATCATACTTACTTGATTCTGATGTGCACCTTTTTCCCAGAAAAGTTGACCAAAAATGGCCCCCTGGCAGTTTTCACAGCTGATCTAAGAAAGCTTTGGTTTGCACCTGAATTCAACACCTCCTTATACTGCTTCAGAAAATCAGTGAATGCTTTGAGGGATCCACTGCTCAAGGGATAAAGTAAGAATACTAGCCCTAAGAACTGGCCTCAGCTAATTCACCTGTTCTCATATGCCTGTACTGGTAATGTTTCAGGGAGCAGGAAATAAAAATTAGCAGTTAAAAATTTTCCTGTAGCACCTGTAGCACTTGTCGTGGCCGTTAGCATCGCCTCGGGAAGTTGTGCGCCAGCAAATATATCAAACAAAACATTGATTACAGTTTGCTCTAATTTGACAAGATATGCGGGAATATCATAAGTGTTACCTGGGTCCAGAGAGGGAGGCATAATATATACTGCAATGACCTCACCACGCTGTTGGCCCCTTCGAACATAGCTCGCTATTTCATCGGCGATTATTGAAATACATAAAAAATAAGCACTATGGAACGACAATGGTGCGCGGCAGAGAAAGGCCCCTTGTTACATAAAAGGTACAACAATGTCCGCAAATGGCTTCTATTTCTCCCTTCCTAGCTCATAAAAGCTCCTTTTACAGTGAAAGTGCATCTTTGTCATTAGAATTCAGCAATCTATTCATAGAGGCCAAATTCAAGTGGTCCTCAGTGTCCCTTCAAATATGCCACTAAATGTCCGCAAGTTTATTTGCATGAAGCAAGATTGAGATAAAGAGGGGAGCATAGTTTGAGCATTCCTAGGCATATTAAAGCAATCATTAGGCCAAAAAATGCCAAACATTTGTTGCACTTTATATTTACACTTGCAGGGCCTCGTGAATACTGAAATGTTTATGACAAAGCGAGTACTCAGGCTGGAAGCAACTACTGCATCTGTCCGAGCAAGCTAAGAAACAAACTTCTATTTCCTGTTCTTCCAACGCATGTGTCATTGTGCTCATTTTAGAGGAAACGGCCCATTTTTTCATAAGCAGAGGCTTTGTGGCTGTACCTTGAGCCTTCCGCGCCCATCGCACAGCAGACATCCAAGTGCTAACGAAGGAACTAAATTCACGAAAGCCGTCATCATAAATCGCCAGCTGAGAAGCCCTCGGCGAGGCCCCAGTGTTTGGGTTGTTGTTTCGGAGGCTTTTCCCACTAAAACTTTTCGGGACTGCCAAAGTTTGCAAGCCAGTTCCGGTAACTTGTATTGTGCTACCACTACAGAATCTACTCGCTGGTTTGGCCACTCTCAGTGCCAATCCCAACATACCTACCGTGGCAATTCCATTAATGATTTGTCACGAGAAGTTGCTCTGGGGCTCTCAAGCCCCACCAGTGTCAGCATGTGCTATCACAAGGCAGTGGCGCATTGCTTAACCACTGTGCCAGGAATGGTATCAAGATTCCTAGTGATCTATGAATGTAAAATATAGTACAAACAATCCGCATATTTGGGCATTAACTCATTAGTACTGTCGTGTCATACCCCTAAGGCAGAGCTTAAGTGTCTCCACCAGTTTTTGTATGCTAGCAATAGGTCCTCATTTAACAATTTCGCCTATCTTTCACTTATGCCACCTTGACCTTGAAAACCGAGCCTTGAACCGAAACTAAAAACAGGAGTGCTAGTGAAGCTAATTTGAATTTGGCCTAACCACGCTACATCATCCACCATTTTTTTCAAACTCACGCCTTCCTCTATTTCAAGCATCTGCGTATCTCTGCTAAGAAATGGCTATTGGTAAGATTCTCTCAGAGGTCACACAGCTACCGTGACAGTGCGACGATGAGAAAATTGGGCGGCCTCGGCATGTGGGAGAGAAGAACCTTATGTGCTGCTCAGTGAACATTCTGGGCCATATTCTGGGTGACCTGTGGGCCCAGAGGGTGGCCAGTTTGAAGGAGAACCTCCCGGGAATCTGTTCCCTCCGACGATGTCGAACTGGTTTGGTTTGGTTTATGGCTGTTTATGTCCCAAAGGAACAAGGGCTATGAGGGACGCCGTAGGGAAGGGGTACGGAAATTTTGACCACCTAAGTTTCATTACAGTGCACCCACATCGCACAGTACATGGGCCTGGGACTCGTATGATGTGGAACTGGGAGGCCTACTGCACAGGAGCACAGACCTTTGGGCGAGTTGTTGCATTGCAATCATGTAGAAGCGCAAAAAACAGGGACAAAGAAGGACTGGACAACACGAAGTGCTCGTTTTGTCTAGTCCTTCTTTGCTCCTCTTTTTTGCGCTTCTACATGATCGCCTACTGCAACCTGCTGCTAATGGCTTCAGGGGTCACAACTCTGCTGGATGGGGGATATCGTGACAACCAGCCAAAAATGCAGTCTGCAAGAGTGGACAAAAAACCTCAAGGAGAGAAAACGTGACTTCTTTGTCTCCACCTTGAGCCATGCTATAAATAATTGAATAGTTTGCCTCTTTCTACTCCTGCTGCTTGTGCTCTGCCTGCGTTCCTTCAACCTGTGCTCCATCAGTGAAACCATACCTGATGCTCGGTGAGACCAAATGGTCAATATGTGCTAAGAGAGGCATCTGAGTACAGCATGAACTGTGTAATTCACTGCAGTTTAAAGTAATACGCCAACCGACTCGCAAAAGTTAAACCAAAGGTGCTTTCCAATTTTCTCCAGCAGGGCGCTTGTAAGCTGCCTATTTAATTCATTGGCAGCCTGCAATTCCCTACGCAGGCGCCTGTTTTCATTATCTTTTCGGGCCAGGGCATCCTTTATGCTGCCAAACTCTGCAGTCTAAAATTTAGAATGCACAAGAACAATAATGTAGACAACAGAAATAATGTGCACCAATATACTGCCGCCAGTGATGCTACTCGTAAAATAAAAAAAAATCCTCCAATAAATTTACCTTTTGCTCGTGCTCTTCAATAATTTCAAAATGAAGGCTGCTGCTCGCAGCTTCTGCTTCTTGACAGCTTCCTTTCTTTGTTTCAAGCTCTGGTATGAAAAATACAGTGACTTTATTTGTTGTACTATAAGTCTCAATTCTGCATGGTTTTTGCCTTTTTTGAAAAAGTAACAGTGTTGAGATAGACCCACAAGATAGGTGGTTATGTATGCCAAAGGCGCTTGGTGCTAGCCTACAGAATACAAAGAATACACATGAGTGACTGCATACTCACCGCCTTTTCACCTGGCACCGTTTCATCGCCTGGCACCCTTTCATTGCCTGGCACCCTTTCA
Source organism: Amblyomma americanum (assembly GCF_052857255.1). NCBI lineage: Eukaryota > Metazoa > Arthropoda > Arachnida > Ixodida > Ixodidae > Amblyomma > Amblyomma americanum. The sequence continues at coordinate 152,439,377 of NC_135502.1, forward strand.
TCTGCTTTTTCAATGAAACGCGGCAGCGGTTCCCGCATCAGTTTTATTTTTTTCCTTAATGAATCGAATGTGTCTGAAAAGAGAATGTTGTCCAGATTTGAATTAGTTGCATTCATGGGTTGAAATGGGGCAACTTTACAGTTTTAATACAGCTATGAGATGAGAAACATTATGTACCTTTTGTGCTCCTGATCAAGCTGCCATCAACAGAACTCTGCACAGATGCAAAGCTTCACACCTTGGCAACACCATATGTGCCTAACTCAAAACGTCACAATATTACACCATCCTTGCAACTGTACATTGACCATCAGTATGGTGGTGTCAATTTTTGAGGTAGAGAACACATTCTGTACACTGTAGGTATCGTTTATTGTAGGTGCAGCCACGTGTTGGGAACACAAGAGCGGAACATTACTGCTTGCACTTCGCCTGGTAATCGTGCTCTCAGCAGCGGACAAATAGCTAAACACATTCGATGGCAGCCATTTTACCACGACCGCAAGGCGAACACGGCTGTAGTGGCGCTGCGTCGCTACATCCGTATTGAATTCCTTCCGGCCTGGCGCCTGGGACCGCACAGGAGTACAGAACAGGACCCCACTACGCTTGTGAAGAGCGCTCGAGCGGTGTGCTTAGAAGCAAATGAAGCGAAGCGTTAGCGTAGCTTATCTGCTAGGACCAAACTGTACCTGTACGGTTTGCATGTCAATTCGGACAGCCCCCCCCCCCCCCCCCCCCCCCCTCCCCCCGTGGTTCGGTGGCTTTTGCGTTCGGTCGTGGTGGCCGTATTGCGATGGAGGCTAAGTACAAATCGGCCTAGAGTTGTGCGATGTACGCGCACGTTAAAGAACCCCGGAAGGTCTGAATTAATCCGGAGCCCTCCTTTATCCCTCATGGTCCATGTGTCGCTTCGGTCCGTTTACCTCCACAAAATAAAATTTACTAATTGTCCACTCGAATGTTATTAGTGAATTTCAGTACCTCTGAATGAGTCTGCACAGCCAACAGAAGCAAAGCGCACAGAGCCAACCGCAGGCCGGCAGGTGCCAGGCATGTTCAAGGCACATTTTCGGCCAACGGCGAATGCTACTCAGGACCGGAGCAAACCGTTCGCACGCTCTAAACAAGTGCTGGCGCAGGCTAAGCTCTCTCCAGATACGGTTAAGCAAATCATACAAAGGCAGGCTCACCTGCAAGCGCGAAAACGTACGCTGGGTAGTACCCTAGTACCGCTCCGTCTTCACTACACCAATATATTTCATTTTTTTTTCTCACTGTTGAAGTCGCCTTCATTCGTAGGCGAAAATCGCTTAATTAGTGCCACCGGCACTATTGCTTTCACTCAGCCCTCGTATCTCACAAATGCAAGCATTATGAAAGAAGAAGTACGAGTGTCGTTGCCTCTGAACGACGGCGACAATGCGTTTCGGCTACGGCATGGCTACGACTACATCCCTGAATGGCTGCGTTCGGTATTTGGAACGATACTGCAGTGGCTAACTGTAGCCATACCTCAATTCGATTCCGCTTTTCTAGTATTGATACGCGGACTGAACATTATCAATAAAGCTCTGGTACATTCGTCACGAATATCAGTGCAGTACATAGTCAGGTTGACACACAGAAAATTCTACTCCTTGTAGATATCAAATCATATAATGGCGATTTCCGCTGGTCGTGCTGGAGCAGCTTTTCTTGCTCCGCGACGACAAATTCGAGTTCCACTGTTCGACCTGGACCGACCGCGCGAATTCCGCTGGTCGTTTGGAGCAACTGCGTTCCATACGGAGCGCTGGTCGACAACGGTCGCTGTGCTCCGAGGCGGTTTGGGGCGCTCTTTTGCGATTCCAGCGCCTCGCTTCAGATCCACCAGTGGAATTCGCCATAAGTACAAGGGAGCGTCCCATGTATACATTGCATGACTTGAAAACGAGTCCACACAAGTTCTTAACGAGTCCAGTATGTCCACGACAACATGCATACTGATTCTAGGTAAACAGGGGATTTTACTCGTGCGCTGGTACAATTAATGACTCATTTCCTGAACTTGATTCTTGCCTTGGACAGGGGTACATATGTCAGTGTGCTCTAAATAACCCCACAGAGGCTGAGCCTTCAAAGAACTTTGGGGTACGTTGAACCGCAGAGATAGAGCGAAGAGAGGAGGCATGCTATACTCTAATAATTCGTTAATATTAACTGATTCAACGTCCTTTATTTTGAGAGGAAGGCTCAAAGCCTGTGGGGGGAAATGGGGAAATATACGTTAATCACACTCGAGGTCCGAGACAGTGTAGTTTAGTCGGCACCTTTATACCGCTCTAATCAGGCCACTTTGGCTCCCATATAAGTAGTAAATAGGGGCTGTGTGTCGATATCCGTGTGTCGAGCATAGCAGCGCGGTGCGGCAATTATTTTTTTGCTGTAGTGACTGTATGGCCATTCTCCCGGTTTCAAATGCAGTGCAGTACGAGGACTTTACCGCGGTGATCATATTAAATAACGCAGTGCTCGCGCCGCAACTCTGTAGCACTTTGTGGCACGGCGTCTGCGTTAGTGCAAGCAACTTTTCAGATGTTTTCTCGAAGCGCCTAGCGTCGTTTTCACGAAGTCGGTGGTGCCGCCTGCGTTTAAAATGTCTGCTGGACACAAAGTATTCTAGAGCACTATAGAAATGCCTTTCCAAAGCAAGTTAGACGGACGCCACAAATTCCTGCAGCACGCCTGGGAAGTGCTGCTGTTTTTGGAAGTGTTGTTGTTGTTAGCCTATCAAAAGATGGCACATACCCACACTGGGGCACAAGATGGCACATACCCACACATACCCACATCGGGTGGCTATTCACCTGTACTCAGGTAATAAAAATGAGGGCTGTCTGGTGGAGTAAACTTATTTGCTCTCTAACGTGACGGAATGATTTAGTAAAGGACACTGCAGCTGATTTTTTTTTGCGAAAACAGCTTGGAATGATACTGAAATTAACTTCGCATAAATGTGCTGCAGTTCCTTCCTTGAGCGTGGAAGAAGGCGCTGTGCGTGAAGCGTGAACTGTAGTTATTCGGCCATTCTTGGCATTTTTGACAACAAGGGTGCTTTAAATACACGCAAACAAATTTTCATATTACGCGACAGGAACGATCGCTTCGTCGAAAAGCTGTCGGTGCGAGTGCGTGTCGCAAATAATCGGGTCCTGCTTAAAAAAAACTCGAATAATGCTAACAGTCTGCTGTTCCAGATGGCGTCATACGATTCAGCGTTTCGTGCAGCATAAAGTTACTAGTCAAGTTAGAGCCTATAGCTTGCGTCAGGGATTCGAACTAGCGACCTATATTCAGGGACTGCGTAAAAAAACGTATCATGGTAACTGGCGGCTCTAGTATTTGATGATTGATTGCCATGTGATGGGCGATGACAAGTTAATGAAGTCATTGTTTTTATTTGATTAATTAAAAATAAAATAAGTATTATAAAAAGCAAGGTTGAAAAGCATGATGATGCTAATTAAAAATTTAGTGCGTATAACTGATAAAATTAATCCTTTGAAACAATTGAAGAAAAGCGTTCAATGGTGTACTGCTCAGATTAGAAAGCACCCTTTACGCCATCGCGATTGAGTATTGAGTGCAGGCAAGCTGGAAAAGCCGGTCGTGTACGGAACGTGCTGGCGGATACTATTTCGTGGCCGAAGCTGTGTTGTATAAAAGCGTCTGCTAGGTTGCCAGTAGCCTTCCGCCGGTGCGAACTCTCAACATCCGCGATTGCGAAATCCACCGAGATCGTACTCTGCTGGTCATACGTACCTGAGGTTTACTGACGTTGACGATGTCGGGATCTGCTCCGAAGGAACGGCGTAAGCAGTATGTGGAGCCCGGCGCTTACTTTGACGTGCCGAGCACAACTCTCTACAGGCGTCAAAAGGGCCATTTTGGGGCAGCCGTTGTCGGTCCGTTGAGTGCCATTGTGCTCACGGTCAAACCTACAAGTAATGGAAGTGTCTCCAGCGGTCAACAAAGCGCACCTTCCACTGAAAGCACCGCGTAGGACAACACGGACGACGCAGCGGGCAGTACGGAGCCGAGGGATGAAGTGCACTCCACTGACTACCCAGAAGTTCCGCCCATTGAAGGTGCCGCGCAAAACGGAGCCAGTGGTGCAGCAGCCGACGCAGAGCCTCCAAGCTACGACTTTCAAAATGACGAGTTGCAACCAGAAAGTGATTCTTGCACCGACGCCAGTTCTAATATGAGTGGTGACGTTGGCATTAACAGTGACTACGACCTTGAAAATGACGAGCTGCAACCAGAAAGTGACACCTGTAGCAGAACCAGTTCTGATGTGGGTGGTGACATTGGCCTCGGCAGTGGCAGTCTCACTGAAGAATCTGAGATTTCTGAAGATGAAGATGATGGGTTCCCGTCATCCTTTGCACAATTCAGTAACGAAAAGTTGCCAAATGCAGAGGTGACCAAGATGGGCGCTATAGCAGCTGTTATGGCATATGCAGTATCACATGGCCTAACATGGGCTGCATTAGGGGACTTAATAAAGCTAATAAATTTTCTATTTGTACAAAATGTCTTGCCCCAAAGCACATATGCTTTTCGCAAACTGTGGTGCAAGGAAAAACGAGACATTGTGCAGTACCACTATTTTTGATGGACATGCGGTGCTCTACTAAATGTGATTGAGAAGTCAGCACAGTACCCCAACTGCCGGTGCAAGAGTGCCCTGCAGAAGCTCAAGGACCGCGGCTCATTTTTCATCATTCTGAATTTACATAAGCAATTCAACTTTGCAATTGAAAGTACGAAGGCCCAGCTTCATGAAAACCTGGAGAAGCTGCAAGAGCCACAGTCTGTCATTTCTGACGTTACAAGTGCACAGTGCTACAGCAGTATGCGGGAAAGACTTCCGAAAGATGATCTCACTCTCACTATCAACACCGACGGGAGTCCAGTTTGGAAATCGTCAAAGACTTCAGTGTGGCCCTTACAGTTCATTGTGAATGAACTGCCACCGCACTTGCGGTTTAAGCATCCTGTACTTGCTGGGCTCTGGTTCGGCATGAAACATCCGAACATGCAACTTTTCTTGAAGAAGTTTGTAATTGAAGTCAACACTACCGAAGTAGTTAAGTGGACGTATCTGACAACTACACACCACTCTAAACCAGCTGTGTTGTGTTGCTGAGTCGATGCGCCAGCAAGGACAGCGGTACTGAATATGGTCCCCTTCAACGGGTACTTTGGATGCCCCTGGTGCTTCGTCCGAGGGGAGCATGTTGAATGTGAGCAGTACCTGATGATTCTTAACAGCTTGACACTGGTTTGGGTGATTGCTGAACACTGAACAGTTATCAGGGCTATCAGCAGAACCGAAATCAGAAGAGCCTAATTTTTTTTAAGGGTGCCAGCTTATGGAAACTACTGTTCATGTGCTTAAGTGCTGTATTATCTTTTTGCCTGAAGGGAGCATGCGGTAAACCATAAAAGAACAGCTAGAAGCCAAAACCACGTACATGATTATACGCGACATGAAGCTTGCAGAAGGTTATGATGACGTAATCAATGGCTTCAAATGGCCATCTGCACTCATGAATTTGGGAGGTAAGGGCATTTTTCTCCTTTCTTCCTTTCTTCTCTAGCTGGCATGGACTGACCGATCTCACAACTTCTACATATGTGGCAAAACATGTCCGAGGTATGAACGGTCGATTAGTAAAAAGGAAAATAAGGTTAATCGCCCTCACTAAACATTCAAATTCCTGCATGATCAAGTTCATTTCTTGTTTTCAGCATAAGAACAGTGATGCAAACCACATCCGTTTAGGTGGTGAGAGATAATGTGTAACCTGCGAATTCTTTCCTTGGTTACTCATGGAAACTCCCTTGAGTGGCAGTGCTTGCCATGATATGTGCCATTTTTCCACGTCGTTATGCCGGATTTGTGGTGCACCAAGGCAGCCAAGCCTGTCATATACACAAGCCTAGATCAGTGCAGCATTTACATAAGCACAAGAGATTTGGCCTGCATGCTTTCCCAATGCTCCAGCCTTTCCACCTCAAGAAGGAGGAGCTTCACTTGCTTTTTATCCCCGGGGTTTTCTACACATTCCAAATGTCTCCACCAGGCCATGGTTTTCGTCAGCTATAAAACAATAGCACTAGGCTGCTGCCTTGTTTATTAAACTGTGCAACACTTAATGCAAAATTGGTTGCTTCCAGTATTTACTTTCTACAGCCCCTGCAATATGTTAATTTTTTGCAACTAATTTTTGGCAGTATTTTGTCTCATTTTATCCACCTTCAGTACCTTCATCAGTATTTTACTAATTCCTGTACTTTATCTCATGAAATTGTGCTGTATTTTTACTGATATTAGACGTTCTCTTTTATTTCATGTATAGACCTTGTCAATGGGTTCAGTGTGGAATATATGCACTCCGTCCTGATAGGCGTTGTAAGACAAGTGACCGAGACAATTTTGTCAACGTCGAACTCAGGTCAACACTTCTATGGTGGTAAGGCAATGCACTCAAAGCGGTTCATTCGTGATGCACTTACTAGTGACAGTGCACATTAAAGAACCCCAGGTGGTCGAAATTTCTGGAGCCTTTCACTACGGCGTCTCTCATAGCCTGAGTCACTTAGGTACTTTAAACCCCTATAAACTAAAACTAAAACTTACTAGTGAATGTTGCTGAAATATTACTGCTTTTTGTGGCACTGCATTTATTACTGATTATCGTCACTTTTTGAAATGTGCATCTTATTGCAGGGAAATGGCAGCTGAGAGATCGTAGACCATGCACATGCTATAATCTGTGGCCTTGGCTTTATTGAGTATGATTAGTGGAAGGCACTGTTGATGGTGCCTCTACGTAGTGTACAAAATGTGGTGAAATAGTATGATGCAGCCGTTTAGTACTTACTACTAAGCTGGCTTCCTAGTGGACATATTTTGAGAAACCAAGATGACATAAGATGGTGGTAGCATATTTCATTATCAACCGGCACACTTAGGGACTAGTAGGCTGCTGGTAACTGCTGGGTAGGAAAACGTGCTGCATAAAATAAAATGCTGAATCTTCTTTACAGTGTACTCAGCATTTAATCTTATTTTAATTGGTAGAAGCAAGTTGCAACCATATGCATGTACAGATATTTATATAGTGTGTATAGCAGTGCTTCTGCCTTTAATTTTTTTCCTTTCATCTGTTGGGATTTTTGTATTCTACAGGGTATTATCACCTTGCCTTATTCTCTCTGCTCACAACAAAAGTATGCACATTTATTTTGCAGGTCGTCCTTCTACACTTGAAGACATTAATTTAAGGCTGTTGGCCATCAAACCTCCACACTGCGTGACAAGGCTGCCTAGGCCAATTAGAGAACGAGGACATTGGAAAGCATCTGAGTGGAGGCAGTGGATACTGTTTTATGCTCTGCCGTGCCTAGAAGGTATCCTGCGCCCGGACTATTGGAGGCACCTCTGCAAACTGTCAGAGGCTCTCCACATCTTTTTGCGAGAGGAGCTCACTCTGTCTGAAATTGCCAAAGCAGGTAACTTATTACAGGTCACATTTGTGAATATAGCATAGCTGTAAATTAATTGGCATAATCATAAAATTTTTTGACTATGTAAGATTTTGACCTTTTTACACTCTTCTACAACTGTCTGCAAACCATTTTGAAATATTATTTACAATCATAAATGTTTTTCCTGCATAGTATATTAAGAATAGTCAATTTTGTGAACTGTGGTTCTAAAATATTCACAGAAGGCACAAACTGGTCGGTGCATAAACTTCAAAAATAACTCCTGCCATCTTGTAACCCCTTTTCCTCTTTTTTATAGTGCCTTTCATATTATCCGATGTCATAGTATTCGTCATGTTAGATATATAGTTCTGCTTTTGTGCTATTTGTTCTTGTAATTAACTACAACACTCCTGAAACATTATCCATTGCTTACCTGTTAAAAGTTGTGATGTGGTAAATTTTGTAATGATTCTTTTGCAGTAACACAGACAATTGAGCTAGTTGCTACATCTTTGAAAACTTTCCAAAGCGCTGCGACAGGAGACACAAAGAGAGACACGAAGGAGAAGCGCTACTATCAACTGAAGTTTATGGAAAAAAACACAAGGTTAAATAGCTCACGCAAGGCAGCCAGCAGTGCATGCCCCTACCCCCAAAATGACAAAACCAATCACTGTGTTGAATTAAGATACCGACATTCACAATCATGGATTACAACAGATGGTGTGCTGACGCATATGTCGGAGTTTTCGTGCATATGATATGCCTCTGATAATTCTGTTGTTAGTTGATTAGAATGCCTATACAGAATGTTTGTACTATTGAACACAGGTACACATGCATTTTTGTCCAACGGGTTAGAATTGTTAAGTTCGCTTTCTCTGTAATGCAGGGCCAAATTAGAGGTAGGAGTGCCCTTTAAAGACGAATTATTTTGGCGTAGCTGTGTGCAGCTTTTGCTTATCAGCTAGTGTCATGCAATGTAATGGTGTGTTCTTTCTGGAAGAGAGATTTCATGTTCCTGAACATGGAACTGCTTGTTTTCAATGAACCTTCGCATAGAAAACTTGAAGAAAAACTTGCAATGATGTGGATTGAGAATAACTTGACTGTGTTTGTCGAGGAAATTTTTAATGGCTCTGAACTTCCCCTAATATTCGTTACTTTTTATTTTCAGAGCTGCTTCTGGAGAGCTTCGTCATTCAGTGCAAGAGATTATATGGGGTTGCCAGCTTGACATTTAATGTTCATGTGCTTCTTTATTTGGCTAATTGTGCTCGGTCACTTGGGCCACTGTGGGCACATTCTGCTTTTGTTTTTGAAGGTGGAAATGGACACGTAATTCGGCAGGTGTCAGCTGCAAATGGAATCCCTCAGCAAATTGTTGAACGCATTATTATGCATCGACAACTGCACAAGGTGATGAGCAGCAGCTTTCTGTGTCTCCACGAGAAAGAGTTTTGGATGGAGACCTTTGGGTATCCCCTTTTACAGAAGGCTACGAATGTTGGCAAGTTGTGCCTTTTAGGCAAGGGAAAAGACGTTGCTCTAAGCGCTGAAGAGCAGGATGCTGTGAATAATCGCTTAGGCACGAGTACATTCACAGCATTTCAGTACGAGCGCTTTTTACAAGCAAAACAGGTCTTTAATAGCACTGCATACAAGCGACCATCCCGTTCTGACTCAACATTCATCAAAACATGCAGTGGCTCGTACGAGCGCATCGAAAAAGTATTATTACTAGAGGCCAAAATTTGCGTCTTGATGTGCAGACCAATAATCATTGCAGACAGGGATGCTGCACCACCGCACATCAAAGAGTTCTTTGTCTCATCTGGCAGAACACTTAATGTGGTACTGCCGGAAGAAGTGGCTGACTGCTGCCTTTTCATTGAATTTTTGCAGCAAGAAAAGACATTCATTTGCGACTTACCAAATAGGATAGAAATGTATTGAGGCTAGCAGCAACTGGGTCAAGCGTCTGATCACATGCTTAGAGCATCAACCTCATAAATCCCGCAAATGTAATAATCTAAATTATCGTAATTCCTTAAGCAAATAGCACTAGCACAAATAGAGTCATACCGGTACCTACGAATAACAAGGCTAGCAGACTTTCATGTTCTGAGCATATCCTAACGTAGTAACTGAAAGTTCAAAATCACTCAACCGAAATCCCTCAAAATCACTCCGCAAACTCACCTACAAAACGTTCATTTGCTCAAAATTGGAACTTGTGCCTCACCCATTTGGAACCTGCACCAAACTTATCTTATTTCACTATTAGAATCAGTGCAAAGGTGTGCAGCCCGGAAAATAGTGTGATGTTATGACCACAGCATCAGTGTTTCAGGCACAAAATTGTCGCTCGGCTTACCTCCACTGTCTTTTCATCACACAATTGCCGAACTTTGTCCTTTCCATAAGCTATAGTGTGAGCACTGACTGCGGTTTCATCCATCTCACCTATCTGTACACCCACTTCATCTTCCTCACCTGTGTATACTCATCGTCATCACTTGGGCTTTTTACGGGTTGGAATAAACCTGGTTCGTGAAGTCTTGCCCTACACATACGTGGTGGACGTGTGAGCTACAATTTCCCTCACTTGCACAAAGCATTCCTACTTCCACCAAATAGAACATCGCGTCGTCTTTTCAACAATTTAATTTTGCAGTATTTACATGGTTACACTAATGCCTACCATAAATCCTTTTTTTGCCATCAGCCATAGAACGTTGGAAGTAGCAGTTACCTGCCAGAGCTCATGCTAACTGAGTCCGATCTGAATAAATTCTCGAATCTACTGTTCAACCATACTTGTCATTAGCTGTAATTAACACGCATTGCCTACTACTCCTTATGTATCACAAGTGCACTTCTTATTAACATCTTTTTATGAGTTACTTTTTGCACCCCTATTCATATTATCAGCACCCTTTTCGATGTTGCTTGTATTGCTGCGCGGCCACAGTGTACATAGGTATGTTTGCTTCACCCTTTTGCATTGCCCTATAATAATTTGCTCGCCATCTTTTGCTATGTAACAATAATGTCCTCTTGCTTTTTTTGCTCCGCATTATGTAGTGCCCCACCTAAAGGCCCTTAAGGGACAATAAATGATGATTTTGATACAGGTTGAAAACATCTGCGGAGATGTACTGGCATGTGTTTGTGCCAGTGAATGTACAATAATAGTTATATATATCCTAGTGGAGCAGGATTCCCTTATGCTACTTGGTGCTTATTTGTAGAAAGTACACAACACCAAAGCAATACCTAAATGTGGATTCAGCTGAAATTCTGTCCCGCTGTGTCCTCACTTCATGTCATTTTTTCCTTTCTCTTGAGATCTGTATAGTAACTAGTGAAAGCTGAAATACTATGAAAATAAAGTATACTTTTATTTTTGCATTTCAAGTAGACAGACTGTGTGCAAACTGTCCTGCATGATTATGTGTTTACTGTATCATTTGCTTTATATATAGTGTATTACAGAATATATTTTTGAAGCAAACGTGTCCCTGTCTTTATACATGCATGCTCCAGTAATATCCGAAATTTGTCGATTGTTTAAAATAGCAGATGTACACACTGTAGTGCAATAAATAACAGTGTATAGCAGCTCACTTTTCTAACAAATTTTCGTCACTTCAGGGCGCCTAGTTCTGACAGGTGTTCTCTGAGGTGTTACCAAGAAAAGAAAATGGACCGCATATCGAATGAATTATTCTGAAAAATTTTACTTCCCAGAACCTGGAAATGCAATATTTTTTGCCATACAGGGTATAAGCATGCCAGAGCACACTTTTCGCGTTCATTTTCTTAGTGTTAGGTTGTATACCAGAGCAAAAAATTTGGAGTTGTTTTCATGGTCCATACATATACATGTTTTCCTGCCGATATAGTACATTACACGGTACCGCACTAGAAAAACTTTGCATACATACTTTTAATTGTCTTCACCCATTGAAGTTATCTTCGAACGATTATTCAACAGTTGATTGAGCAATAAAAGCACGGTGTAGACAGCCTTAAAAGCAGACATACAGCTCAAAGGAGCATTCACTGGTGCGCAAAAGCCGTGTTTGAGACCTTTTTTTTAAGGTGCTTCATGTTGGGTGAAGGTGCCGTTATGCATGCGGTGAGGCTTTCGCGCGGCTCCTGCTTTTCTTGGTGGCATTGAAAGCGAATTGATAGGCTTAGCGGAGCGTTTAATTCTACCTTTGAGCAGAATATTTGTTAACCTTGCTCGAAAACTGACGCTGTGTTTTTCTTAAAATTACAAAATTTGATGTCGCTATTAAACAAGACTAATTTAATTTATTGAATTAAAATTGAAGGTTCCTGTTTCATTTTCGCAGTCAAATCCACGCTAGCCATGCACCCAGGGCATCGCGCCGTTCGCTGCCGTGCACGAGCCGAACTCGTGGACTTAGCCGTCGCTGCGGTAGTGTTATTTACGAGTCCGCCCGCACTTTGGCCGCAAAGAGCGCTTAAAACGTGTTCTAACTGCCTGGAGACAGCCCCCGAGGCTCCCGGATCTGGTCGGCCGGCCGCTTTCGAATGGTAGCGTGCTCTGGGTGCACGATAGCGTGCACCCAGAGAGCGCATATAAGTTCGTATAGGCCTCGCCTCTTCGCTCTGTTCCAAGACGGGCCTGCCAGCGTTCCTCTCGACCAGTATGTGCCTGCCGTGCTCGTTGCCTCTATGAAACGCGAAATCAGTCTTGATCGTTTTGAGGTCACCGCGGTGCTCCAAGCCGACTTCTTGTAGTGACGTCCAAGCGCGACACTTAGATTTCTGCATTCGGGGGTAAGCTTTCCGAATTCACCGAGTGCAACGCGTTTCGCGCTTCGACATCCAGGTGCGTCAGCCCTCTGCCAACCACGCAGGTTGCCTCGCATGATCGACGAACATATGACACCATCGCTCACAGCTAACAGTCTACACTCCCAGTATTATGCCAACATCCGCAATGAATGAAGTTTCTCCAGCAGTTGCTGCCACCACGTTGCCACGAAGCCAGCATCACGGACGAAATCCATTATGTTGACCCCTAGCGTCTGCTGGAAACCGCCATGGCCGCCGATACCAGCATCATGGTGGTCAATATAGCGCCAGCATCGATGACCGTACCACTATTTTGCCACTATAGCCACCAAGAATCCACTCTGATTCATCTATAGCCACCAAGAATCCACTCTGCTTCCTCTATAGCCACCAAGAATCCACTCTCCTTCCTCTATAGCCACTAAACATCCACTACGTTTCCGCTATGGATCTCGGTAAGATTTGCGATAGGGATTGCGGGAATTTGAAGACGCTTCAAGTTTAAAACTTCAAAATCACGATATTTGCTGTGCAAATGCTAGGATATATTCTTTATTGAGCTTAATGCATATTTTAGGAAGCTCAAGACCTTAATATTTATGCTTAGCTGCTTGAAGTGCTGCACATGCACCGTATTTATTGCCTAGTCAATACGACTAGCACGGCGGCTTGAAAGAACAATTTTATATTCTAGCTATTTACTTATTTCTATTATCTATTGCAGGAGTGGGCCTGGCCTGGGTTTTAATTAAAATTTCTGGATGATTTTTGGTGCAAACGTATTTCATTAAGTGGTAAAAACATGAAGCTCTCTCAATGACTTACCTAAAATAGTTCATCGAAGATAGTTAAGTGCTGAATCAATATTCAGCGCGGTAAAGCACAATCAGAACCGATATAGTCACTCTATGACGAAATCAACTTCAAGGATAAAATTTGTACTATTATATAAACTATGTAGTGAAAGATTCTGATGCCATATTCAAAACCTCATTCAGTGTTGTATATCATACCGATGACGCCTGCGATGAGTCAAAACTCGCCTTAAAAACCTTCTTTTCTTTGACTCGCTCCTCACATCGCCTTAGACATCGTAATCGCGATAGAGTAGCGCGGTCGCGACGATGGAACGAGTGCCTTAATAACTGTGAAAATTAACATCCCCTATCATACTTAGACAGACGATGGTAAAACGTCGGTAAGGCTACTACACACTACAGCTCTGGGGCACGCGGGAGAGAGACTGCCGTATAAGCTAGGCAAATCAATATGCATTCCGCAACACGTCAGATGCACGCGTATTTGCGAGCAAAAAAATTAACGTCAACAATGCAAACGCTTTTCGCCGAAACCCGCACTGAGTTCCAGAAATTAAAGTGGATATTATGGGTGCATTCCATGCAAGAACAAATGCAAATAGAACACAACAAGCAGTGTCAACAAATGGTAAGAATAGCCTGCGAAAATACACACAATGGCTAGGAACTTAATCACGATTATCTGGCTCCTGATGATCGCGAAAGAATTTTCATGGGTACACACTGCTTTAGGTACCACGAAATGCACAGTACCTCGCAGTGGACAGTGTCGTTTGTCGGAACCAAGACCTTAAGGCCGTTATTAGGATTCACTTTTTGCTGCGGCTGTCATTTTTTTCCTCGAGGAAACGCGAACAGTACGAAGTCATTTTCGTGCCGGCTTGTGCAATGCAATGTGCCGCAATCGGGCATAATGCGGCACTAAATGTAGAGTTGGAATTGCCAGAGTGTAGCCCAACGGAGCTCAACCTGCAGTAGGGCCAGACGGCCTGCGCACGGTGCCGGCGTAAAGCGAAAACACAAGCAACACGATTCTTTCGCACGTATTTTCTGGGCGATGGCCAGAGGGGCAATCATCGTTCAGAAAAGCGTCAAGTGCCGAGACAGGCGCGGAGGACGTGAGATGGTTCGCGGCGCGGGGACAAAGTTCACAAAAGTTCGCTGCTTTCAATATCAAGGGACTTTAGTTGCAATAGGGCGCTTGCTGGTCTTCTGCTGGTTGTACTGGTATCTGTCGGGTACTTACTGGTTTTCTGTTGGTTGTACTAGTTTAAGAAGCGTGCTTATATTGGTTGCCTGCTGGTTTTACTGGTTCCAGCAGGGTACCTAATGGATTTCTGTTGGCTGCACTGGTTCCGGCTTAAGGAATTTTCGCTGTTCAATTAAGAGAGCTTTTTGCTTTTGTTTGCACGGCGTAATATATCCTTCACCTAACAGAATCTTGCTGCTAAATCTATTCGAGTGTGAGGGCTCAAAATTGAATAAATAGTGCAAATATTTAATGGGACAGCTTTGCTTAATAACCATTCCCCACTAACCCCTGTGGGACAACCATCTTTGGGGGATATATAAGCCTGAGCCCCTATGGTATTAGAATGTGAGTACTAGTTACACATGCAATTTTTAGGTATAATATACAGCTTTACTGTTGCTGGTTCCTGGTTTTCACGCGGGGTTTAAAGCTGCGTTTGTATTCCTAATACGTGCAGACATGCATGGTCCTGCAGGATAGCTTTACCAATTTACCGTAGCTTTCGAGTGTTTTTTCGCCCTTTTTTTGCGCTTTGAACGTTTTGGAAGTTACTATTCGTTTTTAGCGTTTCAGAAAGTTTCGAAAAAAGAGGACATATTGTAGAAATGATTTATCTCAACATAATAAAATGTAATGTTTGGGTGCTATATGGAAGCTAACGGCTCCAGCACCAACTGGTTCCAGCACCAACTGCTTCCAGCAGCTACTGTCTCCATAGTGCACAGGGCACAGACCACAAGGCACAGGGCAAAACAGCAATCAACGCCAGAAAAATTCGCCAACCAGCAGAAAACTAGAAACGAACTTAAGCCGTGCAGCCCAGTTACTTCACTGCTAACCCAATGCACACTTATTGTTGACTGGTACGGAATTCTTGGCACATTCGCGTGTGGAAGGCATTTATTAGTTCAACGACTTTTTTTCTTTGTGCCTGAAAAGAATTGTTACTTTTGTAAACAGGCGTGTGTATTCTTTTCCTTTTTCTCTCCGTAATTTTCTACCAATAGGTTTACTTTCAGGAGCGAGTGTTACGTTGAGAGCACTCGTCCTTGTGTCTTTTTTTTCTTAATCCTTACGCGCTGTTGGGAATGCTAGATGTGAGTTGAGCGGAGAATATCTCACTTCAGCCGCCTAATCGCTAATTTATGTAGGCTGCGGCAGTTCTAAAATCATGTCGTTTTTTTTTCTCGCAGCGCTTACGCAAACGCGTGTATGCATGCAGGTCAATTTTTGAAGCTCGATGCGAGCGCGTGGTCCTGAATGCGTTTTGGGCAGTCAAAGGCGCTTGCGCTTCGAAATGAGCCGAAAAATAGAAGTTCCACATGCTACGCCTTTAGCTTTAATTTTCTGTATTAAATAAAAGGTCGAATGGGCGGTTCTTTCTACGTGCACAACATTACGCGCCTAGAACCAAAGCGGGATTATAGCGCCCTCCATTATAGTACTTGTCTTCAAGGTGAAGCTGCTGCATGCAGGCGCAATAAGCAGTTACACTGGTATTCAAGCTCCACTAAAAAACACGGATGACACCTGTAGCAGCGCTCGCATCGCCAGTGGAGCTGATGAAGAGAAAAAAGGGAACGCGAACTGGCTCGCGCAACTCAGAACTCTCTAGCAACCGGCCTGGCCAGCAACGTCTACCACCCGGTCCGCCGGCTCACCAGCCGCAGCTATCGGGACATCAAATAAATGTGGATCACCTTCCACACTTTAAGACTGATCGCAATTGAAAGCGCGATGCAACAGAGTCACTTTGTGCGGCCTTAAGATCTACCACAGAGTACACATTTCACTCCAAAAGTCATGGTCAAGACCTGTATGTTGTTATCTGTCATCATGCCTAGCGAGATGCTGTCACAGAGTCCGGTGGAACAGGAGCTATCCGGGAAGAAGCGCCGAATGACAGGTCCATCCGGCTTATAGACGCCCAAGACTGTTGGAAAAAACAGGCCGAGAAACGAACGGCACAGAAAGGACAGTAAAGGCACTGACTCGCAACTCCGATTTTACTCACAAACAGCAGAATACGTGAATATGCTGAACAAAGGCATATACTAAAGGAAAAAGAAAAGTCATTGAGCCGCGGCTATATATGAGAACTCCTTTTCATGCAGGACAATTGAAGGGTTACTAGCTCATGTGTTCCCCGCAGGGACATCTGCAGCGTGCAAATGTTGGTAAGCTTTGAAATCACGAGCAATTGAGCATCAGCGGGAGCATCCCCGGAACGGGCTGGTGGTGAAGAGTGCGTTAACATGGATCCGAGCGCTGGTGCTTAGCCGTGCGTGGCTCATCCATTTACGGGGAAATTTGGATCCTGGTGGCTGACCCGATGCCGAGCGTTTCTACCTTTAAGGCCCCTCGGCGGAGGCAATACACCACTTTGGCCCCAGCTTCCTTTAGACGCCACCTCCGGCCAGACTCGACCGGGGTAAATCGGCAGTCACCTTTTTCTGTCCTCCTCTTAATCTTTCAATTTCCTGTTTATTTCTCAAAACTCTCTTGTTTCTCCCTCCCTAGTTGGTTTTTCCTTTTTTTCCTGGCGGCAAGAGTTAATATTGTGTCACCATGTAAACTGAGTTGCGCCAACTTTGGTTACAGTTGAAGTGTACAGCTGGCATGAGCTTAACACACATGCAAGTTCCTGCCCTACTTCTTTGTAGGGCTATTTTGTGAGTGGCTGGCCGCACAACCGAACACATACATTTTATGGCTCCCCCTCTCCCCCAAAACGATCGCATTCACAAGAGAGCACGGACCGATGCAACTACGCAATTTTCAGCAAAGCAAAAACATTTCCAAAGTACCATGCTCTTCATAGCCAAGAAACAGAAAAAATCCGCAAGAACCACGTCCCCAATCATAATGTCCAAATGTATAACCGATTTCTTGCGTACAGACTACAAATATATATTCAAAGTGTCTAGTGTCACCTTGAACGCACAAACAGCCGAATACTCGAAACTTCATGGCCTATTATCCATAGGAGAAACAGCGTCTGCGGTGTGATTTCTAAATCAGACTTCGTCCACCTAACTGAGGAGTACATGCTTGAGGGTCTGAGAGAAAAGAATGTCCTAAATGTACATCGTATTGAAATAAGGAAAGAAGACAGATATATCCACACAACCCATCTGGTCCTGACTATCTTCTTGAGCACACTCCCTGAGCCCATAGAAGCAGGCTATCTCAAAATTAACGTTAGACATTACATACCAAATTCCGCGCCGATGCTTCAAAAGCCAAAGATACGGCCATGGGTCGCAAAGCTGCCATGGCCGCAAAACTTGCGCTAAATTCACCTCAAAAGAACATGCTCTCGAAAACTGTGAAGGACCAGCACTGTGCCGCGCAACTGAAAAGGTGATCACTGCGCCTATCAAGGTCATGTACCTGATGGAAGAACGAGAGAGAGAGACAATGAAGACAAAACACGATATCACATTTAAGGAAAGGTGAAGACTCATCTACGCAAACAACAGTTTTACACGTTCCCACGAAGACAAACTCTGCTGATGTGGTGCACAGGGGCGGAGCACAACATGGCACTACGGCATATGCCCAGGCCACTTCCACCGAGCCTATGAGAGGGACAGCGTACATTGTCCAGCAAACTCCAAAGCACTGAGCGCCGGCCCATGGTTCGGGAACCCGCAGGACATCCTCCCCACCGAGGGTTTTCTGCCCGGCATCGCGGGCCTCGAGCACCTCTGGTGAGGTGATTGATGTGTTTCCCACTCCACTTTGCAGCGGCAGAACGGCTCTCTTGAGCGAAGAAAAGTCCGAGCCGTGGTAACGGGGCGTGAAAATAAATCCCTTCCATTCCCACTAAGAAGCATAGAAACTTGACTTTCTTGGTTCAATGGAACTGTAGAGGTATGCTCAGGAATAGCAGTGACATAGCACATATTCCAGAAACAACGTTGTCTGTAGCTTTACGTCTTCAGAAAACCAACATTGGTCCACAACAAGCGAATACCCTAAAACGCTATAAAAGGTTCCAACGCCACGCCTGCAAGCAAATAGACGCTCAGGAGGGGTCCAAATTTTCAAAACAATAACAATCTGCTCTGTATAACTTCCTCCACCGTTTACATTAACAGTCCCGGATCTACAAGAACTTATCGACGAACTTCCAGAACCATACTGGTAGCTGCGGATTTTAATGCTCCCTCTCCTTTTTTGGGGAAGCGAACGCTCCGACTCTAGGGGCCAAACGATCGAAGACTTTTTCCTCACAAATAATATGTCTTTTAAACAAAGGGAGGCCACATACTGCTCCCCAATCTCTAGGAAAATGAGCTGTCTAGCTTTCTCTTTTACTTCACCGTCTGTTCATCGACAACACATATGGCAGCGATCACCTCCCTGTACTAATCTTTTTATCAGCTAAAGCGGAAATCTTCCGAACAAAAATCACGACGTTGGAAGATTCGCTAGCACACTTGAAACTTTTTAGAGCAAAAGCTGCTTTAGAAGTTTTAGAAAATCTCAGCACCGATAAGGTAAATGAAATGTTCACGAATTGTCATAGCTTCCGCACATCTAGCTATTCTGTCATCGGGGCCGGTGCGAACAAAACAAAAAATACAGCTGATACACGTAAGCAACGGAGCAAAAAACTACAAACATAGAGCGTGGAGTTAATTTTGCCGGTATGAGACAGAAGAGAAGGTCGCAGAATTTGAAAAGGCAAGAGGTAAAGCTCGGTACGTCCATCGAAGTGCTGAGAAAACATCATGGCAGGGCTATGCCTCATCAATAATCAGTTCAATCACATATAAACAATGTGGGAGCGGGTATGAAAATTAAATGGCAACTTCTCACTGTTGACAGTCCTTTTAGACGCATCTGGCACACAAACAACCATGGGGAAACAGACAGATATACGGAGGAACATTCCGTTGCAGTTTCCAGTTTCTCACATTATATTCAGTTTTTTTAATACAAAAATGCAGCCTTAAAACAAACTTGCGATGCGTGGAGGTGAAAACGAACAATATAACAATTTTTTAGTCTCCATGAAATATATACAATGCAAGATATACAAGAAATACATGTTCCGCGACCCAATGACATACAGTGCGGATGCTCGGGAAACCAAGGTGTCGCTACTCACCACCATCTGCATGTTGCAGATGCCCCTGCGGAGGGGAGGGAGATCAAAGAGTAAATTTTTTAAATCTATAAAACCACAGGGTTGCTTCGACACTGATGGATTACAAATCAAACCTCTAAAATAAGTTTTAGATACATTTTTCCCTGTATTACAGCGCTGCTTCAAATGTGTTTTTACTCGTGGAATTTTTTCTAAAGGATTACAGACCGCTTAATTTGTTGACTGCGTATTGCTTAAGAGTACGTATAGCGGATAGGGGGAGTATGGAACGTTTTCTGAAAATATCACCTTAAAACTGTACGTTTGCTCTTTTCTAAGGATATTCGGAACTAGTCATGTCCGAAAGACTTCTTTCCTTAAAAAAAGGTAACACTGTATCAATATTGTCTTATGAAAGGTAAATCGACAGAACGTGGTGCTTGCACATAGAGCAGTAATATCAGTAGCACTTGAACGAGAACTGCATGTTTTACGTTTTTTATCGACTGTTTTAAAGCTTTTTACAGGGTCAATCACCTGCCTTCATTGAAGAAAATTAGTCATGTTTTTGTCCACGCCCTATTTAATGACCTAATCAAACCTTATCTTTAGTACCCAAGCAGAAAGTAATAACAATTATGCGTGACGTTTAAGTTCTATATTGTCAGGGGCGCAACAGGGAAGCATTCTTGGGCGATTGTTATTGTGTAAATGCATCAATGACCTAGTTGAATACTGACAGCTCTGCTAAGTTTGACTCTGATGACAACGCATCCTTATCAATGATTGCGCGATATCCAAATGGCTTTGTTAACAAAGCAAACACTTCATTAATGAAGCTATCATTTTGGTAGACAGAAAATTCTCTTGTGGTGAATGCAGCCTGAACATAAGCTGTCCTTTTTCGATCTAAACATCGCAAAATCCATTTGCAATTTAAAAACATGCTCATTAACAGTATGCCTCTTCCTAAATAATTGGCAGTGTTTTCACAACAGCACATGTCTTGCGATCCGTAAGTAGACACGATAAGGGCAAAAATGTGCTCACTTTCTGGAGCATACAAGTCAAGGAAAATAAGATGCCCGTTATGGCATAAATGATGGTAGTCAACAGCCACCGAAACCAAGGTCCATAGGAAAAGTCTTTTTTATTTGTAGTTTTTCACTAATGCTAAATAAGAGCACAATAAAAACAACCACACGCCCTCTGTGGGATTCGAACGCACGACCTTCGAATTTTGCGTCAAGTGCTCGATCAACTGAGCTACGGCGACGGCTGTCTAATCTGATTTCCGGAGAATTTATAAGTTATGTAAGCTAACCTTGAGAGTGTTATGCAGTGGTACCCTCGTTCACAGCGTCGGACTTCATGTGTCCTCTATTACCGCGAGAGAAAGCGAGAGAAATAACTTTAATTTGCACCCGTCAAAAATAAAGGGGGAGAAGGCTATAGCCTAAACCCCCGAGTGCCACGTAGGAACGTAGTCGAACTGTGAAGGCGAAAGCTGTGCGAGAACATTCTTATGCTAGCTATGACCTTAAGGCTGTCAGATTAGAGGCCTTCGTTGAACTACTAAGTATCCGGAGCACTTTGCCAAATTGACATTGCCTCCTTAGCAGCGCAAAACTTATTCACAACTCGCTCTTATATCTGTAGTCCGTTACTGTGATTTTGTCTGAGGGACGACCACCCTACTCCCCCACCCAATATGATGAGATTTGGCAGGATCCGCGCAGACGCAAGAAATATGGTGATCAAATGCTGCGCTATTTGGGTAAATTTGCCTTCCAATGTGATAATGTTGACTTTCTGTTACCATTTCTCGTGTGCAAAGTGTAACTCATTTATTCTGTGCGTGTTGTTTGTTCCTGATTTAGGTATTTTGTATAGTTATTCCCAATGCTGTGTTGCTGTCAAGCCCTAATTTGAAGCTTTCTGTGCACTGGCCGCAAGATTAATCTGTATAGATACTCATGTTGAAATGAAATTGTATTGAATGAAAACCTACAGCATTTGCGAGGATTTGCTTCAATCACTAACGAATCTCGCAAAGAAAGCGCACCGGCACTCAAAAATTGCGAGCGCCGCGAGTGTTTCATGCGGCAAATTACTCCTTCCGAGTGCGCCGCTTACGAAATGTTCAACGTTTCTTTCGCGTCTGTCGCGCTGAGTAGTGATGAGTCTTATGACGTGCAACATGGAAATGGCATTGCAACACATGTGCACAAACAACTGCACATAAATCACTGTACGGATAAGTTTAGCCTTTCCAACCTATAGTGGCTCGTTGCGTCGGACAATCTCTGCATTAAGGGAAGGAATGTTGCCCTGTCATCAGAAAAAAAAACTAGCACGGAAATGTGTTCAAGGCCACAAAAAATTATAGCTTTTCTCTAAGCCACTAAACGGTAAATTCTTGGAACAGTACGTCATTAAATTTAACCATGTGGTGTTAAGCCTGCAATGGCAATTTCGGAAGAAAATACTATAGGCAGCGCAAAAAGCAATTGTATATTCCTAGGGACAGATTTATTACGCTCAGACAATCCTTGCGTTCATAGCATCATGCTAAGGTAGCAAAAGCGACCTGTTCTGACGGGCTATACTGCAAGTCACGCGACACTAAGTGATAACTTTACCATCCTGACGACAGTCTTGTTACGCTGACTAACCTTATTGGTTTCATACCGATCGTTGTGGCGTGGCTGAAATTACTTGTGATGATTAATGTTGCTTTGTGTCACGTGACAACTGTTTCTGCGCATGAAAAATTCATTCGTTTGACGCCTAACGTCACAGGGTTACAATAACGACGTGTTGTGATGCATGATACTGCAATTCATGTAAGGCCGGAGAGATTAAGGACTAAGAGAAAGAGTTTCCTCTCAACGATAGCCATATTACCCAAGGAAAACCCATCCATCCTAGATGCCCAATTTGTTCGGTTGGGAAAGTGCCTCACCATTTCGGAATACAACGGGACGAAAGAGTTCTGAAACATCGATCGTCTTCTAACGCGTGTAACATGGGAGCAATCGATACCCACCTATATAAGGCGCGAAACATTCCACGTCATTTAACAATTTATGAAGTCACTTGACATCGTTAAAACACCTAATTAAAGATGCTTGTCGTTGTGAGTACCTTATTTTATTCGAAGTACCTTTTGTGTCATAACCATCGTGATTGAGATGAAAATGTGTGACGTCATTTTTCAAGTGACACGAAGTCATGCATCGGCTGATCACAGGGACTTTGTGCTGGTCATTACCCTATAGAACGCTACGCATATGTTGCCATGGTATTTAAGGCGTGATACTATGCTGCGAGTTGCGGAAGACTGCCGGTGCATAACACCTATCAGTTTCGCGCACTGTACGCACAGCATCCTTCATTACACAAGCTGGGAGGTATAAACACCTAGTCTAGCATTGTAAGGGTTTAACAGGTTACATTACCGCAATCATGACTTGCTTAATTGGTGCATAATTCTTGTTAAATACAACTAATTTGTAGATCGCGTTGTAAGTCTGAAAAGGCTGGTGATGGGAATTTTGAGGAATAAACTAGCGGCGCTTGAATTAATTTCTTTCGTCCTTGGATAAACATCTGTGCCACCTGGAATAAATTGGTTTAGCTTATTCGGGTTTAACTTCCCAAAGCGACTGAGGCTATGAGGGACGCCGTAGTGAAGGGCACCAGAAATTTCGACCACCCGGGGTTCCTTACCGTGCATGCACTGACATCGCACCGTACGCGAGTCTCTATAATTTCGCCTCCATCGAAATACGATCGCCGCGGCCGGGATCGAACCCGCGTGTTTCGGTTAAGCAGCCGAGCGCTATTACCCCTCATTGAATCTCGGGTTACACATTCGGGCGGTCAGATTTCAGTGAGCAGGAAAGACTAGTCGTTTGATTCCGAGAATGATGCAGTTTGATTCAAAATACTTGCTATAAGCTGCACCAGGAGTGAGTTTTCGAAACTTGTCATGTTGCCCGCTGCGGTTCTGCTTCGACGGTCGGACAATCGCTTCCCTGTAGTATTTTCCGATCATAATTGTGTTTTTATCCTCTTGAGACTGTGATTCACTGTGCATATTGCATAGGTATGGTGACTGTCGTAGTCATTATATAGCTAAAGCTTTGCGCTGCTGAGGAGTGTTTGTACTGTACGAGATGAAGTGCGCACAAGGTGAAGCTGCTTTTCACAACGGAATACGTAAGACATATACCAGCGGGAGGTGAAACAAAGTTGATCTTTTTCACCTGCATCAGAGAAAATGGCTGCTACGTCTAACAAGTACATCTAGAGCACACTCCACTCGAGAGCCTTTGTCCTCTTGGAGAACGATGTCAAAAGCGAAGGAAGCGTAACAATATTTATAAGGTTAAAATTTCTGGCCTAGCGTTGTATATGGCATTAATATTCATAATTAAGTAAGAGGGAAAATATAGTGATGGATGCCGACATTACTGAGAAATTTCTACAATGCTGCTCTGCTATCACCTGCAGCCATATTGGCGGACAGGTATAAAAACATCAGTTGAAGGACAGAATTATAGTCTTCGCTATTAAACACACAACCTTTTAGACGACGCACATCCGCAAGATGCACCTGCTTCTCTCTGCATTGCATCTGCGCTTTCTCTGCTTTCGTTTTCTGTGTGCCACGGCCCCAAAGAATTAAGCGCGGCGTGCTTATCTGACGGCCGTCAAGTGCTCTAAGCTGTTGGTCGCCATGTAGATAAGTCTCGTCAACGGGCTTGCGGGACTAACATCACGGTTGCAAGGAGGACGGCATGCTACGGTAACAAGCTTTTGTCGTTTTTGTTCTGTTTCTATTGTTTACGTTCACTATATATTATCACTTCTCGTTCTTCAAAAAAAATTTAAGTTGCCAGTCAGCGCTTGTCTTGCCTTTGTCTCGCCTTTGTTGCACTGTTCACCCACCATGTACTATAACAACATCTCTGCGCTCGTGCTTTGGTTGTTTTCCATGTATATTCAAGAATTTATAGGGCGCATGTTGAGCCAACATAACAACATTGTATTAGGCGGCATAATTTCTAGACACCGTTGAATGTGCGCACGACACTAAACATGGGAAGAACTTTGCACGGAGAGACGACACACCTCCATGTTTTGCACAGAAATACGTTCATGGCCTATACAGGCCGCCCACAATTCCTTTGCACACAGAACCAAATGCGGTTCCGTGGGCGTGGGTCAATAGCGCCGTCCTAATCTCTGTTATATCTATCTTGCCGCTTTTTCACTTGCAGGTTGCACAGGCAGCATTCATCGCTAAGGAGCCCCTCCGGGCCAACTCGACTGCCGTTGAAGCTCTCGACAAATTAGCTGTCGGGGAATCTAACTCGCTCGAAGACTGGGCCTGCGAGCGGCCAAAATAAACAATATTTAGGACAAAGCATTTGCATTGTTCGCATAAATAGTACAGGTCGCAGACCGCTCAAGGCTTTGGAACGTTGCCTGTCAAACTCAAGCAAATGGCTACATTTATCGGGGGTTTAATCACAATAATGATTTGCTTACAAGAAATCAGACGAGAGAATAAGGTGGCCTGGAGAGCGAAATTCTCGCTGAAATTATTCTCATGAAGTTATTTTGTCCGCAATTTTACTCAAGAATGAGATTAAAGGTGCATCCTTGTAGTCAATTTGTGCCCAGAGGAGGGCAAGTGATTTTACCGAAATAGTCACCAGTAGACTTAGGTTACCCTGCCGAAAGTTTTTCATAATTTCTTGTGTTATCAGAGACGTGATATGGTCTGTATTATAGCGCCTGTACCAGAACTGTAAGGGATTCCAGAGAACTGAGTCATGTGACCAGCTATTCATGGCAACTTCGATTGAGCTTATGTTTCTGAAGCCGGCATAATTACAGTGGCACTCAGAGTGGCAAACGGCCCTCAGCACAGCAATCAAGTCTGGCCAAGTGATTGCTGTGGTAGAGTCCAACCATTGTTTTATCTCATAGCTTAACGGCAGAAGAGGAGTGACAGCGCAGTGCTTACGACGTTCACCTGCTAAGGAAGTTGCGGTACTAAATTTTTTGCCGTGGTAGCGCATTGCAATGCAGGCAATATGCGAATGAATTTCAGATGCTGATGACAATCCCTGGCCGGAAAAAACTTGCACTTGAACAATTCGTTCACAAGACCTGGACTATTAATCATAATCAGATGGATTCCATTTTGAACTTCACAATATAAAGAAGAAATCTGCTTAGGAACTTTTGGAAATGTTTCATGAGGGCTTGAAACATATCGTATCCATCCTCTATATCGTAACGTTTTTTGTTAATCTGACTTTTTGTTTGGAGCCTCTCGGTGCGGTAACTTCATCAGCTAATCAAATGCGAGAAATATGTCAACCAAATTGCGCTTGATCTGTTAATACCTCCGCAATCAGGGCCTGGCATCGTCTATGTACGCGCTACTATATGCTATGAGGCTGGAAATAAAAAGCACAGCTGCTCACACGATAGAAGGAAGATGGCATTGCCATTGGAAATAAGATAAGTTTGCCCGCTTCAGAAGTAATGGCGCTCCTATAATGACGCGGTCTCACCTTGTTGCATATATAGCCTTTGGATTAATTAGCAGACTTCAGCTGACCGCCTGCCGCATGTTCGTTAACGGCAAACGCGGATGGGCGCTAACCGTCAATGGGAGCCCTTTTAGAGTAACTAGACCGGAGCGGTGCGCGGGATGCGCCCAAGTATTCAGAGCTCACCTAAAAGAGAACCAGCCTAGAAACATCTGTTTCTGAGCAGAGGCGCAAGCTCCAGCGAGAAAAGTCGATTCTCCTCGTTGAAGCGTTTCTCTTTCACGCATTAGAGATGTCTGAGTGCCTCCAACGAATTTGTTTCGTTGTAGTTGCTGTGACGGGCACGAAAGCCAGAACAAGCTTGTAGGTGCGCTAGGAAGTGACCAGATTGAGGAACAAGTATGCGGTTATTCAGTTGCAAATCTTTCAAAACAAGTACCGTATACATTGCTGTGGTTTGTAATACGTGCGCTGCAAGCATGCGCACGCAGCTAGACATTTAGACAATCTTAAAACAAAAAAATGATGCTTGTTTAGTCAGAACAGAGAGCTCCTTTCGTGCATTTAACGGCGAAAGCCTTTGATGGCTCATACTCGCGGTGACCGTCCGTCCGGTCACGGTGACCTCGCGGTGTCTATCGGTTACATTTTGCCCCCTAGGTCACGTGACCATGGCCAGGGCGTGACCTAGGCAGGTGGCCCAGGTCACGTGACCTAGGTCAGGTGGCGCCACGCTCGCGCCAGCTGCTCTTTTCGGTTATGAAATGAATTCAAGCGCGGCAAATTCAAATCTGTCCAATGAGTCGCAAACGGCTTTCGCCTTCCCGCAGTTAAGCGATATTTAAGTGCCTACAACGAATTTTTCTCATTTGTAAGTCTAACGAGCACGCTGTTTGATGCCGCCTTATGCTCCGTGAAACAACAACACCTCATTACATCCACTGCAGCGCAAAGGTTTTCCCCATTTCTCTGCATTAGTCCTATCCTTTAGCAGTTCCGTTGAATGTATCCCCGCTAACTCACCTTCTTACGTCCCCTGCTGCGCTTGGCTTCTCTTCTAATCAACGCCGTTACCTTGGACCAGCGACCATCTTGCCTTCGCATTAGATGCAATAAGGGCAAGATGGGCCCAAGCCCATTTCATCTTCTGTATTTCGACAAGGATATATTTAATCCGTGTGTGTTAGTTTTTTCCCTCAACCACTATTCCCGCTTCCTGTCCCTTAATGCTACGGCTATAATTTTTTTTTCTTTTCATAGCTCGCTACGTGGTCCTTGACTCAAGCTGAGCCATTTTCCTGAACGTTTTCGTGTTATAAATGAGTAGCGGTAAGATAGACCTGTTGTATTCTTTACCTTGAAGGACAGTGGTAAAATTCCATTCATGATGTCAAAGAACCTGCCATATGCGCTCCACCCCAATCTTAATCTTGTAGTTATTACGGGCTCATGATTAGGGTCAGCGGTGAGTAACCGCCATAAGTAGATGTATTCTCTTACCACTTCTAGCACCTCGACGCAATCGTGAACTCTGAACAGACCAATGTAATAATGATGGATTTCTCAATAATTATAGTCCGTAAAAACAGACACCAGCTCTAACCTTATTTTACACGGTAGAAAATCCGGTAATAGGAGTTACCGGGCACTGCTCTACTACACTACGATCTTGAGGAAATCCGAAAATGCGATCGGACGAGAGCACATTGAATTCCATCAATTTGTAAACAATTGGTTCCGGCTGCGCGAGTTCAGTCTTATGAGGGTACACATGAACCAGCGAACCTTTTTTAAATGATATAGAAGATTAGCAAGTCACAACAAAACAATCCTCCGTCTTTGGCATTTATTCTGCGTGTTTCCTTGTAAAAAAGAATTCTTGAAGGTATCGCACTGTCCTGTTTGATTTAAGAGCGTGATTGTCTCAAAGCAACTCCGGGCTGTGAGGGACGCCGTAGTGAAGGGCTCCTGAAATTTCAGCCTCCTGGGGCTCTTTATTGTACACTGAGATGGCACAGTCCACAGGCCTCTAGAGTTTCGCCTCTATTGAAATTCGGCCACCCCAACCGGGATCCAAACGGCGTCTTTTGAGTCAGGAAGGACTCAAAGAGCGGACACTCCCATAGGCCTGAGCGGCGCAATTGACTGAGGCGCAACAAGCGGCAGGGTGCGGGAACTTCCGGTGTGGGTTTCTGCCTGGAGCAGCATCCTAGCATGCGATGCGGCCTGCCGCGCTTTCGTGGCGCATTATTTCTTTTCAGCAGGGTTCCCCACTTCATCTGTTTACTTTCGCTCCAGAAAGATGAAAATTACGTTCCGGGCCGTTAGCCGCCAACAGTGCAGCTGCGCCACGCCTTGGTCAAACAGTGTCAATCTACAAGCGACACCAGGTGCTTTGTGAAATGAATATTTTCTTCCGCACATAAACCAAAATCTGATAGAGTAGCCGGCGCCATTGCTCGTCCCACAGTTCTGGCGCGTCCATCGTTACTGCAACGCGTCTCACAGCAGCGGCTGTCGTTACCACCTTGCACCGCGAGCTGAAAAAATGTAAATTACGAGGTGTCATTCTGGTATACCTTACACAAAAACTGTGCGAACAGGCGAAGCACGTGAAAGCAGCAAAAATAAGACCAACGTAAACATGCCTTTACGAATCTCGTATGCGGAACATTTCTGCACCACACACAGTACTGCAAGATATATCCCGATGATTTACAAGCATTCGTTTGTTCCTCGTGGTGATTCTCTGCCCCCCAAAACCTAAGTCCTCTTCCAAGGACAACTGTGTGTTTTGTAACAGCACCGTAACGGCTGAAGCACGGGCTCTCAGTGTGTATGGGCACCGAGAGCAAATGCGCGAATGCAATTTGCACATCTTGAGAAGCGTAGAAGACAGTTTTCACCACACCAGGTCCTAGTGTTCAAACACGTTTATTTTTATTCATGGTCCTTTTGAATAACACACTCCCTTGTTGTCACTAGTAGATGCAATACACAATTTTAGTAGAGCAGACGGCAGAGTCTTCGACGTACGCACAAGTTTTTAGTTTTTGAGCTTTTCATGCGTCACTTTTTTTCCCGGCACTCTTGAAAATTACGTGCCCTTAGTACAACACTAGAATGCTCGTTCTTGACACGTTCGAATGATTTGTCAACAGATATTACTCGAACGATGTTGTAAATTGTTGGGGGCTATAAAAACTTCACATGCCATAAAACGCAAAGCGCAACCATGCGAAACTAAGCGCACCGACCGGCGCCATGGCTCGAGCAGGATAACGTAGGCGTGTTTTTCACATCCGCAATATTCCGCCGGCCAGCGTGCTTAGCAAAACTGCTTCAAATGCAGCGTAGATTGGCAAAAAACAAACGTTTCTAACTTTTCCCCACTGTCAGAAACAGCAGGAGTGCCATAAGCCGCGCCTGAACAGCTGGCAGGCCACGTAGCGTACTCGCTTCTTTACGAACTGCGCAATTCAAGGCACCGGCCCGTGTGGTCAGCGTAAAGTGTTTGAAATTCGGAGTAGTTGGGAAAAAAACATTTCTCACCTTGCCGTCGTGAGAAACCGTGTGAGTTTTACGTCGAAGTTTTGCGCATACACGCAGAGTCTGTGCGCTAGGAAAGACGACGCACGTTGCAGGCGCAGCCGCGCAGGCGACCGTCTCCTTGTTTCAGATCTCGTTTCGTTCTGACTCGTCTGCCCGTCTGCTCCGTCGCCACTTGCCCACTCGCCCGCACCGCCAGCGTGCGCATGCGCGCACCCGCTAACCCTGGCAGGGACACTAAGGAGAGGTGATGCCAATAATCGTTTACGTATTTTCTAGCACCAGATTTCGTCGAGCGCGCGACCTTTATGACTGCCTTTCTCTATGCTCTGCGTCGTCTTTTTGCGATGAGACACGGTGTGAGCGAGTGAATCTGTTGCTTTGCCGTGTTTCTCAATGTTGCACTAAGCTCAAATGAGGCACAGAATGTTAAGCGACTCTTGCGTTGAATAGAGCTACTGCTGCAGAAGTAGCGTCTAGGCCATTTGTGGCCAGCGCTCTTCCGAGAAATGGCTCGGCCAGGACAAAAGGTGACCACATGGGATGTGAAGAGGGGGAGGGGTTAAACAGTTGAGAGGACTCTGGAATGCTCGTAGGATGCGAGATAGGCACTTGCCAAATCGGTAAGAGGCTAGCAAATGACGAAGCGAAGATGAAAAACTATTCTGTATGCGCAAGATAAAAATAAAGAATTGAGGGCGAGCTTCATATCAGGCGCCGGAAAACCTGGAAGTAGAAAACGAAGAGCATGGTCCTCGATGTGACCAAAACGGCTCCAAGGAGCGTAATGTGTTTTGTAGGCTGATTCGTTGAAGCTAGGATGAAAATAATAATGAAAAGTAACAAAAATAAAACAATGAATAAAACCAGTATACACAATGCGTTCTTTTCAATTGTTTAATTACCGCTACATGTGGCAAACAAGGTAGCCGAACACACGACCTAAGAACACCGTTCATAAATACAATTACTGGTTGGTGATTAAAGGGGTGGTGTACTTTCGATACACAACAGTGCAGAAAAGTCGGCCTCAACGATGTTCATGTGGCCCGCCTGTGTGTGTCTGGGGAAGCTCGAAATAATGCGATGCGCTACTCCGCAATGCCACCATTCGGGATCGTTGGTTGTAAAACTTTGCTCAAAGAAATAACAAACAATACCAGTAAATTGCGATTGGAAACAACTTTCAATTCGTTTATTAAATAAAAACGATGTTTACAAGCAAAGACAGATGCAAGAGCCATTCATACGAAATATTCAAAGGAACAGTAAATACCGAAGAAAAAAACATTTACAGATCAAAGAAGCGTGGCATGAAAAGGATTGAAAAGTTTTGTTTTTAAATCTGAGCTTTATCTCTTTTTTTTCTTTCTCGTAATCTGCCTCTTCACGCAGTAAAACTACTTCGTTTTTCACGGCTGCTGCTGTTTATTTGCGATAAGACCCAAATTCAGCTTTAATCACATCGTCTCTCCTTTCCAGAGGCGCCATGCACCTAGTTAAATTTACTAACATGCAAATAGCGTATTTATTTCTTATTTCAAAGACGCCGATTCGGTGGGTGCGGCATTGCTTCGCGACGGCGTTTGTCGTCGGTTTGCCGAGAGCGGGAGCGAAAAGCATATTTCGGGTATTTTCCCGGCTGTGAGTACGCAAGCGCGCTCGAACACACCTCAAGCGAATGTTTTCTTCTTCTTGCTTTATTTCTTGCTTAGACATTTGCCTAGGAGTTGGCTGAGCCTAAAGGCACACACGTTGCCTGACAGGGCATCAGCCCCCTCCTACATGACAAACAAACGTGCAAAATACAAAAGCCCGGCAGGCCGGTACAAAACTGTATCGTAGATAAGGACATAAAATCAAAGAAAAGTAGGCACAAAAACAAGCATTCTACATAACAGAAATACATACGCAGTCTGCAAAAATACCGAAGCGTTTGACGAGAATTTGCATCGTAAAATTACGGCGCTTAGTGTGTAAAGAAATAAGGAGACCAATACATATACATATATATACATGAAACACTGCATCAAACAATGAAGCACTACTTATACTTATACAAGCCTACTCAAAAACAAGGCATTATGGACATAAAAGCGCAAACAGGACAGACAGGAATACACAGACGAGAACAAAAAATCACTGTCTTCTCACTTAGCAATTTTAGGCTACAATATGCTTATATGAGGAACTTTAGTGATCGGTATAGGCGACATAGGCAGGGTATAGGCAGGGCAATGTCATTAGCAATATGGATAAGATAGTTAACGTAGCCGAAGAGTTCTACACAGACCTGTACAGTAGCCAATGTAATCAGAGCGTTAATGAGAAAGCCAGCAGTGCACAGCAATGCGTCATCCCGCCAGTAACGAAAGATGAAGTAAAGAAAGCCTTATAAGCAATGAAAAGGGGAAAAGCAGCTGGGGAGGATCAGGTAACAGCAGATCTGTTGAAGGATGGAGGGGACATCGTGCTAGAAAAACTAGCCACCCTCTATACGCAATGCGTTATGACCTCGACTGTACCAGAAGCATGGAAGAATGAAAACATTATCTTAATTCATAAGAAGGGAGACGCCAAGGAATTGAAAATTACAGGCCGATCAGCTTACTATCCGTTGCCTACAAAGTATTTACTAAGGTAATCGCTAATAGAGTCAGGGCAACGTTAGACTTTAATCAACCAAATGATCTGGCAGGCTTTCGTAAAGGATATTCCACAATAGATCATATTCACATTATCAATCAGGTGGTAGAGGAATGCGCAGAATATAACCAACCTCTATATATAGCTTTCATTGATTACGAGAAAGCATTCGACTCAGTGGAATCCTCAGCAGTCATACAGGCATTGCGTAATCAGGGGGTAGAAGAGCCTTATATCAAAATACTGAAAGATATATATAGCAACTGCACAGCTACTATAGTCCTCCATAAAGTCAGCAATAAAATTACAATAAGGAAGGGCGTCAGGCAAGGAGACACGATCTCGCCAATGCTGTTCACCGCATGTTTACAGGAGGTATTTCGAGGCCTGAATTGGGAAGAGTTGGGAATAAGAATAAATGGAGAATACATAAATATTCTGCGATTTGCTGATGACATTGCCTTGCTGAGTCACTCAGGAGGTGAACTGCAAATCACGATCAATGAGTTAGACAGGCAGAGCAGATCGATGGGTCTAAAAATTAACATGCAGAAAACCAAGGTAATGTTCAACAGCCTACCAAGGGAACAACAGTTCACAATTGGCAGCGAGAGCCTAGAAATTGTGACGGAATACGTCTACTTAGGGCAGGTAGTGACAGCTGATCCGGATCATGAGAGGGAGATAACTAGAAGGATAAGAATGGGGTGGAGCGCATATGCCAAATTCTCGCGGATCATGAGAGGCAGCTTACCAATTTCTCTCAAGATGAAAGTGTACAACAGCATAATCTTGCCGGTACTCCCCTACGGGGCAGAAACGTGGAGGCTAACGAAAAGTGTTCAGCTTAAGTTAAGGACAACGCAGCGAGCCATGGAAAGAAAAATGATAGGTGTAACGTTAAGAGATCGGAAGAGGGCAGAGTGGGTGAGGGAACAAACACGGGTTAATGACATCCTAGTCGAAATAAAGAGAAAGAAATGGGCTTGGGCAGGGCATGTAATGCGAAGGCAAGATAACCGCTGGTCCTTAAGGGTAACGGAGTGGATTTCAAGAGAAAGTAAGCGTAGCAGGGGGCGGCAGAAGGTTAAATGGGCGGATAAGATTAAGAAGTTTGCAGGCAAAGGGTGGATGCAGCTGGCAAAGGATAGAGTTGATTGGAGAGACATGGGAGAGGCCTTTGTCCTGCAGTGGGTGTAGTAAGGCTGATGATGATGATGATGATGATGATGATAATAGGCGACATTGCGACAAAGAAGAACCCTCTTACATTCATTTCTGAATGCGGAAAAAGTTATTGTAACTTATAGTTATCTCTTTTAATGAAAAATCTGGCAACTTGAAAGGACAATGTTAGACGACCATAATTTATCCTTACTCTCGGCATCCTTATTTCGAGGTTCTCTTATAGCGTACAAACTTACTCTGTCTGTGGATGGGACAAACAAACGATTGTTATGTACCCATTGTAGCAACTTAAAGTGGTATACCTTATCTGCCCACAGCACATTGTACTTTGTAAAGAGTGGATTCTTTCTTAGTCCCCTTTCCTCACCGTGATAATTTTCGCATATGCGTAATACCTTCTTTTCTGAAGTAATAATTTTTTATTGTAATTGGAAGCACTTTTTGTACCCAAGACTAAAATACTATAGCTTTTTCTGGAATAGAATAGTTAGTGATATAGTGTCTGCTTCATCCATGGTGGGATGAAGTATTCGACTCTGTAGAGACAACCAATGACACGTCATAAGCCAGGCTTAAAGCAACTAACGCGGGCGTTGCAGGACGTATCACTACTAAACCTTACACCAAGGAATTTTCGGCTCAGTGACCTCCCTCTCCAACAGGCTGCTTTCATATCTGATGCTAATACGACTCTAGTCCCTCAAGCTTGTGCGCTTAAATATTAGGTGTTTAGATTTTGTTGTATTTAGAGTAATGCGATTGGCTTGTGGCAACCTGGAAAGTTTTAATAAGTAATCATTAGCAGATTTTAAGGCATCTTTTTGTTGTTCCTGTACAAAAATATATATGTGTCGTCATCATACATTTTTAACTGAGGGGATCCTGGTATTATATTTATATCATTCACATATATAAGAAATAGTAAGGGCCTCAAAATTGATCCTTGAATGACGCCGTGTTGTATTCGAAGTGTGATTGCCTATGGCTACATATTGTGATCTGTTTTTCAGGTATGTTTCCAGTAGTCTCAGTGCAATGCCCCGAATCCCACAGATCGCTAGTTTTCATCAATATTTTATGCTGCATAGTGTCGAACGCTTTTCTAAGATCATTAAATAAACCAAGGGTTAAGAGTTTCTTTTCTGTTTTCAATAACATTGTCTTTTATGTGTATAAGGGCCTGTTCCGTAGACTTATTTGCTTGAAATTCATACTGCGCATCAGCTATTATTTGATGTTTCTGAAAAAGCTAGTGAATCGATCATTAATGACGCTCTAAAATATTTTTGAGAATACTCTAAGAACAGAGATCGGCCGGTAGTTATTCATATTTGCTGCACCGCCGCCTTTACACACAGGAACTACTTTACTACATTTAGGTCATCCGAAAACTCCCCAGTGAGAAGCATTAGGTTTATTATATAGTACAACTCAAAACTAAGATGATTTGCGGCATGTTTAATTGGAACAGCCTTTAGGCCGTCATCTCCAGGCGCTACGTCACTTTTCAAGCTTCCATTTGTTTTGAAATCGTCATTTGGACTGCAAGGAAAAAGGGAGATAGAGTTCATTGTACTGTTTTTGTGTGTACGGCCGTGCATGCAAGAAATTGGACCTGTGTACTTCCCTGTGCTAATGAACCTAAGAGTCATTTTTTCTGCAGGCTGATCATTGAAGAGACGTTCACCATCGACTGAGATATGTCTTACACACTGGCTTGGGCGCCTTTTCTTCATTAGATCGGTAACCATCTCCCATACCCTTTCACGGTCATTGTGAAAAAGATGAATTTGAGCCTGAACTTATTCGATGATCACTTTCTTCAGATCTGAGTTCAATTTGTGTCTGTAGGATTTAAACTCTTAATCAGTAAATGTACCCGGAATGGGGAAAATAAAGGAAGGACTGCCGACAGTGGAAGCCATTCGAAGCAGAGCAGCATTTTTAAAACCTGTCAATCAACGACGGCTGGCTGCAGTTCGAACCATATGGGATCGCAAACTGAACATGTAGGTTGACCTGCGGTTGAGATATCGCAGTGACCGCGGTTTCCTTTGACAGCCATTTTTTAGTGTCTCGCGAGACCAGTCAGTGGTAATCGAGAGTGTTTTTGGTTGTGCGATACGCGAAAAAGTTTACACCTCTACTGCGTTGTTGTAAATATTAGTGGGCACATGCAAAACCTAAACTTCAAGGAAAGCGCGGAGCGTATAGGGTGGCTCATAGTGGTAGTCTATGTTGGAGTGCCTTCGTATTCGCCCATTTACTTCTCTTTAACGTACAGCACTACTAAAGCTTTTTACAAATTTTCTCTTTTTTTTCAAGAAACTGATCACTACAGCTCCGCGGCTAGAAAACATAGAGCAAAGCTTTTTTTTTATCTAAGCTACTGTTTTCACTCTCAAAGGCGCACCTCTTTTCGAATGGCAGCGTGTTCGCTTGACCTTTCGCGCATCAGATACGAACCAAGTTGTGAAATTTTCTATACCTGCTTTAATTTCTTGTAACCAATGGTACTATATTTAATCACATGTTCTCTGTAGAATTCTTTATAGAAATAGGGACTACAGAAACTCTGCTTGCCGTTTTAGCGAGACTTGTGTGGTCTTTGGCATCAGGTAACGATGTTGATCTCGTGCATTCCAGTGTTAGTTGAAAGCTAGCTTTCCTCGCAGACATTTTATATGTAATTCAAATCAAAACTAGACGTGAATGGGAGCTGAAAGCATCTGATGCATCTAACACTATTAATAAGCGAGCATGCGTGAGCGCTCGGTCGCGCGCAGTTACCATTACATTTGCTTTTACCCTTAATAGTCTTGCAATTTCATTTGTCTTGCAGTACATTGTACTTTTTACTGACTGCAGTTCGTTCCTTGTGTTCAATTTGTCGCTTGCTTTGTCTCTTTTCTTCTGTCTGTTTGTCTACAGAGTGCTCGTGTAAGGACTGATACGGAACTTGTTATTATTGCAGATGTCCTACTTTGTATTCTGTCGTGTTGCCACCACCCTTCTCTGAGTAGCATTTGGCAAAATCTTGTACAATGGCTCTTTTATTTTTCTGTTTTTTCACCATTTCTTTTTTTGAGGTCTCGTTGGCATTCCCCTTTGCCCCTAACTCTACCAGTTTCTCTTGGAAGTTGCCGCCTCGTTGAACAGGGGTCAAGTTCCTCACGCTTGTCACCAAAATTCGGTGATGATCATCAGCTCGAGGGTCAGTTCACTTCCTTTCTAAGGTAGCTCTGATGTGGTGATTGTTGTTTGTAGAGGCTATATGTTAATAAAATAAGAACGGTAGGAAAAGATGTTTCCAGCAGCGGCATCTGCCATCGGAACCTCAAGCAGTTGAGCTGCGACTAGCGGGAATAAAAGGACATGGAGAGGACAGGGAGAGGGAGAGAAAGGAAAAACGATAGTAGGAAAGAATAGGGGTGGGGGTAATATTCAATATGTACAAATAAATAATATCGAAATAAAAGCGGGATGCTGCGCCGCGCATGATATGAGTACTGAGGTGGTGGCGAAAGTACTTTTCCTGTCCATTTTTAATTTTATCTTTAATTTCTTTTTTTTCTGTCGTTCGCCTCCTTCCGAACACGTGCATTCACTTAGGCTATCGCCTTTTTAAGTTTTCATGAATTCTCTTTTTCGTTCGTCGTCTCTTTTCCTCGCCCCCCCCCCCCCCCCCCCCCCATGGCTTGCACTCACGCTTTACACTGCTTTTGAACCTCGCGCGCGCTTTATAAAAGCTTTGTGTTTCAGATGCTGTAGTACACTCGAAAAAAGCTAGTGCTCCATCTGAGCGGTCGTGAAATAAATTCTGCTATGTTTTTATATTTCTGCTGACTCTATACATCTATATCTGTCAAACAATCTCCTTGTTTCCTATATATGCGCGCGAGGTACAAACGCGGCGCAAAGTACGAGTGCAAACAGTGGGAGGGAAGGAAAAAAGACGACGAAGGAAAAAAAGAGAATCTATGACATCTAAAAAGCCGACACGCTATATGTATATCATATGTTTGCCAAAAGAGCCCCTCATTTCTCTTCTCTCTCTCTCTCTCTCTCTCTCTCTCTCTCTATATATATATATATATATATATATATATATATATATATATATTAAAGTTACGAGTTGAAATACACTTGAAGAAACACATATTTACCAACAGTTTCCAGACGGTTGACGTCCCTTCATCAAGGCACGATGTGCGAACGCAAAGGTCTCCGTTTTCGGAGCCCCGAATGCACGTGGAGAGGATAAAACGCTCGCTTTTGATTAAACAAAGCGCTCACGAGAGAGACAAACAGGGAGTCACCAGAATCCTTCTATCGACTGAGGGAAAAGATGATGGTTGTCAAACGAACAGGCGAAAGAATGGAAAAACAGAGAGAAAAGAAGAGAAAGCAGAGGTAAGACACACTGGGGGCGGAGTGGGGTGAGTTGCCCACAAGAAAAATGCCAACAAGAATTATTATTCGTGGAAGCGTCCTTTGGCGGAAGCGAGACGTTCGAACACGAGGAATAAAAATAGCATAGACCGGAAAAAAGACAGAAAAGGAAAAAACAGCCGCAAAAGTACAATGAAAGGAAAAACACCACTGCGCTCATACGTCTTAGAGCGCGACCTGCTCCTCAGGGGCGCAGCTGTTAACAAGACGATATGAAGAAAAAAAGTGATTTAATTTAAACTGCCTAGAGAGCCCAATTTATTTTTATTGACTTCTTTAAGGTAACAGAAAGCGGCACCATCATTTCATAGTGCTTCTCGCTCAAGCGCAACGAGGAGATCGGCTACAGTGGTCGTTGGGCCGCATCTCCAGTTAGAGGTGGGGTTACTGGATGCTCCTGGTACGCGGTCGCTTAATTTTTTTATTGTAAAAGTGCCATTGAGTAGATTTCTGTACTCCAGAAGCTGAAAGCATTCAAGTCCAGCACAACACCTGCAGTACTGCCTATACCTACGCTTGCAGCTGATTCCAGCATGCATTGCACTGGGGAGCAGGCACGGAGTAATACCGCAGTAGGGCATTGGTGCTGAACTTGCAAAGTTACGCTTTTTAGAAGAAAAATTACTTGAATTCAGCTTGCGAGAATAAATGCGACTGAATGGTATTATGCACTGTGACGTTCCTTCTGTGTGCTACGAGGGTGCGCGTTCGACGGCGCGGCGTAGACGGAGCCCCCAGTGGCGGCGAAAGCACTCAAGGGAAAACAATTCAGCTGGAAGAGAGGAGAACGGCGACAGCCGGTCTCGTTTTGGAAGCAGCCAGCAGACATGTTTCTACTGTATATGGCTGCAAGCAACTTGAGTGGGATTGCTTTCGGGCCTGCCGCCGCGGAGCGCACGGAGACGACCCAGGTGACAGCGGCATCATCAATTACCGAGCCATACTCGTTGAGAGTGAACGACCAGAACGAAGGGGTTTAAGCACAACCGGACCCCCTTTCCATAGTGTCGGCACGAGTCGAACGCCGCCGCCGCGGGGAGACGGGCGTTATCTTCCCCAATTGCCATGGCCGTCCAGGAGACAAAGGGGCCTCGTTTCGGCGGGCCTAGCCCCGTGGCAAGACGGCGGGCATCATCAATCAACCCTTCCGAGCACATCCCAGGACAAGGGACCCCTTTCCCGGCCTTTTAGTGACCTCGCGTTCCGGCCTTGAGTGGCGAGTGTCATTTGATGGAGAACGGAGGTCGGTGACCCGCGGGAACCGTCAACCAGCCAGAGCGCGCCTTACCACAGCCGACGCTACCTCGACGACAACCTTCTTCCCTAGGACTCAACACCTGAGGGAGCGAGACCATAAGTGCGGTGGTGTGTTTGTGCGCCCAAGTGAAAGCCCTAGCCCCCCCCCCCCCCCCCGCCCCTCCGGCGTGGGCGTCCTCACCCTAGGGAGTGTGGGGATAAGAGGATATAAAAATCGACAAGGAGCACGGAAGAGAACGCTGAGGACGACATCATTCGCCAAGGGGGCCTTCAGCGCAGAAGCCCGACGGCGTGCAGCTTCTGCCAGCAACCGTTCGAGCTCAACTCCGGAGCCCCTCCATCGTCCCCATGAAGTCGTCGCCACGTAAGCTCGGACGCCCCAGCCTCTGATGTATAATCATAATCATGTGTAATTATTGAATATATCTGTTTGTTTAAACTGAGCCATACGGTGTCTCATTGCCTCTCCGTCCCGTGTGGACCTGCGCATTATGGGGGGTCATCACACTGGTGTCAGAAGTAGGGTTTCAAAAGCAAATGTCCTCTGAATGCTGCGACATTCATGACTTCAAAATTGTAATCAAAAGGGAATCACAGTACTGATTGTGGGACTTTTACTCCCATTTGAGAGGCTTGAGGCACCGGAGGGCTTGAGTGAAAAATAAAATGTCTGTATCTGAGGGAGCTCCCACTCCACAGCCGTCGCTCGGAGCAAGCATGCTGGCATTAGGAAGCGTCATTCCGACGTTTACAGGAGATAAGACAGGGGTTCCAATCTGCGATTTCTTTTCCATGCTAGAAGAGATTGGGAAAATGGGGGGATGGTCCGATGCTCAAATGCTGGGAATGGCGAGGTGTAATATGGCAGGAGCTGCTCATGATTTTGCATGGCGAGACGAAAAAGTAAAATCCACAATATCATTTGCGGAATTTAAGAAGCTCGCGTTTGAGCATTTCGACACTGAACCACGTCACGTGCAGGTACAGAGGTTCCGTGACGCCGGACAGATGGTAGGGGAGGACGTGCGAACGTTTGCGTCGCGGCTTCAGCGCCTAGCACGCGATACGTTAAGCAGGGAGGAGGAAGGTGACCAGCTAAGGAAGAAATACGCGGAGGATCTACTTAAAGAGGAAATGACCGCTTTGTTCGTGGCTGGTCTGCAAGACCCCGTGCGCCGGTTCGTGCTCTCGCGCAAGCCGAGCAATTTCGACCAAGCCGTGGCGGCCGCATTGGATGAGGAACGAAATGAGGCGTTAACGACAGCCGCAGCGAGAGTACGCGTCATAGAGAGAGCGGTGCTCAACCCTGAGGTTGCTCTCTTGACAGAGCGGTTAGATCGCTTAGAACAGATGCTATCTCAGCAGGTGGAACGCCAGGTTGAAGCGCGCGCTCAACAGCGCCCATTCGCTGGAAACCGGAGACCGCCACAAAGCTAGAGGCGCGGTATGCGAGATTTTGAAGAAATCGTATGCTTCGCTTGCCAGGGTCGCGGACACATCGCCAGGTTCTGCCAAAACGTGCGCCGTGGGGAGCCACAAAGAGAAGCAGGCGAGACGCCCTAAGCAAGCCTACAGCGGGGCTCCAGATACCGAGACAAAAAACTAGATAGTCCTCCCCATCCTGAGGAGCATGGGGAGGGAGCAGTGGATGATGTGGTGGTAGTTTGTGTGGCCGACGAGGCTTGCCCTGTTGTGCGTTGCAAGTTAAATGGTTTTTGCATGGAATTGTTGATAGATACGGGGTCAAAGGTGACATTGCTTAAGGAGAGCAGTTTTAACACGCTTCGAAGGAAGGGGGACCGCGAGGTGCTGGAAGTGTCTGGTGGTATGGCAACCAAATTTGTAGGCATAACGGGGGATCCTCTTGGCATAAGTGGACTCTACCGGTTACACTTCTCTCTCGGCGGAATTGCATTGGAGCACCCCTGATACGTATGCCCGGACACGGTGTCTCTGCCAAACGGAGTGTCAGGTATATTAGGGCAGGATTTTTTGAGAAAAGGGAAGGTAGTAGTCTCATTCTCTTAGGAAGAGGTTAATGGGGGCGGCTCAAAAGTTCCGTTTTTGAACAGGAGAGGGGCTGAGATTCGCATTACCGATATTGACACCCGTCAAACAGTGGGATCATTGGAGAAGGTATATTCGCGGGTTGCCGTCAGGCTGGTCGATGAGGCGGTCATCCTTCCTTGGTCGGAGCACATTTTGTACGCGTTTGTGCCATCAGATGTAGAGAGGGGCGCCGTGGGAGTGCTTGAGCCGGTCGACTCTCTCAGCAATGGCCTGAAGGCAGCCGCGTGCCTCGTGACAGTTAATGACGCCCACAGAGTGCCCCTACGGGTGGTTAACTGTAGCCAGCAGCCACTGAGCCTTCCCAAGAACAAAACATTGGCTTAAAGTGAAGTCGAGAGTTGGACGAAAACTCGTCTGGTCGGGGACGATCATAATAAAACTTAAAAAGAGGACGCCGACCAGAAGTAAAAACCGAAAAAAAAACAACAAAATGACGTTTCGGCTCCCGTACGGGAGCCTTGTTCACAATGAGAAGGATTAGAATGTGCAACAGGATTCAATACGTTTGAAAAGAGGGCGCAGGGAGCGTGCGTATACAGGAGTTAGATTTCCAGTGTTGCGATTGAGGGTGCAATTAGTCGTTTAATGAATAATGATTCGAGGTGAAGGCGTACGGTACAGATTCTTTTCAGTTGCCAGCACGTGTGCCCCACCCCAGTCAATATCGTGGCCAGTTGATACGGAGTGTTCGGCGATAGCATTAGAGTTCACTTTTTTGTTTTTAAGTCATTACAATGTTCTTTTAGGCGTCTATTAAAATCACCAGTCTCGCCGATGTAGACGCTGTCACAATTAGAGCAGGGGACGCTGTAAACAACGCCAGGGTACTTTTATTTGGGGAGAACGTCTTTGACGTTAACCAGCGCATGCCGAAGTTTCCTTGTGGGGACATGGGCAACGTGAACTTGGAATTTGCGCAGAATACGCGCCAAGGCTTCGCTTATTCCAGGTGTGTAGGGAACAGCGGCACGTTTCAGAGGGGACAACACTAGATTTTCGCGTGTCGGGCAAGATAACTGCTTTTCAGCGGATGCCACAAAAGCAGCTGGGTACTCGTTTCGCGCGAGTTCTTGCCGTACAGTACCAAAGTCGAACGCCCGATCTTCAGGAAAACTGCATATGCGTTCAGCGCGTTTGAACAAGGTTGTGGCAACAGATTTCTTTTGATTAGCCGGGTGCACAGATTTGAAGTTAAGGTATCTTCCGGTGTGAGTGGGTTTCCTGTAGACGCTGAATGATAGCTTTTCACTGTTTCGTTTTACCATTGGCTTTCTTCACATCTGCGATAGAGAAACGTGAGCCCACCGATACGGTACTCGCAACTGTAGAGCATGCTAGTCCTTCGGCTGCTCCAAAGGTGTCGTTCGATCTTTCTCACGTAAAATCCAGGGAGAGGGAGGCTCTGGCTGGTTTGCTGAACGACTACTCGGAGGTATTCGCCGCGTCCAACCTGGATTTGGGCTGCTGTGGCGTTATAAAGCACAGGATAGAAACCGGCACTTCATCGCCCGTTTACCAGCGTGCGTACAGGATTCCTTACTCCCAACGTGAGGAGATGGAGCGGCAGGTGCAGGACCTGATTGATCGCGGCATTGTCGAACACTCAAAGTCGCCCTGGGGAGCACCAGCACTATTGGTGGAAAAACCAGATGGCTCGTATCGATTGGTAGTGGACTACCGCAAACTAAATGCCGTAACTCGCATCGATCCATACCCCATCCCCAATATACAGGAGACGCTTTCTCAGCTGGGCTCTGCCAGGTACTTCACGGTAGTGGACATGGCGGCGGGATTCTGGCAGATAGCAATGGATCCGGCAGATGCCGAGAAAACGGCATTCAACACGCCCTCAGCGCACTATGAATGGAAAAGAATGCCGATGGGTTTGGCCAACAGCCCTGCTGTCTGGCAGAGAACCGCTGATGTTATCCTGGCAGGTCTTCTGGGGAGGCTGTGCTTCGTGTATATGGATGACATAATCATATAC
The DNA here is from genome assembly GCF_052857255.1 of Amblyomma americanum. Taxonomy (NCBI): domain Eukaryota; kingdom Metazoa; phylum Arthropoda; class Arachnida; order Ixodida; family Ixodidae; genus Amblyomma; species Amblyomma americanum. Next base: position 152,482,647 of record NC_135502.1, read on the forward strand.
AGTGACAGTTTTGAGAACCATTTGCGCGATATTGAGCAGGTTTTGGTGCGACTAAGAGGAGCTGGTCTCAAGCTGAAGCCGTCTAAGTGCCAATTCCTCAAAAACGAGGTGAAATACCTCGGGCACGTTGTTTCAGCTGACGGCGTGCGACCGGACCCTGAGAAACTAAGGTGTGTCGCGGATTTTCCATCACCGACTAGCGTCCGGCAGGTCCGGCAATTTCTCGGCCTGATCGGTTACTACCGAAGGCACATAGAGGAGTTCGCCAAGCTCACTAAGCCGCTCACCGCCTTAACAGCCAAAAATGTCGCCTTTCGATGGGACGAAAACGCGGAGGATGCTTTTGGGGCCCTGAAAAGGAAGCTAATGAGTGCACCGCTGTTGCGCCACCCAGATTTTAATTTGCCCTTCGTTATGACCAAAGATGCGTCAAAGTTCGCAGTTGGTGCCGTGCTATCTCAGGTTATCGAGGGCAAAGAACGTCCCGTTGCTTTTGCTAGCCGACAGCTGAGCCCCACAGAGCAAAAGTACGGAGCTACGGAAAGGGAGTGCCTCGCCGTTGTCTGGGCAGTAAAGTACTTCAGATGCTACCTTTACGGCCGCAAATTCAAGCTAGTCACAGACTGCCATCCTCTGAAATGGGTGATGAGTGTCAGGGACCCTAGCTCGCGACTCGCTAGATGGAATCTACACCTGCAGGAATACTGCTTTGAAGTTGAGCACAAGTCAGGAAAATACATCTGAATGCTGATGCACTCAGCCGCACAGCTGCCGTGGCAGCTATAGATGAGTTTGTCCCCGTAGTCGACCCCGCCGAATTACGCACAGAGCAGTGCAAAGATCGTGACCTGAAGCGAATAATCGAAAGCTTAGAGGGCGCACCGTCTCACCCCGAACAGCTAGGTTATCTCATTGGCAAAGACGGCACCCTGTGTCGGCGCACAAGGCCAACCAGGAAAGGGAGACCAGAGAAAACCGCTTGGGAGAGAGTCGTCATACCTCGGTCGTGGACAGAAAGGGTTCTTCGCGCGTTTCACTATGCGCCATGCGCCGGTCATTTTGGCGTAGCGAAGACACGCAGGCGTGTGGAGCGTTTGTACTTTTTTAGTGGCATGCGACAGGATGTTAGAGACTACTGTGCGAAGTGTCATTCCTTTCTCGAAAGAAAAACACCCAAGGGACGAAAACCAGCTCCAATTCAGCCGTTCCCTGAGGTTTCGGCTCCCTTCGAGCGGACAGGTATGGACATAATGGGCCCATTGCCCACGACCACTTCCGGAAACAAGTACATTTTAGTATTGGTCGATCACCTTTCAAAATACGCGGAAGCGGTAGCACTCCCAGATCAGACGGCAGACACGGTTGCAAGAGCATTTGTCGAACAGATCGTGCTCCGACATGGACCCCCGAGGCAACTCTTGACAGATCGGGGAACGAACTTCGTGTCGCAGCTAATGAGGAGAGTTTGCGAGCTGCTTAAGATCGCTAAGAAGCAGACAACACCGTACCATCCGGCTTGCAACGGCGCGGTGGAGCGACTGAACCAAACCGTGGCCGGGTTCCTGTCGCATTTTGTTTCGCGCGACCAGCGGTACTGGGACTTGTGGCTCCCGTATGCAATGTTTGCCTACAATTCCGCAGCACACGAGAGCACGCGCGAATCGCCATTCTTTCTTCTCTACGGCCGAGACCCGGACCAGCCTAGTGAAGTGCCAGAGGGCCCCCGTCGTGTCCCATACGCTTCACTGGACGACTATAAGGTTGAGCTAGAATCGCGCTTGCAAGTGGCGAGGGACATCGCAAAGGAGGCCTTAAAGAAAGCGGCGAAGCGCGGGAAGGAGGTGCACGATCGCAGTTCTAGAGACGCGCCGTTTGATGTGGGGGACAGCGTGTACATTGAAAACTGCCAAAGGCAGATTGGGCTAGCTCGTAAGTTCCAGACGAAGTGGAGAGGACCGTGCGAGGTTGTCTAGAAGCTTTCTCCGGTAAACTTCAGAGTCCGAGACGTGAACCGGCGCTTGATAAGGATACACGCAAATCGCCTGAAGTCGGCACCGGTTCAGTATTCACGAAATGAGGAAAGGGAAAGCGCGGATTTTGATGGGGACAGAAGTGAAGCGGAGCGCGCAGATAGTTCGCAAGAAACGCCCTCTCCTGCATTTGTTCGGCAGCCGCCAGAGGTGACGGCCGGAATTCCACCGGATTTACTTCATGCATTGCTAGAAGAAGAAGCGCGCGAGGTTGCCGCGCAGATAACGCCAGGAGAGGCTCCTGCCACGAGCCCTCGCGAGTCCCAAAGCAGACAAAGGGTCACAGACTTACTTAGTATGACTCATGAAGGCCGATATCCGCTGCAAAATCGGAAAGCTAAGTCGGACTAATGGCGTAAACAGAGCGGAGTTGTGAACTGGTTAGAATTGTGTAATGCCGCAGCTCATAACATTGATATGTGCTTATGTGTTAAGTTATCGGAGTTGGTAGTTAAACCTTTCTGTCATTAAGTAACACCTTCACAGGAGAGCATGCGGAGCGCATGCAGAACCTGCCCTACTTCCTTTCGTTGTCTATATTTTTGTCTGCGCCGTGATCGTGCTAGAAGTGGGAGCTCCTTTGTAACTGTGGTAAATTTATTTCGTCCAGTTTTGACTAGAAAGGAGAGGCTTGGGTGCTGAGTTTCATGTTTATCTGTAAAAGAAGATCAGTGCTGCCCCTGGAGACGCCAGTTATGACAGCGGAGGCATATGGTGTTGTGCAGAGGTGTTGAGTGCAGCGAAAAGTGTTTTGTCGGACGCACTGTGCGAGGCGATTCAGAAAGACAAGGGGAGCTGCATGGACTCAAATGTTCGGAGAACATTCTTCTGGAGGGTGAGCGAGTGTGACGTTCCTTGTGTGTGCTACGAGGGTCTGCGTTCGACGGCACGGCGTAGACGGAGCCCCGAGTGGCGGCGAAAGGACTCAAGGGAAAACAATTCAGCTGGAAGAGAGGAGAACGGCGACAGCCGGTCTCGTTTTGGAAGCAGCGAGCAGACATGTTTCTACTGTATATGGCTGCAAGCAACTTGAGTGGGATTGCTTTCGGCCTGCCGCCGTGGACCGCACGGAGACGACCCAGGTGACAGCGGCATCATCAATTACCGAGCCATACTCGTTGAGAGTGAGCGACCAGAAAGAAGGGGTTTAAGCACAACCGGACCCCCTTTCCATAGTGTCGGCACGAGTCGAACGCCGCCGCCGCGGGGAGACGGGCGTTATCTTCCCCAATTGCCATGGCCGTCCCGGGGACAAAGGGGCCTCATTTCGGCGGGCCTGGCCCCGTGGCAAGACGGCGGGCATCATCAATCAACCCTTCCGAGCACATCCCAGGACAAGGGACCACTTTCCCGGCCTTTTAGTGACCTCGCGTTCCGGCCTTGAGTGGCGAGTGTCATTTGATGGAGAACGGAGGTCGGTGACCCGCGGGAACCGTCAACCAGCCAGAGCGCGCCTTACCACAGCCGACGCTACCTCGACGACAACCTTCTTCCCTCGGACTCAACACGTGATGGGGGCGAGACCATAAGTGCGGTGGTGTGTTTGTGCGCCCAAGTGAAAGCCCTAGGCCCCCCCCCCTCCGGCGTGGGCGTCCTCACCCTAGGGAGTGTGGGGATAAGAGGATATAAAAATCGACAAGGAGCAGGGAAGAGAACGCTGAGGACGACATCGTTCGCCAAGGGGGCCTTCAGCGCCGAAGCCCGACGGCGTGCAGCTTCTGCCAGCAACCGTTAGAGCTCAACTCCGGAGCCCCTCCATCGTCCCCATGAAGTCTTCGGCACGTAAGCTCGGACGCCCCAGCCTCTGATGTATAATCATAATCATGAGTAATTATTGAATATATCTGTTTGTTTAAACTGAGCCATACTGTGTCTCATTGCCTCTCCGTCCCGTGTGGACCTCTGCATTATGGGGGTCATCACAGCACCTTACTATCTTTCATATGTTTACTAGGAACACATCAATATGCAATTGACAGCTAAATATGCCACAGAAAGCAACCTGTCTTGAATTTAGAATTTTTACTGGCATGGCTTAGGTTTTCTCACCGTTGAAACATTTTATAGGCGTCTTCGCCATGCATACAACTACTGCGAGATCATCAAGTGTGGTAAAGAATTTCAGAATGTGATAGGTTTGCAATTTTTTCAGTTTTATAATTAACAATAGTATAACAAATTATTTTCATACTATCATTTGGGAAAGCATAGTGTCTACCCTAAAAAAAATTGATATTCATGTGTTGTTTATTCAGCCAAAAGAAAAGTGATAGTGCGAGGATGTGGTACTTCTCAGATATCTTAAGCACATTCTCCTTTCCACGAGGAAGAAAACATGAAAAACCAGGCACCTGCATAGTTCTTCTCACGTTTAGGATATGCATGAGTGCGTGTCTGCATGAGCACATAATAAAAATAACAACAAGCAGTTCGCAATTCCATAATGCCCACTGCGAGCCCAAAGTAGCTGATTCGGTGGCTGAAGGGAGAAAGAAGCAGCTTGACCAGCCGCATAGCAAGCATACACAGCCTGAATGCAGTTCTGAGCTTGCGCTTCTGATTTTGCTGTGTACTATGGCTACACACAGCCAATGCACAGAATGCCCAGGGAATGGTTCAGCGCTATTTGCAGCAAACCTTTGTACTAGTCTTCTGATTTTTTTCGCGCTGTTTTAACTGCGAGGCCCTTCGCACTGTTGGCTATGCTCGCCGTGCTGCCTTCTTCGATTTCGATGGTAATAGCCCAATATGGCGAAATAGCTTTCCTCCAAAAAGCTAACGAGCACGTCGCTCGCTATCGTTCTTCAATGGGCGTTATACCGTGTTACTCGCTTTTCGCAGTTTTTGCTACACTTATCACAATAAGTGTAGTTTTCTAGTAAAAATGACATATATGCTTTCAGGTGATCTTACCCTACAGGTCTAGCCTATCTTCGTATTTTCCTTTAATGCCCCTTTAAGATGCGGCCACACATTTTTTTTGCCAAAAACAACTTGCGGTATTGATTTTCAGAGTAATAGAGTAAACTATTTTTATTTTAAAAGAAATTGAAGACGCTCGAGCACAATGTGGGTCAGATGGCTTGGAAGTACCCAGTTTCAAGTTTATCAACGAAAAATTCACCAACCCAAACGCTATACATTGTTTTCCCCCTGTCCGACGCTCAAAACACATGCACAGAGGACTCACAAACCGAAGGTTTCTGCTGACATTGCAGTTTTTGTTATGTGTACCCAGATATCTTTCATTCAATCCACCAGACACATCAAAATACTTATAGGAGCACACTTATCGGTTGTGTTATAGGCTCCACCTTCCCACAGAACGATGTATGAAGTCTTCAGAATATTTTTCAGTGAGTAAATCACAGTGAACAGATAAGAAAAGGCAGCTCATCTGCTAACACAGCAATGCATAAATGATCATTTACCACATGCTTCTTTTCTCCTCCAACTGCACCAACAAACCGAAATGTCATTAAAAAATTTAAGTGCACTCTTAATGACAGCAGAACGTTTTACTGCCAGAAATGAAAAATTTATGGTATTAGCGTGACCGCACCTGAATGTGCTGGTAAAACCGTCAGACCACATGATACGGCACAGCTGTGCAACAAGCAGGCAGATATTCTTGCTCCCTGAAGCAAAAAAAAAATGACGTAAGAACATCGTGACCCGAAGCGTTGAAAGCAAATAAAAACACTACACACACCCTTTCTTTACAGAGAGAATGTTAGATCAAAGCACATACAAAATGGCTTTTTGAGCTACTTGTTTCTCCATTGTCAAAACAGCGCTCTAAGATATGGACAGAAGGATGATAGCATTACACACAGTGCACTGAATTAATAACTGAATTTTGTTCTTGATGCATTGCAATATTCACCGTGCAGATAAAAGAGTCAACAATCAGTCCTATCACATGCTCTACCATTATTATAATATTTTCCATTCCAAAAATGCCTTTTCTCTCACTAGATGCTATTGCGATGCACTACTCACGCTTGAGTCATTGTAATCAATGATTACATTGTTACAGTACACAGTCGCGAAGCGAAGAAGACGTTGTTCTGTGGCTGAGCAGTCGACGACGACAAAGATGCGGCAGCTAGGGCTAGTGACTGATGTCAGTACTCCTATTTTTGTGTCTCAGCCGGCCTTATTCTTTTCTCATCAATGGCCACGGTATCAAATGCCACAAATTATGTTAACGCAGAACCTTTTAACACCGATTGGTGTTGATCTCAGTTCTTTCCAGTGGGTTGATGACACGCCGGCAGCAGTGGAATTCCATTTCGACCACATCTTCCCATCTCATGCGAAACACATGCCAGCAAACATTTTAAACGGTATTATCTCGGATCACATAGAGAAATACCCCCATCATACGGTGCTTGCTACCGATGCCTCCGTCAACTGCCAAAAAGCTGCAGTTGGCATCTTTTCGCAGGATTTGGCATGGAGCTATTCCGTCCGCATCCCAGATTATATTCCTATATTCTTTGCCGAATTTTTGGCTCTTGGAATGGCCCTTCACCAAATTCCATGCCATGTTTCTCATGCTATTATTCTCGCTGATTGTTTGTCAGTGTTAGTCTCCCTTGACACTTCACAAGAAGATTTTTTTAGCCGTATCCTGCGATTTTTTATCCCATGCACTTTGAAGGTGGTCGGTTTGTCTGGGTCCCTGGCCATGCAGGTATTCATTCAAATGAGGTGGCTGATTACTTAGAAAGGTCGGCTTTGACGGGTCAGTGACACATCCCGTCCCGAATTTCAGCCTGCTGGCGTTTTCCAGGTTTCAGCGGTTCCTACATATATCAGCCAGGTAACGAGATCCCTTACTAAATACCACTGACTATCAGCACTTAGCATATAATTGGAACGTCCGTTCGTGTAAATCCAGGCTGTGTGAGGTAACAATGACGCGGTTGCGGTGCAGGATTCCAAGTTTGAATTTATATCTATGCAGGTGTGGGTTGACACCGACGAACCTATGTGACGCATGTGGGAAAGTTGAATCTTTAGACCATTTTCTCCTCTACTGCCCAAAGTTCGCACTTCAGAGAAAGATTTACCTGGAGGTCCCTCTCTCCAGGTTAGGGATTCCTTTATCTTTGCCAGTATTATTATCGTTTGGTGCGAACGCCAAGGGATTTGCATTGGGTTCTATTTGTGGGTTTCTCCACGATTACATAATTGCAACTGGTAGGTTGATGTGCTAATTCTTTTAAAGTTCTACCAGCTCTTTTTTTTTCACCAAAATGCTGTCTGTTATTTAACTGTCAATATTGTTCTCTTGTTTTTATTCATTGGTTTTTCAAAATTCACGATTGGTGCTACATTTTGTCATCATCTTCCATGGAAACTTTGTTTATTCAACTACACCTTGGTTATGTGCCATATACCTGGGGTGAAGAAGAAGAAGAAGTAGTGCTTTGCTATGCTTAGCAAGGAGAAAGAGAAGTTAGTGCTTGAGTGACCGGATTTTCTGGTGTGCCTTCTGTGCACTTCCTATTGTTCCTGCTGCTGAACTATCCACGCAATATTTGGAGGAGGTTTTGCTTGGCGCTACACCACGCCCTGAACCTCCGCTGCGGTCGTCACATTGAATCCTTTGCTGTGCCATCCAACGCACATCCGGCCACAGCGTCAACCCCAGCGCCGACTGTGGTCGTGGCACAGCCTCGCAACCCGGACACATTTTATGGCACAGATGACGTCGATGTTGAAGATTAGCTAGCCCTGTATTAGCGTGCGAGTTATCTCAACCGCTGGGATGCGACCTTCATGCTTGCTAACATGATCTTCTACTTGGCGGGCACGGCGCGGGTCTGGTTTGAGACGCATGAAGAAGACCTTACTTCTTAGGACACCTGTAAGATTTATTTCGCAAGCCAATTGGACGCAAGCTCGCCGCTAAAAGGGCCTGGTTCCTCGAGCTCAGTAATCCACTGAGTCTTACAACCCTTACATCCAGGACGTCCTCGCATTTTGCCGTAAAGTATACAGCGTAACGTCAGAGACCGACAACGTGGGTCACATACCCAAGGGGATCGCTGACGATGCTTTTAACCTGCTCCTATAAAAATACTGCGCAACAGTCGACTCTGTCCTGCGGGTTCCCGCAGTTTGAGCAAGCCAAACACCGCCGCATTTCTCCCCGTTTCGACCGCCTTCCGAACACTGCGGCGATATCTTCCTGCGAAGACCTGCCAATACTGCAATAGCCGTCCCATCCTGCCAGTTTAACCCGAATTGTACGAAGAGAACTGGAGGCTATCACTCCCGCCGCTTTCGCCACTCAGCAGCCTGACGCTGCGATTGCTCTCATCCAGGCCGTTGTTCGCCAGCACTTCGCGAACGTGGGTCGCAATTCTGGCCTGCCTTCTGCGTCGTCCTGATCACCAACCATCGCTCCGTTGGTTGTTGCTGCTTCACCGACACCGGCCACCCAGCCACGTTACCGCTATTGGAATCTGGCGGGCTGCCGCACCTCTGACGACCAGCCTATCTGCTTCACCTGCTCGTGTGTCGGCCACATTTCCCTCCACTGCCACAGCCGTTGGTTTTCCCCACTTCACGTTAGCTATAATTATGATCGTCATATGGACTACGGACCTAACTCTAACTATGGTCGTCGGGCCGACAACGGACCTCGTTCTGATTACCATCGTCGTGCCGCCTACGGACCGCGCCAGATGTCTTTCCGTAATGAGTTCTCACACGCCGACACTCCAACCCCGCGCAGTTACAGCCGCTCGCCTTCACCTCAGGTTCGTCACTCCCGTTCGTCACAACTTCAAAGCCATAATTAAATAGTTTTAGGCGCAAAAAAGGACAAGACACATAGGGTAGGAGACAGGACGAAGCGCTTCGTCCTGTCTCCTACCCTATGTGTCTTGTCCTTTTTTGCGCCTAAAACTATTTAATTATGAACCAAAACCAACTAGCCCAGCAGCAAGTGCTCTTAAACTTCAAAGCCCGTCCACTCCACCCTTACCTAGTTCTCATTCGGAAAACTCACCAATACAGCTCCCGGAGGTGACGCTGCATTGACGACCCGGCCCGAAAATGCTCTCCTGACCCCCGCTCCTCGCCGCAACCTTCTCGATATCTGCGTGGATGGTGCACATGTTACGGCTCTTATGGCACTGGCGCTCAAATTTCGGTCTTAAGCTCCTCCTTTTGCCGTCGTCTGAAGAAGGTTGTGACACCCGCCGTTTCCTCAGCCGTTCGTGTCGCCGACGACAGTGCTGCTGCTTCCAGTGGAATGTGCAGTGCGCGTGTTTTCATTGCCGGTCGAACTACAGCCTTCTTGTTCACTCTGCTCGACCACTGCCAGCAAGATGTGATCCTCGGCATCGACGTTTTAATAACATACACGGCGCTAATTGATTTCTCCACTGGCCTTCTTCTTTTGGAACTGCCGCTCTGCTCTGAAAGCGCCGATTCCAGACCATCCCGCTTACGTGCCGCTGAATTTCCTCGCCTGCCGCGCGATGCTGCAACCTATGGTCCAATGCCCTCAATTCTCCTCGTTCCTGATGGTGCCTACTTCACGGACCCATTCAATGACGTCGTCCTTCAGCGAAACGTCATCCTTACACACACCATCCTGACCGTTATTGTAACCGCACCTACCTTCTGATTCTCAACATCAGCTTTTATACTCAAGTCTTACCCCGTGGAATAGCGCTCGCTGAACTATTTTCTTGGACGAATGCGCAGTTTCTGCTCTCGCAGCTGAACCTCAATCTGGTGTCCCTCCTCCCCGCTCGGCCGCTTCACGTCCAGACCTTCTTTCTGCAGTGAATGCGGCGGATTGGCCACCTGACCTAGCTAACGCAATCTCCACCTTGTTATTTTCGTACAATGACGCCTTCGATTTTGGGAATCGTCCTCTCGGCCAAACAACTGCCGTGACCCATCACATAAATACGGGCAATGCCAGCCCCATACACAGAAGGCCCTACCGTGACTCCCTTCCTTAGTGTCATGTCATTCAGACGAAGGTGGACAAGATACTAGCGAACAACATTATCCAGCCTTCTAGCAGTCCGTGGGTGTCCCCTAAGGTGTTGGTCAAAAAGAAAGATGGCAGTTGGTGCTTCTGTGCCGTTATCGTCATCTGAATCAAATAACAAAGACGTCTATCGTCTTGCGGGAATTGATGACGGCCTCGACTGCCTACACGGTGCCAGATATTTTTCTTCTATTGATCTCCGTTCTGGCTACTGGCAAATTGCTGTTGACGAATGGGATCGTAAAAAGACAGCCTTTCTCACTCCCGATGGCCTTTATCAATTCAAAGTCTGCCTTTCGCCTCTGCAACGGTGCTGCCACCTTTGAGCGTATGAGGGACTCGCTCTTGCGTAGATTCAAACGGACGACGTGCTTGTGCTACCTAGATGACGTTTTCTCCCCAACTTTAGAAAGCTACCTACACCGTTTTCTACTTTCCTTGCCGTTTTCCACCGCGCCGGTCTCCAACTCAACTCCAAGAAGTGCAGCTTCGGCTAGTAACCCGCCGCGGTGGCTCAGTGGTTAGGGCGCTCGACTACTGATCCGGAGTTCCCGGATTCGAACCCGACCGCGGCGGCTGCGTTTTTATGGAGGAAAAACGCTAAGGCGCCCGTGTGCTGTGCGATGCCAGTGCACGTAAAAGATCCCCAGGTGGTCGAAATTATTCCGGAGCTCTCCATTACGGCACCTCTTCTTCCTTCCTTCTTTCACGCCCTCCTTTATCCCTTCCCTTAGGGCGCGGTTCAGGTGTCCAACGATATATGAGACAGATACTGCCCCAAGCAGCACAGATCATCGGGCCAATATTGGAAGAGGATGGTCCCATCTTGGTCATTTGTAGGGCCAGCTTTGCCAATACAGTTCCAATGTTGGGCCAATTACTTGTCCTGCTTGGGGCGCCATTTCCTTTCCCCAAAAACCAATTATTAGCTTCGGCCAGCGTCAAATTAGGGTCCTCGGTCACTTGGTCGATGCTTTTGATGTCAAGCGGGACCCTGACAAAGTTCTTGCCGTTCACGAATTCCCCACCTCCAGTTTTTCAAGCGATGTGCGCAGTTTCTTCGGGCTCTGCTCGTATTTCCGACGGTTCATCCCAAACTTCGCCGACGCGGCCCGTCCCCTTAACTACCTTCTGATGAAAGCTGTGCCTTTCTCCTGGGGCCTTGACCAAGCTCGCGCCTTCAGCGCACCTGTTGCGGCTCTCACTGCTCCACTTGTGCTGGCCCATTTCAACCCTCCTGCGGCTACAGAAATTCGCACCGTCTCCAGTATCCATGGTATTGGGGCCATTCTTGCGCAGCGCCAGCACGACAACTATCGTTTCGTTGCCTAGGCCAGCCGCCTGCTATCTCCCTTTGGCCGTAACTATACCATCACTGAGTGGGAGTGCCTTGCACTTGTTTGGGCCTTAACAAATTTCTTCCCCTATTTGTTTGGGCTGCCCTTCTGCGTAGTTACAGACAACCATACCATGTGTTAACTTCCCTCTCTTAACGACCCCTCAGGCCGACTGATTTGCTGGGCCTTGCGCATGCAGAAATACACAATTACTGTTGTTTACAAGTCCGGCCACTTGCACCAAGACGCCGACTGTTTCTCCCGCCATTCTGTCGATTCTCCTGATTCCCACAACCATGCTGCCGATGACTTGTTTTGTCCATCTCGGACTTTCTAGACATCGACGACGAGCATCGCTGTGATCCATCTCTGAGCCCTATAATCGACCACGTCCAAAGCGTCGCTTCCAATCCTGCTCTGTGCCTGTTCGTGCTGCATCGCGATAGTCTGTACCGTCGCAATATGCACCCTGACGCCGCCGACCTCTTCATCGTCGTCCCAACGCATCTCCGCTCCACAGTCCTGCCCAGTTTCATGGCGCTCCTACAGCAGGGCACCTCGGCGTGTCCCGCACGTACGACAGCGTGCGCCGGCGGTTCTTCCGGCCTGGCCTTTACCACTCTGTCCGCGGTAACGTTACTTCTTGGGATCAATGTCAGCGCCGAAAAACGCCCCCGCTCCCGCTTAGTGGCCCATATCAGCCATCAACATTCCGAGTGACCCATTTTTTCGTGTTGGTCTCGATCTGCTTGGGCCTTTTCCCACATCAACTTCCGGAAACAAGTGGATTGCGTTCCGACCGATTACACTAGCCGGCACGCCCTCACGCGCGATATCCCGACCAGCTGTGCCTCCGATGTCACCATCTTTCTCCTCCATGACGTCGTCTTGCTTTGTGGCGCTCCTAGTGATCTGCTTACAGATCGAGGCCCCTGCTTTCTTTCTAAAGTGGTCCGCGATCTTCTCCGCTCCTGCTCCATCCATCACAAGTTGACAACGGCCTATTATCCCCAAACTAACGGCCTTACTGAGCGCCTTAACAGCACCCTGACGGAAATGCTGTCCATGTATGTCTCCGACCACCATCGTGACTGGGACGTCAGTTTACCCTTCATGACGTTCGACTACAATTCCTCGCCCCTAGATACCACCAGATACTTCCCCTTCTACCTGCTCTTTGGCCGCGACCCGCTGCTACCTTTTGAGAGCTTACTGCCTTCTGACCGTTCTACTAGCAATTAGGCTTGTGACGACATTGCCCGTGCTGACGCTGCCCGCCAAATCGATAGGGATGGTCTCCATACTTCTCAGAGCACTCAAAAACGTCGTTACGACCTTCATCATCGTGACGCCCACTACCCTCCCTGGTACTCCTCTGGCTCCCTGCACGCCGTGTGATACTGTGTGAGAAGCTTGTGCTTCATTACGTCGGTCCTTGACGCGTCTTGAGGCAACTGAGCGATGTGACCTCCGAACTCACGCCGCTGCACCCCCATGGTCCTTACGTGGCCCCTCCATGCAGCTTGTGCACGTCGCCCGTCTCAAATCCTACCACTCTCACCCACCCCTAGGCCTCCCCGGGAGTGTGCCTTCTCCAGCGGGGCGGGAGGGGGGGTAGTGTTGCGGTACACAGTCGCGAAGCGAAGAAGACATGTCGCTGGGCAGTCGACGACAAAGACTCTGGAGCTAGTGCTTGAGTGACCTGGTTTTCTGGTGCGTCTTCTGTATAGGGCCTATCGTTTCTGCTGCTGAACGAACGTCGTAATAATGTGAAATACATTAATAACTGACTGAAGCCGGGACCAAAAGCATGGGAAATTATTAAGAGTAAAACAATGTTGAATGATAAAGACACATGCGTATGCACCACCTTCCTATCACTACTAGCGAAGGAAGATGCATTTCTGAAAGAGGAAAGATGAGGGTAACAATGGGGTGTGACCGGACTGGTTTTTGACTATTTTATCGGCACTGTGCATATAGAAATGCTTCATAAATAAATTTTTGTTGCCAGTTCAACGCAGCGTGCGCCTCCTCCTCCTGTCCACATTTTCCAGCACTGTTCAGTATAACGTATACCAAAGCCGAAGTATATCCAGCACACAAGGTTTGCATATTGGGACGGCCCATATAAAAAATTCAGCTCCTTTTTGCTTTTCGTCACAAAAATCAACAAAATAAGCGCACTCGCTACGCTAGGTAGCCTGCTCACATTTAACTTCCAAGAGGCATAGTCCTGCTCCTCTTGGAAAGACATTTTTAAGTTTGCCGGTGTCTGACGGCCGTCAATCCCAGCAGATGACAATGCAAGAATTAGTTGTTCAAAAATAACTGCCTGCATGAGTTAACTGCCAGCAAAGCAAAGATCGGAACTGCTCTTTTTTAAAAATAAAATTGGCCTTAACTAGCAAATGGACTTATCTAAGAGGTGATGACAGCCTGTGTTGCATGGCGTATTCTCCTTCGTTTGTAGAGCCTTCTCATCTCTTTTGGTAAACCTCCCAAGATAATGAACTTTCCTCATATCGTTTAGGAAACGAAGGAACACCCCAATAGCATATTTTTCGCAACCTAACGCAGGTAAATGAAACCTCACTGCAATGTTTTATGCTGGCTGGCTTAGCTTATGTTTCAAGGAAGTGAAAATTAAGTATTGCGATGCTTACATGTTTAGAAAGTTTCCTGAATTAAATACATAGAGGGCATTGGCCATTCAGCCACATGGCTGGCCATAATCTGAGCTTTTTTTCATAAAAATATTTAAACGAAATATTTTATTGGTAGCTTCTTCCGACATGCCGCAGGTTCAATGTTTACCTCGACAGCAAAAAGGGCGCTCTTTATGATAGCTTGAGCCACTCATCGGGCATAATATCTGAAATTGCAATACTCAGCACGCGTAAATATCTGTGGCAGCACACGCAACTTGTTCTGGCTGCTTTCTGGTGACGTTAAGCAGGCGAAAATGACTACAAGCAAACTTGCACTGAACTCGAAAACCTTACATTGGGCAAACTCATGCCATCAAATAGCAAGTAGTTCTGCGGCAGCAACAACGGCTATATTACAGTTTTCCTGACACTTGCTAACTCATTACTCGTTAGTACTCCTTCGAGGAATCGATACGAGCCCGTAGTATATGGGGGAGGGGTAAATTAACCCATGACACGTTAAAAGTGATATCAGTGTAATTAAGTACTATATACATTGCCCTGCAATACTTATTTGACAGTCAAATGGTAGTGAATTTGAGTCTGACTTTCCGTTATACAAGTATAGTGTCAAGCCACAAGCCAATAATGACGCTACAGGACTTACCACTTGCAAGTCGTGGATGCTTTTTCCTTCGATAGTCCATTTTTATGAGATGAGCCCAAAACTTTCAATCTCCAAGTTTTCCTTTTCTTCCTGTTAGCATTTAGTGTATTTTAATTATATACCATGAGATATACGCAAGAAATTCATCAAAGTACGACCTTCTGGATGAGGAATGAGAGAGTGATCCGCGCTTTAAAACAATTTCATCGAGCACATTTTGTGATCAATCTTTGCGCATGAGGGCTGCATTAGCTTATCTTTTTAAATTTCAGTGCTGCGCGGGAATGGAGGTGAATTCCACCAATCACCGAAAATGCGAGCAGGGAGCAAGCGCAGGGAGGGGGGGGAATGCTCATCACGCCTATAGCGACTATAGACAGCGTGACTTCTGGAGAAAAACTACCAATGCTTCTGCTGTGGTTTTGAAGGCCTTAGGAAAGAGCTAAGCAGTCCCTTCGACACTAGCTTGGCCTCATATGCATACAAATGGTAAAAGTGCGTCCAGAATTATTCTGTAAATTCAATGACATCATTGTCAAGCCATTTGGGCCAAAAGTTTTGCACAAAAATGGGGAACATATTTGCACGAATGACTTCAATTCTATAAAAAGACCTCAAATGCGGTGCCTATGCCTTATCGACCTTTAAGAACAGTTGTCATGTAATTGAAGATTGGTTCAAGGCAGTTTACTTAGAGAAAAGGCTTAAACGTTTAAGAATTTTCCAAAGTTTTTTCTCACCAGTGCAGGCCACATCAAACTGAACACCTGTAACCTTTGCAGCCATACTGCATGCCCACCCCTCATGTAATACCCAGTAATGGGGCCTTTGAGGTATCGAGAAATTAATAAATAATAAAATAAATGACCAGTTAAATACCCATTCCGCCACCACGCTGGAAGCTCGAAGTATTAAGCCGCAACTCGATGGACACATCCTACGCGTACCGGCGGAGCGCATACGCGCACGGGCGTACGCCGGATCCTGTCTGCGCATGCGCAAAGCGCGACGCGCGCGCAGGCGCGAGCAGGGGCAGATATCTGTCCATGTCAGATATCCGCGCCTGAGCGCGCGCGCTTGTGCGCGCGTCGGAAGCGGGGTCCGGTTTACAACAATAGGAGGACGGCGGGAGCTCTCGGGACTTTTCTTTATGGCTTGAACCTATCCCAGATTCCTGGAACTTTTCTTCGCGGTTTAAGTTGTCCTTTCAGTGCCCCCCAAATCCCCTTTCTTCACGCTTGAAATTCCTTCGGTCGGCTCGAGAGGGAGAACGCCCCAGCACAGGGAGCATGGAGGTGTATGACTTTTTTCGACGCTTGGCACGGCGCGGCGCTGGGCGCGTAGGCGCTCCGCCGTACGCCTAGGATGTGTGCATCGAGTTGGGGCTTTAGCGTAATGTAGGCGCGCGGCGCACACACCAGCTTCGGGCTCTGACGCCACTCCGCGCATGCGCACTACTGGCAACGCGAGCGGCGTCTGCTCCGCCGTCGGCGAGCCGCGTAGCGCGCACACCAGCGGCGGGCTATGAAGTCACTCCGCGCATGCGCACAACTGGCAAAGCGGGCGGCGTCTGCTCCGCCGTCGGCGAGCCGCGCACACCAGTTGCTGGCTATGAAGTCACTCCGCGCATGCACACAGCGGGCGGAGCGGTGGTGTCACGGCTCAGCGCGCAGCCCCGCTGACCTCGCGAAGTGGCTGGCGTAGTGTAGTTATCGCTAGAAAACCTGTGCGTTGAATTTTGATGAAACAGCCCACTGTGGCATTCTGCCGTTCATATATTGAATAGATGCGTGAGGTTCCTCGAAAAGATCAACCTGGGTCACAAAAGCCTCTCCTCTGATAGCACCTGCAATCGCAGGGCGGTGGTTCATAGCTTAGCCATTCCACCGCGGCGCCAGGAAATACATGAGGACTATATCGATCTATGATTTTTAAGTAGAGATCTATGACAAATTCCGCATATATTGGGCATTAACACATTTACGCTACAACATTATAGACTTAACGCGGAGCTTAATGTTCCCCTCCAATTTTAGTGCGCTAGCAAAAATGCGCCCACTCACCGATGTCGGGGATTTTTTGTTTCTAAAGTCTGCTTGACCTTGAAATCCGAGCCTAGACCCGAAACCGTCAGGAAACTGAAAACTGAATTTCTAGCGTACCTAAATCGCAATTGGCCTAACCAGGAAAGATCATCCGTATTTTTTTCCAATGCCTAGCAAAATCTTTGTTTTAAAGTGTGTCTGTGGCATGCATCGAGTAGTTAAGATTGCCATAAGGGAACGTTGTTGACAAAAGCACAAAAAATAGTACAGAAAAATTGCTACCAGGAAGAGCGGATTTCCGCGGTGTATTGATTGGTATGGCGGAATCGTAAGATATGAACAAATGTTCTGCCGAGAAACAACCTCTCGTTTAAAAATGCGCTCCTCAAGTATTTCGGGGCTTATGTTTCCCGATGGGGTTTAGCATCGCTGCCAAATACAGCCAAATATTCGAGATATCACTTTCTTATGGGGCACGCGACGCCTGTTTTAAGGAGAAAGATGAACTAGCGGCTGGTCAGCAGATCTGCTCTCTCTCGCGCCCTCGTGCAGAGCTAGGCCAGCGGCAGCTTTCTGAAAAGCGATTCGAGGGGTTGTTCTTTGACAACTAAGCCTCTTTGTAGAAGACCGCCACCCACTTCCAACGCAACCCGTCAAACTCGGCGATTCCTGTGGACCCGACGAAACCGGTGAGTTCCGTACGACACCACTGATAGAGCCGGTTGCCATATTTTCGTCTGAAGAGCCATGACACCGCGCTCAGTTAAGCTCAGAGTGAGCGTGATAAAACGCTTCGGTTAATGTCTTCTCCATTCGAATTGGAGCTCCCCTGGGTTTCTTGCCGTTCAACCAAGACAGAATTACCTGTGTTTTCAGGTTGTGGAGTGGTTGCTTGTGGTTGTTGCTGCCTCGCGCTGGCCGGGTAGCTGCCACCAACGTGTACCTCTCTCTTCAATACTCAAGTGTTTGGTATTCAAGACGCGCTGAAAACCTGCGTCGGTGCTTGGCACGGAATTCTCGCAGTCGTGCTTAGCAGCACACAGCGGCCCGCTCGCCGCAGCATGACAACCAAGCGCCAGAACTCTCCCCACCATTATGCAAGCGGCAATTATTTTACTTGCCTAAATGGCGTTGTGTGCATAGTAATGGGAGGCCTGTCGTGCGGCGTTGACGCGCTTAGGGCTTAGAATAGTACGAGACTTCTGCGCCAGCAGCCGCCAAAAGTCCGCAGGAATCCGTGGCAGGTTTTGACCCTATTGGATGAGTCCAGTCACTTTACGGCACACAGCCAATGAAAACATACTGCCGGAATTTTCGTATTAGGCGGCAACATTAAAATCCTCTTTACCCAGAAAATCCGGCATTGCTTTGTCAGCGTTGTCGGCGCCGGCGTTGACAGAGATAAATAGGACGCCGTAGTGTTACAGAGGCGGCCATCCACCGGAGAAGAAACTTTGTCACGACACCTAGGTCACGTGACTTTGTCGCATCATCACAGTACCTGCCCACCTAAATGTGACGAAACTCACCGCCGTTGGCTGTTAAATTATGGATTGATCGCGACAGGTTGCTCAACATGGCCGAACAGGCCCCACCGGTGGCAGCCCTTGCCATTGCCGAGTGGCACAATCCTTAACCGCCGCACCATTGCGGAAGAAACTGTGTGGGGGCTCCCAGGTACCTATGAATGTAAAGTTGAGAACGAGATTTTCTGCACTTATGGGCACAAAATCATTATTGTTATCGCGTGATATCAGCAAGGCAGAGCTGGTTTTTCTCTTTTGAGTTTTGCTGGCTGTTCGGTAACAGAATACCCTGCGCAAAAAGTTGCCGGCAGCCGGGAATAAACGTAAACCAATGAATCTTAGAATGCTACCTAGATGCGACAAACTCCAAAAGGAAACAGAAAATATATATTAATCCTGTTTGTGTTTCCATTTAAAAAAAACAAAAACAAGACAACTCTCTCAAAAGGTATTGTGTGCGTCACGTGACTACAGCTAGCATATCAACTAAAACTGGTGGCTTCATAATGCGACAGCCATTCTGCGGCTGCCGCTTCAGTAGCACACCCCTTTTCTATATTCGGTCCCTACGGGCAACAACTAAAGGCCTGAGCGGAAATAATGCCAATAATTTAAATAGAATGTACTTTCTATGCGTGCACATATAATCAATTTTTTTTTTGCACAGGGCGCCAGTGTAAGCAGACATACAGCTTACCGTGGTGTTTCTGGGGGATCTGGTCGGATATATTGTCTGTAAGTGGTATGTCTGAGGTCCCAAAGCGACAGCTGGCCTATAAGAGACGACGTGGCAGAGTGGTCCGTGTTTTAGTAGAGGGTCCGTGCGATAGTTAAGGTGCACTGACATCGCACAGTACACGGGTGTCCTTGGATTTCACCTTCATAGAAATGCAAAAGCAAAGGCTGCATTGGTATTTTTGAAAGCTATGTTCTAAGCACTACTTGCATTAGCCACATCAGCAGTTGCCTAAGATGAGCAGCATGCACTGTGCGTTGATTGCTTTGCAAATGGCAGACATGTGTGAAACTTTGTAATTTGCAAAGTATTTTGTTTAAACAATAAAATCATTAGTAACTCGGCTGACAACGGTGGTTGCATGCTGGTTGTCACTGTATTCCTGATTGTGGCACTAGGGTTTTCAGAGAAGATCGGTGACTCTACTCTTTGTTGTACTATCAGGAACAAAAGTCTCCAGGACCCACCGAGCCCAAGAGCAGTTTTTAACTCAGCAAGTGTGGTCTGCAACGACCAGCTGATAACAATGCTGCACTTCTTGGTTTCTGGTCTATTGTCCTTGGGGTTTTTTCTTTCAAGTACGGTGTGCCAGCGGTTTCTAAAAGCCTGTTCGTGGATTTCCTCAAACCGCCCGATATTAGATGTATCGGCACGTGCGAGAGAAAGCGACTGAGAACAAGATACGTTTCACGAAATATCAGTTCCGTGACTTTCGAATTTGCTTCAGATGCGTTAATTTAGGATTCCCTCGGCGTTAAGGCGGCGCAGTGCCACTCCTTGTCAAGTAAAAATGAATGTGTGATCAGCTGCAGTGAGATAGTTTTTTTCGTCTCTCTCTCCTCGGCCCACTGAGCACCGGCTCATTTCTTACCAGTGCAGGGATGAGCCTAACGATATTCTCAACTGTCAGATAACATTTAATTTGGTCTCTTTGATAGATCATCAGCCTGCTATTATTAGTGTCTCAAGTTTGTAGCCTCTGCAGTGTTGACGCAGCCAAAGATAGTTCAAGCTTAATTTTATTTTAATATCAAGGCTCCAGATTTGAACGAGCTGTACGTGTTGTTTCCATTAATTGCCTTTAAGTTCGAAGATATAAAATGACGACCGGGCAGCATTGGCAAAACGAGGCTTATGTGTCTTCCGCAGTTCTGAGTAAAAGCACTTCGAGACGCTGGATACAGCGACACAAGACAGAATCACTCTCACTGTACCGTCACACACACAGCGGCAAAAAGGCTTTAATGGGGGGGAGGGCAATCGAAACGAGCTTATTACGCGCAAGCCACCGCTATGTTTTCTTGGACGATGCCTATAATACGAGCTACGCTGTCACTTTAAACATACCCGAAATCTATACCATGCCCTCTATCATTAACGACACAATGCAAATAATTGTCCTTTTAGACAAAATATAGCAAGCAGCATTGATGCAGATCTCCCTACTGATTTCAATACTGGTTTCATGCTAAACGACACGCTACTGTATTGCACAAGCAGCGCAATCCTTTCACGGGTGTCTCCGTGGCGCAACGTTTTTTGTTCTGTTATTGGAAGTGTTTCTCGCATATGCCTTCTCGCGGTAATCACGGAGTTCTGCCCACAAGAAGCCAGACGTGGCATGTGTGGCCCACCATTAATTGCCTCTAAAATCTTCACCTGCCACACAAAGTTTTCAGACGACGACTCTGTAAGAGAAATTGAATTTTACCTTACAAAGCGTTTGTATTCTGATTTAAGGTGCACTGTGCGATTTGCGCAGTCACAATGAGGCTTCATGTATCTATTCAAGAATTCATGCCAAAAAGGGAAGTTGTTTTCATTATATTGCGTTCCCGGGTTCAAAGCTGGCCGTGGAGGCTGCGTTTGTATGGAGGAAAAACGCTAAGGCGCCCGTGTGCTGTGCGATGTCAGTGCACGTAAAAGATCCCCAGGAGGTCGAAATCAATCTGGAGCCCTCCACTACGGCCCCTCTTTTTCCTTTCTTCTTTCCCTCCTTCTTTTATTTCTTCCCTTACGGCGCGACTCAGGTGTCCAACAATATATGAGACAGATACTCGCCATTTCCTTTCCCCAAATACCAATTATTATTAATATTTTCATTATGTTCTCTCGTATATATGCTATCTTCTGCATGTGTAAATATAGTTTCTTAGAATTTTTTTCGCTACAAAAACACTGACTATAAACTTGACGTCACAAGTATTAATACGATCGTTTTGTGCAGGCCACCAACCTTCCCACGACTATGCCATCGCCGCCACCCCCGAAGTCTACTAAAGCGCTGACCCCTCGAACGGTGTTATGGGCTCTCCTAATCGTCATTACAACGTCATTTATGGCTGGATTAGTAATTCGGCTGCTCACTCGCCCTCCAAGGGTAGTGTACAGACCGTCATCCTCGACAGCCGCGGCAGATGCCCCAGAAACAGGAGAGGACCCAACCGGGCCCATCCCACCGCCTCCTGAATGTGTGGCGTCTCGGGAGGGCTATGGTCTGGACAAGCCGATCATGCAGCCGGTAGGCCAAGACAAGCATCAGGGGGACCTGCCGGATGACGTCAAGCCGGAGAGTTACGACGTAACTCTGTACCTGACCGGTGAGAAAAGAATTCTCTCGCCGCGAATGATTAAAGAGCAATGTGAACAGAAGGCAGCCGGTGTTCAGCTCAGTGTACCTATGAAGAAGAAGTGTTTCTCCTGTACAAGGGGGAAATGTGCGTACGCTGAGTGGTTAACGTACTTATAGGGGCATTATTAACCAGCAATTTCCGAGGAATGTTAAAGCACGAAAGAATGCTGCATTGGTCGCAATACAGCAGGCACACAGAGTCACCATTTTAGTAGTCTTCAATTCCTGATGAGCGAAAGAATATTAGCCCCAAACATTAAGGACAATCGCTCGATATGCTTCATTTCTTCAGCTCTGTGGAGTGTCAGCTAAGTGGAGTATCTGTCGCAAATTGCCGCGAATGAAACCTTGAGTTAAGTCTCTCCGCAGGAGCACTTGCATGGATGTTTTTGTCAGTCGTGATTGCTTTCCATATACTAGCTGGGAACCTGTGTTCTGTGAGCGTTGTAGAGCTTTCGCTGTGTTCTTGGCCTGCGGCTTACGCATGCGCTGCTCCTGATACCGAGTCGGCGCGTGACTCTGACGACAACGTGAAGAACAGAGTGGCGAATCCTGCATCCCCCATCTTTACTCTCGTCTAGCGTAACGTAATATATTCAGATGCGTTGCCTGATGCATCTGTGACGCGTCGACACCCGGTGCAAGAGCAGAAAATTACAAATTGGTTAAGTTGATCAGCGAAACAGACGGCTTAACAGCTGTAACCGCTGTCGTGAATATTTACACTAATACTGACATGGGCGGATCCCAGGCGTAGAGGTCATTTTTGATATCGGTGGACATAGCTGACTTACTCCCTGTGAGAAAAAAATAACGCCTAAATAGCTAACCTTGTCATGCTGCGTGTCACCCTCGAATTCTGTGCTGGCTGCATTGTTCTTAAGAATACGAAGTCTGTGGCCCTGCCTTGAGCCAACGACAGGCGTGCGGCACAACCAGAATTCAAGATTTTTATACCATTCTGCCACCTCGCTTGGGGACCTGTCTGGGAACACCTTTGCAGCTGTCGCCCCACTCGAAATTTAATTAGTGATAAGAATGCCACAGAAATATGAAAAGAGGTGCCCTTAGAGATCAACATTCAAGCACAGAGTTCTCAGCACCTTCAACTCTCCCATTCTACACAAGAGCATAAAAAAATAGCTCCGTACAGTCTTTGCAAGAAGTAAGCAGGAAACGGTGTTGATTTCGCAGCTTTATAGCAGTGCCCATAGGGCACCTCAAATACGAAAAGATCTCGAAAGGTGTTTAAAATAGCTTTTCTTATCTGCATACATTTAGAGCTTAAAGGATGCGATTAGCTCCTCTACACGGCCAAGAAATGTACCAAGAAACGTACGGCCAAGAAACGTAAAGTTTAAAAAAAAACTGCTTATAATCGTTTTTCTTGGGAAATAATATTAGTTCTCATGGAGAAAGATACGAACAAAGCAAAAACTATCGAGCTACTTGTGAGGTGCAGAGGCTTTCGCGCAAGACAAAAGTTGGGAGACATCCATGTAATATCTACACATTATATGTTGCGGTGTGAAATGCACGGAATCTCTTAATTTGTCCCCACTTTACGTGCTCATGTGCCACTCCGCTACTTGATTATATTTTGTGACTAAATATTAGTTTATATTTAGGATTTAAAAGAAATTATGGATCCATATACATAGTTGAGGTTGGACTCGCGCTTTTTTAACGACCATTGAAGTGTTGCTTGCTTTGCTGCGGCGGGCGTAAATGACAACCGCAAATTCCGCAGCAATTGACGCTAATGGGATTCATGTCTCCCGTACGACAGTGATACTAGGTTGTATTATACTAGAAAAGCGACTCCAATATGGTAAGATCACGGTAGGGATCCGTTCGTAAAAGGAATCAGTGAGAACAAGAAAAAACCTAGCGCATGCATAAATGTCTTAGCGCTGCAGCTTTACCAATACGTCACGTGAGTCTATGAGCTTGACAAAGCAAGACGAGCGCTCCTCATGCTCCGTGGTTGTTCTCGAAGGGGCGACCTTGGGGCCAGCTATGAACATCACTGCACGCGTCGAAGCACACCTCCGTGTGTCCAAGGCCACTGATAAGTTGGTGCTCAAGGCCAGGGCGGACACGCTCAAGGACATACGCGTGGCCGTGCTCGATGGCACGGCATCGCGTTGCTTCAAGCCACGCGGATTGGCCGTTGACACCGTGAGCCGCGATGCAGATTTCCTCATCGTGCGGCTCAAAACGCCGCTGACCGTTGGTCACCCGTACACGCTGGCCACGGTGCACAAATACCAACCGGCTGCCGACGGACCAATCACGCTGAAGGAAACGTGAGTGCATCAGTGCCTGCCTGCATCTTTTTGGGTCCAGTGTGAACGTAGATTTTTATAAAGTAGTACACTTTTGCTAGAATTCATCTAAAGAAATTTGTTCAGAAGAAGTTGCAGCAAATAAAATATTAATTTCAGGGCGAGTGACCAGCAACCAGGCGTCTCGGCATCCGTGTAGGTGCTCTAAAGGTATTTTCATAGCAGCATTTACTGCAAGATATCTTGCCCTGCTTTCGCGTGATGGGACCAACATCCCACAGCGGTAAAGCCCTCTGAGGTGGCTTAGCAGCAGTGGCTTTCAGCTGTCGTGCTCAAGGCCATGGAGCCGAATTCTGGGCATCACGGCTGCATTTTGATAGCTGTGAAATGAAAAATGTGTACACGGGTTGAGCCATGCGAGTGCACGTTAAGGAAACGGCGTGGTCTAAATTCGGGAAAAATTAATTCTCGGCTTTTCTTCCAAATGCAGCTGTCGGAATCTTGATGAGCATTATTGAGTTGGACGTATTCTTTTCAATGCTTCGTATCGCCAAAATCAGCTTGTTTATCAAACCTTGAGTGGAAAACCGCAAACCGCATTTTTTCGCAGCTTTTGTTCATTTGCAATTTCTGCTGCGTAAAATAATGTAAAAATCAAAAATGCGTGTTTTACTAAGCTCATCTTTATCTTTAGCAGCAGCATGAGAAAGGAGGAAAAAATAGATTGTGTACTTCATTGAAAACTTGCACAGTTCATCCGAGCGGTTTTCTTGCCGTCTGTGCAGAGCGCGATTTCTCTACTCCTATGAGGTGGAATGGATTGCTTCATTCCAGCAGCCCAAATGGTTCAGCAGATATCCTTGAAATCCCGTGTCTTAGAGAGCTTGTGGGTGTTACATTGTTTTCTAGCAAATTTAAGCACCCACTATGCTTATGCACATGTCCACGTGGTGTAAAAGACGAGAAATGTTTTTCTGACATTAAGCAGCCATGCGACGAAGAGCGTAGTTCACGGTGATGCGTTAACATCTATTCAGATCACCGAAATCACGCTTAATACATACTTCTGTTCCAGAAACTCAGTGGAAAACTTGGAAGGGGTTATGACGCGACAGGAATGTTGGGCGATGCAATTCAAATTCAAGAACGTCAGACTGATGGTGTTGGCAGCCTTTATTTATTTAAAAACAGCGCTGCTGAACAAAGGACTCGTACGAAACGACACATACGTTGCTGAGATTTCAGCTGTTTTTTGCTGAAAATCATGCATTACCTCTATAGTCAAACCTCAAGAACGACCCTTTGCACAGTTTCATTAGGCTTGACTTGCCATTACCGTAATTCCCTCGTGGTAACTTGTGTTATTATCACCGATGGCTCTGGCCCGTTTCTCTAAAAGCCAAGGCTACGGAACACTGGCAAACACAGCCACTTGCTTTTATTGAAATATCAAAAACCTCAGCAACTATCCTTTTGCGGTGACCATTATGAATGTACAATACTCCAGTATCAACAAAAAACTCCGTACAATTCCCGTGAGACAATGCTTTCCCGGTTACTTGATTTATTTTCTGAAGACTTCTAGTGTTCTGAAAGCCTCATGTTAATGCACCGGTTTTTCTTGTCTGTAATACGTACGGGCGCAAGACAGTGATCTGGCAGAAAAATGCAGCCTTACAGGAGGCGAACTAACTTTAATAATAATTGCTTTTGGGCAAAGGAAATGGCGCAGAATCTGTCTCATATATCGTTGGACACCTGACCCGCGTGGTAAGGGAAGAAATAAGGGGAGGGATTGAAAGAAGAAAGGAAGAAGGAGGTGCCGTAGTGGAGCGCTCCGGAATAATTTCGACCTCCTGGGGATCTTTAACGTGCACTTACATCGCACAGCACACGGGCGCCTTAGCGTTTTTCCTCCATAAAAACGCAGCCGCCGCGGTCTGGTACGAACCCCTTTGCAAGTTCATTTTGCAGCCGTTCTTCCTTCCTACTCCTTATCTCTTGCTTTGAGTCGTTGATTCCACCTCATACACTTTATCAGACGTTGCCAATAGAGAAGTGGCGCTTTGCCCGTCCATTACTTTCGCATAGGTGTACGAGACGGGGCGGACGCATGGGAAAACTTCTTTTCTAACGGTTTCATTCTTCGAATTAATACGCTGTTTCGAGTAGTGGTTTGAGGTGTTTTTCAACATAAGGAAACTTTATCAGAGCACGAGACAAGGACAGAGTCCCGGAAGGTGGATCCGCCTCAGTGGCTGAGTGGTTATGGCGCTCGGCTCCTGGCCCGTAAGACATAGATTAAATCCTGGCCGCGGCGGTCGAATATCGTTGCATACAGAATTTTAGAAGTCTGTGAGCTCTGCGATACCAGTGCGCATTAACGAATATCTGGAAGTTGAAATTTTCGCTTCCTTTCACTACGGCGTCTGTCACAGCTTGAGCCGCTTTGGTACGTTGAACCCCTAAAACTCATCAACCTTGAAGCTGGCCTCCCTGAAACGCAGATCCTGGGCTGATACTACACTGGTGATCTTGGTAAGGCAAGGTTTTTCACTGCCATATGGATGGAAAACATAGACCGAAACGGTATAGTCGCCATCTATATAGGTATGAGGTGTGCTGCTGGAAGTCCTGCGTATAATAAAGAGCGAAAAATTCTGAATAAAAGAAGTATAAAAATAGCCGTGAACAATATGTCAATCCCCTCATGAACCTTTCTGCGGCGGGATACAGTGTAGTGTTCTATTTTGAGAGCCTAATAATAGAGGTAACGTGGCAGCAGAATGCAACGCAGTAAAGAATGAATAGAAAGGAAGGCAGGCTGCAAAAATAAGCGCTAAACTTGATTCGCCCCCTTTAAGGCTGCTGTAACCTACGAGACCCCTTTGTCTTGCGATCGTACGTATATGAGACATGCAGGCCGATGAATTTACTTAACGCTCTAAGAGCTCAGTTATGCTTTAACAACACAACAAGCCTGGCAAAGCGATATTTTGTGTGCAAGTGTATACCGGTTTTTGTTGACATTTGTGCATTTTCTCATAACGATAGCTGCACAAAAGAATTGGCAGTGGCGTTTCATATTTACGGGAAATCAACTGGCTGTCATAGCCAGCCCTTCATGTAAAGTAAGTGGTTTTACTAAAACAGGAGACCAATCGATGATATCTATACCGGCAGCCGCGGGAGAATTATAATGGCGACAAGTGCATGGACAAGGTTTAACTCTAAAACTGATGCGTATCTTTCATTAAACGCAGTTGTAATTTCAGCGACGTGTGTGTCTTCTTCAGTGTCCTGTATTTGTGCCCACAGGGAAATGTGACCCTGAGGTCTCATCGCAACTTGACAACCGAATCGACAGCAAACTGACTAACGAGGCAGGCGTCCGTTGAACTTCATTGGTCGCAAGAAGTTGCCCAGGAGAAGCAACCTGGGTCGCACAATCCCCATTGATAACAGCACCTGCTTTAAATGGCCACGGCTTAACCGCTGCACTATTGCACCAGGAATAGTATCATCGCCTCCAGGGATGTTTGAGTGCAAAATTCGAGAATGATCAATTCCACCTTATGGCCATCAATTCATTAACGCTGTCTCGCTATACCTTACGGCAGATATAAAGTGTACCTTCATATGTTTCGTTTTTAATAGTTTATGTTGGATTAATTTCGTTTGTATTCTCTTAAATGGGGTGCACTACTGTCTGGAACACACAGGGATCCTCTGATCCAGAATAATAGGGAGCAAAAAACATCGAAGTGCCCCTTTATTCTATTTTGAGTCATTAAAAAGTAATCTAGAGTAACAGCATCATATTTTGACGCATCGTAGGCTATTTCTGCCTACGTTATCAGCTATTTTAGCT
Source organism: Amblyomma americanum (assembly GCF_052857255.1). NCBI lineage: Eukaryota > Metazoa > Arthropoda > Arachnida > Ixodida > Ixodidae > Amblyomma > Amblyomma americanum. The sequence continues at coordinate 152,510,456 of NC_135502.1, forward strand.
CCTTTTTTCTCGAGCTTATTTCACTTTTGAGCCGAGTTTTCTGTCTGTGGCACTACGGTGTATTCTCTTTTATTTGTCCACATAAACTGTTATGATTTTTGTAGCAGGTTTGGCAATTTTTCTTTCTGCTCTTACGCCAACTGAACTCCAACATTTTTTTTTTTTGCTCCAGTCTGCCGTTGCAATATCCATTTTGCTTACATAGCCCATGAAAAATAACTCTAAGCTACATGAAAGGTGACTCAATCATATCTGACATTTGCAAGCATATAATTATGCTTTAGCACAAGATGCTAACATTCTCGCCGCTGTTTCTGCAGAGTACCAAAGTGTTCTCCTGCTGATGCTATTATGTAAGCAGATAGCGAGTTGCAGTAAGAGGTATAAGAAAAGCGCATTGTCGCATATATTATTACTATTTAGCAAGCTGATTGCGGCCTTGATGGCCTGGTATTAAGACTAATGTTATTTGTCTCTATTTTGCCTCCATTCAGTATTCTGTGTTTCGCTGACTTTTTTGTGCTTAAAACGTTTCTCCCATGAGACTCGTTTGCTGCGTACGTGTTGTCAACATTGCTTGGCTTGTATTTCATCAATCTCTACAATTTTAATTTTTACTCTGCATGCATATTACGACCACGAGTACCAAATAATCACAATTATTAAAAGATGGTTTTCTTAATGCTTCCAGTGCCAGAAAAGATTAGATCTAGTCTCTGTCGCACACTCCATTTGACACTCAGACACCTTTGCAGAACCGCAACATTCATCTCCAGTCCTCCTATTATGTCATAGAATAATAACAGGCTGCAAATGTGAAAAAAGAAAGTTGTTATCGTTATATTCAGGAAAATATTGCGTAGAATAACACAGGACGGGGCAAAGAACCACTCGCACACACAAGCGCTCGTGTGTTTGTGTGTTTCTACCTCCCGTCTTGTGTTATTCTGTGCAATGTTTTCCTTAATATGTCGCTACACCAACTGGCCCAACGTTGTACCCTATTAATGGAATATGCCAGGAGAAACAAGTTTTGCTTAATTGTTGGAGGTGACTATAATATTAACGTTTCATCAGATAGCAATCATGCAAATGAACTCAGAAATATGATTCAAGCTTCTGGCTTTACAAACCTGATCACCTCGCCAACCCGTGTTACAGTGTCAAGCTGCTCTGCCCTTGACCTTCTAATTATCACGAACACATGTATTGTTACCTGTGCTGGCACAATTACTAGTGACATCAATGACCACTGTCCTGTTTTTATGACATATGTCAAAACACAAAATTAAGCGAAAAACTCGGAAAATCATTCAGTTCTCAGTACATCTCAAACGACTCGCTCGAGTCGTTTAAAAACAGTATCAGTACGTGTGACTGGAGCCCTGTGTTTAAGTCAACTAAAGTTGACGAAGCATACTTCGAATTCATAGAAATAATTACGAGAGTGTATACAGCACATTTCCCATTTCGAACACTAAAACGTTCTAAAAAGGCGAAGAAACAGAAAAACCGTCTGTACTTTGTTTCTTCGCACACGGACAGAGGAAAACCTTAAAGAATTTAAAACCTTTAGAAATAAGTTAAATACTACGCTTAGGCAGACAAAAGCTTATTACGAGCATCTTTTTTCCAACATAGGCAAAAAACGGCCAGATATTACTTGGAAAACAATAAATAATGTACTCGGCAGAGGTAAAGGCGATTCGTCTCCTGAAATTTTAACGGTCAATGGCACCGGCCTAATTGGTGAAGCTCTTGCTGATCATTTTAATCACCACTTTACCAATGTCTCAAATCATTACAACTACAGCTTAACAACATTGCCCAAAATTAGCATCAGTACCCCTGAAAACATCTTCCTTCGCCCTACTGACGAAACTGAGGTACAGAGGACATTTTTATGCATAAAAAACAGCAAGGCCCTTGATTGTGAAAACATAAAAATAAAACCAATAAAGTACGCGATTGAATTCCTGTGTTCAGTACTGTCTTATATATTTAATTTAGCAATAGAATCGGGTACCTTTCCTGAGGGCATGAAGCGAGCAAGGGTTGCTGTAGTCTTTAAAGGTGGAAACAGAAATGAAGCAACTAATTATCGACCGATTTCTATATTACCTGTTTTCTCCAAAGGACTAGAAAAGATCATTTACTCACGCCTAATAAATTTCTTAGATAAAACTAAGGCGCTGACCGATTGTCAGCTTGGATATAGAAAAAGTAAATCTACGGAAACGACGCTGCTTGCAATAAAAGAAATTATACTACAGAGCATTGAATAGGGAACATATACGCTCGGTCTTTTTGTTGATTTCAGCAAAGCTTTTGACTGCCTCGACCATAACATACCTCTTGAAAAACTCACTTCATATCGCATTCGCGGAAAATCTCATGATTTGCCTAACTCGTACCTTAGCAATAGACGCCATTGTATCTGTATTAACGACCACCAATCATCCTTACTTCCAATACCTTGTGGTATACCACAGGGGAGTGTATTAGGCCCACTTCTGTTTAACTTATACATAAATGACATAGTTCTTATTGACAACAGTGTACAATTCATTATATATGCTGATGACATTACTGCGCTTATTTCTGGTAATGATCCCAATGCCCTTGTGTCACATTGTAATGATGTACTTGAAAAATTGTCTGTCTGGTCCCAATTAAATCGCATCGAAATAAACACCCAGAAAACGAAAGCTATTTTATTTCGAGCCAGAAATAAGAAATTCACTCTAGAAAATTTCTTAATGATTCAAGATAAAAATAGTGACCTTGTCGATACTCACAAAATTCTCGGTGTCTTTTTTTCGTGCCATTTGAGTTGGGACACTCATGTCAACTATGTTTCTAGAAAAATCTCTTGAGTGACTGGAGCTATGTCGCGATGTCGTACTGTTCTGCCGCTAGAAGTTAAACTTCAGTTATATAACGCATTATTTGCCCCGCACATGAGCTACTACAGTTTGGTGTGGGCAAGCACCACAAAAGCAAATATTGAGAAGATAATAGTTCTAAAAAAAAGGTACCTTCGCTACTTAGCCAATATTGATCATCACTCTACGACAAGACATCTCTTTGCAAAATACAAAATTATTAGTTTTGAATATCACTATGAACACAGATTGCTACATGTTTCTATTTTTCTCAGCATGAATGCCAGAGTTTCCTTCGTTCGATGGCATTGCTGCAACCTAGAGCTACTCCTTCTTTAACTCGAATTTCCGAACCCTAGTTAGTCCCATACTTTCGCACGCAGTACAAGTTGCAATCATTAAAACACAATATGCCGGTCTTATTAAATCAACACAAACAGGTAGCCTTCAAATCCCCAAAAGAGCTACGAGTACACTTTTCTCAGTTGTAATTGATAAGAGTCTATTGTTGTGATAAATCATGCAGCAGGTCTGTATTTCCTGATGCCTTCTGCTACTCAGTGTTTGTAGTTAATGTTAGCATACTCTGCCACCAATGTCTCCTGCCGCTTCGTAAACGGCTCCAGGGCCCCAGTCAAGTTGTAGGCAGCAACTTTTAGCCCTGGAGACCGTCCAGTTTTCTGGCGAATAAAGAATTGAATTGAAAAACTGAAAAATATTATCGCATTACAACTGTCACCCAATGTGCTGCCGCATTTCGCCTAACATATACGCTTCCAAACATTATGGCACATTCTTAACACATGTGCGCTGTTATTACACAACATACAGAAGTGATATGCTGCATAAAGTAATTCTTTCCTGCCTTTAGCACAGCATGGATGTTTTTGTCCATGGCTGCAGGTTGGGTCGCATGGAGCTCGAGCAGGGCAGGGTACACATGGCCTTCCCCTGCTACGAGAAAAGGGGTTTGCTGGTGCCAATGACCCTCACCATAAACGTGCCAGGCGACCTCACAGCGATCGCGAATGAAGTGATTGACTGTAGGCATCGTAGGTAAGAGAAAGCCTCTCATTTTCTTTCTCTTCGCGCTTTAGTCAACTATCAATTCTTTAGAAAACGTATGTTTGTTTTGCTGCGGTGAGTGCGGCTGCCATCGCTTGTGCTTGTTGTTCGCAGTGTAGCCAGAAAAATAGTTTTATAATAATGCCATGCTGTAGCGTGGGAAGTATGCCTGGACATATGACGGAAGCGGACTGGTAGGAGAACGAAGGTGCTTGTGTTATTCTGGACCTTCGTTGTAATAGAGCGGGCAAGCTGGCTGCATTATTCAGTTTTGGCAGCTTTAGACAGGGTCAGGCACTTGGACACATAAGGCCGTTACGGGACAGCACGGGTATCCTTGGTGCAAGTGGGCTCGAGGAAATAAAGAAGCAACATTGGAGAGAAACCCGTTGTACTCTGTGTGACAGTTTATAAGCATATGTTGCCAGTGTGAAAATGCGGTCCCAATTGGAGTTGTCAGATGCAACTTACTTGGCCATCATGTGGCGCATTCTGCAGTTCGAACGCTTGGTCATACAATTCCTTTGAAGGTGGTAGGCCGTTTTAGAGCGCTGAACAATGAGGGTTTGGCGAAGGAGTGATTTGCCAGTATGAGAAAGGAAGAGACGGCCCCGGTCGCTCCGCAGTTCCTTAGGTGAGCCATTTTGCAAAACAACATGATGCAAGACAAAAGACGCCATGTCTTGTGCAGATGCGAATAGCAAGGATGAGGTTTCTATGCACCGGGTGAGGTTATCCACTGCAACCATGACCCAATTGTGTCCAGACGGAGTGATGGGAAGAGGCCTGTAGAGATCAATGCCAACGCGGTCGAATCGTTATGTGGGGCAGGGCAAGGGCTGCATTGGAGAGGTAGAACGGCGGGGAGGAGTTTTCTGATGTTGCTTTCAGGACAAGAGGTAGCGTGTTGTCGGATAACGCAGCACATCCACCGCCAGTAGAAGCGCAGTCTAAGGTGCGTGTCTTAACCACACCCGCATGCGTACACTGGGGTTCGACGTTAAAATAGGCGCATACGTCAGAACGGGGCTGTCGAGGAATGACTAGGAGCCATTTGCGCCCGTCGGGAAGTTAGTTGCAGCGGTAAAGCAGGCCGTCCCGCATGACAAAGTGGGAGGCTTGACGATGGAGACAGGCCGGTCCGCCAGACCAGTACATGCTGTAGATAGGGAGGAGGGACGCGATCTAGGGTTCCTTGTGCTGATCAGAAGGCATACCGGCAATGTCAAGGCAAGAGAAATCATTTGTAACGGCAGCTGTAGATTTGAAGTCACAGGGGAGAGGTATGCCGGATATGGTGTAGGCATTGAATGCTTAAAGCTAGAGCGAGATACGACTTCCCTGTCATGCTTGTAAACACAGCGCCGAACGACCAAGGTGGCCAGAGTGATCATTGAGGGAGGACAACCAGCTCAGGGCATACGATCGCTTGCGACACAAAATGTACGGCAAATGGCACATATGATCGCCAATCACTCCTTTTCCGATACGGAATAATTGATTTGGGCCTTGGTCAAGGTGCGGCTGGTTCAGGGAAGACGTGTCTGCGTTGTCTCAGGACTGCGCCGAGGCCTGCGCTGCTAGCGTCAGCGTGTATTTCAGTGGGTTGGCTGTGGTCGAAATGGCGAAGCATCGGATCTAACACAAGAAAGCGGCGCAGCGTGGAAACGGCCGCATCACAGACTGGTGTCCAAAACGAGTGGTTGGGGTCGCCGAGAAGCATAGCCCTGTCAAATTTCTTCATTATGAGCTCCTTCACTGAGGTAGGTCGATGGAACTCGGCAGCTGCAGGCAGCTCTTCAGGATCGAGAAAAGAACGCGTTCTTTTGCGCCGACATGGCCGGATAGTAAGCTGCCGGGCAGCGAAGCAGCAGTTCTTTATATTCCGTCGGCGTCGGTCAGACATTGTAGGACGCAATCGAGGCGGCACCGGTGCAACGAAAAGAGTCTAGAGAAGACGACGACATAGTCCAGGTAACAGAGACACGTGTTCCAATTGCGACCGCACAGATTTGTGTCCATCATACGCCCAAAGTTGTCCGGCCGATTGCAAAAACCGTACGGCAAAACTTTACATTCGTAGATGCTGTCGGCCTTAAGAAAGATTGTTTTGTGCCGGTTAGAATCCGCCATGCGCATCTGCCAGTAGCCGTAGCGCAAGTCTGGCGAGGAGAATCCCGCGCCTTTCAGGCAGTCGAGGGCTATGTCAATACGGGGAAGTGGATAAAAATCCTTTCGCGTAATCTTGTTTGAACGATGGTATGCCAAACAAACCGCATGGATCCTTCCGTCTTCGTTACGAGAACAACGGCGGAGGCCCATGGGCTCTGGGAAGACTGAATGACGCCAAGCTGAAGCAGGCCATCTAAATATTTGTCATGACGTTCTGGGTGCGCCATCTGCCGGATGGCAAGGCAAACGACGTCGGCTTGGTTAATGCGGAAAGCGCGCTCTCTTCGAAGATGTCGTTCGTCTGCCGGTCGGAGCTAATCTCGCAAGGAACACCACTGCTTCTGCTACTAAATGCCGCACTGAAAATGTGACAACAACCGCACTGCACACACTAAACACTACTAAGTCGTCGCTTGTGAGTTGCATGTTCGTCCGGCAGTTGGCGCAGCCTGTTAGACCGGCTGCTTGGTTCGCGTCTGGAGAAGCTGTACTCTTAGCGGAAAACAGTTTTTTTTATTGGTTTTGGGGGGAAAGGAAATGGCGCAGCATCTGTCTCATATATCGTTGGACACCTGAACCGCGCCGTAAGGTAAGGGTAAAGGAGAGAGTGAAAGAAGAAAGGAAGAGAGAGGTGCCGTAGTGGAGGGCTCCGGAATAATTTCGACCACCTGGGGATCTTTAACGTGCACTGACATCGCACAGCACACGGGCGCCTTAGCGTTTTTCCTCCTAATTCCACCAAATGCAGTGAAGTAACGATGTTTATTTAGATCTCAAACTTAGGCAATGATATTCCACTTTGTGAGTAGTGTTTGCTCTCGATTAGGCTAGTGTTTTGCGCACAGGATTTTTTTTAATCGGCCACATAAAAACGTGAGTCGCTGTTTATTAGGCTTCCAGTGAGTCAACTGTTTGATTCTACTTTTCTATTCTTAAAATTGTACGTCCGTTGTTTTTGTATTTGTGTATTCGACAAATCCAAGAGCATGTTTACCCCTTTCTGTCACTCAAGCTACTGTGGCTTTGTGATCACTACGTTTATATACGAAACAATAACACGAAAATTTTAACACGAAAGCATTAATAGTCTTATAACGAGAAAAGCCGGCAGTGTGTGCGTACTCGAGGATAGTACAGAAAATCGCATCGACAAGAAAAATACGGTGCCGTCATCAAGCGGCCGTAAGACGAGCACAGCAAGCTTGTCTAGCTATTTCAAACAATAATGTACATAGCATTCGTCTATATACGTATACCAGCCTTTGAAAAATTGAACAACCCGCCGCGGTGGCTCAGTGGTTAGGGCGCTCGACTACTGATCCGGAGTTCCCGGGTTCGAACCCGACCGCGGCGGCTGCGTTTTTATGGAGGAAAAACGCTAAGGCGCCCGTGTGCTGTGCGATGTCAGTGCACGTTAAAGATCCCCAGGTGGTCGAAATTATTCCGGAGCCCTCCACTACGGCACCTCTTCTTCCTCTCTTCTTTCACTCCCTCCTTTATCCCTTCCCTTACGGCGCGGTTCAGGTGTCCAACGATATATGAGACAGATACTGCGCCATTTCCTTTCCCCCAAAAACCAATTATTAAACATTGATCTGAAGAATTGTTTTTGGGAAATGGCGTAGTATCCGTCTCGCATATCGGCGGACACCTGAACCGCGCCGTAAGGGAAGGTATAAAGAGGGTGTGAAAGAAGAAAGAGGTGTCGTAGTGGGGGGCTCCCGAAATATTTCGACCACCTTGGGATCTCTAACGTGCACTGACATTGCACAGCACACGGGCGCCTTAGCGTTTCGCCTCCATCGAAACGCAGCCGCCGCGGTCGGGCTCGAACCCGGGAACTCCGGATAAGTAGCCGAGTGCTCTAACCACTGAGCCACCGCGGCGGGTCGCCTTTGGACTACCTCAATTTTTCAGACTGATTTCGTACTAAAACTGTGACGCAGTCGTCTTTTCTACAGCATTCCGGATGGTGTCATACGATTTCTCGTCGCATATAGGTTACATGTGCTAGTGAATTTTGAGTCTAGATAGCGACAGGGATTAGAACCGTAGACATAGCCACCTTCAATTGTTTCTCTAACCGGGTTCTTTACCTCTTCCCTTAAGGCGCAGTTGAGTTGCCCACTGAGATGCGAGACAGTTACTGGACGATTTCCTTTCCTCAAAACTAATTATTATTATTATGCAATTCGGGATTCATCCCTTCTCCGTTCACCGCTCACGGTGGTGTCATACGCTCGCGTGAATGCTATGGGGATGGTTTTGCTTTGGTTTATGGGGGGTTTAACGTCCCAAAGCGACTCAGGCTCAGAGGGTTGCCGTAGTGAAGGGCTGCGGAAATTTCGACCGCCTGGGGTTCTTTACGTGCACTGACATCACACAGCACACGGGCCTCTAGAATTCCGCCTCCATCGAAATTCGCCCGCCGCGGCCGGGATCGAACCCGCGTCTTTCGGGCCGGCAGCCGAGCGCCATAACCACTCAGCCACCGCGGCGGCTGCTATGGGGATTCTTGTGCGGGTGGGTTTAATGCACCGAGGCACACTAAGGCTTTCATATTCCCACACGTAAGTAGTCTTAAATATGTGTGTAAAATGGTTTGTTGGTACCTTTGGTGTACACTTGTGTGGATTTGTCACCCCGTTAACTAGTAGTCTTGTGTGTTTTTTTCGTCGTGTCATCTGTTGTACTATTTCTGGACGCAAATAATGCTATTCTTAAGACAAGCATTTAACTTTTACTACTTGTTCCTTGCGATTTCTTGTTGATGTGGTCATTGATAGGCATCATATCGAACTCTTAGAGTAATTGGTTCATTTTTATTGTTTTCATTTGTGCTTGCTTGTGTCACCCCCTTAGCCCCCTGTCCGGATCTTCGCTATCTTTGGTATAAACTTTTCAGGGTTAGCTCTACTGTCACTCGGTCGTAGTGTTACTCTCATGGTATAGCACAGCTTAAACCACATATATCGCAGTGGCACAAAACTTTGAATCTTCAGAACTATTTCCTTTTCTCCCGATCAAAACTTTTGCCAACGTAAATATCGTTCTCCGACATTGAAACCACCTTTACACTACATTTTTTGAACGAACACCTCTAAGCTTCTTTTAAGCTTTACAGCGACAATAAGCACACAATGCCGCGTGAGAGATCACTGCCCTGAAATGAGGTCATGATGAATGAGAAAATAAGATGAAGATGAATCAGAAAATAGACTTCGTCATGCATGTGGAAGGCAGGTTTTCAGCATCGACAATGAAACCAGGTGGCATTATTTTTAAAGAAGATAAAAGAAAATTGTCGCTGAGAAACACATCAACAACCGTGATTCTTTAATGTTTTGGATCTTACAGACTTGCAACATTTAGATTAAGGGCTTTTTGTACAATGTGAGAGATGGGGATAATATGTGCTCTAAAGCTTCTTTTGATTGCGGCTTGCATGCGAACTGAATATCTGTAAATCACTCGATCTATATAATGAATTTGAGGATTTAAAGTTGTAGTAAAGGCAAAGTAATACATTTTTGGTCAGGCATGCGCTTTCAGCAGAGGTCTGTTTTCTTTACCATAGCGAGCGGAATGCCACTGGAAGAACCAGCAGAACGCAGCGTGAATGGAAGTTCGTGACCACAATGCCAATGCCGCTCCACAAACTCGCCTGGGCTGTCTTTCCACCCAAGCTGAAAGCGTACGACATCATCCCAGGTGTGAGTATCGAAACGCATCGTTAAAAGGGGCTTCCGCATGATTTTGAATTAGCTATGCCGTATATTCATTACCGCACTCAGGCTTTGCGAACTTATGCTCACAGGCTGATTTTACTTTTACAGAGAATGATGCGAACACAAGTTGGTTCCGTTTTAGAGCTAGTACCACTGCTATATAGACGGGATTGTGCACAGGAAATGTAAACTAGTTCCGAGACGGACATGATGGATGACAAGTGAATTAATTCTCTCGAAGCGAAGGCTAAAAAATGGTACATAATCAGCGGTTATTTTCCGCTTTTCGAAAGGAAATAAAAGAAAACCTTGCGCGTGCAGTACACTCTTCGAAGGAATGCTACTGTGAGCAAGCAAAAAACATCCAAACAAGAACCAAACAAAATACAACAAAAGACAAACCATACAAAAAGATTTGAAATTATGCAAGCAAAAAAATAGTGCAGTCTCTCCAATTTATCCTTAGAAAATGTAGTTACCGATTACCGTGACCATGCGTGCCATTTTGATGACAACGGTCACAGTGTGTTTCCTAATTTGGTAATTTCTTCTTCCAGTGAAGCAGTATTTCACCCCTCTTATATGAATTTTATTTCATACCCTGACATAGCTTCTATGCAACTAAATTTAAAAACGAAATCATCGTGTGGTTGTGACAACTTTCCTATCATATTTGTGAAGCGATATGCTTAGCTAATTGCATTCTTTCAGTATTTTGTGTGTTTGTTTGAAGCAACATTTAAGAGTGCCTGGAAGGTAGCCAGAGTTGAACCCTTACATAAGATAGGTGACTGACCGGCTTTATTACAAAATTACCGTCTAATAACTCGTACATCCTCATTTTATAAACTAGTTGAACACATTATTACTAATCAGTAAAATGAAGTTTTGATGACCACTCAGTTCTCTAGAATACCCTGCACGGGTTCGAAAATGCTACTCAAAATTTATGCAATGAGTGACAGTAATACATTGCAATATTTCTACTTTTCAACAAAGCGTTCGTTATAGTTCCGCATTACAGCCTGACTAAAGCTCGGACGCATTGAAGTTCCGGAAATACCGATCATATGAAAAAATAACTATTCCACCAATCGCTATCAATTCGGAGCAAAAAAAAATGAGCGAGAATGTGGCTGTCTTCTGATAGACTCCTGCATGCGTTGTTTGGGACCCGTTGAATAAACACATTATTACTCTTCTCAACAAGGTGCTGGGGAAGGCTGTGAGGATGGTTCAGTGGAAATATTCACCGTGTGACTCACACTCTGAAGTAATGCAGGATGTCTTCTACACAGAGAGAAAATAATTACGTTTGCAGTTTTTTCCTTCCCAACTTCTGGATCTAGCCATTGGCCCATCAGCATGTCCACTTCAACGTCGAGGCACACTCGTCGCCACAATCCAAATTCGCTGACGCCGTATTTTGCGCGAACATATTTACTCAAATTTTCATCTTCACTCGCGCTGCAGCCAATTGGAAAGATTATTACCTCTCGCCACGCTTCGGTAATTTGTTAACATTGTTTGCATTGCTTTGTTTATCGTTTTACCCACCCCGCTGTGGTCTGCTCAATGTTTGCAGTGTTGAATAAAGAATAAAAAAAAGCGAGAGTTTTTGAGAAAGTGTTACACATAAACACCTAACCAGCGGAGAAAATAGGAAGATCCATTCCATCTTCGAGCCTATGCTACAGGCGTTAACAAAAGTGGCAGTCAGATGCGCTGTGGGGCAGACAGGTTACGTCTGAACATCAGCAGTTGTCCAGAGAGGGAGTGTAGAGAGCAGCAGAAAAGGGCGTGGTCGACAGTTGGCAGTCGTTGTCACACGCTTCGAGGCAAGGTGTAGCGGGGCTGCTTGACATGCTAACTCCATACCACTGTCGGCAATGTGACAGACACCAAGGAGCAAAATCTTGCTTGCTCAGTGTTTAATGTGGGTAGGCAACAGATATATTCGACAGAACGAAAAGAATAAATATGAGGTAGCGCGCACTGGGAGCTAGTCTCATATGATGAGTGGAAGTTTACCAACGTCTTTAAAGAGGAAAGTACATAACAGCTCTATGTCACTGATACTCACCTGTGGGGTCAGATACGTGAATGCCTATTTAAACGGTTGAACTTAAATTGAGGACAACGCAGCGAGCGGCGGAAAGGAAAACGCGAGGGGCAAAAATAAGAAAAAGCAAGGCAGCAAGTGTCAGGGAACAAACGCTGGTGATTGCGTACTCGAAATCAAGAGGAGAACTGTGCTTGGGCGGGACATCTACTGCGCTGGCAAGATAATCGTTGGTGATTAAGGGTAACCGAGTGGATCCCAGAGAGAATGCAAGCGTATCAGAGAGGAGGGGGGGGGGGCAGAATGTTAGGTTACAAGTTTACGGGAATAAGTTGCCACGACTGGTACAGGAACGGGTTAATCAGAAAGATATACTAAATGCCTTTGTCGTGCAGCAGGGTGTAGTCAGGATGTCGATGATAATGATGAATTTCGATGAAAACGCGCAGTGCTTTAATTCGGCACACTGTTATTGAATTAAGGATTTCCGAATCTACCAGGCCTGCATCATATCAAGAAAAAAAAAACATGCCTTTTTGACAATAAAGGCACTCTATATCAGCATTTTATTCTTTATATAGCGGCCGTTATCAAGCACCACATATAAATAAAGCAGCCGTGGCCAACCGGCACTGCCATCAAAAAAGTACTTTGTTCTAGCCTCGAAATTGCGGACAAGCGCTTCAGTTCAGTGCTGCCATGTGCTGAGCTCTACCACAAAAATTTTGATTGTTTATCACATCGCAATGCAAAACCACTACATATATCCGAATGCTTCCAGGAGTGTTTGATGTGAGCACAGGAAACACTTTATCCGTCTCATTTTCAAAGCCGTACACCGCAGGCAATAAGCATAAACATCGTAGCGCACAATTAAACAGCTCTTATTTTCTTTCAGTTACTGTTCTGCCGCTGTTGCTGAGTTGTTATGGCGCTTGGCTGCTGGGTCGAAGGACGCCGGTTCGATCCCGGCCGCGGCGGTGGAACTTCTAAGGAGGCAAAACTCTAGACGCCCGTCTACTGTGCGATGTCAGTCCACGTTAAGTAACCCCAGGTGGTCGAAATTTCCGGAGCCGTTCACTACGGCGTCTCTCAAAACCATAGTTGCTTTGGGACGTTAAACGCCCAGAAAATCGCAAATCTTTCAGCTACTCACGTAAATGCCCCTTGACCACCTCCGTGTTCGATACTGGCAGCTCACAGACACCGCTGGAAGGTAATGTGCAGGAGAGCTGCACATGTGCACGTGTCAAATTAAGCGTATTGGAGGACCCCTGCACCTGTAGCGGTGAGCAGCGCTATAGTATCGCAAAGCTTATGTGGTGCAACATAGCGGAATTTGAGTCATTCAGCCACCGCTAACTGCAATCATTTTCAATGATTTTCTCATCGTGTGGTCATCATTGAAAGCAGAGTTTGAAAGCATGCGTCATATTTTCTATAGCAGCCGCATTTATCGCTTACATTGGGAGCGGAAATTTATCTGGCGCAACTACACCATGGTTCCCACTTCGCTTATGCTGTTTTTACTAATGTTATGCAAATCTTTCTTTAGAGGAAATTTGTTATGCTGCCTGTTTCCCCTTTGCTGCACATGAAATACTAAACTTCGTTCCTCTAAACGCTCTCATATAAAGCAACTACTTTGATACAGCGGGGTGATTAGGCTTTGAATAATGTAGAGCTGAACATGTCGCGCAATGCTATAGAAGCTTTGCCAATCCTTTAAATCTGTGACCAATGTTCGAGGTCTCAGGTGGACTCGAGTGTAAGAGTGAAGGGATTCAGTACAGATTGCATCGCTATCGAGAATGCTGCCGATGCATTGTGACTGGAACTTAAGAAGCAAAATTACGCTACCTACTGAGCAGCATTATAAGCAGGGACACAAATAAGCTGCCCTAAAAGGCGTAAAAAAAGCTTTGACAGCTTACAGTAATAGTAGGGGAGCAGGCTGTTGATATGAGAATTCCGAACTGAGCTGTAGGAAACACTCGATAATTTTTCTCTTCACTATCATTTTCAATTAGTCACAAACTTCATGTATGTTTTTGTAATTTTTTAATTTTGTAATTAATTTTTCTCATCAGTTTGCCAACCGGATTGTCCGTTAATCAGGAGTTAATCAGGCGTTAACCCGTTAATCAGGCGTGACACATGATTGTCTGATTGTTGCTGTTTTGTGCAGAGATTATGCCAAATGGGTGAGCGCTAAGCTTAGCGCAGCAGCTAGCTGAAGAACCGTCGCACACTCGCGTGCAGACTTTTTTGTCACATAGCTGATATTTTTTTCCACCCCCAAAATTTTTCTGGGAAACACTCGCCCTGTGACCGCAGTTGGCTGACGACTGAGGCCAGCAAAAAAATTATTTTTTTGAACAGGAAAGTTCCGACAACCTGGGAGAAAAAAAAGAGAATCGCTTTTTGTACTCTATGGTTCAGGCTTAATACGCATCTTTAGGTTGAGGACCTTGCAACAGGCAGCCAAAGTGAGTGCAACGCCCCAGAAAAGTTATACCGAACAGTTTTTAACTAATTGCTTTGAACATTGTGAACCTGTAGAGCGGAATGAATTCTTTGTTTTGCTGCGTGATTTCCAGACGGAGCATAAAACTGGTGGGCGCCATGTTTAACCAGCGCATTTGACAAGGCTGTTTAATCGCTGAAGGACTGCATGGCTGCATCGCGAATATTCTGCGGAAAGTGGCAGTTCGGCTGTGGCAACTCAGTTCTCATCAGGATTACTAACTGTACTGTCAGCACACGACCCTTGCAAGATCGCAGCGCTGCGCCTTTGATTACTGATGGCACAGTCCAAATCCATAGAGACGTCTTACCTTTTGTGCCTACAAAGCCTTTGTGGCAGCTGGCCAGAGTTGGTTATAAGGAACTCACATAAAACTGCGCCTCTATTATGGCGATAGCCTTTAATGGCTCATACTCGCGGTGACCGTCCGTCCGTTGCATCGCCGCCTAGGTGACGTGAACTACCCGCGGTGGCCGTTCTTTCGTTACATCGCCGCATAGGTCACATGACTTAGGTCACGTGACGCTACGCTCGCGCCAGCTTCTCTTCTGTCGTGAAATTAATTCAAGCGCGGCAAACTCAAATCAGTGCAATGAGTTGCAAACGGCTTTCGCCTTCCAGCTGTTAAGAGGTATCCAAGTGCCTCAAACGAATTGTTCCTGGTAGATTTTGCAATTTTGAACCGAAAGCTTCAATACGCCATGTGTTCAAGAGGGTACCGTCAGCGCATCCTTGAACAACTTGGGTCACACAATCCTTACCGACGGCTGTGATAAGAGCAGCCAGCTGCCAGTGTAGTGGCGCATCACTGAACCGCTTCTCCACGGCGCTGGTGGTGGTATCAGGACTCTCATCTATTTATGAATGCTAAGTAGAGAATGAGGAATTCTGCATATGTGGACATTAAAACACAAATTACATCGCATCATGCGCTTAAGGCGGAGATTAAGGGCCTCCTGCAATCAATGAGCATTTATTTCACCAACAAAGTGTACAGGTGGCGAAAAAGGGCGGCCGAGAAAAGCTGCAGGTTACGCAGCTTGACAAAAGCCCCGTCCGCCCCTCAAGCAGTGACAGGCTATAGTACATGTAAAGAAACGTACATGCACGCACACTGATAACAAAGAAAAAAACATGTAATCGATGCTGATCAAGACTTACAAAGACAGAAATACCACTGAGATCTGTCATTTATGATAACATATGTTGTAACAGAAAACTGTGTCGAAATAGCACATGGTTATCAAATATGTAAATCTTGGAAGGCAGATGCATGTAGTACACAGGTGACGCAGAAAAACACGATTGCACTTGTAATTGAATATTGCATTCTTCTTGTCAAGTGAAATGTGATGCATATTATGAACAAGAATAATTCAGTTAGGCGCCAATTATTTAGCGTCAATACATCGATACCTAGTTGATAAAAGTAGTTTATTAGATTAGGTGGAGTACAATTTGCGCGCTGCCGGCCGTACTCTGTGCGAGAGAATGTTATTTGCCATGGGGGTTGGTGTCTATATGGGTACACGTAGTGGGTGTGTTTGAGGTTTGCATTTGGTCGAAATAAGTCCAGTTTTCCATCGACTGCACTTTTATAGCATCTTAGTAGTTTGTTATTACACACATCTGCCACTTTAAGTATTTTAAGTGTCTTAAGAAATCCTTCCGTATGTTCAAGAAAATGTGCATTTTGTATGGCTCCTACTGCTTTCTTTTGTAAAATAGTCAATTTATGCAGGTTTTGGGACGTCGTATTTCCCCAAACTGACACACAGTAACAGAGATGAGAATGGAGAAGGGAATGGTATATGAGTTTTTTATGGCGACAGGAAGATAATGCCGTGTTCTGTTAAGCACGCCAACTGATTTGCAAATTTTTGTACACATAGCGTTAATATGTTCATTCCAGGAATGTTTTCTGAGAAAATTACTCCTGAAGAATCACCACCTGCTTTTGCACGTCTGCGCAGTTTAACTAAGTGAAACCCCTTCCAATTTTCTTCCAGAATCAGCTGACTCCTGTTATAACGCCTCAACTTCCACCCGAGGCCATTCGTACATTTGCTTCGCATCCATCTCCAAATAGTTGATATGCTTCTGTTCTCTATCCACACTTTTTGCAGCGATAGGTACACGTGGTAGCTTGCAAAATAGTCTTCGTTTCGCAGCCGTGCGCTGCATGGAACTGAGGGCTTGCCCAGAGCCTCCTAGAAACAGAGAAGGCTGGCACGGCGCACTGGCGCTTCAAACATGGGGACTGAGGGATAGGAGGTATGGCTCATGCCAGGAGGCGCTGCTACCTTTGTAGCATCGTGATGATGATGATACGGCGAGAGGGAGTGAGGAATGTGCCTATAACTCTAGGCCTATGCGTAACCACCACAGTGTACTTACTCTTCGTCAGACATTTAAAACGTATGGCAGTAACTGCCCTTAGGGACGATCATGCAAGGCGTACGATAACGGGAAGACCGAGCACTGCTACGGGAACACAAAGAGACGAAGTTGGTATGATGCGCAAGACGCGAGTATAGAGGGCGCGATGCACCCGATACAGACCGAAGAATGGTCTGAGTTTGGTGACCTGCATGATATAACGTAAAAATTGTTCACGTTTGCTGGTAGTACGTTCACTCGCATTTATTTATTTATTTATTTATTTATTTATTTTATTTATCAATACTGCAATCCCCTCTGGGGATTTTAGCAGGGTGGGATACAATAAATACATAATGAAAACAATAACACAGACAAAGCATATAATACAAATTAGATCCATGGAGCGTATAAACAGTTAGACAACACATTTCTAAACAATACCTGAAATAAATGCCGATAGTGATGATTTTGAAATTTGATCATTGGTTAGTAGATTCCATTCAGTTACTGTTCGGGAAAAGAAAGGATACTTAAAACAGTTATTATGGGTGCTAAAGGCGGTTATTATGCGACTGTGTCTCTGCCTTGTAGAATACCCAGATGAAAAACTAATTATTCCCGTGAGGTCGGTTTTATAATGACCGTTAATAAGTTGAAAGAGGAATTTTAGTCGTGATACACGGTTTCTTTGCGTTAATGGTGGCAGGTTTGCTTTCATTAGTAGTTCGGTTACTGATGTATGTCCAAAGCTATTATATATGAAGCGAACTGCTTTTCTTTGCACCATTTCCATCTTGGTGATGTTAGTCTTGGTGAAAGGGTCCCAAATTACACATGCATAGTCTAGTATCGGCAGAATTACACTTTTGTATACGAGCAGACGGACAGAAGGGGTGGAAAGTCTCAAAGCCCTCCTCAAGAAGAATAATTTGCGGTTAGCATTAGCTACTACATATTCAAGGTGCTTAGTCCAAGTGAGATCATTAGTGATCCAGAGTCCTAGATACTTGTAGTGTGTTACTTCGGAGAGAAATATGTCGTTAGTAGCATATGGATATTTAAGTTTGTGCTTCTTGCGTGTAATGGTCATAAAAACAGTTTTTGAAAATTAATTGACATTTGCCAAGCTTTGCACCAGGCAACAACTTGTCCTAAGGCATTGTTCAGCAGTTCCTGGTCAGCGGCATTCTCTATTTCCGAGTACAATACACAGTCGTCAGCATAAAGTTTAACCTTAACGGGAATACCACGCAGTACATCATTAATAAACAAAAGAAACAAAAGAGGCCCAAGCACCGAGCCCTGCGGGACGCCAGAGCCAACTGAAAGTCGTTCTGAATGGTGGTCATTAAAAACAACAAATTGTTCTCTGTTCTCAAGATAAGCCTCAAGCCAATTAATTAGTTGAGAATTTTTCAGTATTGCGCCTAATTTGTGAAGTAACTTTTTATGAGACACCTTGTCGAAAGCCTTTGAAAAATCCATAAAAACAGCGTCTATTTGTTTCACATTGTTAATTGCTTTAGCAAAGTCATGCACTGTTAGAACCAATTGGGTATTTGTAGAGTAGCCTTTTCGGAAACCATGTTGATGCTTCGTAAGTATATTATATTTCTCCAAGAACTCTGAGAAATGATTATGAATTATGTGTTCCAAAAGTTTACATACCGTAGATGTTAAAGAAATTGGGCGGTAATTTTGAATGCACTGTTTTTTTCCTGCCTTATGTAGTGGCTTCACTGTGGCAGTCCTCCAGTCGCTCGGCACTTGTCCCTCGCACAATGATCTCGTGAACTGAACGTGCAGGTATTTTGAGGTCCATTCTGCATACCGCTTTAAAAATGTGTTTGGAATGTTGTCCGGACCGCAAGACTTTTTAATGTCCAGATTTAAAAGAATGTTTAGTATTCCTGTTTCACTTATTTTACCATCGGGTATAGGTGACGTAGGTAATTCGAAAGACGGCATTACGCCATTATCTTTAGTAAAGACGGACTTAAAATGTTTAATAAATGCATTTGCTATTTCCTTGCCATCGCACACATCTTTACCATCAACATGAAACACATCACATTCCTTGGAAGTCGGAGAAATAGAACGCCAAAACTTTTCTGGAGCTGTAGTTATGAAACTGGGCAGTGATTCACCATAGTAGCGTTGTTTATCGGCATATACTTTATTCTTAAGGCGGGAGGAGATTTCGTCAATCTTGTTTTTGACCGCCTGTGCAGCATGGATTTTCAATCTTTTCTTAAGACGCCTCAATTGCTTTTGGAGTCGTAACGTCTCACGGGAGATCCAGGGGTTCCTGCCGTTTTTCTTTTTAGTTATCAGCGGGACAAAACGGTCAATGCACTCTTTTACTAATTTTTTAAACCTGCACCAAAGCGAATGCACATCATCTGTGCTATCTGAAAAGGCATCGAAGTTAAGCGAAAGTATGTCAATGATTGATACATCATCGGCTCGAGAAAAGTTTGGGTAAGATGGATATTTAGGCTTGCTATTCAAGACGGCATCAGCAATGGTGAGTAGGACAGCTTCGTGGTCTGAAATTCCAGGTACTATTTCGTAATTTGTATCTGCGCCTATTGATCCGCTGACAAAAAATAGGTCAAGGACTGACTGAGAACTGCCCTGAATTCTTGTGCTTTGTTCCACAATTTGCAATAAATCAAAGGAAAAAGCAATGTCCAACATTGCTTCACCTAAAGCGTCATGTTTTTCAAGTGAGAACGTCGACCAGTCTATATTAGGTAAATTAAAATCACCTGACAATATAATACGATCACCAAGTTTGACATTCGTGTACAAATATTGTTTGAGATCGTCTAGAACGGAAACGGTAGAACTAGGGGGCCTATACGTTGCTGCAATAACATATCTAACATTTCCATAGTATGCTTTACAAAAAATACACTCTACATTGGGTATATCAGACATTGGGAAAATTCGCAAGGTTGACTTAAAGAGTATGCTAACGCCTCCACCTCTACCATCACGGTCTTTTCTGTACGAACTGTAGCCAGTGGGTACAAACTCACTGTCAAATACTGTGTCGTTAAGCCAAGTCTCAGTCAAAACCGCAATTTCTGGATCGTGCAAAAGCAGAAGAGCCTCCAACTCAGCAGTCTTGTTTAGAACACTCCTACAATTAACATTTAATATTTTCAGGGTCCGAGGTTTATTGGTGAGAAGTCAGTTTGATTTCTTTCTAAGCCTGAAGCGAGAACCTTTCGCTTCGTCCCAACCAAATAGGACGTTATCAACGCTTAGTTTATCGAATAATAACTTTGCTTTGGCTCCTTCGTCTCTCTCTTCTTTACAGCTTTTCCATAACTGTTTACGTATTTCTCGAACTCGTTTTGAATAATCCTCAGCTATTGATATGCCGGAGTCTTTGAGCTTGTGACATAATTGTAATATGGACATTTTTTCACGGAAATCGAGCAGTTTTAAAATGACAGGTCGCACCTTGCTTGCTTCCTTTTTACCAATTAT
Source organism: Amblyomma americanum (assembly GCF_052857255.1). NCBI lineage: Eukaryota > Metazoa > Arthropoda > Arachnida > Ixodida > Ixodidae > Amblyomma > Amblyomma americanum. The sequence goes on from NC_135502.1 coordinate 152,530,778, forward strand.
ATGGCATCTTTCGACGCCACTTACCGTTAAACCCAGCTTTTCCTGAAAAACGCCGTTTGTTACTTTCTCTTCCAGTTCATGGTTAGACTCAATTCTGTCCTCCTCTATACCGTAAATGATAAGGTTATTTCTTCTACCTCTGTTTTCTAAGTCATCCATCTGGTTTCTAACTAAAGTAAGCTGCCCCTGAAGTTCTGATATGGTAGATTCCATATCTTTCACCTTCGTGGCTAAGACATTTAGGCCGGATAACTGTCTCTCAATACCGTCAATCCGCTCAGTTAAAGAGGAAAGCTTGTCTTCTATCTTGTTTTGTGATGCCTGTAGGCCCTCCATTGTTGAAGTAATCTTACCCTGGCCTGCTAGTAACTCCGATAGCATCTCTTTTTCAGTTGGACCAGGATTTGCTTCAATATCGCCACAAGACAACAGATCTTTCGATAATGTAATAACACAAGACAGAAAGCACTCAACGCTCAGTGGGCAGGGCAGCAGCACTAAAAAACGATCGTCACTTCGATAACAATGTTCATATTTGAGATTATCAACCTGAAGTGCAAAGCAAAAGTGATTGCTTAGCAAGTTGCCGTGTCTGCTGCTGACATGCCCACTGGCGAAGAAAAGCTCCGGTGGTGGATTTATAGTCGATGGATCAGCCACGTGACATGACGTCCCCGATGTCGTCAAAGGTGTGGAAGCTGATAGACAAGGTTGGTCTGGTTCAGTGATGACTCCGTCGGAAAGCAGTACTGCTGATACGGCATCGAATCCTTGAACATGGTTCGCACGTGTCGCTTGATACCACTCACGCGGCGCTAGCAGGGCTCCGAGAAAGACCTGAAGTGCAAAGCAAAAGGGATTGCTTAGCATTTCGCAATGAAGGATGAGTGCTTCAATATTGTTCTGTTTAAGGCACTGGTGTTTTGTTCTACAGCTATCCACAATATTCTAGAATGCACAAGGATGAATAATATACATTGCTCCAAGAACCCTTCGCAGTAGAATGCGCGCAAGAGCGCTGGAGGAAGAAAGAATTTAACAATAAAACGTCATACGTGCTGCCACTCATTTGTAAATAGGTACAATGAGAAACGTTTATTGTCTCTGTGTGTGTGCAGTTGGTGAGGCAGTTTGCTGAAAAAGAAGACGTGGAGCTCAAAGCTGACGCCAGAAGGTTCTTTCTGTTCCTAGAAGAATACTTCCAAGAAGTGGAAAATAGATATATCTCGAAATTAGGTGCGTACTGCAACATCATTTTTAGTATCATATAACATACAAAACTCTTTGAGTGTAAAAGGAAGCGCTTGACATTTTACTAACATCTCATTTCCAGAGAAAAAGCGCTTCAAAGTCTAATGGGGAACATTTGCCCAGCGCCCTGAAGTTCAATCCTTTCACTCAAGTGTGAAATAGCGGTGCTACGGCGACTTGTATAATTTTGCTTCCAGTCCCTTCGAGCTGGTCGCCTCTACCAAGGCTTTGTTTTTTTCTTTGATCCTCAAGTCAACCAACGGTTCTTGCTGCCGTCGCCTTCTGTCTAATCTTCGCCTTGTGTCTAAACCTACTGTTCGTCCTTCACTCTCTGCATTCCAGACTTTGTTTTGGGAACAGAAGTACAAGACAGCATATGATTTCTTCTGCTCGATCCGCCTGTCGCTACCAAAGGCGTCGACATGTGCAGCAAGATCGCAGGGCAGGTAAATGCCGGAGGTTGACGCCGAGGTAATCGGTGATGTGTGCCAAAGTTTGACTCTCAACGTACTCGCGCCGCGTGTATGCGCCTAATATTTTTTCAAACAAGAACACAAGGTGGGTAGAGCCTCTGTAATGTGATATAGCTCGTAGTGTCAAAGTGTCCAACGCACGTATGTCTCGTGTCTAAAGGCACTCCAATTCCATCGGCTCCCTTCCTAATGAAGCCTATGAATTTTAAAAGGAAATAACGTCGCTGTGACGTGTATGGAAAGCAATAAACTCGGCGTGGCGGTGACGGCTCTACCTGTCTCGTGCCGGTGCAGTGGACAAGCCACCTGCTCCCGCAGCACAGCAAACCGAGCTGGTTGGCTTCGAGCGGAGTGTCCTACCTCTGCCGGCTAGCCTTCGCCGATGATGAGGACGGCGTGGTGAGCACTGATGGGCTGGCGCATTCTGGTGGACTTGCTATTCGCTCACGCCTTCGGTGTACCCGCAAGCCACCTTTTGAATACTCCTTGCTCCCGAAGAAAACGAGAAGCTCTACGGAAGGGCGGATGAGATTTCCTGGATATATTTACGCATTCCAACACTTCTATTAGTTATTCTTCAATTTAGGTACAGTGAACAGTACATTTCTTTGAAAAAGGTTTCTATAAGTACAGAGGAGTCTCCACGACGAGAGAATTAAAACCTACTCTATATATTGTTTTGAAGCACTTCATGTTTGAGTGGACCTAATTGCCGAGGAGGTGGCGCAATTACGAAAAAGCCACGCTTCTTAACTTGGCAGGTGTTTGTAGCCGCTGCTGCAGGGGTGCGCGACACAGAATGCGGGACGTCACCCAAATCAGGCATAATATTCTGAACGGGGTGTTAAATACGACCAGCAATAAAAACTAATTGAATGAATATTTTTTTTTAATTCAGAAACATTTCCACATACCAATCGTTTGTTTGTGAGGTAAAAAATTCTAGATTTCATGACAGCATGAACATAAAATTGCTCTCTTTCTCTCATCGTCGTCCTTTTGACCCCAATTTCATGTGTTTTGTTTCTAGGCCTTAGAGTGCTATATATTCAGTTTTCTTGATATATGGCGCGTCGCTTTTTACACAACACATGTATTCCTTTAACTTTTAAAGGCGTTTTAACTAACACTGCACAATTTAAACAATGGGGTTAATGAGTTATAAGACCGCTTTCTGGCATAGCATTGTGAGCGGTGTAGTACATCAGAAAAACCTAAGACGTGCTAACTACCAGGCTGGTTGATTAGTAAAGAATAGTTATGTTTCTAGCTGTTACTGTTTGGCCTTTGATTACTGAGTGGCGTGTAGCCTACGGCAAGCAATATCCGTATCATTTTTTTTTAGAATTTCCCTAACCCGGTTACCCTTGGCGGTGTGGACCAACACATTGTAGCTAATTTGTCGAGTTACGTGCACTGGAGAAGTTGCTTTGCTTGCAACCTTCCCGAAAGACAGTGCATTTTGGCGCGATGTAGCTAAAATGTGATTGCTTACAACTCCGGGGGTAACCGCGTTACCCCCGAAATTTTAAACAATAATATTGCCACCTGGTGTTCTCAGGTGGCGCTGAAGTGTCTTCGAAGACGTTGAAGTGTCTCGCGCTGGCTGGCTGGCTGCTTGCTGTATTCTGCTGGTTAGCGACCTGTCTCCCTGTTTTCCGTTACATATGGTGGTGGACGTCAACTTGCCCGTCTTCACATTCAGCGGCAGCAGGGCACGGATGCGCGCCGCTACAACCTCCGTCATCGGCACGTCGAATACCATCCGGGAGACCAAGTTTGGGTGTGGACCCCGGTACGCCGCCCAGGCTTGTCTGAAAAACTGATGTGCCGTTACTTTGGACCGTACCGAGTTTTGCGCCGCGTCACCGAAGTGACCTACGAAGTTCTTCCTGACGGGACTGTGCAGCCTCAGCGTCGTCCACCCCGCTCTGAGGTTGTGCACGTTGTCCGCATGAAACCCTACTTCACGCGGTAATGGATAGTACGCTCAGTGTTCTGCTAGTTTTCGCGTGGGACACCTTCGCCCACCTCCCTTGTACATTTTTGTGTGCTTGTGCTGTTTTTTTTTCCTCTTTCCACTGCCCATACTGCAACCCCGCTTTTGTTTTTCTTTTTTTTGGAGGGGGAGTAATGCCACCTGGTGTTCTCAGGTGGCGCTGAAGTGTCTTTGAAGATGTTGAAGTGTCTCGTGCTGGCTGGCTGGCTGCTTGCTGTATTCTGCTGGTTAGCGACCTGTCTCCCTGTTTTCCGTTACATAATGGATATTACCTACCGCAGGCTACAGGCCACTAAGTAATTAACGAGTCCAACTGTAATAGACTAAAACTTAGCAATTCAATATCAGTTAAAAAGCCTGCTTGTTAGCATATTGTAGCTGTTTGCGATGTACCACACCATTGACAAAGCTGTGCTGAAAAAATCACTCTTTTAACTCGAAACACCAATTTTCTTTTTAATTTTGTACAGTCATATAAGAAACGCCCTGTACATTTTGTTATGATGTAATGATTATCATACATACTTTTATTCAGTGCAGTCACGGTTGTTCTTGCTGTCGCTTAAAGTTCTGAACAACTTGTCTATTTACGGGCTATTCACTTGGAGGCAGGCTTGTCACTAATCTTTATCGCAAGGTCGTTTCCAGACCAAACTATCTGCACTTCGAATGCAATGGCGCTACGAACAATAAATAATTGCCATTCCCTGTAGCCAGATGCGCAGTTTAGGCAGATCTGGCCAAAGAAAGACTTCCATTGGAACTCTGCTGAGCTTAAAGGCGGGCGGTTGAGGCACAAATACGAGTCCCAAATTTTAGGCCATTCGACCAACTAAGCTCTATCTGCAAGCTAGCGACAAACAGCACCGCGAACTATCTTCCAGAGCTCTGAATTTCCACAGAAATTGCATTGCAGAATTCTTGTGCTAATGCAGACTTGTCCGGCCATTTCGAACCCGGGTAACTCAAATTATTTGAAATATCAAGCACAGATCATCCCCTTGTAACTCCTGCGTCAAAGAATGGTTACGTGTCGTATACGGAACTCATTTTACTCCGGTCATTCAATATAATAGATCGTGAGTCCCATCCCTGTAATTCCTGCTTCTCATCACGGCCCTGCGTCACGGACTGAACGTGAGTTGTGCTAGAAGGTGGCCTTCTTTCCCTTGTGCTGGTGTTAAACGCCACTTCGCTGTTATGCAGCGAAGCCAACCTAACGAACTCCTATCGGTGGCCATTATCTGGCGTTCTTTGCGTGCTTCGCTGCCTAAGGACTTCAGGTAGCCAATTGCACATTACATTTAATTGAATTTCTGTATTTTTACGGCATTGGTAACAATATCAGACATTGTATAATAGGCAGTCGCTTTATCCAGAGAACCGTCCGCTGCTGCTTCGATGCAAAGCAGGTTGGGGCTGGCAAGGCCTACCGATCACTGTTTCGCCAGGATTTTTATTTATTTAATTTATTTACATATACTGCAGCCCCGATGGGGCTATTGCAGGAGTGGGAGGAAGAGGAGAGAAAAAAAAGGCAGAGAGGGACAACATGTTCAGAAGTGAACACCATTAAAATACAGAACAGAAATGCAACAGACTAATCACAGATTTGGTTCCAGGGAGCGTATATCACCGGGTAAAGAATTCCATCATTCGATAACAGGAGGAAAAAACTAAATTTGAACACATGAGTGCGCGCGTGAATGGGTGTTACATTCAATGGCTGGTAGCTCCTTGTAGATGAGGATGCTGAAAAATGCAAATACTCAGACAGTGAAGCAAAGCGGGATGAATTAACAATACCATGAAAATATTTTGAACACTCATTGTCGCGGCGGGTACAAAGGAGGGAAAGGCCTATGGCAGGAAGAGTGGATGAAGATGAAAAATTTCTCATACCGTCGGCAAATAAACCGTACTGCTTTCCTTTGGACGGATACCAGCTTACTGATATCGGACTGTTTATGAGGATTCCAGATTATTGACCCATACTCCAAAAGTGGACGAATTAAAGCTTTGTATGTTACCAGTTTAGTTTCTTGGGGGGCAGCACTAAGTGTACGTTTTAGATAACCTCCGCATTGCATTATTGGATATTGTGTTAATATGCTTTGACCAGGACAAGTTAGAAGAAAAAAGACCTAAATATTTGTACTCGGACACTTGATTCAGAGAGTTATCTTTGAAAGAGTAGGTGTAAGAAGATGGTATTGTGCGATTACAGAATGACATGTATACAGATTTACGAAAGTTTATTTGCATTTTCCATGTTTCACACCATGAGCAGAATGACACGAATGACTGATTTAGTTGCGCGTGATCCTCAGGGGTGTTGATTGAACTGTATATCACACAATCGTCTCCATACAACCGAATTTTAGAAATAATATTTTCTGGCAAATCATTAATGTATAATAAGAACAACAGTGGTCCGAGCACGGATCCTTGTGGTACACCGGATGATACATTAACAGTTTCAGATGAACAGGAGTTGAAAGAAACATACTGTGTACGATTAGAAAGAAAGCTTGATATCCAGTCTACCAGTAACGGGTTTTTGAGTATTAAATTAAGTTTACAAAGAAGTTTGCTGTGGAGAACGGTGTCGAAAGCTTTAGAAAGGTCGATAAATAAAGCGTCGATTTGTGAACCCGTGTCGAGGGAACTAGCAATGTCGTGCGTGAATTCTACAAGTTTTGAAATGGTACTGAGCCCGCGCCGAAACCCATGCTGAAATTTGCACAAGATATTGTTAGCTTAAAGAAATTCTGTAATGTGCTTATGAATGATATGTTCTAGTAATTTGCATTAGTGTGAAGTTAATGAAATGGGGCGATTGTTGGACAAGATTTGGGTGCTGCCAGCTTTAAACAGGGGAATAACTTTTGCAAGCTTCCAGGCTACGGGGACGGTTGCGGTTGATAGCGATTTCTGGAAGATGCTAGTCAAATACCGGCTGGTCCAAAGAGAGTAACGATGCAGAAATACATTAGGGATATCATCAGGACCACTACTTTTTTCACATTTATGTTCAGAATGAGGCTCAGAACACCTTCGACGCTTATTGAAATGTCATCGACAGAACATTGAGAGTTGCTAGGAAAAGTAATCATTTCAAGGTTATCTGTTGTAAATACCGACTGAAAATATGTAATGAAACTAGTAGCTATAGCTAATGAGCCACATACCGGCTTATCATCAATAATGAAGGTATTGGGACTAGTTCTTTGTGGCAATATGGATGCCCAAAATTTGCGTGGATTGTGTTTCATTAATTGTGGCAAGGAATTTCTGTAGTAAAAATCTTTTCCCGAGTGAACTTTGGCACGGAGTTCTTTAGCGTCGCTGAACTGTTGCAAAAGTTCAGGGTTACCATTGCGCTTGGAAACGCGTAGTCTGGCAACACGGCGAGAAAGATGCAGTATGTCTCTTGTTATCCAGGGCATACTGTGGTTTTGCTTTTTAGTTTTTAATGGAACAAAACGCTGAATACAGACCTTCACAATGTTCTCGAAAAATGTTACTAAAGAATTCACGTCACATGATATGCTGAGGTGCTGAAACTGTTCAAATGCATCACTTAATAAATCCAGGATAGGCACGTCGTCTGCTCTACTGAAATCCGGAAATGTTGAATAAGTCAGTTTTGAGGAAGGAATAGAACATGGGATCGAAACAAGAACAGCTTATGATCGGATATCCCCTCGACAACCTCGCATGTAAAATTCGTCGCGAAAATTGAAGAGCTTAAAAACACCAGATCCAGTATTGCCGAAGACCTCGTGGACTTATAAACTATCTGTTTTAATCCAAATGACAAAGAAAAATTGACAAGTTTATTACTGATTGCAATGTCTTGACCAGTAATGGATAATGTATGCCATTGAATTCCGGGAAGATTGAAGTCTCCTAGGATAATTATATTTGGATTGTTGATATGATGAGAATGCAAGAAGTTACTTAAAGAATGCACGTGGTCTACGGAAGTGCCTGGTGGTCGATACACCGCACCGATAACAAATGATTTGTTACCTACGTAGAGTTTGCACCAAGTTGACTCTATTTCGACAGGGACCGAAATTTTAACAAATTTCAGACTAGACTTATGAAGAGAGCGACACCGCCTCCTTTCCCATGCTGCCTGTCCGCCCTAATTACAACAAAACCTGGAGGAGTTATTTCAGAGTCAATTATACCATCATGTGGCCACGTTTCGGTGACCGCAATGACATCAGGCGAATGAGTTAGGATTAAAGAGATAAAATTTGGAAGCTTGTTTACCAAACTTCTGGCATTGATGTTCAGAACACGAAGGTTGGCGGCGCTGTCCCGTCAGTCAGAATCTGCGGGTGGCTTGGCAGCAGTAGCATTAGCAGCAGCAGTGTCCGGGGGCGTTGATTTCGAATCTGACTAAACTTTTCTCAACATCATCCCAGTTTTACCGCACGCTATCAATAAACACGTGGTCACAACGCAAATGAACCTTCGAGCCACTGTCATGATAAGATTGTGTTGCATCCCATATTTTTTTCCGGATCAATCGAACGTGAGCAGAGAAATCCTCGGATAAGCTAATGCCTGAATTTTTGAGCCTATGAGCATTTTTTAACGCTTGAGTTTTTTCCCGAAAGTCAAGTAGCTTAACGATGAAAGGACGAGGGCGCCCTTCCTGCTTTCTACCTAGCCGATGATACCTTTATATTTTAGGACAATCCAACTGAAGGTTATCGATGAATACCTTAGTCACCGCAATGAACAGAGCTTTGTTAGTTTCTTCATCTTCTTCACCAAGACCGTGAAATGTAAGATTGTTTCTGCGAGAAAGGTTTTCCAGCTCATCATTTCTTGAAGCAAGCTTGCTAACAATCTCAGACAACGAATTCAAATGGCGTTGCACGGGCCCGTCGCTTGCGTCGCCGTTCGAGGTCGGCGAGCTTGACTCAAGAGCAGAGACCCGTGATTCAAGTGCCTCAAAACGCGAGTTCACTCTCTGCTGGAAACGTTTTATATCTGCAATATCTTCGGCCATGCCGGCAGACGGCACGTCGCTGCCTGTTATACGTCGCTAGAATGGGTGCATTTATTCTGGTCTTTACGTTTCCGATAACCTTAACTGCTGCCATGTTTACATGTCTAATATTCAACTTTTCTGCAATCGCCTTCGAGTTCGGTATATTTTGGTTTGACGTGCACTCTTCCTCTGCACCTAATGTTTGTCCAGTCGAATACATTACAACACACTTGCCAAAACTGAGCGCTCTATAATCTGTTTTTTCCTGTTTCACTAAGGGCCCTGTTCAGCTGATACACAATTCATCCGGGATAATTCTGAAGTCGACAATAATTGGCAATCTTTTGGTAACGGGCGTAGCACACTCTAAACGAGCTCATTATGAAATCCGCAATCTACTGATGGTATACAGAGCACCGTGCGCAACGCATGAAACGTTTTCGTTACAGGAGGTGGAGCTGAGATGTGATATATATGTAGACTCTGAAACATCAGCCAAACAGGGAAGAAAAATTAGGGGGACACCTGTGCTCCACCTGAAGTATATAAAGCGACAGCATTAATTTGCTCTGTTCCTTCTTAAGTATGAGATCTAATTATATACGCATTAGCATACATCAGTATGCTTACTAGATCACGTGATTCGCAACAATAGACACAATTAACCAAGTCGAATGAACTTACCCCAGTGGCTTAGAGTAGCGTATCAGGCTTGCAACACAATGTCTTTGGTTCGATTCCCGAGCAATTACCCCAGCTTTCTTTTGAGCGTAATTAATTTAAATTCTCTCTTAATTACATTTCAGCCATACTACAACGTAATAGTCACAATTAAACTGCAGTGTAAATGAATCTCATTTTGCAGCTCAAGGTATGACGTCACATCCCTCTCAAGCAATTCTGAATTAGTGTAAGAACGCTCACGGCGTTTCCTCCTAACGTTCACTCTAAGCTGTCGCTAAAATAATCCTTAATAATCATAGCTAAAACTCGAAATCTCTCCCTGGGCTCACCTTTTCGTGGCGCGTTAACATTCCCGGTCATAGTTGTATATATTAATGCGAAACCATTATATGGCTCAGTTTTCTGGGCCAAACTTGCCTGCAAAATGTTTTCTATCGATGACATCACTCCAAGTGAGTCAATGTGTAAAAGATGAATAATAATGAGTCATAAATTTATGGCATTATATGCCGTGATGAATGATGTGGTCACTCCATTAATGAGTAAACCAATTGGTGTAATTAAAGAAAAAATGTTTATTAGTTAACGAAATTAAAAACGATGACGCCGTCACTAATTTATTGTGGAAAGAGACGCACGGCGCAAAATTGCGTCCTTTGCTGAAAGCGACGACACTGCTTTGAGCAACAGATATCGAAGGTGCAGATGAAATCGCAGCCATGACATCACTCATCATGATACTGCCATAACTTCAAAATGATAGTAATACTGCCACCGCCTTAATGTGGTGGCAGTATTCCTGAAAACATTCACCACAATTTTGAACAACCGTTAATCGAACAGTTTTTTTTATGGTGTCAGCATTTCTCTTTGCATATAGCTTACATGCTTCAGACAAGTTGGAGGCTATCTTGCGACTAGAGTTCGGACCGATGACATATGCACCTTCATTTGCATGTTTCTGATAATTGCGGTAGGGCTTCCGAGAGAGAAAAAAACCATTATTGTTGGAGAGGAATTTGGGGCACGCCCTTGGGTCCCCGCACAAGCCCATTGCACTACAGCGTTTATGTCCTTAAGGTTCATAGCACTGGCAACCCGGCCAGCGGCAGTGGTCAGCACGGCCTGGTCCTCCGTGCGCCGCAGGCTCTCCCAGTTCTCCCAGGTCTTGAGGTTCTCAAGGCCGCGCGGGGGAGGGTTCGCCGGACAGGGGGAGAGAATGTGGAGGGAAGAGGCTAAGGCTTCTAGGGCACTGGGCAAAGGCAAGAGTGGTTATGAATAATGATAGTGGGCTAGGGCCAGGAGTGAATGCGTGTCTGTAGTTTGCACCAGAGTTCTACGTGTTTTTATCTAGGGAGGGGAGGGCAATGAGCACACTAAATTCACAGTACACTGTACTGATGGGCGATTCCTATGCGAAGGTGCTCAAGATGCAGGCTGGCGACCATGTGGTAGGCGACTATGGGATGTGTTCTAGAAATTGCAGAAGAGGGTTGTTAGTAAAGTTCTAAGCTAGAATTAATCTACGGATCATGAATACCTTCTTCCGCAAAAGGGAGAACAGGTCAGGAGCGTAAATTGCTGGGCTAGTTGGTTCATAATGTTGTCAGGGTGGAACCAGCGGAACACAGACGCAGGACAAGAAAAGGAGGTACACACACCACACCGCTGGACTTGCAACTGATTTATTTCGAAGAAAACCACCACATTTAAAGGATTCCCTGCGCAAGCGCACACTCTGGATGAAGGGAACTGTAGTAAGATAAAAGAAAGTTATATTCTTTATCCGTGATAAAAACCGAGGGATCGCTGACACACTTTTCCTTGTTTTTCCTGATTAGAAACGCTTCAAGAATTTCACGCTCTCGTCTTGTTCTCCCCCGACCGATAATGCTCGTGCGGTGAAGCAAAGGAGAACATCCCTCGCATACCTTAACATGCAAGGCTAAATTGCTGCCAGTGCCTGAATTGAACGTTGTTCGGTGCTGCCTCAGACGTTCATTGATGCACCCTCCGGTTTGCCCGATGTAGGTTTTCCCACAGGACAATGGGAAGCAATATACCACCCCTACTTCACACGAAGTGAACCTCGTCTGGTGCTTGGTTTTACAGGTCCCCTTTTTCTGCGGACCACCAGACGTACGGGCGCACAAACCCGATAGTTTCCGGGGGGCAGAAAAAACCGCAGTGACACCGAATTTTTGTGCCACTTTTTTTAGACCATGCGATGTCTTGTGGCAGTAAGGAAGCACTTCAATCTTCTTCCTGTTCTCTTGCGATGGACTAGCAGACTTAGCCGACAGTTTCTTCATCTTATTCCCCAGTGATTCAGCCACTGCAAGCAAAACCGACGAGGGAAACCCAGAATCTGACAACCGCGCGACCTGCTCGGCCAGACTTTGCTGCATGACATGTGGGCAACTTTTCTTGAGAGCGTTCGAAAAACACAAATTTGCGATGCTGCGCTTCACCAGCTTCGAATGCGCCGATTCATATGGCAAAAGCGACTTTTTAGTCCTGGGTGAATATTTCCTATAGTCGCTTTTGCCATATGAATCGGCGCATTCGAAGCTGGTGAAGCGCAGCATCGCAAATTTGTGTTTTTCGAACGCTCTCAAGAAAAGTTGCCCACATGTCATGCAGCAAAGTCTGGCCGAGCAGGTCGCGCGGTTGTCAGATTCTGGGTTTCCCTCGTCGGTTTTGCTTGCAGTGGCTGAATCACTGGGGAATAAGATGAAGAAACTGTCGGCTAAGTCTGCTAGTCCATCGCAAGAGAACAGGAAGAAGATTGAAGTGCTTCCTTACTGCCACAAGACATCGCATGGTCTAAAAAATGTGGCACAAAAATTCGGTGTCACTGCGGTTTTTTCTGCCCCCCGGAAACTATCGGGTTTGTGCTCCCGTACGTCTGGTGGTCCGCAGAAAAAGGGGACCTGTAAAACCAAGCACCAGACGAGGTTCACTTCGTGTGAAGTAGGGGTGGTATATTGCATCCCATTGTCCTGTGGGAAAACCTACATCGGGCAAACCGGAGGGTGCATCAATGAACGTCTGAGGCAGCACCGAACAACGTTCAATTCAGGCACTGGCAGCAATTTAGCCTTGCATGTTAAGGTATGCGAGGGATGTTCTCCTTTGCTTCACCGCACGAGCATTATCGGTCGGGGGAGAACAAGACGAGAGCGTGAAATTCTTGAAGCGTTTCTAATCAGGAAAAACAAGGAAAAGTGTGTCAGCGATCCCTCGGTTTTTATCACGGATAAAGAATATAACTTTCTTTTATCTTAATACAGTTGTTCTCTTCATCCAGAGTGTGCGCTTGCGCAGGGAATCCTTTAAATGTGGTGGTTTTCTTCGAAATAAATCAGTTGCAAGTCCAGCGGTGTGGTGTGTGTACCTCCTTTTCTTGTCCTGCGTCTGTGTTCCGCTGGTTCCACCCTGACAACAGGGAGAACAGGAAGTGGACCTGGAAGAGCCCCAATGTTGAAACTAAAAATGAATTTGGCTTCATACCACGCGCTGAACTTAGCATAGTTCAGGATGTAGACGTCCTCGGAAAAGTTCCTTGTAGGGGCCACAGAATGATAAGGCTTAGAATTATCTTAGGCTTGAAGAGAGAACGGAAGAAGAGAGTGAAGAGGAAGTCCACTAATGAGATAGCGGTAAGAAGGAAACTAGAGGAATTCAGGATATCTCTTCAGAAGAGTCATTCATCTTTAACTGAGAAAACGTTCCTAATGTTCATGCAATTAACGAAAATCTGACAGCTATCATTAAGGAGTGTGCAGTAGAAGTAGGCGGTAGGACAGTTCGACAAGTTACAGGAAAGCTATCTCATAGGACGCAAAATCTGAATAAAAACGCCAGAGCATGAGTGCGTCTAATCCTACACACAGTATAAAACTAGCATGGCTATCGAAGTTCATAAATAATAGCAACGTAGCCCACATAAATATTTTTATTATGAAGGGAATCGAGCATGCTCTAAAAAAGAGGTAGCCTAAAATCTGTGAACAGGAAACAAGGTATACGTAAAAATCGGATGAATGCGTTAAGAGACATGGAGGGCAGTGTCATTAGCAATATGGATAAGATAGTTAAAGAAGCCGAAGAGTTCTACAAAAATGTATGCAGTAGCCAATGTAATCGGAACGTTAATAAGAGTGACAGTGGCGCATCGCAATGCGTCATCCCGCCAGTAAGGAAATACGAACTAAAGAAATCCTTAGGGGCAATATAAAAGGGAAAAACAGCTGTTGAGCATCAGGTAACAGCAAATCTTTCGAAGGACGGAGGGCAGATGGTGCTAGAAAACTAGCCGCCTTCTATACGCAATTCCTTATGACGTCGACCGTACCAGAAGCTTGGAAGAACGCAAACATTATCTTATTTAAAAGAAAAGAGACACGAAGTGCTTGAAGAATTACAGACCAATCAGCTAACTGTCCGTTGCCTACAAGGTATTTACAAAGGTAAATACACTTTAATCAACCGAATGATCATACAGGTTTTCGTAAAGAATATTTCACAGTAGACCTTATTCACTGTATCAATTAGGCTATAGAGAAGTGCGCTGAATTATACCAACCCCTATTATACACTTCATTGATTTTGCGAATGCATTTGAGTCAGTGAGAGCCTCAGCGCTCATACAGGCATTGTCGAGTAAGGGTGTAGAAGTGCCTTATGTTAAAATACTGGACGATATATATAGCAACTGTACAGCTACGATATCTTCCAAAAAGTCAGCGATAAAATTCATATAAGGAAGGGCGTCAGGCAAGCAGACACGATCTCGCCGGTGCTGTTCACTGCCTGTTTAGAGGAGGTATTTTGAAGCCTGAACTGTAAACAGTTGGGGATAAGAGGTAATAGAGTAAACTTAAATAATCTGCGATTCGCTGATGAAATTGCCTTGCTAAATCACTCGTGAGGTGAATTGCACTTCATGATCAATGAGTTAGACTGGCAGAGCAGAACGGTGGGTCGAGAAATTAAGATGCACAAAACCAAAGTAATGTTCAACAGTCTAGCAAGGGAACAGCAGTCCACAATGTCTGACTCGGGCCACCTCGCTTGCGTGTGCTATGAGGGCCCTTTGGAACCCTAGCTCGCAGCTGGTGAGCCGGCTCTCCCATTGCTGCGCACTTGGTGTTGTATGTTTGTAGAATGTCTTGTTTCTCTCGTATTCCCATGTGATATGATATAGTAATGGCCTTGCTCCGCACCACGGGCATACGGCGCAATATTGTGTGGGGAACATCCTGCTTAGTATGTAAAGATTTGGAAAGGAACCCGTCTGCAGTCTATGCCAGCCTGCGGCTTCCTCCTTCGTCAACGTTTTGTGTGGTGGGGGTATTGGAATCTTAGCCCTCTATATATGTTTAGCAGCTCTAAATAACTGTCCTCGCAAGTAATCGGAGGCTCTCCCGGGGGGACTGAGGTGCCCGCTCGGATGGTGAAGCCTCGAGCTAAGCTGTCCGCCCCATCATTGGCCTGATCCCTGCGTGGCTTGGTATCCAGATTATGTTGTGTGTAGGTTGTCCTTCATAGAGCGGTGCTCTACTTAAGATCTTGAGTGCCGTGCTGCTTATTCTACCCCTTATATAGTTTCGGCACGCCTCTTGTGAGTCTGTTAGGATGTTGAGGGATTTTCCTATCCTGTATCCTTCCCCTGCTGCCAGTGCGACAGCTATTTCCTCTGCTTCTGTTATGTCTGATTCCGCTGCCGTGAGACTCGTGTTTAGTTTGCTTTGATTATTAGGAACTACCGCTACTGCGTGTTTACTGTGTTCTTTTGGATAGAGGGAAGCATCTGTGTAGACTGTGTTTTTTCTCTGCTCCATCGTTTTTTCTTAGAATTCTGCCCTAGCCTGTCTCTTACTGCTATGGAGATTGGGGTCCATATTGCGGGGGACAGGTTGTATGCGTAGTTTCTTCCTTAGCAGGTCCGGTATTATTGCCCTACTACTTTGCGGTTTTTCTATTTCCCAACCCAGCTTTGTCAGGAGCGCCCTTCCTGTTGTTGTGTTACTGAGCCTTCGCGCTTGTGCCTTGAGCTGGCATTCTTTTAGTTCTTCAAACGTGTTGCTGATTCCCAGCTGCATCAGCTTGTAATTGGCTGTGTTTCTTGGGAGATGAAGGGCTGTTTTGTATGCTTTCCGAAGGATTGCTTCGGCTTGTTCTGTTTCGGCTTTGATGGTTACATGGTACGGCAGGGAGTATGTGACCCGGCTGACCACGAGACTGTTGACCAGCCTGAGGGTATCTTCCTCTTTCCCCATGTAGAAATTCGCCGAACTCAACAGCAGGAAGGAAGCGCGAGCACAACAATGGGCTGGAGGTACATGCTCTGGGTAATACCGTGGCGGATTTTTCAATTATTAGTCAAACACTGGCTGACAGGCTGCGCAAAGTATAAATCGAATGGATTGGGCCAGTAATTAGAAGTGCTGGGGATCAGCTACTGGCACCGACTGGGAAGTGCTATGCCCGGATAGGAATAGGAAACTCTGTGTTCGTTCGCAGCTCCATTATTCTCCCTGACTGCTGCGAATACCTCATTTTGGGCATGGACTTTCTGCGCCTTCATGGGGCTGTAATAAGCTTTCGGGACAACGTCGTTGCCTTCACCAAAAATCATGAAGACCTTGGTTATGCGGAAGTACCACTGATGCCCTTACACGTAACAATGAGGCGGTGACATTACCTCTGCTATCATGCTTTCTTTTTGAAGTGAAGTTCGACGTCGCGCATAACGGTGATGGCGTCGCCGAACGGGCAGTCACCCTTGTACTCAGCCTAGGTGTTTCTATAGTTCGAGGGCTAGTCAGTTTGGTCAATGAGCACACCGAAGTGCTGCTGACAAACTTCAGTGACGAGCGTCAGCAAATTCCGAAATTCACAACTTTGTATTTTTCGACAGCCTCCCAAGTGGCAGGACTGTTTTATGCTGCAACAGGAAGGATCAGTGAGCGAGGAGCCCGCACTCGACGTCGATGTGAGCCAAAATTTGTCGTCTTCAGAACAGGAACGTCTTTTGGATCTCATAGCTCACTTTCGAGACTGTTTTGCTTCAGAATCGGGGGTCGGCTAAACGCCTTTGACCAAACATAGAATTATCACTGATGACGCGATTCCCCGATTCGACAAAATCCTTACTGTGTGGCTGCGAAAGAGCGCCTAGCCGTTTAGTGTCACGTGGCCGAAATGCTTAGAGACGACATTATCCAGCCGTCACAGAGTCCCTGGGCTTCGTTCGTGGTACTTGTTAAAAAAAAGGACGGCAGCTTACGATTAGGCATTGACTACCGCAAGCTCAACAAAGTGATCAAAAAAGACGTGTACCCTCTCCCTCGCATTGATGATTCCCTTGATAGGCTACGAAATGCACGTTAACTTCTCATCAATGGATTTGAAAAGTGGATATTGGCAAACTGACGTAGATGAGAGAGATCGATAGAAGACAGCATTCGTCACTCCCGACGGATTGTATGAGTTTAAGGTTCTTCCATTCGGTTTATGCTCGGAACCAGCAACATTTCAGAGGCTGATGGACACTGTGCTCTCAGGACTCAAGTGGCAAACATGCCCGGTGTATCTTGACCACTTGATCGTGTTTTCGGCCACCTTCGAGGAGCATCTACGCCGCTTTCTAGCTATCTTTCAGGCCATACGATCTGCGGGTCTCACTATAAAACCAGAGAAATACCACTTCGGTTACGAGGAGCTGCAATTTTTAGGACACGTCGTTAGCCAAGAATGTGTCCGGCCTGATCCCGAAAAGCTCTCCGCAGTCGCCAAGTTCCCTACACCTACGGACAAAAAGAAGATGCGGCGCTTCCTGGGGCTTTGCAGCCTATTACCGTCGATTTATTGCTGGCTTCTCACGAATCGCTTGGCCATTAACTTCAGTAACGCATTGACAACGCTGTCGTTCGCTGGGGTAAAGAAGAGCAGCAAGCTTTTAATGAACTCCGGAGACGTCTACAGACGCCACCTCTCCTGGCGCACTTTGATGAAGGCGCCCCAACTCTGCTTCATACCGATGCGAGCAATGTGGGTTTAGGTGCTGCATTAGTGTAGCGCCAGGATGGTGTAGAAAAAGTGATTGCTTAGCCAGCAGGACCCTGTCTAAAGCAGAAGCGAACTATTCGACAACAGAAAAAGGATACCTTGCAGTGGTATGGGCGGTTATGAAATTCCGCCCTTACTTTTACGCTCGCCCCTTTCAAGTCATTAGCGACCATCACTCTCTCCGTTGGCTGATGAACTTGAAGGACCCTTCAGGTAGACTCGTGCGTTGGAGCCTTCGGTTGCAAGAGTTCCACATGACGATTATGTACAAATCCGGAAAGAAGCAAGCGGATGCTGACTGCCTTTCGCGAGCACCGATCCAACTCTCCACCATGACTGGTGAAGACACTGCTTTTTTAGGAGTCATCGATGGCGCAACTCCTTCCCAACAGCAGAGAGGACCAGGAATTGTTTCCTCTTATTGATTTCTTGGAGAAGCGAACTACGGCTGTGTCTAAGATTTTTGCACGCAGCCTCTCTTCTTTCTTTCTTCGCGGCTAGGTAATTTACAAGAAGAACTTCCGTCCTGGGAGAAACAGTCATCTACTCGTCGTCCCAACAGGTCCCCGCGCGGATGTCTTGCAAGCCTGCCACGACAAGCCAACCGCCGGCCATTTAGGCTATACCCACACGTTAGAGTGAGCATAACGCGGATACTACTGTCCGAAACTGCCGGCGACAGTTAAGCACTATGTGCGAACGTGTGTAGACTGCCAGCGTCGTAAACCACCTCCTGAAAGACCAGCCTGCCCACTCCACCCTCTTGAAGTGCCAAACACACCTTTCAAGCAAATTGGCATGGACCTCCTCAGACCATTTCCGACGTCTACTGCCGGGAATGAATAGATAATTGTCGCCACTGATTATCTAACTCACTACGCGGAGACAAAGGCTCTGCCCAGGGGTACCGCCGCCGAAGCAGCTCGGTTCTTCGTTGTGAACGTTGTCCTCAGACATGGCGCACCAGCACTCATTATAACTGACCGAGGAATTCCATTTACGGCCGAGCTTTTGGAAACCGTTCTCCGTCTCAGCAGTACCAGTCATCGTAAAACGACGGCCTGTCACCCTCAAACCAATGGATTGACGGAACGCCTCAATAAGACCATCGCATACCTGCTCTGAATGTACGTCGACGTGGACTACAAGAATTGGAACAAAATTCTTCCCTACGTCACGTTCGCCTACAATATGGCACAAAAAGACACCACTCGAATGACGCCTTTCAGCTTTCTTCATGGGCGACCAGTGACAACTACGCTGGATGCCAGGTTGCTCCCGAATGCTGACGGCGAAGATGTCGATCAGGACACCGAGGAATTCGCACAGCGCGTAGAGGATTCTCGCCAACTAGCGTTTCTGCGCATCAGAACTCAACAGGAGTATGATGCACGACGCTACAATCTTCGCCACAGATATGTCATATATGAAGCTGGCGACAAGGTGTGGCTCTGGACCCCTATTCGCCGCCGTGGGCTCTCCTTAATACTACTACGGCGATATTTCGGGCCGTATGTTGTGCTGAGAAGTTTAGCCGACGTAACGTATGAGGGGGTGCCAGTCGGGTTATCGACATCCAAGAAACGCCAGCAACAAGTCGACGTCGTCCATGTTGTAAGTATGAAGCCATACTACACGGACCGATCTTGACCTCCTACTTCCATTTCTTATCAAGACGACGCTTCCTGAGGAGGGTGAAAACGCCGCATGCAAGAAGGCGCAATTTTTTAAACATCTTGCTTTCATCTAAATGGCATTAAATTGCTGACACAAGAGGGTATATATTTAATACAGTATCGGTGATAATTACAACTCTAATATTGCTCGTTGTATGCGGAGGTATGAAAACAAATCAGGTTCTAAACGATGCACAAACCGCGCAGATAATTTCAGAAATCAAATTGAAAAAGAATATTTTTTGGGGGGGGAAACGAAATGGAGCAATGTGAGTTGGGCGTCATTTACTTTTCTAAAACCAACTTTCATTTTCCTTCGCTTACGGCGCGGTGCGGGTGTCCGCCGAGATTTGTGAGAAAAGCGTGCTTTCCTCCATAAAATGAACCTTCTTTACGGCACGAATCAGGTGTCCACCGAGATATGCGAGACAGGCGTCATTTCCTTTCCTTAAAATCAACTTTATCTCACTTTCCGTCCCTCACGGAGTGATTCGGTTGTCCAGCGAGATATGAGACAGGCGAAATGTCTTTTCCTTTGAACCAATTTTCATTTCATTTCAAATCCCTTACGGGCGCTCCACCTGGTGGCCACACAGGCCCCACGTGCCCTGAACACACCTGTGGCAATCAAGTTCTCTCTCTCTCTCTCTCTTATGGGCGCGGTTCAGGTGTCCACCGAGATATGTGAGACGCGTCATTTCATTTACATGTAGCCACATTCAAGGTCAAACTTGCGGCTCCGCTGACTTTTGATAAACTTTCGTAGTGAAGCGTTTTGCTTCAAAAATGAGTTGGTTAATGAAAAGATAGGCGCGGCGCAGAACCGCGATGACGCACCGAAGCGATGACGCTGGTTTCAGCAAAATATATCCCGAGTGTAGATGAAATCCCACGGATGTCACAGGGTGACCTCAACGTGCTGGCAGCATTCCAAGAATACGTTCACCAAAATTTTGAGCATGCGGTCCTCGTACAGCATTCTCGCTAATACCACAGCATTTTTTTTTTCATATAGCATACAGATTTTAGTCAAGATAGAGGCGAACTTGCGACAGTGGTTGGGACCAGTGACACCTGCGTCTTCAATTGCATGCTTTCTCAGACTTGCGACGAGTTCGGAAAGATGACACATGCACCTTCAATTGCATGCATGAAGGCGCGGTTCAGGTGTCCACCGAGATTCTGAGATCTGAATGCTCCTCGAAATACATGCGTTCGCATTTTCTTCTCGAGACTGCACAGCTCAGTACAAATGCGCTAATACTGATGCTACTAGCAAGGGTGATGGCAGAACAAATATCTTGGCAAAAATAGATTCGTTGCAAGGCGACAGCGCAAATTTTGTCTTGTGGTGTCAAATGACGACACCAGGGAGGAGAGGATTCACTGCACAAGTAGAATAATGATCCCTTATTGTAAAAATTGTCAGGTTATAACAATATATTTCAATTTTTTGTTGGTTTTGTAGAAACGCAGAATCGTGAACGCTAACGATGCATTCTGGGAGGCTGGTGTCCCAAATAAACGAACTGGAATTGGCGATAATTTTCGGAGTGGGTTGAAATCTACGCTAGGTTATAGTTTGCCCTAGGTAAGATTAGCCATGCTTTTCCCTTTCGAGTGTTTGCATTTGAAAACGTTAATTCTGTATTGTGTGGCAATTTTTCTCACTTCGCAAGTAGCCAATTCCTAAAAGAAAGACCATATACTAGTTGTATTTTTATTCATATGTTTATTTCTATGCCTAGCTTGAGTGATCCGCCAGCATGGCACTTCTGGCAACATTGGGGCGAAGATATTGTGATGAGCGATAGCCACAAGATAGTGTGTGGCAAGTCATACTAATGATGATGTACATATGCTATTCCTAGCGTGAGCTGTTGTACGAAATCAATCCCACCAGGGCACAAATTGTAGCAATTGTACACGCTTCTTTACCCAAAATTTCTGCAGGTGGCAGCTTTCCAACCAGACATAGACAAATGCATTGCGAACGCAGCCACCGACGACATCAAGGTAAGCTTTAAGCCTGTGCGGCAATGTAGAATGCATGATGGGTGGTGTTTGGGTCAAGGGTGATTATTATCTCGGCAAGCCTTTTACACAGGCCGCCGTTTAACCTCTGTCGATGACAAAAAGCTCAATTAACCTGGTTGGTGTTCTGTAAAATTAAGTAGTTTTAGAATTTAAGTCAAGCACACTGCAACTTCAGAGCAGCAAAGCTACGGGCAAATCAAGCTGGCTCATAAGAAGGCCACTATTGGCCCCAGCAACCATTCTAAACCTCAGCGACTAAGGCTGAAGCAAGCCTCGACGCTATCCTGTCAAACTCTCCGTCCTCGATGTTATTATATTTATTGCCGTAGTCTTGTCGGCAAACCACAAAGAGTGTGCCAAGCTTTACATGCGCAGAAGCTCTTTAAAACGCAGTTTGTATTGCTTCTGGACAACAAAATGCTCCTATAAATTATCTTTTTGAAGAAAAAACTTAGAATGGCGTACATGAAACCGTGCTCATGCCTTCAAAAAGATGTACTGCTGGGTATGGACGCGAACCATTCTTGTAAAGGCATCGTTGCTGAAGGAAATAGGCCCGCACTTACTGTGTAGGCCACAGTGATGGAAAAAATTGGCGGTGGTTCAGCTCCGCTTAAACCTGTAGTGACGGGATAGCTACAGCTGGCAGATTGGAACTTGGTCACGTGACGAACCACGTAATAAGCCACTTCGCTACGTCGGCGGCAGCTGCTCCGCACCACGTGACCAACCACGTGACAGCGTGGCGGCGCAGCCACAGGGTGGCGGTGCCGCCACGCTCAAGGCTCGAAATGCTACCGGAACGTAGCTATCACTACAAAACGAAGCCTATGCCACTGGCGTCAGGTCCTCGCACAGTATCTTTTTCTTTGTTTCATACACTAGGCAATCCGTCATAACTAGCTTGACGCGCTCAATTCTGAGCGCTACAGCGATCGCGAAATATGAAGTTTTACGATGGCAGCTCCGTAGGCAAGCCACTCGTAATCCTGGTGCAAAAATAGGCGATTATGCCGGGCTTCCGAGCTGGCATTATGACCTCGTCTGTAAGCTCCTCGAAGTCCGGTGTTTTCACTTAACCCTGGGATTGCACATAGGGCAGAAGTTGTAAATGCGGATAATGAATCGGGATTCGTAAAGATCTGAGATTACCGCAAGACCTCGCACGTGAGGTTTACCAAAATAGCGACACGTCATTGCATTGGGAGAATAATATAACACAAGGTGAAAAAACGTCTTGTATGAGCTGGTGTACACACTTCCAATTTTTTTATCCTGAACGTGCGAGCCTCGACTGCCCGGCGCTGCTGCTCCGGAAGAAGGAGAGAAAAAAGCGTTAGAGGGCAAGGGCACTACCACAGTTCGCTTTTCTCGAGTAATCTTCGTCTGCTATAGCCTGTTCTGATTCGTGCGAAGCAACCCCTACCCATCATCGGCTCTTATGCACTGGAGCCCTCAGCTGGTGCGACGGATTGTTATTCGCTACTTGTATTGCGGGTGAAATATAAAAACATCTTGAGAAAACGAAGCAGCACGAAAAAATGGGGACGAAAAAGACACACATACGACAGGACGAATGCAGCATTCGTCCTGTCGTATGTGTGTCTTTTTCGTCCCCGTTTTTTCGTGCTGCTTCGTTTTCTCAAGATGGATGATTACCAACTGGCCCAAACTTCGGTGCTTTTGCGAAATATAAAAAGTACGCGCATTTGCGATAAACAGACTAGCATGCTAAAGAAACCGGTTGCAAGCGTTACTTACGGAAAGCTGACAAAAAAGCCACTCGATGTTGCCGCGCGAAACTTGTTAAAGCAAATGCTCTCGAGACGCAAGTCTGAAATTCAGCCGGGGCCTAGAGCCGTGCCTGGAACGCGATGCGCTTGCACCAATCCAGAGCCACAAACATGCTAAAGACAGAACAGGAAACAAAGGCTCTCAAAACTCGGCCACGAAAGTAGCTTCGCACGAAAGAGAACAGCCAAGCAGGCGGCGCCAGCTACAGCGTACAGCGGCATGGTCTGCGCACATGCTCGTTCCCTCTCCCGAATTCCGCTCTGCTTCGCCTCGGCGCTGCTGCACCGGACAGTGGACTCTCGCGCGTTCAGGTTGAAAAATGGGAAGGGTATACATTGACTAACGTATAGACAATAAGACTTAAGTTCGGCTGGGCAATGCGTCCATTATTGGAAGGGGTTTAATAGGTTCTTCGTTCCGAGAAGGAAGTACAGGTGGGAGAACAGAGTGTGATGATTGAAGGGCGGTCAGATGCGGAATGCTAACTTGTACAGGCATGGAGACTGCGACGAATGACGTCAGGAAAAGACTGGAATATTAAACATGATAACATTGGGGATTACGTGATAGGCCAGATCATCAGAATCAAATCTGAGTTTGTCGGAGGGGTAGTGAGATGGCGAATGTACCTTGAAAAGGCTGTTTTGGTAGGCACGGGAGATTGACAGGCTTAAAAAGAGGAATTCGTGTTCACTAAAACAGCGATAATCATATCTAGCAGGACGGCAGAATGAAATACAAGAGAAATTAAAGAAAGACAGAAACAAAATAAAGAGAGCAAGAATGAAATGATTTGTATTGGAGCAAAATTTCTTTGTGCCTGCAGTTGGGCGCTCGCGCGCCCCGACGAGGGCCTACGTCGTCTACGAGGTTGCCGTTACTCGGCACGGGTCTCTGCTCGCCGTTGCCGGCTCGCTGGGTCCCTGCCTTTCGAGCGCCCCGAGGACCTGCTGCACGGCCCATAGCTGTTGGTCTGGGTCGTTGCTCTTCGCGGCTGCCTCCAGCCGCGGCGGGATTGTTCTTGATCTTGCTTCCTTTGGATTTTTAATGCAGACCCACAAGATGTGCGTGTGATCTGCCGTCTCCCTCCGGCAGACTCTACACGTATCGGTCGGGTAGGTCTCGGGGTACATGCGATGCATCAGTCCCGGGCTCGGTAGCGATCCGGTCTGGAGCTGTCTCAGTAGTACCGCCTCCGCTCGACTCAGCCTCGGGTGCGGGGGTGGGAGAGTCCTGCGAGCCAGGCGGTAGGCCTTCGTGATTTCGCTGTTGTCCGTCATGCGGTCCTTGGCTCCGAACCACGTCGGACGGTGTGTTGCCGGGGCGCGGTTGGTTAGCGCTCGCGCCGTTGCGTGTGCCGTCTCATTGTGGTTCTCACTGCGTTCCGACGCGTCGCCCGCGAGCGCCGGAAACCACCACTTGATTCTTACTCTTGCAGTTTGGTCGCTTGTAGTAAGCGCTCGGCCTCCCTGCAGACTTGGCCTTTGGCGAAGTTTTGCACCGCCTGTCTCGAGTCACTCAGCACCGTGTAGCAGTCTGCGTCGGCGATGGCCAGGGCCATGGCCACCTCCTCTGCTTGTTCCGCTCCGGCGCTTTTCACGCTCGCTGCCGTCCTCGTGGCGCCGGTCGACGCCTCTATGACGACCGCTGCGAAGGCGCTCCGTTGGTATTAGGCCGCGTCCACGTACCGCGCGTGCTCGTCGTTGGCGTGCAGGTCGATGAGAGCCTTGGCCCTCGCCGCTCTTCTTCCCTTGTTAAACTCGGGGTTCATGTTCTTGAGTATGGGGTCGATTCTGGTCTGGCGTCGGACCTCTTCGGGGACGGGGAGTTTCATCTCCGCCTCGTTCGAGTGTCCTATTCCCAGGTCGTCCATTATCTTCCTGCCGGCTTTGGTCGTGGACAGCCACGCCAGTTGAGAGGTTCGTTGCGCTTCGGCTATTTCTTCGAGGGTGTTGTGCATCCCGAGTTGTAGGAGGCGAGTCGTGCTCGTGGACTCGAACAGGCCCAGCGCCGTCTTGTACGCTCTTCTGATGATTACATTGATTTTGTTGCGTTCGTGTTGCAGCCATCTGTGTTAGGCTGCAACGTACGCGACGTGGCTGATGATGGATTGAACGAGCCTGATTAGGCTCTCCTCTCTCATGCCAGCCTTCCGGGAAGTGACTCTAGAGGAGTCGCATAGCGTTGGCCGCTTTTGCCGTGAGACTGGCGATGGTTTCGTCGTTTCTTCCATGCTTTCCGATGACCATGCCTAGGATCCTGATTTTGCTGACCTCGGGGATCACGTTGCTGGATTTGGTTACGATTCTCATTTATTCGCATTCGTGTTGTCTGGTCTTGCCTCTTGTTCGTAGGTGGGAGTATGAGGAATCCGATTTTCTCGGCGAACATCTCAGTCCGGTGCCTTCCAGCTAGTCTTCTATCGCGTCCACGGTGTCTTGCAGCACGCCCTCAATCTGGGCGTCTCTGCCGCCGGTCACCCAAAGTGTGATATCCTCCGCGTAGATAGTGTGCCTGACGTCTTCGATGTCCGCGAGCTTCTCGGCCACACCGATCATTACCAGGTTGAACAGCGTCGGCGAAATGACCGATCCCTGCGGTGTGCCGGTGCTCCCGAGCTTCTTCTCTTGCGTTTGTAGGTCGCCTGCTCGTAACTCGGTGGTACTGTCCGTGAGGAAGTCCTTGATGTAGTTGTAGGATCTTTCGCCCATGTTAAGCTTAGAGACTTGGGACAGAATCGCCGAGTGTTTCACATTATCGAAGGCGCTCTTTAGGTCGAGCCCCAGGCTTGCCTTGTTGTCGCGGGTGCTGCCGCCATCGTCTACGATTTCGTATTTGAGCTGCAGCATCGCGTCCTGCGTGCTTAGGTGCTGTCTGAAGCCGATCACCGTGGCCGGGTACAGCCCTTCTCGTTCCAGGTAGTCTTGCCACCTGTTGAGCAGGACGTGCTCCAGCACCTTGCCCACGCAGGACGCGAGCGAGATGGGCCGGAGGTTGTGCGTGTCCGGTGGCTTCCCCGGCTTGGGTATCAGGATAGTCTTGACTGTCTTCCACTGCTTTGGTAGCGCGGCCGCTCTCCAGCACTTGTTGAAGTATTTTGCGAGGTTCTGAATCGAGCCGTCGTCGAGGTTCTTGAGTGCCTTGTTCGTGACGAGGTCCGGAACAGCTGCCGACCGGCTGTTGAGGTCGTATAGGGCCGCGCGGACCTCCTCGACGTCGATTTCAGGATCGAGCTTCGCGTTGGGTAGGCCGCCGTACGGCGCGTTTTGTTCGGTGGGTGTAGTGGGCAGGTATTTGTCATTGATGCGCCTGGTGACTTCGTCGGCGCCGATTACCGAGACCGCCCGATGTATGAGCTTGGCGAGTCTGTCCCTTTGGTGCGACTTGGTCTTGGTTTCGTCGAGCAGGTGCCGCAGCAGGTTCCACATCTCCCCGCTATGCATCTCGATTCACTGTTGCGTGCATAGCGCGCGGCAGTGCTCCTGGATCGCTCGGTTGACCTCCGCCACCTTCTTTCTGAGTCTGCGGTTAAGCCGTTGTTTTTTCTAACGACTGAGTATCGACTGCTTGGCTTCGATGAGATGCGCTAGCCGGCTGTCTACTTTATCAATCACCGCGTCCGTATCAATTTCTTTGGTCGCGTCGCGTACGCTCTTGGTGAGTTCGGGCGTCCACGACTCTGTCTTTGATCTCGTCGTCAGCGTCTGTCTTCTGGCTTCTGGCGTCTCGGAAGGCATCCCAGTCTATCCATCTGTGTGTTTTGATGCTGGTGTCGTTGTGTTCCGGTATGCTGATTTCTACGATGGTGTGGTCGCTGCCGAGGTCAGTTCCCGTGTTTCTACAGGTGATCGCGCCCCGGACGTCATTCTTGACGAACGTGAGGTCCGGAGTCGTGTCCCGGGACTCAGAGTTACCGATTCTCGTCGGATGCGTCGGGTCCGTGATGAGGGTGAAGTCGAGTTTCATGGCGTCTTGGTACAGGTCGCGGCCCTTTGCTGTGTACTTGTTGAGCCCCAGGCTGGGTACATAGTGTTGAAGTCGCCGCTGACGATCAGCGTGTTGCGGCCTGCTGCGGTGCTGGCCCTGTGCAGTATTGTTTTGAATCTGTTTTCTCTGCGATGGGTTGCTGTAGATGTTGAGCAGAAATATGCTTCCTTTTCTCTTCTTGCCCGGGATGATTTCGGTGAGTGTGTGCTCGATCTTGATATTGCTTTGCAGCTCGTGCTCAACGAATTTGAGTCCCTTTCTGACCAGGGTGCACAGGGCTCTCCGGTCGGGCTGGCCCTTGTGCACTCTGTAGCCGGGGAGGGAAGGTGCGTCGGTGAGTGTTTCTTGTAATAGAATCACGTCTGGCTTGCGCGCGGCATGTGCGATGTGCTGTTGGATGACTGCCTTCTTCCTTCCGAGGCCGCGACAGTTCCACTGCCACGCTGTTAAGCCTGCTGCTGTTGTTGCATTGGCGGCCATGATTGCGTTGGTGTGTTCGTGGTTCTCTGGTTGGGTGGATGTTGCGCGAAGAGGGGCGCAAACGTCGGGTGGCTCACAATCGGCTGTAGGGTCCTTTCGATATAGGCGAATCTGTTCGTGTTCTCGGCTTGGTAGGTCTCTATTGTTTGTTTCATTGCTGTCACCGCTGCGATGTTCGCCGTGATTGATTGTTCGAGTCTGGTGAATCTCGCTTCGAATTTGGCCTCGGGGTTGTCGATTCGATCGTTTTCTGTTTGCTTGCGCGTGGCCTCGACGGCTCTCTTCTTCAGTGCCGGTTCCTCTACGGCTGTCTCCTGGGTGTTCATGATTGTTTCGTCGGTCTTGCTTGTGCTTGGCGTGGGTCTCTGTAGAGGCTCGTGGTTGCATAGCAGCAACTTACGGATCTTGGCGATCTCTCTCGTGAGGCTGTTGATGGTCGTTCGCAACGCCTAGTTGTCTTGTCTTAAGGTCTCGTTGGCTTCTCGCACCTTGTTTATATCGTCTTTCTTCGTGGCTTCGGTGATTTTCTGCACATTACTTATATTGTTTCCTTTAGCTGCGTCGACCCAGCTGACTCGCTCACGTGATGGTGACCTTTTCCTACTGAGGCTTCTCTTGCAGCAGCTGCTGTCTCTGGATTTTGGCGCGCGGTTCTCTGATGGAGTCCTTGACTTTCACGCAGCTGGCGGCTTGTCGAGTGACGGGAAATCACTCTCCGATAGCAGCTTGCGTTCGGCCAGTCGGCGCTCCCATTGTCGCTTGCGCACTACGTAGGGGATCTTGTATTTCGCCTTGCACGTTCGGTCTCCGGTCATTTTGGGGTACAGCGATGGTCATCTTTGGGGTTGGCGAGTCCACAGGCCAGGCACGTCTTGATTGAGGGGGTCGGGCACACGTCCTTTCGGTGTCCCACTCTGCCGTACTGCTGGCAAACGTCGATCTGTTTTCTGTAGAGGCGGCACGGTATCAGGGTGACTCTGTATCCGACAAAGTTCGGTACCTTGGGTCCCTGGAACACCACAATCGCGGTGGTCGTGCTGCCGATCCTCTTTGCGCCCACTGCTAGCTGGTTTCTCTCGTTGACGAAGTTCCTATCTAGCTCGGCGGTGCTCGCGTCGATGGGGATGCCTCTGATGACGCCCTTTACGGTGTCGTGAGGAGCCGTGCGTTATGCGCTGACCTCGTAGGGTTTGCCTTGAATATAGATTTCCTAGATGTTAGCGTACCTTGCCGCGTTGTCTTCATTCGATGTACTGACGACCATGATGTTCTGTTGCGTGTTGGGGCAGATAGTGTTTGCGGCGCTTTCCTCGCTCGTGACCTTGCGCGGCAAGTATGGACGCAGCGACGGTGGTGGTGCCAGTCTTTACGATGTCCAGTCCCCCTCTGGGTCTGACGACTATCTTGCTCTCTTCCAGTTGCATGGCTGGCATGCGTGCTGCCTTGATGGCCGAGGCTCTGACGTTCTTGTTGAATTTCGATTTCGGGATTGTTTGACTCCCGCCGGGTCCGTCGGGCTTGCCGCTGTCGGGGGTTCGCTGGCGCAGCCTCGACATGCGTTCCCCCGCGAGCGTCCACCCGGTGTCGCTGTGGTATTCCTCTGGTGATATCTCTTTTCCTTGAACTTGAACGCACATCTGGTTGTCCACGATCATTGTTGTCGTAGCGGACGCCTCCATCTCGGAGCTGACGAGCGGCCGCCGCCGAGGAGTACGGCAGGCGGCGACCGGTGCGACGGTGTTGGGCCTAGCGTCCGTGGGACAAGCCTAGGCCTAGCACTCCTTCACACGGCGGCGGTAGAAAAAGTCACAAAATTTGGCAAAGAAAAACGCACCTCTAGGGTCAGCTGGTATCGGTCGATGCCGCTCGCCTTCACGGACACATTGGTGCAAGGAAAACTTTGTTTCGAGGTAATTAGCACTGCGTAATTGGTTAGCAATGACAGAAGCGATGTGCACACGTCTGCTCACCTCGGCGATCGCAGCGCCGCCAAATGAAATGAAAAAAATAGGGGAAAAGGAGTTGGTGCTGGAGCCAAGGGTCACTGAGAAATGATAGCAAAAGCGGTCGAACGGAAGATAAATGTATAACAGAATATTTAACATGAAAATATTTAAAGAAAACAGAATGTAACTAAGAAAAAGAAACAAAGAATAAAGCGAATACAGAAAAAGAAAAAAACAAAGAAATTGGTGGCTGACCAATTGGGAAGGTCACCGCACTCTAGTTTTCCTCTAGTGGTGTTGTGGTTTTCGAATTTGCGACCACCTTGAATAATATGCTCTTCAAAGGATCTTGGAAGGTGCGTTCCTGTCTCTGCATGATGGCCATTCAGTATCGAGTTCTCTGATTCTTCTCTTTCTCTCTACGTCATATTCGTTCTGGCAGAAGGAGCACTGAAGCATGCAAATAACCCATGTCAACGCGCATTTAAAGATATTTGTTAGATTGAACATGAAGATGATTCCCGTGCTTCCAATCGTAATGTCGATTTTTTAATGTCGGAAGGTCTTACATCTGTTTGCAGAGCTTTCACTTTAATACCTGCTTAATACGAGCGCACACATGACTCTGATAACTTGATTCGTAAAGGACATTTATTATTAAAAAAATACACGTACGAAAAATCGTGGATATTTGCAATATTTTATAATATACATAAGATAAAACACGGTTCTTCTGCTCTAAAGTAAAGTCAGCAACTGCGAGCGAATTGCATTTGTCAAACCTTTTTCCACATGCATGCGAACTGCGCCCAGAGATTGAGGCAATTAAAAAAGTTATTTTCGTGCTAGTTTTTGATCATTTGAGGACAATGAAAAGGACGTAAATGTAAGCTAGGGTTAAAGTGTATGCCTTACTGTGCGAACTGTGCCTGCAATTAAAACGAGGGCCATAAGTCATGCGATGGCAATGAGTTACTATATTTTCTATAGTAACTTCTGCTTCCTATTAGAAGAGGAACTATTTTGTCCACAAAGTGACACTCTCCTTATTTTCGTTTTTACATTTTATTACATAGAAGCAGTTTGAATAGCACGGGCGAAAAAGAAAGGCGAGAAGGAGGGGTGGGCGGAAAGCAGCGCTCAGAACTTTTCGGGGATGTTCTGAGACCGAAACTCCCCTGGCTAAACCCCTGCTACTTATTAAACTTGATGTCGCTGCTTTGTACAACATATTCGCAGTAATAAAATATCAGCGGCCTTTCTAACGGCCTAATTAGGAACACGCGACAACATAAAGATGCAGCGTAACTCTCACTACTAAAATGATTTCTCCGGATTAACCGTTATCACTTAGATCCCTCGCATTACCTTTAAGTATGTGGAACAACAATGGGCAATTCCGAGTTCACCGGTCTTTGCATATATAATAATAGAACTGGCCGCCTCGTGTTTTCCCTCTTCCTATAGATCTTACTTTCTGGCGTTACCTACCACCATAATTCAGAGTTACATAGGCACTTCCATTATGTAGGAACATGTGTCTGAGGAACTAATCGCGTTTGTCTAAACATAATTCATTTAGTTCTTGAATTCTGTTCACCTGTCAGCAGTCATGAACGCGTCAATTTCCTCGACGCGAATTTGTTTAGAAAATCAACATCTTAAAACTACATTTTACGGGAAACCTTAGATCGACAACAATGCTTAGGTTCCTGGAGTCATCATCAGACACACTTCGTAAAGTATAAAGGAAGGACAGGTAGCACTTCTATAGCACTCACTATACCATCTATTTAGCATCTTTAGCATCTATTTAGAAAAATCCAACACTTTACAAAGCCGTATATTAAAGAAAACCTGTACCCTTACTACCCGTTTATGGCTTTTCCTCATGCATGTGAACCTGCGCTGAGACGCAGAGGCACATACTTATGAGCAGACAGCCAGGAGCTAACTTAGAGCGTCCTGCTGCATTCATAACGAGATACTCGAGTCCACTTCCTAATCAACAATATTCTGTGGAACTATATTCTAACGCTACTAGCAAAGACAGTATCGTAGAAATAGTTCCAGAGGCATAAAGGCTGTCGATCAGAAGAAACACAAACCTCACGGACACCTAGGCACCCACTAGGCTGCATAAGCATCCCTGTCCCGATATCGCGGGCGGCTCGATGGTTGGTTGGTGCCGAAATGATAATCAGGCCAACCTGCGCACCCCGGGTTCGAATCCGACCGCGGCGGCTGCGTTTTTATGGAGGAGAAACGCTAAGGGGCCCGTGTGCTGTGCGATGTCAGTGCAGGTTAAAGATCCCCAGGTGGTCGAATTTATTCCGGAGCCCTCCACTACGGCACCTCTTCTTCCTTTCTTCTTTCACTCCCTCATTTATCCCTTCCGTTACGGCGCGGTTCAGGTGTCCAACGATATTTGAGACAGATACTGCGCCATTTCCTTTCCCCAGAAACCAATTATTATTATTTATTAACCTGCGCACCACTGAGCTCTGCGTAAGTTTGGAGGGAGAGGAGCGACAAACCACTCACCCCGCGTGCAAAAGATGAAATTCGACTACTGACCTGCGATACGGGCCACGCCTAATTAGCCGTTGACCGGAGGCATGAGGCGTACACAAGTTGCGTAACAAATGGCTTTACTTAAGGAAGGAACAATAACAAAATGTTGCACAACTAAATCCAAAGAAGTAACATACGTACACAGTAGCGACGGAATTAACAGGCACAAAATCAGTGGCAAGGCCGGGTCGCAGGGGGCGTCGGGCTGCGGTTGCTCGTCGCGAGGCTGATGGGGTCCTGCGGATACGGGTGAACTTGTGCTTTGCGTTTTCGGGTACGCCGTTGCCGCGCTCTACGCGTCAGACCACCGCTGACCACATTCCTGGCTGACTTCACTCACGACCGCACGCACCGAAATCTCCAGACCAACTGCCAGCTAACGATTTTCTCGCCGCCGCGTTCCCGTGAGAAACAAACACAAAAAAAACATTCTGGCTCCACGTACAGACAAGAGGCGAATTTTGAAATGAGTAAAAAACACAAATAAAAGCTCAAAGAGCAAGGCAAAAAAGCCCTATCCAAACGAGGGGAGTCGGAGGGGGTCAAGAAGGGTGCTGGGGCGTTCAACACGCCCCAGCATATTTCCCCAACGGGCAAGCGCTCTCTACCTACACGGCGAAAATGCTAGGAGAGGGCGGAGTGGCTTTTAGTGACCCCTCCAGAGTGGCGATGAGTCAACCGTCCCCAATCAGAGGGGAGGGGCAAAGTCGTCGCCAAGTCGGCGCCACCGCACCGCGACATGTTTCGGATAAACAGTGGCCCCTTGGCTACCACTGCCACAAAGCGAAAGACGGACAGGGCAGGCATGAACTTTGTGACAAGCGACCCATGAATGTAAGCTGGTACGTTTTACCCAGATGTTAGGCCTAGAAACATCTACACAGCGACAGGTCATAAGCACAGATATCGACTTCAACTTTGACGTATTGACTTCCTTTAGCAGGATGTCTTCTAAAGTCATCTACATGATTTAATGCTCCACATGCTTCAATGCTCCTGCTGTCTGATACAATATACCAGAAAGATCTGAAAATCGAATTGATATTATATTTATTTACTTCTTCCTTGTAGGGTTATAAGCAAAAGAGGTGCCGATAAAGCTCTCGGGTACGGCCTGATAAAGCCGCTGCCCCCTTTCGCTTGGAAGCGGCTTAGCAGTAAAGGTTTTATTGAAAAAGGAATTTAGGAGTTTAATATTAACTCATGATCAATATGATATAGACAAACGATCAACTAGACTGCACCTACAAGAGAAATAAAAGTTTTACAACACTCAGGCCATATTTACATTAACTAAACATAGGTATTGGCAACGAAGAGGAAGACTTGCAATTTAGCATACATTGCTCGAAACGAACTGTGGCAAACTGAAGAAGTCAAAATTATTGCACCTATATTATAAATTTGAGAGAGAGGAGGATTGCATAGCTGTTGCTAACTGCCTCAATTTATTCGAGACATGGGGCTCTCAAGGTTTCTGCATCCCCTGTCTTGTAACTTGATTCACTGGCATGAAGCACAGCAACGTAACGCCTGTATTTTTATTTATACTTGTTTCAAGGGTAAGCCGATTTCAAGCGGTATTTGTACAAGTTACACATATGTATCACCCACATAGCAGAAAAAATCTCCACTTTGTGATCCCCAGAAAAAAGTTCAATCTTGACGACGAAAATTTCTGGGCTAAACATCCACGAAGCGGTTCCTTTCACCAAGGGGCATGCATGGCTAAATTACTTTCGCAAAGTAATTAAAATAATTACTAAATGTTTCCAGGAAATCTCGCAGATGTAGTCAAATTAGATTGGAATTACTGCTCTCACAAAGTAATGACATTACATTACAATTACTTGCCAAAGTAATAAAAACATTTTTAAATTACTCATTATTTTTGACGCATTGTTCAAAATTCCTTCAAAATTTTAGAATTTCTTTGTTTTCAGCGCCACTTACCTTAAAATATGCGTCAAAAATTTTTCTCTTCGTTGAGGAAAGGTAGCCCCAGTTCATTGCACAGCTTCTTTGCTGACCTGGATGAGGTCAACTTAATCAAATCATGTATAATTGCTCGTATTACTTTTCAATATAAAGTTCATCGTTAAAAGTGTATTGGCGTGTGCCGCTCTTGATTTCGAAGAATTTGTCGTCCATGTAAACAGCGGGAGTGCATCTACTGCTTGTACTAACGCTCATCGTCCTAAACATGCATCGAGACTGAGACAAGCTGCCAATTCTGGTGGTTAACTGACTCGCTCTAGAGCCATGTTCGCACATGTAAACTGCACGTCGCGGTGACGCTGTCACATAAGTTCCCTTGAGATAAAAATAGGGTTTCAAACCCGGCGACAAAAGGTAGTTTTTCTGAAACTCACATCTAGGTTTGTTGGTAGTCAATTGAGACCATTTCAGTGTGGTGACGTGAAAATTATTCATATATATATATATATATATATATATATATATATATATATATATATATATATATATATATATATATACGAAGCTATCGAGATGAAAGTACTCTGTCAAGCGCTCGCAGTGCGTCTGTGCGTGGGTGCAACACGGCATACTATGGTCATGTATTTCTCTTAGTGGCCCTGCGGCGCGTCTATGTGCATGACCGTACGCAATGCTGGAAGATGCGTAGAACTCGCGTAGACTCTTTACCAAGGCAGTGCTGATACCCGTGGGCACAGCGCCCTTTCATGCACGCAAACCACTTCGCTGGAGACTGGAGTGCTGGCTGTTGCTGGCCGCACGTTTATCTTGCTTTCTAGACGCTCGACCCCACAAACGCGAGGCCATAGCTTGGCCGATACAAGGAGCAGGACGGGCACATTTTTCATCAAAAGGTAATTTCACTAGTAATAATACCTTTTCCCTGCAAATGATGCTTCTAAGTAATTGATTACAATACTAAAAAACCTGCCCAGAAAAGTAATATATTAATTTAAAACATACTGAGAAAAGTAATTTCATTGTAGTAATTTCATTACTATCTTGTCTGCAAATGGGAATATTTAAGTAGGAATAAAAGACAGTGGAATAAAGGGGTAATTTTAAATAACATGGAACATACCCAAACCGACTTCCTGGCCCTTTTATTTGAGCAAGCTTCCGCACGATATGGCTCACATGCTCCACAATGTGTTAACAACTCGTAGATAAATAAATTGTTGACGACATCTCTACCTCGTGAATGTAGTTTAACGTCGTGGCAGGACGCGATTGGTTTCTTCTCCAGACTTATTATAACAGATTGTGTTTTCTTCTGCTGTGTACGCATATGTTTAGAATCTCGACACTTTTTTCAGCGCATTCATGATATCATTCTTTTACTACATAGACAACTTGCAGTAAAAAGAGGCTTGTGCCATAATCTTAGATCTTGTGGTGTCCTTTCTTCGTTGTGTCCCGTTGTTTTATTGCGCTGTTCAAATATGAATTAGATAATAAGTTGAGCGATGGAGGGAATGTAATAATGATCATTACAGTACAATATGAAGCTAACGGCCCAATATACTGCCCTGTGGAACGCCAAAAATAATTGGTTTTAAAATAAAAATCTGAAACTATCTGTCACTGACTACGAGATGAATGGCCACGTTGCTGACATAAGAATGAACCCTCCAAAGGCAGCTTCGGAAAATTTTATTCAGGGTACTGATAACTTTGATAAGCTTAGTGACCTCCCGAATCAGGCTTTGAACGTACAAGAGATGAAAATTGCTATTAAGGCACTCTTAATCCACAAATTTAAAACCTAAGTGTCTTCAAGAAATACAGTCTGTCAGGTAATTTCATTGCAAACATAAAAGCTTGGTCTGGCCTTACACATGACCAGAGTACAATACCACAACAGGAAAATATGCTGCGCGGCCCTTCTCAGTACTTCATATCACCTGGTTATTGTTCGTTCAATGTTTTTTTCTTTCTCTTGCGAGTTTGTTTACTAGTTTATTATTTTTTCTTTGTTTTCCTTATTATTTTCATCTTTTCTTTCTGTTTTGCTCTTCCTTTATATATTTTTGTTTAATTAATCGTACCTACTTTTCTCTACTCCTCTGCGCCTCCTGCTATTTCCTACCCTGGACTCTTGGCTTCAGTACTTGTCCTCGCACACACTTCTCGTGGCAGTATCAGTCATTATAAGGGATTTAAAAGACGTTTATATTTTTCTTTTCGATCTATTATCTATGTCTTTCACTTTCACTTCCACGTATTTGGTGCCGCCATTGTGTTCGGCCTCTCTATCGTATTTTCTTCAGGTTAATCTAACTTCCCCTTACGCTGCCAAGTTCAGCTGGCCCCATACCTTGGCAAAATCTTCTTATCATTTTCGCGAACCATCCGCCTTCCCCATATACCCGAATTTCTTTCTGCACAGCCGGCCTATTTCTTTATCTCAGTATTGTAAGATCAACTGCACTAATATTCTTTGAATGCCACCTTCAGACCCCTAAGCCTGGACAAGTATTTTAAGTTCGTATTCCTCATCTCACCGCCCTTCTGACAGCGCACGTGTCTACAACTCCAGTGCTTCCTGATCGGAGGAAAAGCGCCGTTTAACTCCTGGCAATACTGAATACACATTTTCCAGAGGAGAAATCCTATTGCATAAGCGTTCGCCAGCAGTCTGGGACTGCGAATAAAACCTTATTGGCTTTCTTTTGTGCCCTCAAATATCCCAGGTTAGTACTCTGTATCCGTTCTGTTTGAAATTCTGTTTGACAATACTCGACGACCTTTTTCTTTCTCCATTGTATTAGGTTTAATGGCGCTTAGGAAAGTAAGGCCATTATGAGCCAAGCATATCACCGGAATGTGAGTTAACCTCATCGCACAAATATGCGGGTCGTTTGTAGTATTCAGAAACTGTGCGCAGACCTAAATTTCAAACTATTGTGCGGTCGAAACGCACTTAAACTTGCAAAATGCAGCCAGCGGAACTCTCTCTTAGGGAACAGCCTGGCGAGCAACGCTGCCTACTGTGTTTTCGGTGCTCCTGATTTTGGTGGTAGATTTGACGCCTGGCAAGAGCAGCTGGTGCATTTGGCGAGAGCTTCACCACTGGAGCGAACGGCGCTAGCGTCGACCTTGCGCAGCAAGTGGGATCACAGGTCTCTTTTTAGTGTTTTAGAAGCGGATTATCAGTTGAATTTATGTGTTTCAAATGTTAAAAGTCACGCAACCGTCTGAAATTCTCCTTGTTAGTGACTGCTAGCATTTTACACTTTGATCGTGTGTCGTCGTTGGTACTGCTAGAGTTCAAGCTTTCGCCATGGTCGGTTAATGCTCTGTGCCTCAATGCCGGACTTTCCCTGCAGAACTAAGCGTAAGCTTCCACTTCTATCCGAAAGACAGGATGCTACGAGAAGCTTGGTTAATCAAGCTGCGGATGGGAAAAGATGCGAGTGTACAGTCCCGGCCATAACATTACGGCTCATCACACCTTACCTAAGAAACATTAGGAGGTACTTTTTACCCAGCTTAGCGCACGTCACTGGCGCGTTCACGTATGAACAGAAGACACACTCATATCTCCTCTACAGAACACGTGAGAAACATTTCAAGCGCTGAAGCATTCTTCGTAATATTTTGGCCACAGATGTACATTTTCGTGTGTGCTGAGACATTTCAGCGAACAAGATTTCGTCTATGGAGTTGGTGATAAACTCTTCGGTGAGCATCGTACAAAGCTGCCGTGCCCACTTACGTCCGCTCATGTCTCTCTTGGGAGCTAACGAAGGTTGATTGCTGACAGGATGGAAAACAATGGAACGAAAGAATGCAAACAATGTTCTAACTTTTTTCGGCAGTAGATGCAGATTACATGTCGCAATGTTTCATAATATTTGTTTGTAATATGTAGAATTTAACTGAGAGCAAACTGTCTGCAGAGCAATAGACAAAGTTTAACACTTATAATCCATTTGTGAAACCAACGTTAATAATCATACGCAGCTTTGCAAGTGCAAGATGTAGCAGTCACTTTCCTTCCTTTTATTTCTATCTCCAGTTCATGAGGTTCTTTGTTGACAGCGGAGGTCTTAAAGATAAGCCCGGCAAATTTGACATCATCTTTGCAAAGCTCCATGATGCACACCACCACGTGCTTCGCCTTATAGACGACCTCCCTTTCTATCAAAAGCCGGGAGGTCTCAAATTTTCTCTCAATGAAGTAATTGATACTCGACAACAGAAGTTTCACTGAAATGAAAAAAGATTCTGCAGCGTAATAGAGAAAAAACAACATGAACGTAGCCTTTAGTGGCGTGACAATTTC
The DNA here is from genome assembly GCF_052857255.1 of Amblyomma americanum. Taxonomy (NCBI): domain Eukaryota; kingdom Metazoa; phylum Arthropoda; class Arachnida; order Ixodida; family Ixodidae; genus Amblyomma; species Amblyomma americanum. The sequence continues at coordinate 152,569,055 of NC_135502.1, forward strand.
AAATGGCCGAGAAAGCCGCAAGCATGACAGAACATTACAAATTATAACCTCATGAGGAAAGGCTCAACAAAACTACTCTTCGCGGGGAACACACACATTCGCCCAAAGCTCGAATGGCAATATGATCGCGGTCAATAAGCAAGAACGCGTGGCGTGAAATACAGCACCGTTACATTTAAATATTTCTCCTAGTCGTCTTCACCGTCGAACTTGCTTGCAACGAATAAGTTCAAGGGTGCAGTCGAACGGCGCCGTTTCCGCCGGCACCGCCCGAAAGCGCTCCAAACCTGTCACGAAGAAATCTTATTACCGAGATTCAGTGACCGGTTGCCTCTGACTGGTGGTGTGGCACCTTCAGTTTTCTCCATAGCATCGCCAACAACGCTGGTCGATGCACGGTCATTGCCACTTCAACAATTCGCTCGCACAGTAGCGTGCTCCGCTTTTGCCTAGTGAGTGAGCTTGATGGCTCAAATTGAGCTTAAACAGGCCCAGAACCAAGTGTATTTATTAAATGAATACACTATTACTGCGCAACTAACCTACCAGGGAAAGCGTCAATAGTAGCAGTTAAACGCGCGTTATCCCACTTTGTCCGTCAGGCGCGCGTCGCCAAGTGGTGGCGCCACAGTATGTCCTCGCGCCCAAAATCGCATAAAATAAAGGTCATAGACCTGCCCGAGAAGAATGTTCCAGAGATTTAGATAGGAACAAAGGCTTCAGCCCTCGTTTGTCTGCTCCACGAGGCTTCGACTGAGTCTACGCTGAAAGAAAGTTCTGTGAATTGTAATCTTATAGAAATCCTTTACGAGTGCTTTTAGTTGTCCAGCTGAGTAGTAAAATAGTTTAGGCTGTTATAAAACCTTGCTTAATATATACTTAAGAAAAAACTTGTGGTACAACTTCAACTTAGCATTTTTCATAACCTCTCCAAATTTTGCTACTCCCCCTTTTGTTTCGTTTGCATCACCTATTTGATTCTGCTGAAGTAACGAAGCAGAAAGGCCAAGTTTGAGATGGAATCCTCTATTCTGGTCCTATTATTATGCTCTGTAATGATGTAAGCGTTGCAAAGCGACACTGGTATTATAGCTATTCCTAAATAAAATAGGTACCGTTAGGATACTTGGAAAGCAAAGTTTTTTTTTCACCGCGCTAACCCTCTCGCACGCACTAGCTGTACATAGCTGTGTTCTTTTTCCGCACACTACTGTGTGGAGCTCGGACACCTGAACACTTCAGCACTCTCGCGAGGACTGAAAGCCTGCTAAAAGCCTCTTATACTTTTACTTGGCTGCCAGCCGAACGAAGCTGGCTGGGAAAAAGAAACTGTGTCTCGTTATGGACGCAGGGACTCCTGGCGTTCCGCATGGCCCATATCGCCGTGGGGGACAGCGGCACGAAGAAGACATTAAAGGTGGGTTTGACCGTATAAAGCGCCAAGTTACAGTGTTCACTGGATTTCGCTTACTGCAGAAACATATCGACGAGAAACTGTTCAAGGACACACATGGAAGTGACGCCACCCTTGGTGTATTTTCCCCGGTAAGAACCGCCTTCTAGAGCCGTGGCAATTTTAGATGACCAACCACTTAGGATACCGCCACATTTACAGTAAATAAAATCGTTATTCTCAATATGCTAGCTTCGGCGCTTAATACTAACAGGTGGTGGTAATTTAACGGAGACAAATCAGAACGTCCGAAACGAACAGCCATAAAAAAGGGCAATTGATCATTAAACTGAAAGCGGTTTAAGGTTACTGGGCCAATTTGTTTGGTATCATACATTCTCCGGATTATTGAGCTTAAGTTAGCCTAGAAGCAATCAACCTGTCGAAAGCCGAGATTTGAAGAGTTCCTTGATTCGATGGTGGCGTAACTTTAAATCTTCAGCCGCACATTGACGCAAAGAAAGTCGGCATAAAACTAAAGATTATCTTATTTGTGAGAACGCGTAACCCCGCCCACTGACTTTGTTAACGCAGTTGCCGAGTCACGTAATTGAGCCACTGCCATGCAACTGGAATATCTTCCTCTGCTTATCTCCCTCTGCTCTACGCAGGCGCCTTCGCGAAGCCGCCCCAAACCTTCTGATCTGCACGTTTTGTGAAGGATGTCGCTGCCGTACTGCGCCCTACCTTTCGCCTTACGGGTGTAGCGAGACAGCTAATGAGTTTATAGTCATATGTAGTGTGATTTTCCCTACTTAATATTCATAGATTGCTCGGAGTCCCTCATACCACTTCTGACGCAGCTGGTAAGCAGCGCCGCACGTCAAATCATTCCTTTACCCGGGAGATGCTTGGTTTCATGAGGTCGCCTTCTTGTATGGGTTCCGCCGACTTCACACGCACGCACGCGCACACACACGCGCACGCACGCGCACACACGCGCACACACACACGCGCACACACAGACACACACACAAACACACATACGCGCACACATACACGCGCGCGCACGCACGCACACGCACACACACGCGCATGCGCACACACACGCACGCGCACACACGCACGCGCACACACACACGCACGCGCACGCACACGCACGCGCGCGCACACACACGCACGCGCGCGCACACACACACACGCACGCGCGCGCACACACACACACGCACACACACACACACACACACACGCATACACACGCGCACACACGCACGCACGCACACACACACACGCACACACACACGCACACACACACACACGCACACACACACACGCACACACACACACGCGCGCACACACGCACACACACACACATACGCACACACACACACGCGCGCGCACACGCACACGCGCACACGCGCACACACAATCAGTGGGGTAGCAATACTTTCGGCTTGAAAAGTTTTGCTAGTGGCATGCATATAAGATATATTCCACTCCTTTTAGCTTTAAACTGGCACTCGCTACTTGCATCGAACTCCTCTCCAGTTCAGCTTTCCTCAAGCGCTGCGCCAACGTTGCTGACCGTCCTCTCCAGCGGCGCGTTTTGCAGCAGCCGCTCCAGACGCAGCAAGTGCCATTCCAGCTCTGCTGCCATGCTATACTTCCTCCTTCCTCGGTAACACCGCCTGTATTTTTCCGATGGCAGCCGTGAGATAGCGCATTTGTACACTTCCACTATGCCCTCCTCCTTTCACGGTTACAAATGTGGTAACCACCAGCCGGTTGCGCATTCTTATTGTCACGCCCTGGTTATGTTCTCCCATACCATGGGAACCACCCTCCTGTTTAACATTCCTCCACTCTTGCTATACCCTCCTTCTAGGGCGACTATCTTTAGATTGCGGATTCCTTTTTTCTCTTTGCACAAGATTTTTTTTGCTGCAACCACTCTCCGTGGTGATCCCGCGGAAGCCACAATATGGCTGCGCATCCATAGGCTTTCGTCATACCCTCCTCTTTCCATGCTTCTCCTGCAAACATACTCCACTAACACAAACCTTGCTCTTCCCATGCTCTCCTATTTCCGCGGTAACCAGCTGATAAACATCCCCGTGATAACCAATATGATTACGCATTCATACGCTCTCGACATACCCTGTTCACTCCACGCTAACACTCCCTGAATGACGTTTGCCGCCGTGGCATCCAGGCGCCGGTTGCTCTCGTCATGTCTTGTTCCTTCGATGGCAATCATCTTGGACTAAGGCATTTGTTCGTTCTTCCTATGCCTTCTTTCTGCCAGTACAACCACCCTCTTTGTGGATTTCGTAGCAGCCACTTTGCGGTTTCGCATCGTTCGCTTTGTGCTACGCCCTTCTCCATACGTTTCTCTTGCGGCACACGTGCTCCTGTTGCACATTTCTTGGCTCTTGCTTATTCTCCTCTTTCCATGGTTAACCCCCGATAAATCTGGTGCTAACCAGCCTCCGCTTTTGCATTCCTATGCTCTGGAAATGCCTTTGTTATTTCACGGTAACTACCAGCCGGATAGCTGCTCCGGTAACCCTTCGGCTGCGCACTACGACTGCAACGCGCGAAATCCATGAAGCATGCCCTTAACAGCTGTCGCTGTAAAATATACAAGTAAAATATACAAGCCATTGTTCACCAGCATTTTCGCAACCGTGATGAGGGAGAAGCCTGTAGTAGAATCTTCACTTCTAGGTGCTTACTGCTATTCACTAAGATCGTAGTGCCCTTTTGTGTGATCCACCCGGCGTGAGCCCTCAAGTTCTCGCTGATGGGAGCCTACATGTAGTAAACCATGAAAAGCGGTAGGTTAATTGCACCTGCGGGAATTTACACCGGTGAGCAGATATCTAGCAATTCTATGCAGCTATTCATTGCAAGTGAACGGGCATCTCTAGGAGCATACTGGTACAGCATTCCGAAGGTTCAATACTGCAGCAATCCATAGTGTGAATAATCGAGCGGCAAGCGACGCCATTGGAAATGCCGGTAACATGCTATATTTACTGCGGTTGCCAGATAATATTGAACGACGCCTGGAAAGCTGAAAGGCAGACCTTCCGCAGTCGTGGCCTTTTGGTCCTGGCGTCCGCTTCGGCTGCGGGAGGTGGTTGGTTCGAAACCCGCCGCCGGACACCCACCGGTCAAAATAGATACAAGCCACCCACGGCCCGGCGCCCGGCTTCTTCAGGCGTGTGTACTAAGAGGAGGCTCCACAAACCACGCTGCACCCTTTTGGAGGCAAACCCAGTTTCGAACGCTCAGACTGTAAAGGTGGTTCGTGTTTCACTGCAAAATGAAGAGTTCAACTCAAAGCTCGTACGCTGCAACTAGCGTCATGTTCAACACTACTGTAAGCGATCCTTCGTCAGAAGCAACAACTTCGGAGTATCACTGAGGTCCTGGGCAAGTCCGGTTTTTCCGGCTGACCAACTTTGTGAGAAAAAAAGGCCACTTCTTTTTGGATGTGGTTAAGCAGCAAGAACTGATAAAGTGATGGGCAAGTTACCTGCAGGAAATAGATTTACAAACATACCCATCCTTGGACGAGAAGTAATTTATTGTTGCATTGACCTCACAAACTGAGCTACGCGAGAAATGTGATCATTGGTCACAGTAGAACTCTCCCAGGTTAGCCTGCCTCTTTCTCGGACATGCTTCAAGCGAAGAATGACCGTGGTAAGAACACAGCATTGCTAAGCCTCCCACATAGCTTAAGCGATCCCCTGGTCTTGGGACAGGCTGCAAGGGCTAAATTACAGCTTCACTGTCCCACTATGCAATCACGAGATAATTTTCATAAAAACTTGACAGCCCAGTTTCACGTGCCCCAGAAACATCGCCTTCAGCCGGTAATTACAATTCGCTTAGAATAACTGAAAGAACTGCATTCTTTTCTGCGGATCAATTAAATACAAAAAAATTAGCTGTCCGCGATTAGGACAGCCACCCTGAAATTTCGCTGACAGGAAGTTCACGCTGTGGCTTGCTGAAACTAGGATGAGCTATGAAATCCACGCGCAAATTCATGGCCCTGGAAACGAACGCAAAGACAGCCGTGCTGCTAAAATTATCATTGCCTTCGTGAGTTGCATGTAAGCCACCACACCTAAGGCGCCTCCCACCTCAGAATCAGGTAAAACTCGACGATGACGACATCAACGCCATGCAGCCGGAAGGTTCAGTCATCGCCATTCCTATATATATATCAGACATAACTTCACCAGCGAAAGAACGGGACACCAGGAGAAGAAGAAGACAGGACAACGCTCCCGTTCCTGTTGTCCTGGACAACGTTCCTGGACAACGCTCCTGGTGTCCCGTTCTTTCGCTGGTGAAGTTATGTCTGATACACACCAACTAGCCCTCATGGTTACCTTGTTACTATATATATATATCTGCCAAATGACCCAATACGATATCGCGCGGTCCTGTGTCCCTCTGCTAGCAGATTTCAGGGCAATTACATCGTTACCTACGCTGCTTTTGACCAAGCTAATCTAGTGGCCAATAATTTTTCTCGATGGCACAATTCAAGAAAACTTTTGCGAGGAAATGATTTTCGAAGCGCTGCACGTTGAGAAAGAAGAGTACACGCTAGGTGTTGACAAGCAAATCCCGCTTAGAAGATAACTACACACAGCCCTACACATTTCTCCGATCACCTTGAATTGAACGAATATTACATCACCAGTCCGTCTGTTCGCTTTATTGAATAATAACTTTGCAAAGCAAAAGAGTTCTTACTACTAAGTCGTATTGTCACGTAGTGGTGAAGGCAGTCCAAGCAGTGAGGAAGACAGGAAAAAGTTAGTGCGAAGGAAACCGTTTAAGGGGCTGACCTGCGCCCACAATGGAATGAATGACTCGGCAGCGGAGAAAGCAGCATGGTGCTCTGCGGTGGTCGAGCAGAAGTTCCGCTGCTCTAGGACGTGTTCAATTGAAAATGGTAGCGAACTGTCGATGTGCGGGGTCTAAATTTACCACAAACGTGAGGAACAGCGTAGAATAAGCTTCGCCAGGATGCGATCCATCGAGATAACTGTGGTCGCATCTTGCTTCACAGGGAAGGCCATAGAGCCGCGTGCTGGCAGCTTTAAAGAATGAACAAATAAAGAATACAAAGATCCGCGGCTGTATTGTGAATTTAGTGATATGAAGTGTTATGTAGCTAGCGCTGGAACTCCACGGCACCTTTAGTTGTCATTGTACTTCAATACGTAATATATGACCGCGAATTATTCGGGCGCAGAGAGCCGCGTTTCATCTTGTGTAAAATAATGTACCAGATAATCGCCATTGCCCATTGTGAGATTGGCGAGAAGCACAAGCGCAACCAAAGCTGCTACCAAACTGCAAGCAAGCGACAAAACTTTAAGCGCTAGTTTTGCAGCTGTGTCCCAAAAATTGCGTCAAAATTACCAGCACTGCACCTGAGTTAGCGGCGGCTGCGCTTTTACGGAGGAAAAACGCTAAGGCGCCCGTGTGCTGTGCGATGTCAGTGCACGGTAAAGATCCTCAATGGTCGAAATTATTCCAGAACCCTCCACTACGGCTCCTCTTTCTTCCTTCTTTCACTACCTAATTTATCCCTTTTCTTACGGCGCGTTTCAGGTGTCCGCCGATATATGAGAGATACTGCGCCATTTACTTTCCCCCAAAACGAATTCTTATTATTATTATCACCTGAGTTATCTAAAATACTTTATCACCGTACCATGCTTCTGCTGGTACGCTTCACCACGTCGCCATCATACCTATCACCAATATTCATCATTCACTAAATAACACCTCCCATTGATGCGTGTTGAAGATTTCCTTCACCGGCGCCGGGCAGTATTCCGAGGAAGGTGCAAAATCTCGCTACTTGACATTAATCATTTCAGTGGTCGCTCCGTGTATCCCACCCTTTATATACGTATTGGTTAACGTTGTGTTCGGCGAATCACACTGCAAAGCGCACGTGCCTTGTTATGAAGACAGAGAAAACACAATGCATTGCAAGCAACCGCGTTGAACTAGGTTCTATGGCGTGCAGTATTGATCATAAATATGAGGTGACAAAATCAAATCCGGAGCATCTGCATATTCTTAGAACCGAAATAAAATTGAACGTATACTCTGCGATGTCACATTGGTAGGCTTAGAAGGTCTGGTGATCAAAATAATTCGCATTCCACCTCCCCTGTGCCTCTGAAAGCAAACCCGGAGTTTTGGTTCGTTGATCTACAGATAACATAATGGTTTATGTGAAGCTGCCCACGTGTGCCAAGCGCACCTCTACAAACTTAAATCCAGGGTGTTCTCTTATCTTCTGATTTGCTTGCGTGACACTAGGTTGCCCGTCCTCGGTGTCGCCTACATCGATATCCCTGCGGATCTTCCGTTTTAAGAAGCACCATGGAATGCATCAGAGTTCAGAGAGGAAGAGCTGACCTTAGCTATAGAAATCCCCTCGTGATAAATCTTATGGTGATGAGGTTTTAAGCGTTACCCTCATCACTGCTTCTCAAGTGCAGCTTGAACTCTTGTACTAGTCTCATACGTTCGACTGTACATTTTCTGTTTTGTAAAGCTCATTTGTTTTGTAATGCTTGTTTGCGAATTACAGTAGGCAATTAGCGCACAAACGTGAAGAAGCTCTTTTTCTATCATGGGAATCAAATCAGTTGAATGAATAAAATACAGGTAAATTTAAAAGGTGAGCAGAAGAGAGAAAAACTAATATGACATATAAGATTGGACACGCTTGGGTCTCCGGACCAGTTCGAGGTCCCACACTATGTCGAAAGGTTCGTATTCCTTTTGGACGTGACGTCGGCCTCCGGAATCACCACAGGCAGCTGTGATGTTGGGTTCGGCAAGACCTCCCAGGCCTCCCAAGATGAGGTGGCGGGCTGTCCCTGTGGGGGAGGATCAGAAGTGCAGCCGAAACGCACTTTCGAGATTGTGGCGTGAAGGTCGCAGCCTAGAGAGCATGCAGGGGAGGTTCCACCACAGTGAGATAACCGCTTAGAGCTTGACAGAGAGAGCAATTGAGAGCAGATATCCGCTACTGGTCGGCGTGCACTCTCAGAAGCGCATTGTGACGACAAAATGCTATTGCAGGCGCTGCCCAAGAAAAAGCTTCAGGCATTTCTGGCGGCAAGCTTCCAAACTGTCCAACTGGTGAGAACATTCGGGGCACAGAAGAAGCTCACATGGAAGAAGCCGTAAGTGTCCCAGTCTCTATTTTCTTAGCGCCTTGAACCTAGGGCTGGCTAGAATAGGCGGCAATTACGTGCTCCATAGATCTTCGCAACGGCATTTTGTAATAAAAAAATGTTCGAAAAATATCGGCAGTGATTTCAAAATCTGGAAGCGCAGAGCCGGACAAAACTGGCGTCTTCTATTGTAGCACCTGTTTTGGTGAACCAAAACTTCCATCAAAGCGCTTTCCTTCCTGCCTCTTCAGAAAGTAGAAGTTCGTACGCGGTTCCCTGAGGACTTAAATAGTGCCGTAGAGTAGGGCTGATGGTAAGCTTAGACCAATTAGCTTTTTCTAACGCGCAAAAAAATGGAGCTCGAACAAGTTCTATTTTCTTTATATCCATGGAATAACGTATAGGCCTGCTATTACAGCATGCGTCTCTCGAAAACTTCAGTCGCATGCGCAGTTCAAAGAGAGCGGCAGCTTTGACCAATGGCATATAAGAAAGCAGCGTACTTCACCGCGCGCAATCAGTAAATGCAGTGCGGTGAAGGCCTGTACTGATGAACATAAATTGGAAGAAAGCGGCCTTTTATTCCTGACACTTGCTATGAAATATTTGTGGCAGGTATCGCCATCACGGATCGGTGCGCAGTCACAGAGATGTGTCCGAAGGGCACAATATTTGGATGTTCTGCATGTTGCGTACTACCTTTGATTTCGACCAGTTGGTCATCACTTGGTAGCTTTGTTACTTTGTAGGCGGGGCCAAGGCATTTATGAGACCCTTTAAAGCTACAAATGAGGTTATCTTTGCATCTGGTTGCTCTATTATAAACTGTGGATCACATGGTGTTTTTGAAACGTTTTTTTTTGTTTTCTCGTGATTAACTGAACGTTTTGTTCTCTTTTGTGACGTCGATCGTTTTGTGGAAAAAGGAGATCCATAAATATGTGCACTGTTCAGCCGTGGTGCCAGCCACCCACCATGGAACCCAAGAAGGGGACGATACAAAAGCTTGCTAGCAAGAACTGCCCATGCCAGCCGTACACCACTACTATAACCAAATATGCGGTAACTCAGGGTAGCTACTCCACACAAAGTTATCTCTGGCCACCAGGAAAGCAAGGAACGTCCAAGAAGTGGACGAGTATAGTAAAGTTGTGACAAGAGATAGGAAAGGGAAAGATGGAGTGGAAGACAAGAGAAGGTGACTTCCAATTTCTCCCTTTCGGGTGAGTACTGAGGTGTCGTCTACAGGAAGCTGGGGCAAACTTCATGTGTTGCCTCGGCCAAGTGACCCTAAAAGTTCAAAAGATCGGCACCGGCTCAACCACCACAACCATCTTTTTTTCGAATAAGGCGGTGCCCCGCACGGATAAGCTTGAGTGCTCGGGTCCATGGTGGTGCACTGCTCACCGTAGAGCCTCAACTCATCATCACCTGCTTGCTGCAGATGCCCTGGGGTCCCGTATAGTGGAGGACGAGAAAGTGCTTTTGCTAGAATGAAAGCTAGGTGACGCATTGTTTCGATTTACGTGCACCGTTGATTACTTCTCGAAAAAAGTTAGACTGTGTCCTACTTCTCTACTAACACTCTTCAGGAAGTGTGTGTTTAGACTGTCTCTCAGGAGAGTGTTAGGTATCAGCATAACGACTAGCAAACATTTTAACGACTTTACATTCGCCAGTTTTTGAATCCTTACTCGGCCGACGTTCTCGTGCATGCCGCAAGCACGATAGCGTTCACAAATACGACATTTACAATACAAACTAACAATTATAAACCTTAATATAAGGAATGCATCGAACATGAATAATCGGAGAATTAAACCATAGAAGTATATTGCAACTTATCACCTCGCCCTTGAACCCATGCATTGATTTTTTTTTGTAGAATTTCGTTTTCCCGCAACAGATGGAAGTTACGGAAGTCTGTTTAAAATTTACTTATATAGGCAGAAATGTATGGACCGATATCGATTGTTCTCTTTTTTCGAAAGAACTAGGAAAGTTATCCATTTCCACCCTTATGGAAAAATAATACGTTTCGAATATATACTGGAGGTATTTATAACATATCTTAAACATAGATTTTATTCTAGAACACAGTAAAAATCTGCAGGAAACAGGTTCCTGAAAATTCATGCATGGTATTCGACATATATTATTAAAATTTGTCATATATACCTCGCTTAAAGCGTCCGACTAGTAGATTTGAAACACGTGAAAAATATGTATGTGCTTGTGGCATCTTTTCATTGTATAAAATGTGTACTTTCGTTGATACGAAATGAAATCGCTTTGAGCACGTTCCAAATATGCAAAAAATATGTATGTTGTGTTTAAATACTTGCCAGCGTATTTAATGTGCAATTGCCTAAATACGAAATAAATGCTTTCAAATCATGCTTCAAATTTAATGACTGAGCAGTCCACGTAAATATATTCAAAGCAGACTTTAAGCTGGCGTAGAACAATCTAGTGCTCTAAATTACGTTTCCGGAAATCGCATTTGCATGTTGGCAATGTATTTCAAGTATATAAAGTGTATTTTCATAAATGCGCAATTAATTCTTTCAAATTATATTTAAATTCTAAGATATAGTCAGTCGGCGTAATCTTATTTGCAGCACATTTCAAGAAGCCGTGGAACAATCTAGTGCTTGAAATCATACTTCTGAGAGCGGTGACAACTCTGCCATTTCTGTCGTCATTTCTTTATGGTAATTTCCAGACGGAAAGCAATCACCGTTTAGTTACACTACGTGCGGAGAACGTCATAGCCTTATACCAGTAATTACTGGCGTCTGCACCTTCGAGCCCCAATATGCGAGCGAAAAGGATCCAGACTCGCAAGACCGACGGGCTCTAATAGACACCAATGTATTCGTTGGTAAACAAGTCGACTCCTGACCGTTGCCTGACGCACGTTACTATTAGTAGTTCGCTTCTAGATCACCCTCAGATTCGAAAGTGACCGGGCCACCACTATGTGAGAATTTTCGGACCCGCCGTTATTGAGCGAAAAACGCTTCATCATGCGCAATAATATCTCGTCTCTTGTATCACGTATTTTAGGTAAGCCAAGTATCACTCTTGTGGAATAAATTCCTGTTCGCTGACGTCACTTTCTGTCAACGTTTGCTCTCTGCCGACATCTTTCCTGTTGAAGGTGCATCACGTGACCTTGAAATGTTATAGACTTCTTGATTGTGTAATGGGACCGACAGGCGCAGCGCAGCGAAGAAGCGGACGAGTTCAAGCGGGACAACGAAGAAGCAGACGAAGTGCAGCTGGGTTTTTCGAACGACGCCTGTGAGTGTGCCCGTCGTGTCGCCGGACAACCAAGACCAACCGACCTGTGCTTCAAATAAACGCCTTGACACTTGGTGGAGGTGCCTCGGTTCCCGTCCCGGTCCTCATCCTGGAACTTCGAAGTGGAACGCTCCTCGTCTCCGCCACCATGCCGGAAGGTCCGAGTGAACCATCGCAGCCCCTCCCTGCCACCGTACTCTGTCACGGGGTGCAGCGCCAGCGTGACCCTTCTCCTTTTAGTGGCACCGATGACCAAGACGTCGACGATTGGCTGGCCTCCTTTGAGCGCATCAGCACTTACAATCGGTGGGACGATTCCGTCAAACTTAGCAACGTCCTATTCTATCTAACGGACGTTGCCAACCTATGGTTTCGCAACCATGAGGCCGACCTTCCCACCTGGTCGTCTTTTAAAACAAGCTTCGCCGACGTTTTCGGCCGCCCCGCCGTCCGGAAGCTTCGCGCCGAGCAACGTCTTCGTGCTCGATCTCAGCTCCCTTCCGAGACGTTCACCAGCTACATCGAGGACATCGTTGACCTGTGCAAGCGTGTCAACCCCTCCATGTCCGAAGGGGATAAAGTCAACCACATACTTAAAGGCATAGCCGATGACGCTTTCCAGATGCTGCTGGCGAAGAACCCCACCTCCGTCGCCACCGTCATCCAGCTGTGCCAAAGCTTCGACGAACTCCGCAAGCAACGCGCATCTACGCGGCAGTCCGGCGCGCCTGCGGGGGGTCTTGCTGGCTTGGCCCTTGGTGGCTCGTCTGCTGAGCAGTCCCTGTTCATGCAGCAGGTTAAAGACTTCATCCGCGAAGAGGTCGCTCGCCAGCTTTCTCTGCTGCATCACCTTCCCGACCCCGTTTGCCCTCCGCACGACCTGGCGCCATCTCTCACGCCCACAATCCGTCGTGTTATTCAGGAGCAGGTCGCTGCAGTTCTGCCATCCAGTCCCCCACCTCCTCCTGTGGCAGCGCCGCTCACCTATGCTGAAGCAGTCACCGGTACACGCCGCTCGCCCACCTCTGCCGCCTACCCTAGCAGCCCGGCCTTTTATGCTCCACCGCCGTCTATACCCCCGCCGCAGGTACCGGTTCGTCGACCCCGCCGAAACCCTACGAACCCTTGGCGTACCGAGGACAATCGACCGATATGCTATTCCTGCGGTCTTCCGGGCCATGTCGCACGCTTTTGCCGTCAGCGATCTCCTCGTTCTGGCGATTTCATGCGCAATTTCCGGTACGATTCCGGGCCGCCCTTGCCTAATGTCTCTTCTGCCTCCTCTACACATCGCTCCCAGTACCCTACTCGTCGCTCGCCTTCCCCTCGTCGACGTTCCATTTCTCCGATGCTCCGCCGCCCGGACCCTCTCCCAGAGGAAAACTGACTGCCGAAGTTCAGGAGGCAAGAACTGCGTGTTTTGCCAACTTTTTAAGTCCTCCGTGTTCTCCTGCTAACGTGATTGAGGTGTCTGTTGAAGGCGTCCCCGTTCTCGCGCTCGTCGACACGGGTGCTGCAGTGTCAGTAATTAGTGATGCTCTTCGCCGCAAACTTCGTAAGGTGACAACGCCGCTGTCTGACTTCTCACTACGTACGGCCACCTCTCAGCGCATCCACCCCATCGCAGCCTGCACGGTCCGCGTTACTATCAACGACGTCGCCTATACCATCGAGTTTGTTGTGCTGACCGCCTGCTCTCACGATGTCATCCTCGGCTGCGATTTCCTCTCGACCCACCGTGCAGTGATTGATTGTGCCCGTGCGGAACATGAGCTTTCTCCCCTGTGTGATGTTTCGTTGTGTGACCTACCTGTGCGCTCCGCTAAGCTTCTTGTAGCTGCCGACACCGACATACCTCCCTCCTCTTCAGCCCTCGTTCCGCTCCGCCCCGACTCTTTCCTCAGCGGCCCTGTTCTTTTCACACCTACCGCAGCACCCACTCGCCATCAGCGCCTCCTCATTCCATTCGCCGTTGTCTCGATTTCCGATGGCCACTGCGCCATCTATGTCACCAACCCATTTTCTTACCCGTCGTTTGTTCTTCGCGGCGAATGCCTCGGCTCTATTGAAGAACTGGACCCTGCTCTTGCTTCCGAGTTCTCCGATACCCGTGCCTGCTCCCCAGTTACTGCCTTAGCCTGTTGTGCGACAGCGCCCGATCTGATTTCCATCGACGTCTTTCGTCGTAACATCGCTCCCGACCTTCCGTCCGCTTACCGTGACCAACTCTTGGAACTTCTCTGCCGCTTCCGCAACTCTTTCGACCTTTCCCAGCCCTCCTTGGGGCGCGCATTGGCCGTCTCTCACACAATTGACACTGGTACCCACGCTCCCTTGCGTCAGCGACCGTACCGAGTCTCGCCGAGCGAGCGCCGCGTCATCCGTGACAATGTTGACGACATGCTTCGGCGCGGCATAATACAGCCTTCTCACAGCCCTTGGGCCTCTCCTGTTGTCTTGGTGACGAAAAAAGATGGCTCCATCAGGTTCTGTGTGGACTACCGCCGTCTCAACAAGATCACACGCAAGGATGTTTATCCTCTACCCCGAATCGACGACGCACTGGATTGCTTGCAGGGAGCGGAGTATTTTTCATCCCTCGACTTACGCTCCGGCTACTGGCAGGTCCCGATGGCGGCGAACGACAGGCCGAAAACCGCTTTCGTCACCCCAGACGGCTTGTATGAGTTCAATGTGATGCCATTCGGCCTCTGCAATGCTCAAGCCACATTCGAAAGGATGATGGACACTATTCTCAGTGGCCTCAAATGGGAAACTTGTCTGTGTTACTTAGAGGACGTTGTCGTTTTTTCCAAAGATTTTCCTTCCCATCTGCACCGCCTTCAGCGCGTACTCACTAGCCTTACTGACGCCGGCCTCCAACTAAACTTGAAAAAAATGTTACTTCGGTGCAACGCAGCTCACAATATTAGGCCATGTCATCTCCAAAGACGGCGTTCTTCCTGACCCTGCCAAACTTCGCGCCGTCGCTGACTTCCCCAAACCAACCACCTTAAAAGAACTTCGCAGTTTTATAGGCCTATGCTCATATTTTCGCCAGTATCATCGCCCCTTTAACGCAGCTTCTTGCCGGCAGCCCGAACCTTTCGTCTTGGTCCCACGCCTGCGATACCGCGTTCAGCACTTTACGTCGCCTGCTGGTCTCTCCCCCCATCCTTCGCCATTTTGATCCCGCCTGTCCGACAGAAGTTCACACTGACGCGAGCGGTGTGGGCTTGGGCGCAGTTCTTTTCCAACGAAAGCCTGGGTATCCGGAATACGTCGTCGCTTACGCCAGCCGCGCCCTCACCAAGGCGGAATCAAACTATTCTGTTACAGAAAAAGAATGTCTCGCCATCATTTGGGCAATTGCCAAGTTCCGCCCTTACATTTACGGCCGGCCCTTCTATGTCGTCACAGACCACCACGCCCTATGCTGGCTATCCTCCCTCAAAGATCCTTCTGGCCGACTCGCCCGCTGGGCTTTACGTCTCCAGGAGTTTGATATACACGTCATTTATCGCTCCGGCCGCAAGCACTCGGACGCCGACGCCCTTTCTCGTTCACCACTCCCATGCGAGTCAACCTCTGCCCTCGTCTGTGCCTACGAATTCTCTTCGTTCAACATCCCTGATATGCTCTCCGAACAATTGAAGGATCCTTGGATCACCTCGCTGCTAAACTTCCTGAACACTCCCTCGCCGCATCCTTCGACCCAGACCCTTCGCCGCCAAGCCCACCACTTCGCCGTTCGTGATGGGCTCTTATACCGCCGTAATTACCTCCCCGACGGCCGGAAGTGGCTGTTGGTCATCCCTCGACACCTCCGTGCTACAATCTGTGCCTCTTTTCACTCCGCTCCACAATGCGGCCACGCCGGTGTACTGAAAACATATGCTCGCCTTCGTCAGCGATTCTACTGGCGAGGTATGTACCGCTACATACGTCAGTACATTCGGTCATGCATCGCCTGCCAACGTCGCAAGAAACCTCCCCACCCCGCCGCCGCTCCTTTGCAGCCGTTACCTTGCCCTGGCCGTCCCTTTGACCGCGTCGGCATTGATCTTTATGGCCCGCTTCCAACTACTTCGGCTAATAATCGGTGGATCATCGTTGCCGTTGACCATCTCACCCGTTACGTCGAAACGTCGGCTCTCAAATCTGCTACCGCAAACGATGTCGCCCACTTCATTCTACACAGTCTTGTTCTTCGTCACGGCGCCCCGAAAGAACTTCTGAGTGACCGCGGCCGTGTTTTTCTCTCGGACGCCGTCGAGGCCCTGCTCAAGCAATGCCAAATCGTTCATCGCTACACCAGCGCCTATCACCCCCAGACCAACGGCATGACTGAGCGGTTCAACCGCACTCTGAGTGACATGCTCGCCATGTACGTTGACACCGCCCACTCCAACTGGGATCAAGTGCTCCCGTTCGTCACGTACGCGTATAACACAGCTACTCAGACAACAACGGGGTTTTCTCCTTTCTTCCTCTTATATGGCCGGGAGCCTACATCCACCATGGACACCATCCTTCCTTATCACCCTGACCCTTCCGAGACCACCTTACTCTCCGAAGCTCACCTGTATGCCGAAGAATGCCGGCAACTTGCCCGCTCTTTCACCACACAGCAACAATGGGATCACAAGCACCATCGGGATTCCCCGGACCCTCCAGCGTCATACCCATCTGGCGCCCTCGTTTGGCTCTGGGTGCCTTCCTCCACTCCCGGCCTCGCCACGAAACTACTGTCTCGCTTTCACGGACCTTACCGGGTTGTCCACCAAACTTCTCCGGTGACTTATATCGTTGAGCCGCTCGTTCCCTCTTCGGACCACCGTCGCCGGGGGCGCGAAACTGTGCGCGTTGAGCGCCTCAAGCCTTACTATGACCCGCCCATCCTCTCCTCTCCGTAAGTCGCCAGGATGGCTCCTTTTTCGGAGGGAGAGTAATTGTAATGGGACCGACAGGCGCAGCGCAGCGAAGAAGCGGACGAGTTCAAGCGGGACAACGAAGAAGCAGACGAAGTGCAGCTGGGTTTTTCGAACGACGCCTGTGAGTGTGCCCGTCGTGTCGCCGGACAACCAAGACCAACCGACCTGTGCTTCAAATAAACGCCTTGACAATTGATGAAAACTCCGTGATTTTTCAGGGAAGGGCTCCTTATGCTTATCGCTTATAGCTGGGTCAGTCATTAGTTCTGCAGAAGACAACTGTAAGCAGTCTCATCCGACAATTAGACCTTTCTTAAAAACCGAAATGTATAAATTGTAATTTAACCGAGCGGCAGGAGTTGAAGCAGCGCAGCGAAGAGGTAGAAAAGGTAGGCGAAGTGCAGCTGGGATTTCGAGTTACGCCTGTGCGTGTGTCCGTCGTGTCACCGTTCGACCAACGCCAACTGACCTGCGCTTCGGATAAACACCTTTACAATATTTGCAAATATACTAAGCGGATATTTAGTTAATTTGTAATTTATAATGATGCATATATTGTGTATTTTTAGAATAATTTTTATGTATAATTATTGTACTAAGCGGGGAAAGTTGTATTTTTGAAAACGTGTTGAAAACGTTACTCCTAGAATGCATAGAAAGCATGAATTTTGGATGTTAAGCATGTGCGCAAACATATACAAAACCTGAAATTAACCCAATATGTTGTAAATGCATTTTAAACACAGCCTTTTCTCGCTAAGGGCAAGTTTAGTTGTTTTTTTGAATATGCTCTAAGTACTGATTAATTTTCAACAAAGATTCCGGAAAATTTTTGGAATGAATTTTTCGAATGAAACTGGTTTGTTCAAGCGGAGATAAATCGTTAGTAAAACAATATAAATCGTTGCTGCACATTAAGATTTTACATAGACTTATTAAAAGCCTTGAAGAGTGGTTTATTGCAGAGCCGAAAGGGCTGTCGGCGTAACCGTTGCACAAACTGACTCAGCAGCATTGGCACCAGAACAGACTTCCAGAACGAGCTCGAGCTCTCCCACGCGTGCGGCAGCCGGTCGCCGAGGCCGGCCGAACCTCTTCATCGTCGTCGATGGTGGCGCACTGTCGTCTTCTTCATTTCAACTGCCCCCGCAACAAGAGGGAGCCATCCTGGCGACTCAGGGCGAAGGGGTGACAAGGGGGTCATAGTATGGCTTTAGCCGGCTTACGTGAACAATTTCGCGGCCCCGAGAGCGATGATCTGAAGAAGGGGTCACTGGCTCGACGGTATAGTTCATGGGTGACGTGCGCTCCAAAACACGGTATGGGCCGAGGTACTTAACTTGGAGGCAGCCGGCACAGACAACCAGACGAGTGAGTCAGTAGGAAAGTCAAGGGCGGACTGGCCGCGGTCACTAGCATATGTGCGGAGGCCTTGAGTGATACTCGTCAACGAGCGAGCCAGCTGGCGGCACTGTTCGGCATGGCGGGCAACGTCAGAGAGAAATGTGCACTCCGAGCTGTCGGGGTGGTAAGGAAGGATGGTATCCAGGAGACAAGAAGGTTCACGGCCATAAAGAAGAAAGAACGAAGAAAAACCGGTTGTGGCTTCTGAGGCAGCATTGTAAGCATAGGTGACGAATGGAAGCACTTGATCCTAATTGGAGGCGTCGGAGGAAATGTACATGGCAAGCATGTCTCCTAGAGTGTGGTTGAATTGGAGTCGTCGGAGGAAATGTACATGGCAAGCATGTCTCCTAGAGTGCGGTTGAAGCGTTCAGTTAGGCCGTTCATTTGGGGATGGTAGGCAGTGGTCTTGCGATGAACGGCGTGGCACGCATCCAGCATCTCGTGAAGGACGCCAGATAAGAAAACACGGCCGCGGTCGCTGAGGAGTTCCCGAGGGGCGCCGTAACACAGGATGAATTGATGGAGGAGGAATGATGCGACGTCGCGAGCACTAGCAGAGGGCAGGGCTGCCGTCTCCGCATACCTAGTTAGATAGTCCACGGCAACTGTAATTTACCGATTCCCGGCAGGCGTAGACGGCAGGAGACCATACAGATCGATGCCTACGCGATCG
The DNA here is from genome assembly GCF_052857255.1 of Amblyomma americanum. NCBI lineage: Eukaryota > Metazoa > Arthropoda > Arachnida > Ixodida > Ixodidae > Amblyomma > Amblyomma americanum. Next base: position 152,588,003 of record NC_135502.1, read on the forward strand.
AAGGGTCAAGCTGGGCAAGGCAATTGTTGTAACGGGCCGGGAGAGGGGAGAGGAGCGGACTTGCGCTGCTGACAGGTAATGCAGGAGCGTATATAACGGCGAACAAAATTGTACATTCCACGCCAGTAGTATCGCTGCCGCAGACATTCGTAGGTTTTCAGCAAGCCTGCATGAGAGCTTTGTGGGTGGGAATGGTGATGCGCACAAACTTCAGAGCGAAGCTGGCGAGGAATAACCAAGAGCCATTAGCGGCCATCCGGGTGATAGTTGCGGCGATACAGTAGAGAGTCGCGAATCGTGAAATGAGAAGCTTGACGGCGAAGGGCTAGAGGTAACGAAGCCATAGAGGGCGCATTGAGGGCATCTAGGAGCGAAGAAATCCTTGGATCTCGACGCTGTTCCATGGGGAGGTCCGTGGCAGTGAACGCGGACAGCGCCGAGGCGGACAAGGATGAAGAAGGCGTAGGAGATGGCAGGGGTGCGCGCGACAAGGCGTCAACGTCAGAATGTTTGCGGCCCGACTGATATACGATGTTAATGTCGTATTCCTAAAGACGAAGGGCCCAGCGGCCGAGGCGTCCAGAAAGGACTTTGAGGGTAGCCAACCAGCAGAGGGCATGGTGGTCCGTAACGACGTCGATGAGGCGGCCATAAAGGTAGGGGCGAATTGGCGAGGCACTCCTTTTCCATAACGGTTGTTATTAGATTCGGCTTTCGTGAGCGTACGACTGCTGTAAGCAACAAGGTATTAGGAAAAGCCGTCCTTACGCTGTGCAAGGACGGCTCCGAGGCCTACGCCGCTGGCGTCGGTGTGCAACTCGGTTGGCTCACTGGGGTCGTAATGGCGCAGGATCGGTGGTGAAGTCAGAAGACGACGGAGAGTAGCGAAACCAGCGTCGGAGAGTGAGTTCCAAGCAGACAGATCGGCGGGCCCATTCAGGAGCTTCGTAAGCGGGGCGATGATAGAGGCGAAGTAGCGCACAAAGCGGCGAAAATATGAGCATAGGCCCACGAAGCTTCGGAGCTCCATAACAGAAGTCGGCTTCGGAAAGTTTGTGACAGCACGAAGCTTCTCCGGATCGGGCAGGATGCCTTCTTTGGAGACGGCATGGCCGAGGATGATCAGTTGGCGGGCACCAAGTCGACATTTCTTGAGGTTGAGTTGGAGACCAGCGTCGGTGAGACAGCGCAGTATCTTGAGCAAGCGCTCGAGATGTGTCGGAAAATCAGGGGAAAAACGAAAACATCGTCTAAATAGCATAGTCAAATACGCCATTTGAGGCCACGCAAGATGTTGTCCATCATGCCCTCAAAGGTTGGGGGAGCGTTACAGACGCCGAATGGCATCACGTTGAATTCATAGAAGCCGTCAGGGGTGACAAAAGATGTTTTCGGGTGGTCAGATTCAGCCATGGGGACTTGCCAATAGCCGGAACGGAGATTGAGGGAGAAGAAGAACTCGGCTCCTTGCAAACAGTCGAGGGCGTCATCAATACGTGGTAGTGGGTAAACGTCTTAGCGCGTAATTTTGTTTAGGCGACGATAATCAACACAGAACCGAATTTAACCATCCTTTTTTGACGAGCACGACGGGCGAAGACCACGGACTAGAAGAGGGCTGGATAACACCGCGGTGCAACATGTCGTCAACCTGGTCAGCGATGACGCGGCGCTCTGGAGGCGACACACGGTAGGGGCACTGGTGGAGAGGGGCATGAGGGCCTGTATCAATACAGTAAACGACGGTGGTCGCACGGTCCAAAGAAGTTGTCTGGTGATCGAAAGAAGAGCGGAACTTGTGAAGCAGGGCAAGGAGCTTCTCGCGGTGAGCTGGGTCGAGGTCGCTGGCCACTGAACGGTGAAACATCTCCTGGGAGATCAAGTCGGAGGCAGTACTAGGCGGTGTGAGGGCGGCGACGGAGGTACCACCGCAAAGAGTTTCATCGTCGAAGGGCAAGAGCAGGTCAAGCTGTTCAATGTGTCCAAGACATTCTCCATGGAGCAAGGTGAACTGATAGGGCGAGGGATTCGAGGCAACGAGTTCAGTAGTTCGGTTGCCCCGTGACGTATGTCCAGGACGGCGAATGGAAGAGGTAGGTGTCGGCGAGAAGCGAGGACGGGCGAAGGCGCGAAGAGTACAGTCTTGCTGGACCCAGACGTGGCGGACACGGGAACGAGCACGGCACTGGCGGGGGGAACATTGGTATCCGCGGCAACAACACGTTTGGTACCAGAGCAAGACGGAGGGTCGTCGGTGAGCGTATCAGGGAGCACGGATAATGCCACATGAGCACGGGCACAGTCTATGACGGCATGATGGCGGGATATAAAATCCCAGCCAAGGATGAGGTCATAGCAGCCAGAACTGAGAACTAAATTCGATGACATACAAAACGTCCGCAATGAGGACACGTGCTGTGCAAGCAGCGGAAGGATGAAGTCTCGGCGTTAGCGGTGCAAAGAGATAGTCCCGAAGGTGCGGTGGTGACTTTACGCAGCGAACGACAGGAGTTCTCGGATATAACAGAAACGGTAGCACCTGTGTCCACAAGCGCAAGTGCTCGAACGCCGTCAACTAACGCATTTAAAAAGTTCAGTGGGGAAAGGCGAGGACATGAGCTTATCGAAGTGTGCGCAGTTCATGCCCCAGGAATTGCGGCTCCTAGTTTTCCTGTTCCGCGGGAACGCTAAGACGGCGAATTGGTGACAGGGAGCGACGGCGAGGGGAAGGTGAGCGGTGCGAAGCGAATGGATGGCGGCCGGGAGCAGGGTCAGAAGGGGCCGCTGGGGGGGTGGTGGTACTGAAGGTGGGTAAAGGTGTGGTAGGACTGGGTGTAGGCCGGCAGATGTCGCATAGGGGCAGGCAGAGAACGGCGACAGAGGCGCGCGACGTGGCCGGTAGACCACAAGCGTAGAAAATCGGCCGGTTATCAGCCGTGCGCCAAGGGGTTTGAGAAGCCGGCGCTGGGTGGAGTCGGGGAGCAACAGGCGGAGGCACTGGTGCGGGAATGCAGGCCAAGGCCTGCGGCTGCGATGGACGTGCGACGACTTCGGCGTATGTGAGAGGCCTAGGCATGGGGGCAGGAGGCATCGCAATGGGTGCACCATAGCCCAAAGGCGCAGCAACGGGAGCGGGCTGCATCTCGAGAAGGTTGACTTAAGGAGCTACGGGAACCGGCTGGCGACGAGCTGGAAGTGTATCGGCTACTTCCTTGGCGATGGTGTGCCGCAACTCAGGAGTCAGGACCGGGGGCGAAGAGTGTGTGCCCGAGAGGAGCGAAAGCTGCCGGGCCACATCATCGCGTACGAAGTCTGATTTGACCCAACAGGTCACTGTTGACAGCCAGGCCGGATATGGACTCGCCAGGCACGACGGATGAGCGACGAGCGCCAAGGCGTAGCTTGCGCAACTCATCATAGCCCTGGCAGAGATTGTACACGGAAGCGACGGTAGTTGGACTTTTCGCCACCAGCATGTGGAAAGTGTCGTCGCCAATTTCCTTCATAATATGCTTGATCCTGTCGGCCTCAGCCATAGACGGGCCGACACGTTTGCAGAGATCGACCACATCTTCGATGCAGGTGGTGAAGCTCTCACCCGCAGTCCAAGCCCGAACGCGCAAACATTGATAGATCAACGCGAAGTTTCGTTTCCGTAATGCGGGACAGCCAAAAACTTCGCAAACGTCGTCTTGAAATTAGCCCAGGTTGGAATATCAGCCTCGTGGTTCCGGAATCAGAGGTTGGCGACGTCAGGCAGATAAAATATGACGTTGTTGAGTTTCATGCGGTCGTCCCAGTTGTTATGGCGACTCATCCATTCGTACGAGACCAGCCTGACTTCAACATCTTGATCGCAGTGCCCGCTGAAAACGACGGGTCTCGCTGTCGGACGGCACCGCAGCAGATGACAGAGGATCCCACCTGCACGGTGGGCTTCGGGCTGAGCGGGCATAACGGGGGCCGGTAGCGTGCGGTTGCGGAGGTCCAGGGCAGTTCGAGGACGGGGAACCAAACATCCACCAAGTGAAGAGTGGTTTATTGTAGAGCCGAAAGGGTCTGGCGGCGTAACCCATGCTCAAACTGACTCCGAAGCAGTGGACCAGAACAGACTTCCAGAGCGTGCTCGAGCTCTCCCACGCGCGTGGCAGCCGTTGTTGTTGTTGTTAGCCTATCAAAAAATGTCACATACCCACACTGGGAGATCGGCCAAGAGTCGGGTGGCTGAAGTAATCTTTGCACAAACACTACCTGAGGGAAATTGAAACGAGACCAGGAGACACCAAAACGGAGGTCGGCTGACAACAGAAAATGCTTTGGGAAAGGTGGAAATGGGACTATTAGATCCTGAGGTAAGTTTGCACAGTTAAAATTTCAATTCTTGATAAGAGAGGCGGAATGCGGGCATCAAGGTACAGCACATTGGCAGCCACAAATTTTGGAAGGCCGAGGCACATGCGAAGTGCTTCCTTCTCTAAAAGGACGAGAGGACGAAGATTATATGTAGCCGAAGCTGAAAACAACACAGATCCAAATTATAAAATTGGCCTGACATACATTATGTAGATCATTAATAGCGCATCTCTGCGCATGCCGTACCAGTGATGACAATCTCCGTAACATGCCCACGGCACGAGCTCCTTTCGCCGTGACATGGTCAATCTGAGGTCGCCAGGTGAGTTTGTTGTCATAAATGACCCCTAGGTATTTTAGGAATTGAACCTGCGGTATTATTTTAACTGGCAAATGAGAGAGACCGCTACTGGAGTGTATAGAGGGAAAACAAGGGTGGCGCACTTGCCAACATTTAACTTCAGGTGATATGCGCTCAACCAGTGCTGAAGTGTATTCAAATATGACTGCAACAGACCATAGAGGGAATGTATATCCGGCGCAGCAGCAAAAAACGCAATGTCGTGCGCATAGACGTAAGTGCGTACATGGCGGTGGAGAAGAATTGAGCTCAACAGAATATTAAAGAGCACAGGAGAAAGAACAGCTCCTTGCGGTACACCTCGCGTTTGTCTGTACCTCTCTGAATGAACACCATTACGTACGCAAAAGAATAACCTGTTATAAAGAAATGCAGATATCTATGCAACTATATAATCTGGAAACTGAAGAGACTGTAGCCTATGTACCAGGATGGAGTGTTCTACACTGCCGTAATATTTGGCGACGTCTATCGTAACCAAAGCCGCGACCAGGCGTTGACGACGAGCAAGGAGAATTTTGCTGTCAAGATCAGCACGTACCTTCCATATCGAACACCGTGGCCGGAAACCAAGTTGGCACGGGCTGAGTATAGTTTTGCGGTCCACAATGGCTGACACCCGAATTAGTAACTCCCTCTCTATCAACTTTACCAAGTTTCATGTTAAAGAAAGTGGCCTAATATTATCCAATTCATAGCCTCCACCCTGATTTTTAAGTAAAGGGATCACCTTGGACAGCTTCCACTCAGATGGTATCCAAACGTGTATGAGAGAGTAGTTTATTAGGTGCAATAAGGAGTTGGGAGACACTTCAAAGAGAATCTTGAGCCTCTTTGTAGGAACACCATCAGTACCAGGAGCACCATCTGGCAATCTGGACAACTTGTGAAAGCTCTGATAGATTTACTTGTGAGGCATTATCATTTTTCACGACTGCTGCAAACAACATTGGGCGCAAAGGTAGTAAATACAAGAACCGCTTTTGCAGGCCTGTGGCAAATAAACCGCCTGGATGGCTTCTTCAGGTGACAGAACAAATTACTGAAAATTATGAGAGTATATGAGCTGTTTCCTAGACCGTAGAAAACCAAATAGTGCATGTCGGTTGCCCACCTTTGAAAGATAATCGAATTGTTCTGAGTCATATTTTTCCTTCGCGCGAAAAAGTGTGCGTTTAAAGGTGGCTGCAATAAATTTATAATCACACCAGTTATTCGGGCATTGGTTATGAAGAAGCTTTTTCCATGCTGCCTTCCTCCGCCTGTAATCTCTTGTACAGTCCGCATTCCTCGAGTTAGAAGAATTCCCTTTTGTTGGCCTCACCAGAAACTCCGACTTTTTACCACTCTCCTCTATAGCCAGATATATGCTTGCTGACTGGTGGACCTCGGCGATATTAGACACTGAAGCAAGGGCAGAGCGCAACGCCGTCTGAAAGCTGTCTTACATTTACAGACCGCAACTGATAAGACTTCGGAGGTACCACGACATATAACAAAATGAATATGTATATGGTCAATTGAGGTGCCGCTATCAAGAGTCGACCAATTCGTTACGCCATTTCCAGGACTAATGAACGTGAGATCTAAAACAGATTGAGTGTGTGAGCGAAGACAGGTGGCCGATCCTGATTTTAAGCACATCAGGTTGTGATCAGAAACCCAGTCCCAAAGGCGCTTGCCGCATGTATTAGTCCTAAAACCTCACGACACATGGTGAGAATTGAAGTCCCCAGCCACGTGAACTGGGTTTTTACAGTTAGGGAGTAACAAGTCCAGATGTCTAACATCCTGGACTCCATTGGCGAAATAACAATTTGCTATTGAAATTGGAGAGCACCCAGGAAGTACAAAGTGTAGTGCCAAAATCTCAGTCAGGAGACATTTGTTGAAAAGATACCATAGCCCTGTGGCAAAATTTTGAAGAGACTAAAGTTAGTAAACCCCCTCCTCTAGACTGGTGATCTAGGCGAAATGAACGGTAAGTTTTGATATGAAATTGTTTGTCGGTTGAAAGCCAAGTTTCTTGCAGAATTTTGACATCCGGATTAAGCTGGGTAGATATGCAGTGTAAATCTGAAGAAGCTGAAAAAATAGAGCGACAGTTCCACTGCAGAATTCGCAACGACGGTATGGTTGCGAAAGCCTAGCAGCAGCAACTGCCTGCTCCAAAATGGTATCCTTGGGTTTGGTGCCAAGCTGCTGCTTCTTTGATTTGGGCTGGGTGCACAGAGAAGACAACGAATGGGACTTTGGGAACCCGTTGCGCTTAAGAAGCCGCGCATCAGACTCCACCATCTCGGAATCATAGATTATAGCAACATCCCTCGAAGTACCCGAGGTAGGTACAGCGGAAGGGGCAGAAGTTTGTTCCTGGGGCTGTGATGCTATTGGAATTGTAGACCGGACAAGCGGAGAGAGAATTGCTGTCGAAAGAGGTGCCAAACCTGCCTGCACGGCATGCGTAAGCTGAGTAGCTAGAACGTTTGCAAGGCACTCCGACACACTTGCGACAATCTTTTCTACCAGTTCAGGCATGCAAGCCTCCACAGCAGCCGCAATTGCCTGGGACAGCGTTGAGTCTAACGTGACACCTTGCCGAGCGCTCACACCGGCTTAACCGTGGGCACGTTCTTTGACCTCTGAAATAGCGTCACGGTGCGAACAGCGTTTTCTGTCAATTATATGCAGAATTTGGATTTCCAGAGCTCAAGAGGGACAATTTGAGTAATTTGCAGAGTGGGCACCACCGCAAAGGCAACACTTCTCATTCTTCTCAGTGCAGGTGCTCGTTGAATGACCATCCCCACAGTTTCAACACGTCAAGTTGGATTTGCAACCGCCGGCGCTATGTCCATAGCGACAGCAGTTGTTACACTCCAGAGGCTGAGATGATAACGGGTCTACCCGAAAAATTAGAGGCCATGCCTTGATTTCAGAGAGGCAGGAAGTGCCGGAAAAGGTAGCAATCACAGATTCAGTGGGCATCCGCAAGTTGTTTACATCCCGGCTACAGCGGTGCACAGCAACAACACCAGCATCCGACAGAAGCTCAAGAGTCTCTGCCGGAGACAGGGAAGAGTCAACGCCTCGTACAATACCTTTCGTGCACGCCAGATGTGAAGGGATGAAGGAACTTACACGAAGAGAGGCAAAGGCTGAGGAGTTTAGCAAGTCTCTTACACAGGCGAGGTCTGGCGTTCTGCACAGAATCCCGCCGCGTCCAAACTGGCGTACCTCTGAGATCGACCCATAATGAGAAGTCGCCGACTGGAGAGCAGCCCGAACGGCACCAGGGTTGTTCATCTTGATTACACCACCATCCTTAGGCACCAGCGCGACAGGGATACTGCCGACACCACTGGGCAAAAAAGCTTCCAACGGCAGGAGATCAGGGGACAGAGAAGCCGACCAGAGGGAGCTCCCCTGGCCGGGAGACTGGGTCGACAAAGCACGGGCATACTGCCTTACCACGCAAAGACGCAGAGAGAAAAGCCACAACCAGCCACCCGAAACTTAGCCGATCGATCCCAGCAGAGCAGAGCTTCCAGGGGCTGCTCGGCAAAGCCACCCGCGGTCTAAACGTCCTGAACGTCCTGCTGACGGGGTCTCGTTTCTCGCGGGGTCTCGGGGTCCGGGGGTCGAGGCCGGCCGAACCTCTTCATCGTCGTCGATGGTGGCGCACTGTCGTCTTCTTCATTACAGCCTCTAAAAACGTTGTCGCAGTACTCTTCGTAAAAATTACTTATTGTGTATTCTCGGTCGCAAAAGTTTTCGTGATCTGGGAACTGCGATGCATGGCGTAGCGAAGCAAAACTGCATTGTTGCGCCATGCATCGCAGACCCCGAAAACGTTTGCGGCTGGAAGCACATCGCAACGCATAATACCATTTATTTAAATTATTAATGTACGACAAGAAATTAATCAGACCTAGAACCAATTTTCAGAGGCGCACCGCGAGAATGGACCAGTTCTTTTCTCTTTGTGTATAAACGGTTTACATATTTTAATACCAGAAACCACAAATACCTCTCGTCTGTTGCGCATATAATACCGCTTTGTTTGATACAGTTATTAACTTAACTTTATAGATATCCAAAATTACGCGGAGAAACTTTTTACTTTTTTTATCATAAACAGATGCCGATATTTTCCAGTAAATTCAGGAACTATTCTCTTTTACGACCTTAGAAAGCAACTGTTAGTGCACCCGGAATCAGTCTTAACACTGGAAGGATAAAAATAGCTGACACTTTAAGTTTTAGAAGGGAAGTTCATAACCACTAGGTAACTGGAATCCATAGGAAATATTTCAGAACCACATACGTACTCAACAAACGCATGAAGGCACTTTTTAAACGCATAAAGTCATTAATATATAATTCCGTGTTTATAGCTGGGTTAGTTTATGCGCATTTATTGTGGAGAACATGAAGTGAAAAAATTTGAGCATGCTATTTTTGTTGCGAACAAGTTTTATTAGAATTATTGCCTATGTTGCCTTTTTCACCACGCTAGAGGGTATTTTCAACGATAACGAATAATTAAAGTACACAGTTTTTTTACATCATTTTTTAACGCCTTTTTTTTAACGTTTTTTTAACGTCATTCTGCCTTGCTACAAGTAACATTAAATCATTTCTAAGTGATTTGGAAGTTGCAAAATATATACATAATACGCGCCTCACGGAATAAATGTTTGTAACGACAGCCGCAAGCTACTATTCACAATCTATTAGTAACACTTCCGCAAAGCTTTTAAATAGTTTCGACGTGAACATAGGGGCCCGTGTACGATGCGACATCAGTGGACGTTAAAGAAGCTCAGGTGATCAAAATTTTCTAGAGCCTTTCACTACGTCTTTCTCTATAGCCTGAGTTGGTTTGGGAGCTTAAACCCCAATACATAATTGAACTAATCAATGTGAACAGGACTGATGCAAGAAAAAAATCAGGAAAAGTTCACAAGTTCTTTTTCTTCTCTATATGTCCTTCCGTATGTGTGGTTGCATTTTGTTCTATGCACTTTTTTCTTTTGTGTGTTTTTCAACAGTGTTGATGCAGTTGTTATATTTCTGTTCCGTATCTGCATATACAAACAGGACCATTTAAGGTGCAAGTGCCTTTAAATGGGAGTTATTCTATTTATACTTTGTACATGAGTATTTGTGAACGGCTTCTAAACGTGATTACATTTAATTTGCATTTTGTTCGCACGTGGTAATCTACAATTATGAACTGACTGTACGTGAAACGTCCTGCTGACAAAAGATGGGCAGTCGCCCCGTCAAGCTGCTTTAGCAGCATCTTTTGGCGGCTCTCTCCTTCCTATGCAAAAAACGACAACGAAAAAATTTCATTACAGTGGGTTCAATTCTAGTCAAGTTTACTTTTCTTTTCGTCGAAAAGAAAGGGGCCAGGACTAAAAGCTGTGAAAGACAGCTTGACAAAGCTCTGGCCCCCCTACAATAATTGGCAGAGCAACAGCTAGGTGAACGATCAGTTTGCATCATTTTATACACCGAAGAGTTTCATATTATTACTTTTGTCCGTATGAAAATGACACACAGTAAAGCATAAAACAGAAAATTAGACATATCCCAAAAACAGAGTCTTAAAGTTAGAATACATCAAGATAACATTCTAAATAAAAAGCAACACTAGGTTCACAACAGTTTTTCGGGGCAAAAAAGATTCGGCGATTAGACTCACATACCTGATCGAATCCAGTTGCATGCAACTTATTCAGTAGTTTTTGTACAGTGTAGCATAATGATTGAGTGTATGGATATGTGCGAGGCACTGAAACAAGATATTTTTCTTTGTGTCGGGATTGTCGGTCTCGGATATTTTCTTTTAATTCTGAAAGGTTTACGACAATACTTGCATTAGATTTTATGAAGTATTTATAAGCTACGATTATCTTGTAATCAAAAAAGGAGAACACAGGGAGGACAATATTACTTCAAGAAAAGCTCTTTGGTTGGATGACGGTAAGACACACCCGCAACACACCGTAATGATCTTTTCTGCAACAAGTGTAATTTGGATAAGCTGGTTACCCCTGTGGTGCACCAGACTAAGCTGCAATACTGTAAGAGCAGTAGCACAAGCGCATTATATAACAAGAGTTTTATTTTAGAAGGCAGCAAGTATCTTGTTTGGGCGATGGCGTCAACTGCTGATGCAACTTTTGAATGCAAGTGATCTATGTGGTCGTTCCATGTAAGGTGCCTTGAAAAGACCACTCCGAGTACTTTCACAGAGTTCACAATTTCAACTTTTTCTGTTCCTAATCGTACGCTCAAGGTATCCGGTAATTCCTTCCCTTTTGGAATGTATAGGACTGCTTTTGTTTTGCTTGTGTTTATTTATAAGTGGTTTGCTTTGACCCAAGAGTCCAAGTCCAGAAGCGCCATATTTGCTCGCTCCTCTATATCTGCTTGCGTACTTCCGGTAACGAAAATGGTGGTGTCGTCCGCATAGGAATTACACTTTACGTCCTGAGTGCAGTGCACCATATCATTAATATAAATAAGCAAGAGTAGCGGTTCGAGTATGCTTCCCTGTGGCACGCCGGCATGAACGGATTGCAAAGAAGATTTAATGTTATTTATTTCGACATATTGTGTCCTGTTGCTAAGGTATGATGTAAGAAGCGCATGTGGTGTTCCACTAACGCCATATCTGTGCAATTTTGAAAGAAGGATAGTGTGATTGACAAGATCAAATTCCTTTGAAAAATCGACATAGATGCCCAGTACCATACGTTTTTTGGTGAATGCTACAATGATAAATTCTTTTTGCGTTAAAAGTGTTGTTTCTGTTGATGGACGCTTCCTGAAACCATGTTGATAATCGATCAGAATATTATTACATGATAAAAACGATACAATTTTGGTGTGTAGTATTTTTTCCATACCTTTAGAAAATACTGGTAGTATCGTGATTGGGCGATAGATGACGAAAAGACTACGAACTCCAGATTTAAATACAGGAACTACACGTGCAGTCTGCATTGCTTGGGGAAATACGCCCGTGGACAAAATCAAGTTATCTATAAAAGTAATGACTGCAAAAATTACGTCAAGAACGTGCTTCACAGGAAGTACCTGCATACCACATACATCATCGGATTTACTATTTTTGATGGAATTGATACAAAGGCATACTTCTGTGCAGTCCGTCGGAGAAAAGAACAGTGAATAGCATGTAGGCAACGTAGAAACATCGGGAGTGCTGTTCATTTTGGCCAAGACGAATTTCATGATCTTTTAACTGTGAGCGCAGGGCATCACGTTCCTCCTGCAAACTAGTAACACATTTTCTGAGCTCTTCATTTTCTTCTTCAACGATCTTAACTGAGGTTTTAATTTCTTCATAGCTTTGATTTATGTATGTCACGCTGCTCTTAATTTCTCGGATATCTTATCTTAGTTCCCGCTCGAATCCTTCATTGAATTCTTTGAATTCTTGCTTTTGTTCATGCTTGAAATCTTCAAACAGTTTCACAAGTTGTTTCGACATTTCGGACAATTGTGCTCAAGTGGTATTCCAAGGGTTTACAGTTTACGGGGCAAGATCTAGACGCAAGCAAAAGAAAGCAGGATTTCAACTCGGACGATATAATACATCAAGGAAAAATTTGCATGTGGCAGCAGCAATATTTCGGATACGTTTAAAGTAATATGACAGCCACAGAAATCCAGCAACTAACCTGTAATACACGGGAAAAGGTGCTTAGCGATGTGTTCGCTCCGCCACTGCTGCTGCCGATGCGATGTCTTGCTTCCGTTGAGGAAATATATAGCCCTTGTCACGGTCGACGTCACGGATAGCCACTATCTTTGAAGATATTTCAGCCAGGTACAGGTGCACTCCACTGCTGAGGGCAGGCTTTCAGCAAAAAAACGGGTACAAGCGGCGGACAGGCGTCGGACGGTGGGCGAAGTTTCTCGGGACGGCACTCCTGTAATACACGGGAAAAGGTGCTTAGCGATGTGTTCGCTCCGCCACTGCTGCTGCCAATGCGATGTCTTGCTTTCGTTGAGGAAATATGTAGCCCTTGTAGCTGTCGACGTCACGGAGACCCGTTATCTTTGAAGATATTTCAGCCAGGTACAGGTGCACTCCACTGCTGTTGGCAGGCTTTCAGCAAAAAATTGGTACAAGCGGCGGACAGGCGTCGGACGACGGGCGAAGTTTCTCGCGACGGCACTCCTGTAATACACGGGAAAAAGTGCTTAGCGATGTGTTCGCTCCGCCACTGCTGTTGCCAATGCGATGTCTTGCTTCCGTTGAGGAAATATATAGCCCTTGTTCCTGTTGACGTCACGGATAGCCGTTATCTTTGAAGATATTTCAGACAGGTAAAGGTGGACTCCACTGCTGTGGGCAGGCTTTCAGCAAAAAAACGGGTAGAAGCGGCGGACAGGCGTCGGACGGCGGGCGAAGTTTCTCCGGACGGCACTCCTGTAATACACGGGAAAAGGTGCTTAGCGATGTGTTCGCTCCACCACAGCTGCTGTCAATCTCTATCTCAAATAAACTGTAGAATATTTATTTCGTTCAATTAGATATAGGTTCATCATTATCAGTGGTGAGCTCATGTTCGCATGAACCATTTCTCTCATATAAACTAAACAAATAAATTAACAGAAACCTAGTCAATTGCGATTTATTACGTAAACATAATGTAATTATGCGAGATTACAGGACCACTGCATGCCTTCCTTAACACACCCTGCCTAAGCTCCATTTACCACCTTTGGTTACTATTTCTATTAGCCTCACGCCTGCGGTGTTACGTGATAAAGTTACTGCACTGACCAGGCTATCGGGTGCGCGCTCTGAGGCTGTAACGACATTCAACTTTGCACCTATTAACATTCTCTGTTAAAGTTTTTAGCAGTGGTCTCAAGTCGAATACGGCTTTTTTTCTTTGGGGGAGGGGGGTAACAAAATACTTGCGCGTTGAATCAATTTTCGCGAGCCTATGCTTCTCTCTTGCATTGCAGCAAAGCCACCCCAGTGCTGGTAGCCACCAACGCAGTCAGCAGCACTCTGAAGCTGAAGACGCCGGACGGTTTTAATGTGTCCTGGCTGGACGCTTCGAAACGTATGTATCATAATCGCTTATAATATGCTGGCGATAACTGACTAGAATATTTGAGCCTTCATACTTTTTTGTGTTAAACGCCGAATTGCGCTAGCAGTGTGTCCCGCGGTTTCCTCGATACGAAAGCGTATGTAATAGCAGCCACTTGTACAGAAACTCATTTGCTAGAAGCCCCTCGCCGAAATTTTTATGTTGCGTGCTGAAACTCGCAGCGTAGGTTCTTCACTCTCGACGAATGTGACTGGAAAAACCTGCTTTTCCTTTGGCCGCAACCTTCACAGCCCAGTAAACGGTACGCAGATGCGACAAAAATTGTGCTCAAAACGCGAACTGTTGTGTGATTTCTTTGCTGCATCAAAACTTTATAAATCCACTCCTGTCTCACCAGTGCGACATTGCTACCGCAAATCAAATGTGCTGCGAGTATTCAGGAGCTTGCGAAGGCATCCCTGCCTACCAGGTCGATGTTCTCGCCTGTCGCATCGAAAGGCGATCGGTTTCCGTCGATCGGTCGTAGTATCGGTGGTTTTTTTAACCGAGGTCGAAGTTATTAGCTGTTTTCCGTCAAGGCCGCGGTCAGTTGAGCTGAACATGAAAAGAATGGTTCGCAGCCAGTGAGCTTTCCAAATCAGTGATGTATAATACAAGGAGCCAGTGGGCGGCCTTCATACTATTCAATTCTGGGCCGAGCTGTTGAACAGACAAAATTACTCCCTGTGCTGCATACAGGTATTTAAAACAGGTGAAAAAGGGGTCAGTATGGAGTGCGCATGGGGCCAGTACATACTGAAGGAGGCTACGGGAACCTATATAAAGAGGCAAAAAAGCTAGTAAATTATGGCTGCTCTGGCAGCACTGCCGCCGACAGACCACGGCGGAGATAAGATCGCTCGTGTATGGCGTGCAAACGCTTACTTGTCGCACGCAGCATCCAGCTTAGTAGTGTTTTTGTATTTCGCAGGAATCTTCAGTGAACTGAAAGAAAAAGTTTAGAAAGACAGAAATTTCTGAGTTCCGCATTTCGTGGACCACTCTAGAACGGTCTGTTTAGAATTTTTTCCTAATCAGTTATGCAATTAAGATGAAGCAAAAATAGTGTGACTTCATCCAAACAATAGCGAGCAACGTGAACTTGGTCACGCGGTCTTCGAGTACTTCTGAATATTTTTAAACTCCGGCTGAAGTTAGCTGGGACACCCTCTGTAACAAGACCGACAGAATTGACACAAACATGGCAGTTTGGGCATGTTAGTATTGCATGGCAGGATTGAACAGCGCACACAGGGCAAGGACACAAAGAAAGAAACGACGAGACAGGAGAGCAGAATTACAATTTATTTTTAACCTCGTCCCGGAATATATAGGTATACCATGGCCGAAATCACACATGCGCGGCAAGTGGAACGTTCGTGCACTGACGTAGGTAGAGAAGTTCCTTACGGGTAAGAGCTATCAATGACATTGATACCGAAGAGCAACGTCAGCCATAAATCATTTTGGCTTCAATAATTTCGCGAGCCAGTTTATATCAGTTTCTTTAATCAGTGTAGTATTAGTTGAGGGCTTGACACGTGGAAGCCTGACCTCAGTCACCATCTTCATCTGCACTGTTGTCATCAGGCTTACATTTCCTGCAAGTGTGCGCCATGAAACCCGCCTCGCTTATTTAGACGTTACAATGTTCC
Organism: Amblyomma americanum; assembly: GCF_052857255.1. NCBI lineage: Eukaryota > Metazoa > Arthropoda > Arachnida > Ixodida > Ixodidae > Amblyomma > Amblyomma americanum. Next base: position 152,603,521 of record NC_135502.1, read on the forward strand.
CGGAGCCGGTCGTACAAACACCTACCACTTTGGCGAATGTAGCTTTTCCCTCATGACAGTACAATGCTGTATACAAGTGAGTTGGCACTTTCAACGAACTTGAATAGGTTCTGCTTTTTGCACTCTTTATAATTGGCACCACCGCGCTTAGTGAATCGGCAGTTGCAGCTTGTCAGAAGCGCAAGAAAGAACTTCTACATTCGCCGTTTGACCGATCTTTTTTAGGCGATGGGCGAAGCCGTGTACGTGCGGGATGCAGAATTCTGCTGTTTATGGAAAGATCGGGAAGTGATGGTGTCTTTTAAGCAAATGCGGTTAAGAATGCTTTATGCGCCGTTGACCAGGACATGTGTAGGAAACCCCGCGGCTCTGAGACGCAGAATATTTTCGTTGAAGCTGACAGCCATAAGCTCCGGGTAGGACTTGTTTAAATGATATATTAAGCATAATCTCCATTCAAAGCATTCCAAAGTTGTTAAGAGGCGTGTTGCAAGATTATGCTTGGATGGATCATAATAGGCCGGCTATGTCATAAGACTAATGATGCGAATGGTTCGAAACCTGTTAGAGCGCTAGTTTTGTTGTAGGCCTTGTAAAAGCTCTTCTGGAGGATACGTGCGTATCTGGCCGTTAGGAATACCCAAACCACACGTACCCAAGAAGAGGAAGCAAATGCTAAATCCCTTAAGATTGTTAACGCCAATATTTTCGGAGTTGGTGCTACACGCCCATATTTATTGTCACTGTACGCATGTGCAGAATCACCACATTATCTCGAGATTGTTGTTCAAATTACAGTATACAAAATATTTTGCAGAAAATACCGTTATTCTTGCCTGACAAGTAAAGTAGCCATAAACTCACATGAGCGGCACACAAGTCGAGACCGGACCTGAGATTTGATCACATAACCAGCCGCCATCTTGAAATCTCGGACGGACAATAAATCTTGAATGCGAGTAGTAAGATTTAGCACTGTTAAAAGCTTCCCTTGGGAGAGCGGGAAATTCTTACTACTAGCTTGCTCACCGCTTCCAATAAACGTCCTGTAACTTGCACCCGATCTCTGCGGTTTGTACTGCGGGAGCGATATAATGAACTGCCGCATCTGCGGGGCCTTTTTTTGCTAAGATTTTATAGCTGTTGAAGTTACATCAGGCCCCTGTGACTTTCGGTCTTTTTAAAATTTGTTTTAAAACAATGTTAAATTTGAGCAAGTCTTTAAGAATTACATTTGTAAAATGTCCCATTTGCCTTTATTCATCTCTCTTTAGGTGCTCTGTCATCATAATACTACTAATATTGTGTTTTCTTGGGGCGAACCATATTGTTTCAGCTGGCCTTTAACCCTTCGTTAAACAGTAATACATAGGTGCACAATTTGCCCGGAGTACTTGAAATGGCAATGAAGAGACAACAGTTCGCCTATTTACGTTATTTTTGCAAGCCTCCTTTCTCGGTTTAGAAAAGAAACAAATCAGCGCATTTTCATCTTTTGACAATGTCGCTTATTGGCCGCCTGTGCCTTTTTACAAGCGGACGTGTGCACTTTGACGCTGCCCATATTAGAGGGAACAGATGTTCCAGCATTTGGCTCATCAGAGAGCTGCTCATAGTAGCGTTTGAACTAATGTAGAGTTCTTAAAAAAATTCATTTGTAGGCCGAAACAAAAGGGTTCGACCACGCCCTACTTCTTGTTACTGACTTTTAGGTGAAAGTATGTTTCATTGTGTTGTATAAAACGGGTTAAAATAGCTTGTTGCTCAAGGTATTTTATTTATAGTGTCATTAATAGTGCCATTTTCTCGTCTGCATGCATCGCAGACATAGGCTACCACGTTTCACTCTACATTAGTACGTCGGCATGTGTAGCGTCACAAGTATCGCTTAAAGGTGCCCTGAGACATTAATCAAGCATGAGGTCTTTATTTTTGCATGCAAAGTGACTGTGACACCCGAACGCACAGAGAGATCGCTGAAATTGTAATATTTAACATTTTATACAGCTCCAGAAACCGCGACAGTCAGGCAGGAATTCCGGAACTAGTGTCTGGAAAAGCCTTATGTCAAAATACTGGAAGAAGTCTATAGCAAACGCACAGCTACCATAGTCCTCCATAAAGTCAGCAACAAAATCCGAATAAGGAAACATGTCAGGGAGGATGACACGATCTCGCCAATGCTATTCTTCACTTGTTTGTAGCAGGTATTCCGAGGCCTGAATTGGGAAATGTTAGTGATAAGAAATACTGGGGAGTACATTTGCAATGCCTTTGTATGTAATGCGAAGGCAATATTACCGCTGGGTTTTAAAAATAACGGACTGGATTCCAAGAGAAGGCAAGCGTAGGAGGAGTCGCAGAAAGTTATGGGCATACGGTGGGCGCATCTGGCAAAGGACATGGCTAAATGGAGGCACACGGGAGAGGCCTCTGCCCTGCAGTGGGCGTAGTCAGACTGATGATATGATAAATCCTCGTATCGAGTTGATCGCGTCTCAACGCAGCAGCAATTCCTGGCGGCCAAAATGATACCGCAACCTGATTTGGCGCTTCCTTTTTATTGGTTCGGCGTGCAGCTTGAACCTAGCTCGTTGATATTGGCAATATGGTCCTAAAATGTGATGTTTCTTAGTGCTGTAAGCTTCTGGCACGCAACAAAAGCTAACAAAATTTAGTGCGGTTTAACAGCTGTTGAACCCGAATAGAGAACGAAAGGTGCGGTGTATCGGGTAATTAGATGCGGCTTGGCGTATGTTACGTTCATATCGTCCTGGGTACCCTGGCAGGTGGCAGTTAATCGTTGATCGCGAGAGTCTGCTCACCCAATGAACGCTGCGGCCAATTGCTGCAGTGCCGCGTGTCTGGCACAACGTTATCAGCACTAACGCATGTAGCGCACATCTCTCTCTCACCATCGCCACGTACCTCAAAGCGCAACTGATACGTCCGCTGGCAGAGGTAGTGAGTTATGCGCTCTTCCTTTTTTTCAACCCCAACCCTAATGAACACAATGAATGCAGACGGCTTATAGCTTCACTGCCGCGTGCTTGCCACAACGCTGTCAATGCGAAAGCAAGCAGCGCGCATCTGTTCCGACTGCCACTCAGCTTTAAGCGAGACTAAGGTGTCCACTGTCCCAGGGGCCAGGAGGAGGAGGTAAAGTTTATTAAAGAAGAGGTCTTATGCATGGGTTGGGGTGACGTTCCCCTCCCCGCGGTGGGCTCGTCTTCTAGGCGAGACGCGAGGTGGCCGACCGACGATGTCGTTCGGCGACCTCTTCGGCCCACTCCTTGAGGCAGAGTTGAACCTCCGGGTCCTAGCTGAGCAGCGCGGCCTCCCACTGCAATTCGGTAGAGAGCTGCAGACTCTGCGATGGCTTGTCTTGATTACATGAGTATACGATGTGTGGTGCGTCTGCCTTTTTGTGCCGACAGTGAGAACAGACGGGGCGGAACTGCTCTGGGAACCATAGGAATACTTGTACGTATTAAGGAAAGTGTCTGTTTGGATCTGCCGCCAACTGACTTATGTTCGACTTATAGATCTCTGTGGGTCTGGTAAGATTTGTCTGTTTTTTAAGGTGTGGCAGTAATTTCTCTGTAGGTCGTCGCTTGCTCCTCGGTCGAGCTTAGCTCGGGGTAGCGCACCTCCAGATTAACTACGAATCCTCTGGCAAATTGGTCGGCTGCCTCATTTCCAGGATTGTCCGAATAGGCGGGGACCGAGATCAATGTGGTCTGGTGGGTATTGGAGATTTATTGTAAGATTTTGATGGCTGCGGAGTGGGCCCTTCTTTTCGCAATATTTCGAATTGCGGTTTCAGAGTCGCTGATGATGGAATTGGCAGTTGTGGAGGTAATGGTTAAAGTTATGGCAGCTTCGTCAGGCTCCACTGGAAATTTTGCTTTATCAATCGTCGGCGATGCAACGGGAGTACCTTGTTGATCGACGACTTCCAGCAAAAAGGCGTCTCTGTCCGCATTCTTTTCCATTTCCACGAGCGCCTAGTCTTTTTGAACTGAAAATCGTTCGTAAAGTTTATGTGCCCTAGGTTTTCTTCAGTCCGTGTCACAGTGTGGATGCAGGTTTTTAGTCATGGGATGTATTAAGTGTGCAGGCACGTGTATTTGGATTGGCAAGGTGTGTTCACGGATTCCTTCATATTTTATTCCTGCTTTCTTTAGGATGAAACGTCCCGTTAAGTGCCTGATAGTCTTTCGTATTTTGCGCTGGGGTGTGCTTCAATCATTTCCGCTAAGGTGTTATGAATTCTTAACTGTTGCAGTTTTTCATTTGCGGTATGACAAAGGAGGTTGAGCGCAATTTCGTACGACTGTCTAATTAGAGAATCCAAGTCGTTCCTTTCTCTGACTGTGAGAGTGACGTGTGGTGTATAGTAGATGGCTCTGCTAAGAACGAAGGCATGCACTAGTTTCCTGGTGCCGGCTTCCTTAACTCCTCCGAGCCTAATCGCGATGCGTCTGATGAGGTGAGAGATTTGGTTTACAGTGTTTCTAAGTTTGTTAATTTGTGTGTCGTTTTTTGTTTGACTGTATCAGCATTCCCAGGATTCGTAGTGTTTCCACTTCTGGGATGGCTGCCCCTTCCGCGTAGATTTTTATCTCAGGCGATTTATTCTTTCTTTAACGTTTTGTGCGTAGTATGAGGACTTCAGATGTTTGGGGGAGCACGCGAGTCCCGCAGGTTGTGCCTCCTCTACGACTACATCTACTGCTTGTTGTAGCGTATCTTGCATCGAGCCGATACTCCTTGAGTGGTCCAAAGGGTGATATCGTCCGCGTACAAATAGTGTTCAAGGCCTGGGATTTTTGCGAGTTTGTGTTCCTTTTTAATGAGGGTTATATTGAATAAGAAGGGGAAGAGGACCAATACTTTCGGCGTTCCTCGGTCTCCTAAACTGAAGGTGTCGGATTTGATTGTGCCAGTTTGAATTTTAGCCGTTGTATTGTAGAAAAAGCTCTTGATGTAGTAGAAATGTTCTTTCTAATTCATTCAACGCTGAAAGAGATTTTAGGATTGCTTTGTGTTTGACGTTTTCAAATGCCTTGGTTAAATCTGAAACTGTGATTGCCCTGGTGCTTCTTTCTTGCTCCTCAGATAAAACTTCTTTTGGTATTCTGAGCATCGTATCCTGTGTTGATAAATGTGGTCTGAAGCCCACCATACTGTTTGGATAGAAATTCTCTTTGTGCATGTGGGACTAGAATCTGTCTAGTATAACGTGCTCTATCAATTTTCCTATGCAAGAAGTAAGCGAAATAGGGCTGAGGATTTTGAGCGCGAGTTTTTTGCCTGGTTTTGGGATGAATTTAACGATGGCATGTTTCCAAGACACTGGGAGTTTTCCTTCCCTCCAACACTCGTTCGCAAAGTCCGTGAGGGCTGTGGTGGAAGCGTCGCCTAGGTTTCTCAGCGTCATATTGTTGCAGTTAGGCGCCTTTTCTGTGGTTTCGAAGCTCCCGCTCTTCATCGGTTTCGGCGCAGCTCCCTAGCGGCCGAAGGTCGTTGAACGTCGAAGCTGTGTGGTTGGCGAAACGCGTGGAACATAGACTCCCGAGGCTACCGCAGCACCCGTTCTGCAACTCGGCCCATCAACATAGGCGACTTCCTTCGCTTCCATATTTCCGAACCTCGCTGTAGAGCTTCGGCTCGTTTGGCCCTTCTTTGTACGTAATATTCTGGGTGCATGTTTCTAGGGAAGGCGTGGACTGCCGAGGCGTTCCTTCTTTCCCGACTAATTTCGACATTGGTTTGGATGCCTCTGCCTGGCCTGAGTCCCACTTGGTACATTCACCGTGCCTGTCTCGATCGTACATAGCCTCTCTAACTGGGACACTCGCAGTACCTCCGCCAATTCTGCCCACTACAGCGGCGGCCATCCGAGGCCGCAACATTGAGACTGCGAAAGAAGTTGCGATAGCGCTCGCTTGCATAGGAGCGGTAGCCGAGTTCACAATTAGAGAGAGCAAAACTGCCATCCAAAATTTTGGGAAGGGGAGACATTGCCAGAAGCGGCCAAAATCTTAACGCAAACAGCGCTGAAAAGGAAAATTCAGTTAATTTGGAAACGCGCGTACGTTGCCGCCTCTGGTAAGGAGGCGGCTCAGGAGCTAGCCCGAGCTGTCTACTTCCGGGCAGCCATCGAGCCCCTGGCGAACTGGGCATACGACGAGCGTCTGCAAAATTACGGGGAATTCATAGACCATTATAAATTGGGACGCAGACTGGTACCCCCCCCCAAGATGTTGGCCTAAATAATAGAGAAGCTGTCGTGTGGAGGCGCCTCCAAACTAATAACTGTCATTAACCAGGTCTGGGAGTTTCACGTGCTAGCAGAGCGTAGGGAGAACGATCAGTGCAGACACTGTTGGTCGGGCAAACCCTCGACCACATAATTTGGGCGTGCCCACAGTCCCCAGTGGTGTGAGAAAATATAGTAAAAGAGTAGTTGGAGAGAGAGGGGAGAGACCTTCGCTCTGCAGTGGGTGTAGTGAGGCTGATGATGATGAGAGGAGCCTGGAAGACAAAGAAGTGGGCTATGAGGAACAGACCTTACAATCCTACCAACATAGAAAGAGCATTGGGTTAGCTTTATCTGTAGAGCTAGTGACCATGCCTATGGTGCGGACATAGGGGCGACGACGCCTTCAAAAATAGCGGCTATGTGCTTCTCCGGCTTAACAGCTATTGCATGCCAGCATGCAGTGCGTGTTTGCTACATGGGGCCCCGATTGGTCGCGCCCAGTCTCGGAGACCGGGTGAGTGAAATGAGCAAACAAAATCCGCTTTCGTCTCATATTTAAATCTGAAATTTTCTTAATGTAATGTTTCTAGTTTGCATGCACCGATTTAAATCAATAATTTTGCACTGGTAAGAGAAATGCATGACACATCCTTTTATTAAGATTAATCGGCACTGAGAAAAACATCGTGAAGCCACTTTAGAAGCGAAGGCTCAGTTGAACAGGCAGGTATACCATCTGTGCAGCTGACACCCAGCTTGTGCTCGCCGACAGTGAGAGCCTGTTCGTGAATCCCGGAGTCATGGCTTGCTATGGTGTCGAGTTGGACAGCATATCCTGGGCTCTGGCCGGACGCAAGATGGAAAAGGTGAGTGCATAAGCCTGTCTCGGTTACGCAGTAGTGTCGTTAGATTCTTGTAGGCTTGTGTATCGTGTATGTATGACATTCAGACTAAACAGCGCCGAGCAGAAAACAGATTGCAGTTGAAGAAATGGTGCGCCGAACTGCTACAATCACAGATGCGGCCTCTGAGTATTACTTTTGAAGAAGCAAGAACGTTATGAATTGCGCTGTCTCTTCCGCATAGGAGAAAATGTAAGCGAACATAAAAGCTAAAAAATCGGCTTTTGCTTTGGCTAAGGAAAAAATACGTGCTGTAGCCTTGACAATGGGGGCTGGGTGCTATGGGGCTAGCATCCCAAAGCAGCTCAGGCTAGGAGGGACGACATAGTGGAGAACCCCGGGTAACTTCAAACACCTGTGGAACTTTATTGTGCACTGACATCGCACTCTACTCAAACATTGGCATTTCGCCTGCATCGAAATGCTACCGACGCAGCCAGGATTGAACCCGCCTATTTCGTGTCATCAGCCTCGAACACCGTAACCACGGAACCACCGTGGGGCTCAGCTTTGATAGTACTAGAGGTACTAAGCAGTCTGCACGCGTTCGAAGATAAAAATATAGTTTTTTTCTCTGATATGGAAAACATATAGTGAATTGGGACGTAAAATGCAAAAGAAATACTAATGGCATTGTTGTTTCCTTTTAGGTAGAAATGTATTTCCTTGGCAATTTTTGCACTCATGAACAGGATGCAGACATTATAAAGAAAAAGTTATCACAACGTATGGAGATAGAAAGAGCAGCAAAATTATGGTCACGGCGTTTTATGGCGTTAGCCTTGACATGCTCTCTCCATGAAGCCACCGGCACGCCGCGTTATCACGTGGCTTGTACTTGAAGGGAGGCCATACTGGTTTCGAATAACCGTGGTTGTCTACTTTCTGGGTTGCTCGAGATTGTCCTGAGTGTTATAGGCTACACTTGTAGAACATCTGTCGTCGCCTTTAAAGAAACCACGGCTAAGAGTGACGGCCACTCTTTACCCGACGATCCTTCGGAGTATTTTCTGGCCTTCAGTTCTCCGTATAGATAATTTGAGTTCCGCTGCAGATAGTTATCGGTTTTTCATGCGGATGGCGGCACGACGCTGCAAAGGTCATTGTCGAAGGCCTTTGTTCTTGCTTTAGGTTGCTTTTCTCTAGCAAAGATCCCAGAAAAAACTAACTTCTCCGATGCGGTGATTGGGCGCGGCGCACCACACTATCCTTCGGCACCTGTCCAGGCCATACGCAGTGACCACGTGGCGGGGCCATCCGCTCATCCGGGTGGCGTAGCTATCTCTATTCCGACAAACCTAAAGAAACCAAGCAGACACCCCTTCCCCCCCCCCCCCCTGGCCCCGGTCGGGAATACCCAAGAGCTCTTCCCACAAGGTCGCGGTCTAAATCTAACGTCCGTGTGCCTTCTGCGAGGTCTTCCAGCACATTTGAAGAAGCGATGGACACTGCCAAAGTCCTCCCCATGCCGTGTACGCTGGATGGAAGGCGGGGCTCGTTGGCTTGGTCAAAGGAAGATAGGCCCCGAATCACGGCGCTCTAAACAACTTGATCTAGTTTCTCACTCCATACAAAGGCGCAAATTAAGATCGCGTTCGTAATACAATAGAGCTGTAGAGAACACCTAAAATACTAGAGTGTGATAAGACATCCTAGGAGCATACGCTCCTTTCAGTTGATGTTAACAAGAGATAAATTTAGATGCTGCAATAAATAATTTTCTTAAGAACTGTACTGTTTTCCGCCCCGACCGAGAGCAGGTAAGGATTCTGTCAGAAGGCACAGCCATCATAGCGAAACATGCAGTCCTGGCTCCTGAGCTCAAACTGAAAACAAGACTCGAATCTGTAGCAACCACTCTGCTTCCACATAAAACCATTGCATTGCGCTCTGTATATAGAAGAGCAACAGCTCAAGGTAACACTCCACGACTTGGAAGGCCGTTTAGAGCAGCTACCAGAGCATTACCTGGTAGTTGGAGAGTTTAGTGCACAGTCCTGCTCTTGGGGAAGTGAGAAAACGGACGCTAGAGGAGCAGCTGATAGAGGACTTTGTTCTATGCAGTAATGTCTCTTTGCTCAAATTTGGAAGTTCCTCATTCTGCTCCCCAACCTCAGGTTAAATTAATGTTTTAGATTTCGACTTTTAATTCACCGTCTATTTTTAGCGATTTTGACTGCAGTGTTTTAGATAATACATATAGAAGCGATCAACTCCATGTGGTAATAAGTTCGTCGTCTTTGCCAGCAGTCATTCTAACAAAACCGCTGCGTTGCAAGCTTCATTTAACTCACTGGCCATTATTTAGAAAAGAAGCGAGACTAGAGGATATAGTTACAGAAAGCTATAGAATAGATTAGACAAACGAAATGTACACAACATGAAATCTTTCTGCCGCGCATGTGTCAATTCCGCAACCTAAAAGTGTGGTGGACACGAGAATGTAAGGAGACAAAAAAACTACAAAATAAAGCTTGGGGAGTCTCTCGCAGGTACCCAACACACGAGAACCATAATTGTTTTCAAAACGGTGACAACATATGTGCAGTGTATTCGGCGCATTCGTGACGAAACATCATTATGAGATAATTGTCTTGTATAAACAGCTCATCACATCAAAACAAATGTGGGAGAAGGTTCGAAAACCGAATGGCAGCTACTCACCATTCACAATTCCTCTTCTGACAACACCTGATACAAAGCTTTTATAGGGCGATGGGGAGGCATATTGTGGGGGCACATCACTGGGATTTCTATTTGTTCACAGTATACCTAGTCTTTTTTTAATATTGAAAATACAAAAATATAGCCGAAAAACAGATTTCCAACAAGTGAAGGTGGCAATGAAAAATACAGTAGTCTAATCGCCCTCCAAAAAATGAATAGAGTACTGTCTGCCGGCAAGGCAACTGCTCCAGAACACAGCCAAATACACAAAAATGCTTCACCATCTTTGCAAGTCTGCCGCAGGACTATTGAATTTCTTCAAGGAAATATTCCTGGAAGAAAGAAACCTAAGGAGTAGAAAAAGTTATTATAGTACTATTCCTGAAGCCTGGGGGCCACCAACTCCCCTAGCAGCTATAGGCCAATAGCCCTAGGGTATTTTGGAACCGGGCATAATTTGTTTCATTTTCTCAGTCGTTTGATTTACGCTTCAGGTGAATAGCATCGCGTGTCATCCATGGATTTTTTTCTTTGTATATTTTGTTACAGTGGAAATGAAATTGTCAATGCAATGCCTGACATGAACCTTAAAACATGCCCATTCTTGATTAATGGTTGACGAATCATCCATACACAGTTCAGGAAAGTTGGCGTATTCATGAACAAGGTATGTCATAATGGCTGCGTCATTTGCCTTTCGAAATGCTAATATCGGCGAACTACCTTTTCTGACAGCCAGAGCAGCAGGGAAAGGCAGACTAGTATTTCAGTGTCTATTGCTGTTGATGGAAAATAATAAGTAACGAAAACCAGATCGAGTATCTAGCTGGACGACACTTGAATTCGAGTAGGGGTGTGGACCACTTCAGTCAAGTTAAATGCAAATATAATGTCCGAGAGAGCATTACTATAAAGGTTGATCTCGCGATTTGAGAGCTCCACTCCATTTCTGCAATATGAAAGTCACCAGCCAAAATAATCTCTCACCTGATATAAGCCGGTGCATGTAATGAAGTAAGGGAACCAGTTACTCTGGATCAGCGTTTAGTGGCTTATAGACAGCGCCTACGTGCAGGACGTATCCTTCTATGTTTAGTGTGCACGAAATACTTTCGACGTTCGGCACATATTGCATAGCAATGAAAGATAAATCATCCCTCCTATCTGGAGGGATGATTATAGCCACACCCTGCCTCTCGATGCCCTATCTTTGCGCAGAATAGCATAACTTGGCGGAACAACTTCATTATCTCAGACGTTAGAGAGAAGCCACGTTTCGCATGTAGTGACCACCTCCGGACTCAATGATACCAATAAAGCTTCCAGGCATTCCAATTAGTTAACAAGACATCGCGCGTTCAAGTTCAGAAGGGTTACGTTTGATTAGACCGCGTGGTTCTGCGGACTGAGCTGGATTCTTCGTCGGTTTTTGGTTTTAGCTCAACCATATCGTCGCTTTATGCGTCCCACGCAAAAAGGCGGCCAGCTATGCGATCTTTATCGTAAGTTAAAAATACCTTCTGTTTCCGTTTCCGCATTTCTTTAGTTTTATTCCAAAACTTTTTCTTATGTCACGAACGTTGCGTGAAAACTCTTCAGCAATATATTATCTGATATATCAGTTATTTGCAATTTTGAAGGATTTTCGCTTTGTCTCTGTAGTCATGCAACTTAAAAAAATGACCGGTCTAATATGAATGCCGTCACCTGGTTATGGTCTACCACGTCGATGAATTTGATTTATTTCACGCAATGTCAACATCAAGAATGTCTCAGAATTCCATATACAAGTGCCTTCTGAAGCATTTCAGAGGATTTTCCCTCAGGTTCACTCAAGCCGTAAACAATCAGACCGCACCAAAGACTCCTATCTTCAAGATCATCATGTTTTTTGGACATGGTTTCAAATTGCTCAAGTACTGTCACATTCTTCACACACTTTAAGACTTGTTTTTCAAGTACAGCAATCCTCTCAGGGTTTTTGTCTATCGCGGATAGTTTTTGGTTGGTTACTGTTTTGCGCTTTTTTTAATTTATTGTATGTCAGCTGCGATTGCTTTCAATTGGGCTTCATAGAGACGTGTCCCTTGGACCCGGATTTGATTCAACATCTCCTCTAAGAAGTAGTAAAAACAGCAGGTCACAAAACATTTCATAAACAGGCCGTGGGTGCGACAGCACGAGCAGGCAATCATGATAACTGCGGTAACACTTTCCATATCGTCTGCTCACCTGGGCGAAGAACAGAAGCGGATTTGAAGCCATGATCCTGGCGTTGCCGCCGTGCCTACTGCCGAAAGCTACTTTGAAGCCGTGTTTTATACTGGTTGCTGTCGTTGACGATGCGGCTTGCAGTTCAAAATGCTGAACAATTGGTGCCGCCGGGAACGGTGGTTGGTCTCTCGATAATTGGGATCAGAATGATTGGACGAGTTGCCCAGTCACCGTCGTGAGCCGGGAAGTGCATAAGCGGTGTGGCGTGCTTCGTTGTCGGTACTGGTATCAGCAACAACCAAGCAAAAACATGGACAACGAACAGAAACGGATTTGCGGCCATGATCCTGGCGTTGCCGCCGTGACCACTGCCTCAAGCTACCTGGAAGCTATCTATTATACTTGTTGCTTTCGTTGACGATCGGGCTTGCAGTTCTAAAGTAAAAAATATGTGCCGCTGAGAACGCTGGTTTGGCTGTCGATAATAGGCATCAGATTGATCGGGTGAGGCACCCAGTCGTCGGCGGGAGCCAAAAGTCCATCAGCGGTGTGGCATGATCTGTTGTCGGTCCTGGTATCAGCAAAACGAAGCAAAAACCTGGAAGAATAGAAAAGAATTTGCGGCCATGATCCAGGGGTTGCCGCCGTGCCTACTGCCGAAAGCTACTAGAAAGCCGTGTTTTATACTGGTTTATGTCGTTAACGATCAGGCTAGCAGTTCCAAAATTGAAAAATTGGTGCCGCTGGAAACGCTGGTTTGTCTCTCAATAATAGGCATCAGAATTATCGGACGATTAACCCAGTCGCCGTCGGGAGACGGTAAGTGCATCAGCGGTGTGGCATGCTACGTTGTCGGTCCTGGTATCAGCAACAACGAAGACCGGGCCGAAGTACAGAAACAGATTTCAGTCCATTATCCTGGCGTTGCCGCCGTACCCACAGTAAGGAAATTCATTAAAAAATATCTCAAGATGAAAAAACTCTTTAGAGAAACGGTTCTCGATCCTTTTAGCACTCTGTGGAGGGCGGCCCACAAGCCATGTGTGACCAAAGGACTGAGAAGATCCAAGGCCACTCAAGTACATCGTATAAGCACGGGCTTTGCTCGTACTCCTGCCTGAATGCATAAGACGGGCATGTTATCGTCTCCGCAATTTTCTATATGTGATGTGCGCGGGGATATAGAACCTTAAATTATATGCTGCCCAGAGTACAACGCGGAAAGATATGCGATGTTCACTTTCTTCTAGAAGACACGAGCCCTTCACAGTACAGTTCAGGACATTGTCTACCCGAGTGGAAACCATACATGCAGAAGGGAGGCTGCACGCCTTCTTTTAACATTTCTGCAGCACAGTGATCTTGTCTATAAATGGGGACAGCAGGAATGGACTATGGCCTACTGTGATTGAATGAGTGCGTAGCTGGTGTCTTCTCGAGTGGACAAAGTTTTACTTTGGGTGAATGTGTGCATGAATGGAGGCATTGCAATGGACTGTGTTCTACTTCGACTGAATATGTACATATATGGTGAATTCTGGAGTGGTCTATGTTCTGCTGTGAGTGAATGTTGCATAGATAATGACCAAGGGAGTAGAATACGTACTATTATAAAAGACTGTGCGCACAGTGGGGCAGATCCGACAGGTTTTAGGTCAATATAACATATAAGTGACGGTACGGTGGATCAATTGCCGGCAGAATAGGGTAAGCTAATCGGACCTGTAGCATACAACAACTCAACTCAACTTAGGGCAGACAAAAATGGGCTTAAATTCTCCCCTCAAGAAAGACTTTCTGCTCTTTTCTCGCTCAAAAGATGTGCACAGATTGATCCAACTCAGCACTTAAATGAACTTATACTTCCAGTAAAATGAGAACAACTCACTTCCCTCCCAAACATAAACATGACAAAAAGAAAACTTCCCGATTCCTGAATATGCTCAAAGTACTTTCACGAAAGCGCTGAGCATCTGATAGAGCAGACTATGGATGCATTGCGTATGAATCTTCGAGGTCCTCATATCTAAAGCGACTGGATCCAGTGCATAACCTTGGTTTAAGTCTCTCAACTTGCGCATACAGATCATCCCGCGTAAAGACTCTCTATGTCGAAGTCAGTGACCCCTCCCTTACAGGCAGAGAAGCTATGCTCACATGCGCATATGTCATAGAACTTCGTTCCTTGCCGAAACAACTCTGTTATCCATTAGTTACCAAGTGCACCTCCAGATCACTGTTCAACAACAAACCGCCCTCAATCAGACCTCTGCTTCTCCGATTCGAGAATATTTGTCAAAATTGGAAATACCAGATACTGTTCCTGACGTCGCATCAATGCGCGACCCTGGCCACTCCCCATCGTACAGACTTCCCACTCTATGTGACTTTACATTAACACGCTTTCGCAACAAGCACCACATGAAAATATGATAGAAGTACTTCGAAGTACTAGAATATTATATAACCGCAGAGAGTTTTATACTGGCGGCTCAAAAGAGCAGATTATGTCGAAAGCGCGGTAGTTCAAAGAAACTGGCAAAAGATACTAAGGCTGCCGAACTGCGCATTCATTTTTACTGCCCGTTGTTGATGATTATGAATTTTTATGGCGCAAGGGCAGCTTGGCCAAAGAGCTCCATGGCACAAGGTAGTTTTCATTTCAGAGGGCGGGGTCAAAGACCCATTTCCGAAGGATTTCACCCTAAAGAAGCCGAGCACCAGGCAGGGGAAAGCTTGAACCCATTGCAACACCTGTGGGTACCCGGCGGCACTGGGGATCGAACCCCGCACCTCCCGCTTGCGAAGCTAATGCTCAAACCACTAGGCGACCGCTGCGATGCTACTGCCCGTTGTTCTGATGTCTTCGTATTCAACGGTATTGAATACTGCATAATGTACAAAGATATACTTAGCTTGCTAACGGCTTTACGTTCCAGAAATGCGGTCGAACCCTTTGTAGCAAAAACATACATAACAAAGAAAAAATCCCAACAGAGGGGCATATGATAAAATTCTCCTGGGTGTCGAGCTATATTGGAATAGATGGAAATGAAAGAGCCGACATGTGCGCTGCAGAAGCTCTAAATCATGAAATCAAGAAAGTCAGCATGCCCCATAGAGAGTAGATTAAAATAATACACTATAATTTGAAGACTAAATTGCAGACAACTTGGGATAATGAAATAAATACCAAGGTGCATTTCCTAAACCCGCTGTGCGTGAAGTGGAAGACCTGCACACAGAAGGAACGCTTAACAGAAATATTTTATGTCGTCTCCGCATTGAACACACACACCTAACACATAACGTTTTGAGAAGAACTGCAGATAGTTCTTGTTGGTGTTAATACATAGTGGTGGTTCAACAGCGCAAACACACACAGACGAAATAAGAGACGAGACACACAAAACAGCGCTGATACGTCCTGAAGGCAAATGTCTTGCCGACAGTGCCACGAAGCAGTGCGTGCTCGACAGATACACACAGCTATAAGCGGAGATAGGACCGCTGGGTTTGTGCGTCTCGTCTCTTACTTGGTCTACGTGTGCTTGCGCTGTCGAGCCACCACTATACATAACTTCTTACTGACTAATAAAACATCTTTGTGAAAGATGTGGTGACGAGCTCACACTAAACAATATTTAACTGCCATGCTGAGCACTCCAAAATAAAAGAAATTGCTTTGCTCAAATTGTGTAATGAACGCATTCATTTTCACCCAGGGCTACTCTACTCTTACGCGATCATGTACCGGAGCAATAGGCTAGTGGTTGAGGATCCGCCTCGCATGCGGGAGGTGCGGGGTTCAATCCCCAGTGCCACCTTATGCTAACCAAAGATACAGTGGGTAAAACCTTTTTTAATTTTTTTTTGAAATACCCTAAGGGCCATACGGCATTATAGAGGGGAGTGGTTATACAATGTAGTAAAACATAGAAATATGAGCACAATATTACAGAAGGTTGCTAGTTATACAGTGTTAGCTAAGGCATCTTGAAATAAACGGTGATCATCGATTAGTGCCAGTGGTGCGGGAAGGTGATTCCACTCGTCGGATGTCCGGGGTAAAAAGGAATGAAGTAGTAGTAGTAAGTGATTATTTACTTTTGTTTAGGTTTTCGTTCTGGAGAATGGTATTCCAACCTTGTGGGCGTGATCCATGAGTGATGACACGTACTGTGTGGGTGAAATAAGTTCTTCGCGTAGATAAGAATGGTGAAAAAATTTATGAAAAAGGCGAAGACGAAGTGCCCGACGACGGGACGCAAGGGATGGCAGACCGAGACTAGATTTCATGCTGGTTATGCTTGCAGTTCTGTTGTACTTAGAGAGAATGAATCGAGCCGCTGTATATTGGACCATCTCAAGTCAGTGCGTTAAGTTCTGCTGATAAGGATCCCATATCGATGCAGCGTATTCGAGTTTAGGTAAAACTAGGGTTTTGTACAGTAAAAGCTTTAGCGATGATGGCGCTTTAGCAAAGTTACGACGAAGGTATCCAAGTGTTTTGTTGGCGTTGTTAACGACAAGTGTGACATTAGCAGTCCATGTAAGGTCATTAGTAATCTGAACACCGAGGTATTTATAACAGTGTACGGAGTCTAGAGACAAACCGTTAAGGTTATAAAAGGGCAAGTTATTAGTCACTCGAGACACACGCATAATTTGCACTGGAGCCGAGGTCGGATTGTAGCATTAGTATGTCGCTATCGTACGTTATTTCCCTGAATATTACGCAGTCGTCGGCGAATAGGTGAATGTGAGATGAAATGCAGGAGGGTAGGTCGTTATTGTAAATAAGGAAAAGAAGCGGACCGAGCACAGAGCCTTGCGGAACACCGGAGTGGACCCCACTCGGACCTGAGGTGAGGTCATTAATAGAAACAAACTGTTGACGGTTTGTAAGAAAAGCTTCAAGCCACGTTAGAATCTTTGGGTCCAGGTTAAGTTGCTGCAATTTGTATAGTAGGAAGTTTTGACAAACTTTATCGAACGCTTTCGCGAAATCTATGAACACGCAGTCAGTGAGTTACGATCAAGGATAACATGCAACTTATTAGTAAAGGATACAAGTTGGTTCAATAAAACGTTTTTCTGGGCGAGTTGGTTCATTTTGCTCGAGGGGATGCTTGTAGCGCGACAAAAAAACACAAGGGACAGAGACGAACGGGGCAAGCGCTTGTCCCGTTCGTCTCTGTCCCTTGTGTTTTTTGTCGCGCTACAAGCATCCCCTCGAGCAAGATACAAGTTGGGTTTCGCATGAATGTGATTTTCGGAATCCTTGTTGAAATCGCGAGAAGAAAGAGTTCGATTCTAGAAAGTTAGCTAGGTGAGAAAACAAGATGTGTTCGAGAAGTTTACAAGAAATGCTTGTGAGAGAAATTGGCCGGTAGTTTAGTGGAGAATGCTTGTTACCTAATTTGTGGAGTGGAATCACCTTCCCCATCTTTCATGCGGCAGGTAGCGAACCCTGGTCAAGTGACTGCTGAAAAAGTTTTGTTATTATGACGGAATAAAAAAAACACTTGTATTTTTTAAGAATTTGGCATTGATTAGGTCGCAACCTAGAGCAGTGGATATTTTTAGAGAGTTTATCAGGTTTGCAACACCATAAAGGTCTATTGTAACAGGATACATGGGCGCATAATCGAATGACACCGTGCTAGGAAGCGGGGGATCGGTGGTGATAGAAAAATTGGATGTGAAGACGTTGTTTAATACGGAAGCTTGCAGTTCGGAGCGAATGATAGCCCCAGAGTTGTTAACAAAAGATTTGCTATTGCTATCAGTCGGGTTGATGGTGCGCCAGAACTTTCGCAGGACAGTGCATAGCATGGACGGAAGTTTAACTTGTAAAAAAGTGTTCTTCGCCTGTTTTAGCGCTGCAATATATTCACGTGAAGCAATTTTGTACGCAGACCTTCGGTCACAGTTGAAAGAATGTTTTGCAATTTTGTACATACGCTGTCTCCTGTTAGACAACCGCTTGACATTAGTGCTGTACCAGGGAGCTGTGCTGTTAGAGGTAAGTATACGGGTTGGTATGTACTTATACGTTAAGTCCCAATTCAATTGAACGCTGCAATAAAAAAAACCGTCCAAGAAAGTGTCCAGGAATACACGCAGCTCACTGTTTATCGCGTCAAAGTTGGCCTTATTGTAGTTATAAATTGTTTTCATTTTCTTTTCAGTTTTCGGCCGAGAGATGCAAATTCCAAAGGTTATGATGGTTTGGTCGCTCAGGCATGGCAAGTCCGTAGTGTTCGAAACAAAAGAAGGTTGCGTTGTAAGGACAATGTCGAGAGTATTTGAAATCGAATCTGTTATTCTGGCGGCTTCTTTTACAAGTTGTGTGAGAGAGAAGACAGAGCATAAATCAAGGAAGTCTTTAGCTAGTGTTGAGCTGGGATTAATGGTAATGGGGTCAGTATTCAATGAAATGTTCGGAATATTAAAGTCGCCAAGTAGGAACATAGGCGATGAAAGGTGCAGAGATGTAACAAGATTTATTGCATCATGGAGTTCGTTCACGAAATTAGAAGTCAGATGGAGGACGATAGCAAACTCCAATCACAAGTTTCTGGTTATTAAGAACGATGTTAGCCCAAATTAATTCTAAGGAACTGGGAAACTGAATGCATTGTGACTAAGTCCTTCTTAATGGCTAATAAAACATAACCTCCCTGTCTAGTAGTGCGGTCGCAACGATAAAAGGAAAACCTCCGGGCTGTCGGGAAGAGTTCCCAGTCGTTAATTTGAGGTCGAAGCCAGGTCTTAGTTAACACAATAATGTCGGCGTTAATAGTATCAATTGCAGATGCTAGTTCATTATGCTTGTTAAGGATGCTACGTATGTTGCAAAACAATACCTGTATGTTTAACTGACGTGTTTCAGTTCCCCTCCCGTTTTCCTAGCTAGTGTCATGTGATGACGCTTTATCGCGGCAAGCATGTGTATTCTGTGGTGAGGCAGACTTGACTGTGCTGGTGCTCGGCTTACCTGGGGTGAAATGCTTGGAAAATGGGTCTTTGACCCCACCTTGAGTAGTCGAAAAATATCTTGTGCCATGACGCTCTTTGGGCACAGATGCCTTTGCGCCATAAAAAATTCCGTCATCATCTTAAGTATTAACTCAATTGTTGACATGTCTTATGCTTTTAACTTCTTAAGAGAATCTGGTTTTCTTGATTAACTGTGAACGCCTCACTCATTTTTGATATACGTCCGCCACTCTTCAATCCCGATAAGAAGGCTGAGGTGTCTATTTCTTTGTTTGGGTAGCCTCGACATCATTTCCCACCAAGGATGACTGCTGAGGTTACCTGACTTTTAGAGCTTTTACCTTCAGCCATTTCAAAATATTTTGCATTTTACCTTCACTTGGTGGCACGAATTACCTTTTTAGGCCATTTACACCACCGTTGTTTTTCATGTCTTTTACAATATGTTGCACTTGGAATGAAGATGAACCAGCCCCGAAGTCAACGACGACGAAGCGCTCGCGCCGCCGGTTGGATGCTTGTGCTGGATGGAACACGGCCGCTTGTGTCTGGTCTCTCGGCTCTCTGCCTCGTAGATTGCCTGTGCCAAGGTGTTCGTAGCCGGCGCTTCCATCGTGCCAATAAACCGCTCTACATTTGGTGGAGGTTGCTGTGTTCCCCTTTTCACCATCAGCGTGGACCTTCGCAGCCGCACCATCCCGATGTCCACTACCAAGGCCAGTCAACAGCCCGCCACCACGTCGCAGCCAGTCATCTGCTCCGGTGCCGTACGGCACCGCGACCCCGCTGTCTTCAGCGGCCATAGCGACCAGGACGTGGAAGATTGGCTGGAATCATACGAACGGGTGAGCCGCCACAACAACTGGGACGACCGCGTGAAGCTTACCAACGTCATCTTCTACCTCAGCGATGTCGCGAACCTCTGGTTCCGCAACCACGAGGCCGACATTCTCACTTGAGCCGTTCTAAAGAGCACCCTTGCGGAGGTTTTCGGCCTTCCTGCAGTGCGGAAACTGCGCGTTGAGCAAAGCCTGCGCGTCCGAGCTCAGCACACGGATGAGACTTTCACCAGCTACATTGAAGACGTAGTAGACCTCTGCAAGCGTGTTGATCCGGCTATGTCCGAGGATGACAAGATCAAACACACCATCAAGAGTATCAATGACGATGCTTTTCAGCTGTTGTTAGCGAAGAGTCCCACCACCGTTACCTCGGTGTATACCCTTTGCCAGAGTTTCGACGAGTTGCGCAAGCAACGTCTTTGCGCTCGTCGGCCTCCTCCGCCTGCCGACTCCGTCTCCGGCCTGGCCATCAATCCAGATCTACTTGCTACCATCAAAGACTTTGTGCGTAACGAGGTCGGCCGGTAGCTCTCGCTAATATCTCGCCAACATCAGACACCGACCCCCCTCAGCACTGAGATCCGGCACGCCATCACGCAGGCGGTCGCGGACGCCCTCCCTCCTCTTCCATAACCAGCCCCCTTGGGTCGGCCTTTCCTCGACCCCGCCACCGCCTGTTGCTGCTCCGTTGAGCTACGGTCCTCCAGTTGAAGTGCCGCCTGCCCCCACTCCCGTGCCTCTCACGTATGCCGAGGCTGTCGCGCGACCACCGCGACCGCAGGCTTATACGTACGTTCCTCAAGTGGTGCCGGCGCCTGCTGCTCCACGGACCCGCTTCACGCCCCCTACCTACAACCCTTGGCGCAAGGCTGACAATCGACCGATATGCTACGCCTGCGGCCTTCCGGGCCACGTCGCGCGCCTCTGTCTACGTACTCTGCATGCGCCTGTCCACCCTCTGCCAGACTACCCTGATGCAGACCGTACCTTTCGCCCACGTTTCGGACCACAACCTCAGGAGACCTCTCCTGACCGCGAGCATGGTCGCCAGCCCTACGTTTCCCACCGCTCGCCCTCGCCTCGCCGCCGCTCATTGTCGCCCATGAGGCGTCGCAACGTCCGCGCCGATTCGGAAAACTAGCAGCCGCAGTTCCGGGGGCACGAACTGCGCACTCATCGCCCTGCTTAAGTCCTCGCCTTTCCCCGCCGAAACTTCTTGACGTTTTTGTCGACGGACCACCGTTTCTGTTATTCACGAAAACTTCTGCCGCTCGCTTCGCAAAGTTACAACCCCATCTTCTGGACTCTCACTCCGTACCGCCAGCGCCGATATCGTTCATCCCTCTGCCGCTTGCACAGCACGCGTCGTCATCGCCGATGCTTTGTATGTTGTCGAATTTTTAGTCCTCCGTGCCAGCTCCCATGACGTCATCCTTGTATGGGATTTTCTCTCCCTGCACAGTGCCGTCATTGACTGTGCCCGTGCGCACGTCGTCTTCTCTCCACTCTGCGATGCTCTCCTCGAGGAGCCTCCGATTCGTTGTGCTGCTAAGCTTGTTGTCGCCGAGGACACTGACATTCCCCCTGACAGTGCCGTGCTTGTCCCTGTTTGCGCCGCCTCAGTTTTTGACGCCACCGTTCTCTTCATGCCTTCCCCTGTACTTGCCTCTCGCCGACACCTATGTCTTCCCTTCGCCGTCATCGACATTCACCACGGTGCTGCCGCCGTCCTCGTCTCTAACACCTCATTCTCCGCGCTCTCCCTGCTCCGTGGCGAGTGCCTCAGCCATTTTGAAACCGCTGCTTTGATTTCTTCCTTCGACACTGATGTAACCTCCTCCAGTGCCGAAGTCGCTGCCCTCACCCCACGTGGTGCTACTCCAGCTTTGTCATCGGACATTTTCGACCGCTGCATTGACCGCGCTCTCGACACTGCTCACTGCGCGCAGCTCCTTGCCCTGCTCAACCAGTTTCGCTCATCGTTTGACCACCAGTCGACTTCTTTGGGCCGTGCGACCACTGCCGAGCCCCACATTGACACCGGAACCCATGCTCCTCTCCGTCAGCGCCCCTACCGTGTGTCGCCTCCCGAGCGCTGCGTCATAACTGAGCAAGTTGACGACATGCTACAACACGGCATTATTCAACCTTCCGCCAGTCCTTGGTCGTCCCCAGTCGTCCTGGTTAAAAAGAAGGGTGGCTCGATACGATTTTGCGTGGACTATCGCCGGCTCAACAAAATTACGCGCAAAGACGTCTACCCGCTACCAAGTATTGACGACGCCCTTGACTGCTTGCAAGGCGCCGAGTTCTTCTCCTCCCTGGATCTCCGGTCCGGCTATTGGCAATTCCCGATGGCTGAGTCCGACCGTCCTAAAACGGCGTTCGTCACCCCTGACGGACTCTATGAGTTCAACGTGATGGCCTCTGTAACGCTCCCGCAACGTTTCAACGAATTATGGACAACATCTTGCGCGGCCTGAAGTGGACTGTTTGTCTCTGCTATTAGATGATGTTGTCGTGTTTTCGCCCGATTTTCCGACGCATCTCAAGCGCTTGCGCCAGATACTGAGCTGCCTCACCAATGCTGGCCTTCAACTTAATCTCAAAAAATGCCACTTTGGTGCCCGGCAGCTGACAATACTCGGCCACCTCGTCTCCGAAGACGGCGTCCTGCCCGATCCTGACAAACTCCGTGCTGTCGCTGACTTCCCTAAACCGACTTCTACAAAACAAGTGCGCCGATTTGTGGGTCTCTGCTCCTATTTTCGGCGATTTGTTCCCAATTTCGCGTCCATCGTCGCGCCCCTGACGAAACTTCTTAATGGTCCCGCCGACCTGTCTACGTGGGACTCGGCCTGCGACGACGCTTTTGCTGCGCTCCGTCGTTTTCTCACCTCACCACCTATCCTTCGACACTACGACCCCAGTGCCCCTACTGAAGTGCACACCGACGCAAGCGGAATCGGCCTCGGGGCTGTCCTTGCCCAGCGAAAGCCCGAATTTCCTGAATACGTCGTTGCGTACACCAGCCGTGCCCTCACCAAGGCTGAGTCGAACTGCACCGTGACGGAAAAGGAGTGTCTCGCCGTAGTGTGGGCTCTAACAAAATTCCGCCCATACTTATATGCCCGCCCGTTCACCGTCGTTACCGATCATCACGCTTTGTGCTGGTTGGCTTCACTCAAAGATCCCTCAGGGCGCCTAGGCCGCTGGGCCCTCCGTCTTCAGGAATTCGATATCACCGTAGTTTACCGATCGGGCCGCAAGCACTCCGACGCCGACGCCTTGTCCCGCTCCCCACTGCCCTCTCCGGCGCCCTCTTCGCCAATATCTGCATCCCTACTCGCAGCGCTCACTACCATGGACATGCCCCATCAACAACGCCAAGATCCATGGATTTCATCGCTGCTCGATGTACTTCGTGCACCCTCTAGGGCCTCCTTCCCTCGAGCATTTCGTCTCCAGGCTTCCCATTTTGCCCTTCGCGACGGTCTTCTGTACCGGCGCAACTCTCGTCCAGATGGCCGCAAGTGGCTTCTCGTGATTCCCCGACATCTCCGCACTGAGATTTGTGAACACCACCATGCCGATCCTCAGAGCGCTCACGCTGGCTCGCTGAAAACGTACGAGCGACTACGCCAGAGGTATTATTGGCGGGGCATGCACAACTTCGTTCGTCGCTACGTTCGCTCCTGCACGGCATGTCAGCAGCGGAAGTCGACACCTCGCCCTTCGACTGCCCCGTTACAGTCAATACCGTGTTCGACTCGCCCTTTTTATCGTGTGGGCATCGACCTATATGGGCCACTTCCCTTCACGACCGCTGGGAATCGCTGGATCATAGTCGCCGTGGACCACCTAACTCGGTATGCTGAAACCGCTGCCCTACCTGCGGCTACTGCTCGCGATGTAGCCTTCTTCCTTCTTCACCACTTTGTCCTGCGTCACGGCGCTCCTCGCGAACTTCTCAGTGACTGCGGCCGTGTTATCTTGTCTGAAGTTCTTCACGAGCTTCTCGCTGCGGGCCACACAGTCCACCGCACCACTACTGCTTACCACCCTCAAACCAACGGCCTCACCGAACGCTTCAACCGTACTCTTGGGGACATGATTGCCATGTACATTCCCTTCGATAGCTCCAATTGGGATCAGGTTCTTCCGTTCGTCACCTATGCATATAACACCGCCTCTCAAGCAACCACCTGCTTTTCCCCATTCTTTCTTTTATTTGGACGCAAACCTTTTTGTATGTTGGATACAATCCTTCCCTACAACCCCGACAGCTCGTAATATGCTTCCATCTCTGACATCACCCGCCATGCTGAGCAGTGCCGCCAGTTGGCTCGCTCCTTCACCGCCGAACGTCAAGGTCTCCGTACCCATGTTTCCGATCAAGACACTCCCGCGGTTCACTTCTCCACTGGCGCACTGGTCTGGCTCTCTGTTCCGAATACGTCCAAATTTTCGGCCAAGTACATCGGCCCTTACCGCATCTTGGAGCGTACGTCACCGGTCAACTACATTATCGAACCGGTGACACCTTCTTCGGACCATCGCCGCCGTGGCCGCGACGTCGTTCACGTCAGCCGCTTGAAGCCGTATTATAGCCCCCTCGTAGTCTCCTCTCCTTGAGTCGCCAGGATGGCTCCCTCTTTCCGCCGGGGCCCTTGGAAGGAAGAAGATGAACAAGCCCCGAAGCCAACGACGACGAAGCGCTCGCGCCGCCGGTTGGATGTTCGTGCTGGATGGAACACGGCCGCTTGTGTCTGGTCTCTCGGCTCTCTGCCTCGTAGATTGCCTGTGCCAAGGTCTTCGTAGCCGGCGCTTCCATCGTGCCAATAAACCGCTCTACACACAAATCAATTTTCTGTACATCTGTTTGGCACTTTATATCCCCATATGCTTATGCACCACTAAATCAACAAAAGACGCTAATTGCTGGTCCCTATCGTATCGGCAACCGACCTACCTGAACATGGCCAGAATTCTGTTGCCGGGACTGAGAAAGTTGGTAGCGGAAACTTTGGACACTTATTATGTACGATGATTTTCACTTCATTTCTAAGTACTTCTCTGTCAAGACTTCGGACGCTGTTGTTTGAAGCATTCCTTAGGGCTGCCGCCGTAGGTATGCCGCATTTCGCTGTTCGCCACAAGAATTCAGTTGTTTGGAAGCCCGTCTTCTCTACTCGTGGTACCAGCGTTTGCAACTTTGCTGATGTTTTCAGAAACTGGGGCTCCTGGGAGTCTCCTGGTAAAGCCTAATATTCTGCCATAGTTCAGATTCAAGCACTTTGGTCCACCCGTTCACGTGACCCCAATAATGATCTTCATACCTGAACAACGCCCGGAGCTCCGGTGGCAGGATTCGCCTGTTGCGGCAAAATGAAGAGACCATCGATTGAGAGGCCGTTAGGACGATGAGGTTGGCACACGTGTTGTCTGGATCATGTTTGCTCTTTCGGTATTTGAAAGAATCCATAACAAAAAAAATATCCTGGATCAGAATTTTCATTTGGGCAACCTGCTGATGTTCATGCTGACATCACATCTCGAAATGCAACGAGGAAGACAGATGCAAAACGACGCGCACGCACGCCTATAAACAAATAATTATGTTAAAGCATAAGGAAGGTGCCTTTAGTGGCCATCAGCACCACGTGGAATCAGGCAGCCGCAAAATGACAAGAGGATAGAAAAGTTTTTTAGCGTACTGAATGGTGGCAACAGTGAGGATATTATGTAATCCAGACAGCCATGGCTGAAGACGAACGTAAGGATGGAGATAGAAGAAAAACCAGGTAAGAAAGAACAAGAACCGAAAGGCTTAGAGAGGTGCGTGACATGGGAAGGCAAGCATCAAAAAAAGATGACCGCGGAAGGCAGGGTTTTGTGCAAAAACGGAGCACGCGGCGCGAGCAGGGTGCAAGAAACAACGCCATTCTTGACTAAAGCAAACAGTTGGCAAAAATAAAGCACTATAACTTTTAGATAACACGGTTTATCAAAACGCTGAATCAGCTTATTATACCGCCCTGAGGTTGGAGCATTTTATGCGACGTGGCACGGGTTTGAAAAAACCCTTATGTAAAAATAATACAGCCGAGCCATGAAGTAAACTGGTAAAACAACACTAAATTCAACATGAGGTAACCAGACACCTTGAGCTAGAACTGAAGAAAACCAATAAGCATGGCTTCAAAACAGCCCTGAGATTAAAAATACACCGCGGCGTCACGAAGTAAAAATGGGTAATACCTTGAAATCTCTATCATCATGTAGAAATAAAAACCAATGCTCAACACCAAAATGCACTCTATAAGGAGTTCCTATCTTGCTCTTTGGTTTTGGCATTTTTTTCTTTCTCTACCCTGCCGTTCATTGGCAGCCTTATCTGTCTAGATTACAGCCTGTCTCAACTTTGGTCATCATTCCGTTCGGTATTTACTCCTAAACAGCATTTGCATCCAAAGCAATCGCCAAACACCCAGCAGCATGATTGCATAGTCATATCACGAGAAGGTATTCTTTCATTACTCTTAAAACTGGATTCTAAGAGTCACCTGCTCCAGATAACATGCCTAACGAATTTCTGAAGCGTTACTGCGAATAGGTTTCCTATTTTTTAGAGATAATATTTATAGCATTATTACGTTACAGCACTGTAACGGGTTATTGGCTGTTAGCAAGAGTTCTACCTGTTTTTAAATCTGGTGATAAATTTGATGTTTCAAATTACCGTCCTATATTTATCTCATGTTCTGTGTGCAAAATGTTAGAGCATATAATATCTAAATACCTTGTAGCCTACACTGAAGGTATTCACCTTTTTTATAGTAAACAGCATGGCTTCCGCAGCCGTCTCTCGACAATAACACAACTCTTTGAAATTACTCATGCTTTTGCTATAGCCATAATCTCAAAAGAGCAAATTGATGTCATTGCGATAGATCTCTCCAAAGCATTAGACAGAGTGTGTCATGGCAAGCTTTTACACAGGTTGCATGGTATGTGTATTGATGTACAAATAAATAATTGGATTTAGGCTTATTTAAATAACAGACAGTTTGCACCAATAGATGAAGACCCCTCATCGACTTTACCAATATCATCTGGTGTTCCGCAAGGATCTGTTCTGGGTCGTATGTTGTTTTTATTATATATTAATGATATTGCGAATGACGCACACCCTCTCGTCGAAGCGCGCTTGTTTGCTGATGACATCGTGTTTTATTCGCATAAAATGCCTGCAAGATCAGGTTCTCTTGAATGACTCTTTGAAACTTGTGTATAATTTGTGTGTAAAGTGCGACATGAAATTTAACTAAGAAAATTCAACTTCTATGATTTTGTCGAACAAGTAGAAACCATTAGCGTTCCAGTACATAATAAATGACAGAGCATTAAGGCGTTCTAATAAATTAAGATATTTAGGTATAACGATTTGTCATAACTTAAGGTGGAGTGATCATGTACAAAACATTTGTGGAGCAGCTCAACGAAAACATGGATTCCTTTAGCAGAAGTTAAAAGATGCGCCATCGGATGTCAAATTAGATGCCTATAAATCAATAGTAAGACCAGCTCTGGAATACGCAAGTATAACTTGGGATCCGAATCAGCAATATCTTGTAGACAAAGTTGAACGTGTTATAAGATTGGCAGTAAGGTTTATATTTTCGTCTTACCAAAGAACCCAGTCTGTATCAGAACTTCTTTTACGAACGCAGTTACCAACATTGGCTATTCGCAGAAAAATTTTTAGGCTAAAGTTTTTTTTATCAGCTTTATTACAGCGCCCGTCCTTGTCGCCTCGTCGATGTCCTCGTCTGTTCAGCGCTGCTTTTCCAGAAAACCATGTACCAACAAGCCCAACTCGCCGCATTAACCTTATTACAGTATGTTCAATCTGGATTCCAGCATGTACTTGCGGCCACCCGGAAGATTGTCATCGCGTACTAACCGTCTTTTTGGACTTATGCCGTACACGCCGAGAGTTGATGTGTATAAGTTTTCGTTTCTGCCTAAAACATGTACAGAATAAATAACCTTGAACGACGCGTATTCGACAAAACATGTCCACTTGAAACATTTGTAAAACAGCTGGAGCTGTGTTGTATTGACTGATTATCCTAATTCCACTTTGTAACAGCCCGCAAGGGCTAACAACATTTGTAAATAAAGAAACAAACACGGTAGTTCTTCAGCGTCTTGCATTTTCATGGCAACATGGTTGCCACGCGCTGATGGGCGCATACAAATCGCCGTCCGTATTCTTCAATAAAATCAGCTTGAAGTAGGCGGCCGACCCTATCATCTTGCGTCTATCGTCCTCGCGCACTTGGTGATCTTCAGTCAACATGAGCGGCCGCCAACTTTCCCAAACCAGGATGCTTATATGGCCGCTGAGCATCAATGGCTGGAACAATTCGCCAGTAACGTTTAAAATTATTTTTACCAAATTATAAGGATTTGTTCTTCCACAAAGCTTTTAAGTAAATTTACTCATACCTGAACACGCCATAACACTTGCTTTATTCATTTCTTGTGTCGAAAAAGGCTGGCAGATTTAACTGAAAATGTTTCTAGCCGCACGGCAAAGTTTTCCCGGATTCGTCGCGTGCTTCTAGCACCTCATCGCGAAAGTTAATCCCCGGCTTCTAACTGAGGGTTTCCAAGCCCGGCAGCGATTCCTTTATTCTACGACCGGTAAGCAAGTTTGTTGTTGTGACCGCAGCCGACTTGTACAGTTCCTTGCAGGCGAAACTCAGCCCAATACAATTTGTGTTTGAAACCCGTTTTCTGGATTGATACTTGAAGAGCATCCGTCACTTTCAATTGACGTCTAATAGAGGTTCTGCATCGGCAGCCCACCATGCGGCCGAAGATGCAGTTTGCCGTAAAGTGTTTGTTACTACCCTTCAAACAGGCCCAAGAGCCGCCTATTTTCAACGGCGTACCTCATGATGTTATATGGAGGAATGGCTTGGCCTGTTTGATAACGTGGCTATAATAAAACAATGTGCAATGACCTCATGAATCTTCTGAACGTGTTATTCGCTCCTGACTGCAGAGCAGGAATCTGGATTGGAACTCCTCAGATTTCCCTCTCAGCCTAGGAATAATTGAACTCGTAAAAACAACCACTGACATCCATTGGAAGGAAAGCGTAAAAGTGATGCTTGAGTAGCGCATCCAGCGCCAAAATGAAATCGTCATACATACGTCGACGAGAGGAAGCACCGTTTCAGTCACGGCAAAGCCGCTAAGCCTGTAAACATGGGCATCTTTCTGATTCACACCGCAAAAAGTAGCCGTTTTAAGGTCTGATGCGCAATCCTCAATCGTCTTTGTCAATTTGTGAAGAAGCGTCTAATGTTGAGTGGACCCAGGGCGTCCAGATCACCCAGTACAAGAGAGCGCTCGAAGTTGTATCAGCAAGCATAGCAGGCGGCACGCCTCCAAGTGGAAACAAACGGAGGCGTGGTTTCCTCGACGTAGCTTGGGAAGAGCTGCGTCAGCTGGTACCGCCTTCACGCCAATTTGAGGTCGAAATTGTCAAGCACATTGTCAGCTGAGAAGTTCAGCCTGTTTGGCTACTCTTCAATGAAAACAACAATGGAAGACCGACCTGCTCACGTGCGCCGCGGCAGTCAGTATCCTAGGCGCTGACGAGACCACCGAAACCAACTTCGTCGTAACCAACCCAGTCCAGAACGCCGCGATCTGGTCTCCGCTCGCCCAGCGTACGATCAACGCTCGAGCGTCAAGAAGCGCGACGCTTGAAGAACCCGTGAAACCAGTCCCTTGTGCTTTCACTATTTGAAAGACTGCCACATCCTGCGACTGTGCCCCTAGAAACGCATGTGTCTTCATGGTTTCTCACTCGACGCACGTAGACCGCGACGTGAGCAGCGATCTTCGAAGTCGAGGAGTACTTGGGCAATGTCGGGAGCTTGCCTAGTCCTTCATCGATGTCACCGTCGCCGTCATCTGCATGGTTCTTGTCAAACCGCAGGAACACCTTGCTTTCGCATGAAGGTTCCTAAGGTCTTGTAGCGGTAACTGAATTCTGCAACATTTTGAGTCGATGTTGCTAACCGGCGAAGGTCCTCCACCAGCGACATCCCTTGAATGCGATGCACCCACTCCGATGCCAAAGCACACGATTTGAAGCCTTACAGCGAGAACGACGAAACGCAGGTTCGGTATGACGAAGCCTCTGACAAATCTGCCGTGTATACTCACGAGCCATAAATCCAATACCCAAAAAATGGTGACCTCACTTTAAGGTGAGCGTGAAATTTGAATTCATTCACCGCCGTCTTTGAAGTGCCATTTGATGGCCAAACAACTACCGCCTTGGTCTACGCAAAAACAGACTACGGAGTAATCAGGGGACCCAACCCTGACAACAAAAAAAACGTTCCGACGGCTTGAGACGACCCACAAATGAGCACCAGTAGAGCTCGGCTCGCCATGTTCCTCGACGCCGAAAACAAAACCTGGGAATATGTCCTTCGCTATGTCATATTTGCGTGCTGCACTGCTGTCAAGTACCCAGGACACCCTTTAGGATCGCCGCACTAGACTCAGCCTACAACCACGTACTACGCCATTCTGTGAAAAGTCACTGATGGGGAGTGTCTACATCGCTGCGTTAAGCAATCAGCGAATGGCCGATAGTTGAGCGGATACTGACTAAGGATAAAGAGGTGATTGACGCTTGGCACTTCAATCTGTGCCAGTGCTGGAGAATATAGAATCCGGATGATAGTATGTGGGAGTGGCCGCCTATGGCCACTGCGAACTGATCGAAAATCTTTCTTCCTCTTTTTGGCCAATACAGTAACCTACTCGAATAAATTGACTTCAAAACCGTTACCGCAGGAATCACAACATACGAATTGCGCCTCACAAGCAAAGAAGATTTATATGTGTGCCTAAAGCGTTATTGGGGCGCATATGTGCTTGTGAGGCGCCGTTGGATTGCTGTGACGCCACCGGGAACGATCTTGGAGTCAATTTACCTGAGTAGGATACTGTATGGGCCAAAAACTAAAGCAAAAGTTTTTTGGTTAGTTCGCCGTGGCGAAAGCGTCATTAGGCGTGCTAACGGACGCTTTATTACTGCATTCTCATAAATATAATAGCGTTCTTCTCCCTCCACAAACGTCATGCACAATGGAAAAAACCCCAAGCCAAACTACACCTTCCAAAATTGTTGCCCACAACCAAGTCAGCTGCCTCCACCCTTCACAAGCCCACCACCTACTAGATGTCTACGGAGGAGTGGACCGAAAAACAATTGCAAAACTGAATTCAAAGGCTCAGTGGGAAAGCCAGCAGCCCTACAGACGCACAAATAAATAGGCGCCCCTTCTACTTTAGTCCCCTTATATGAGGACGAGCCCCTAGCTGGGGGGCTGCCACCCATACTTACCGTCCTCGATCGACCAGCCCTCATCACATTACCTCAGAAATATTTTGTGGTGCATATGAAACGTAGGCTTAGTGTAAAAGTGTTCTATTGTTCCCTGTGTTGTGCTGGTCTCTGTTGCTGTATTGGAGTACCTTGATCTTCGTGTAAAGCTTTCACGTATCCTTCATCACTGGCACAAATGCTAACGGAGTACTAGAGAGAATGCACAGCATTTACGGGAATGTGTTCATTGATAAGCAGCATGCTCACATAGAACAATCATGCGGCCGAGAGAGGTTGTCGCCGAAAAGCAGGGAAGATACGCCGTTATAGTGGCTGAGTATGAACTGGAAAATTGTGCTGGTTTTCTTGTTCAAATTCTTTATACTTTCAAAACGTCCGGCGGAAAGAGAATGCCACTATCACTGCCTCGAATGCTCTGCTGTCCAAGTTTTGCAGAAATTCTTATGCACTGGTCATCATCCTGGGACATGTCTGGCGCACTTTATGACTTAGACTGATTTTCTTCTATTGTGCGAGAGAATGGAGGTGTTCAACTTCTGTCCTAATTGTTGACCAGAAAATGCCCATTTCAGACAGGGGTTGGAAGGCAATTACTTTATTTCGTCGTTACCAACGCGACCAATGGCTAGGACCAGACCACTTGCGTCCAAGTTAACATGTGTTGGGCATGTCCGAAGATGCCGGAGCTGATCAATAGTGATTTCTGGCGGCATTAACTGCAGGTGCAGCGTGAAAACAGTGCGCTTCAGAAGTACACTAAAATAACATTAGAGCTCTTATTGCTTCAGTTCAGGCATATAGGCATCCGTTCTACTGTGCACAGCATGTCACGCAATTAAACGTAGTATGCTTCTCTCAGCTAAGATGGCGCATTGTTCGAGCTCAAAATTAGCACAGAAATTGCATTTGGTTGGCAAAATTGTGAAAGGAAGTTGTGACGAAGGTGGAAGAATGGGCAAGCAGAGGGTTGTTCCATGGCGTAATGCAAAGGTATATGGCTAAGCCAAAGCAAGAACAGCATTGTGAGCGAAATATCACGCCCATGGCTCCGGCAGGTTTTCTGTACAGTACAACTTAAGAGGCTGTGGCGCCAACTGGGTGACGTGAGCTTGCGGCGTCACCACACTCTTCCTGCCACCGAGTGAGCGACGTGCCCACTGTGGCAGGTGATGGATAAAAATAAAGTTTGATCGTTCGCGAAGTGCAATGTAGGCCACACAGGGCCAATCATTGGGAGCACATACCATCGCAGAGCAGTGGCGAATCGCTTAACCGCTGCAACAATGCCCCAGAAATGTTATGAGGACCCCTAGGAATCTATCAATTTAAAGTAGAGGAAGACATTCTGCACATATTAAAATTAACCCACTATGCTTTCGCGTTATACACTTACGGTGGAGAAGTCTTTCCGCCATTTTTTTGTGCTTTAAGAGCATTGAGACAGCATCTAATTGAGTAGAAGATTTTAAAATAATTTAGAGGAATTACAAAAGGTGGACATTAGGTGTGGACATCATGCCAAAAACTGGCATCCCGTGCGCTACCAGAGTACTATGGCACATGTTTTGACAATAAAAACATTATCAAGGTTTGTTGAGTGTCAGATGGACTGATCAGCTTTCAAAATAGGAAAGAACTCACTGACCTCTCCATATACAACGAAATTTTAAATGTTCATTAGCGTAGGCTTTTAAAACATCAATATCTACATAAAAGGTGCTTCTACAGTTTAGTCCTTGTTTTATATCTTGTTCTCGTTCTGGCGCCACCTATCATGAGCACGAAAGCCCCCTCAGTGCAAGCTGCGTGCATGCGCTCGGTTCTCGACATGATGGCCGGTGTTTTGGCTTATTTCAGGAGGAGGCCCATGTGTTCAACGCACGGTATCTGCTGAGTGAAGCTTCAAAGCAGTACGCGAACGTGTAAGTAAGCAAAATGTTTTAGGGTGACAGATATTTCTAGAGTGAATTAGGAGGTTTTAAGTAGCACATGCGGGAGGTCATTCTGCAGTCAACTTCAAAGAAGCTAATTTCAAGCCTCTGGTAGCGTAAGCCACGTTCAACCGATATCGCACCAATACACAACGGAGGCTGCAGTTCGCCGTTCACATTCCGGGAACGAGCTTTCCACTGGATACGGAATCCGGCATCATTATACTTCATTACCCTGTGAAGAAGCTCTTTGCAAATTGTCAAGCAAGGTGTCTCGCTCTGAGGGCTAAACTTGTGCCCATTCTTCGCCGTATGACGTTTGTTTATTCCAAGTGTGTTAGAAAAGGCTGAAAGCACCTGAGCCCCGAAAACTGTTACAAGCGCTGAAAGGTTTCATCATCAGTGCAAAGCTTTATGAAATGCAGTTAAGAAGAGCATGTCGAGGACGAAGTCTGCTAGACGTGGGAAAAGGAAACTTGTGCGATAGCTTCTAATAATACAGAAAATGGCACCACTTTTCTGGTTCAAGTCAGAGCTCCTGCCTTTAACTTTCACCTTGATATAATTCTTATAGAATGTTCTGGTAGCAACGAAGGTGTCGGCTTTGAGGGCTGCAAGTGCCAAGCAGTGATATTAGTTCATTATGGTAAGCGGAGTGCAGATAATAATAACGACCCGCAAGGTGCTCTGTTGTCTTACCATCTTTCCTATACTCTATTACTCGGGAGCAGACGTATTATTCACCTACATGTCTGGAATAATAAAAAATAACTAACTTCTGAGCGGCTGCTGCGATGTCGATTTCAGATAGTTGGGGTCTGGTGACGTGTTTTAGCTGCGAGCAAACATCAACAACTTTGACTTGGCGGTGACCGAAAAAGACGGCAACAGAACACACAAATGATACTGACCGCAGCCCTGACGTGCCCATTTTGTCGTCCTTTCGAGTAATTATAAGGAAACGGACTTCTGTTATTATAATAGAGCCTTTCTGCGGTACGTGACCCCGCAGTTGCCATACGTTATCCCGGCATACATGACCTTGCACACTCTTGACAGGATCTACATGAATTCGCTCTTGTACGTGAATATTTCACGTCAACCGACGGGGCACGGGATATGGTGCTATATAATAATAGGCCGCAGCGATGGCTTGATGTACAGCATGCACCTCGCATGCAAGAAGACCAGGGTTAAAATGCTGGTCCCGCGGAATTCTCCATCGTCATTAAAAAAACCGCGTGTTGATGAATTGCATTACTAGGCCGGGGGTGTGCCCTGATATCGGTGTCTATAACCGACAATGCACTCCTTCAACAGAAAAAGATTTAGCAACCTGGTGTAGCACTTTTCCAGAGCATTCTATGAACAAACCAACTAACCCTCGGTCCTCATCATCCTGCGGCTGCAGTGAACTGACCAAGGCGGCGGACAGACCTTTTTCGCCGCGGAGGGCGCTCAGAATTCCTGGCGCCGATAGGGCGCTATTGGAGATTGAGACTGGTTACGTTTACCGCTGGAACTTATTGAGTGAGACTAGCCTTGCAGTGCTGTTTGAGAAACATGTGGGCGGTAACAGGGGATGCCATAGGGCTTATTGAGGTCAGGTAGGGTGTATACAGTAGAAAAGAGGGTATATACTGTGCTATGGTGGATTGGCGCACAGGAGAGAACTAAGTGTGAGATTCCTCTTCGATAACGATATAGCTGGTAACTTAGAGGATTTATAGAGTATTAACGAGAGGGTGGGGACGACAGTAATTACGCTAAATAACAGCTACAAACTGAGCGTGGTGCAGGCTTACGCAGATGCGTCCAGCCGCAAGGACCACCACATCGTGTAAATGTGGTACGATGGCGTGAAATCGGCAATAAATAAATTAAAATCATAGTGCACTGTACGGACCTGCTACTTTAATGCAAAGGCAGGGGTCATGAATTTTTTTCCTCTCGTCGATGTTGTTGGATCTTGATGTTGGCGTGGAGTAGTAGAGGGCGGGTCTCCTGAGTGACCCTGGGGACGCACTTTGCGACTGGTGAGTTTAGACATGTAAGCGGTTCTTCCGAACGGTGTGATACTCAGAAGGCTTTCCTCAAGAAGTTATTTATTACAATATGCACACAAATAGTTTAGATATGCCGACGGATTTCAGCCCCTCAGCTTGAACTAAATCTAGAACTCGAAATTCTACGACTTCAGACTACCACCGTCCACCGCACGGCCAAACTGTCCGGACGCCGCTCAAGGAACTCGTATCGGCAAATCCATGTCCCGGGGACTGCCACTAGCTTCACATGACTAATCTGTCCGGCTGCCACATCACAAATCTTCTGCTCTGTCCTTCGCGCGCACACATTTTGTTGGAGTCCCTTTAAACTTTATGCTCGCAAATAGGTAATTCTACCGCAAAAACTTAATCTTTAGCCAATGAATGACTTTCGAGCCATCATTTAGCTTTAGGGATGACAACGAAAAAGAAAAGTACGCAATGTTAATCGCACGCCTCAAATATAGCCTTCGTGGCTGACTAGGAAATACTGCAACAAGAAGAGACAAACACAATTTAACAGCCGTTCTGGCCAGCTAGCGGGAAGAATAAAGAACGTACAGTGCAGATCCACCCGCGCCGCATTGTCGCCGTCTCAAGTTTCGGAACGACTTCCAAAAACAAACCGTTGCTCACTTTCTTGGGGCGAGGAGAAGGAAACTCGTGCTCGGTGCCGTTTGGAGTGTCTTTCCTCCTATGCAGGTGCATCCCCCTGCTAACCTACGGCGGCACTTCTCACGCTTTACCACGACGTAATCTAGTAGCGTCGTGACACTCCTTTTCTTCTCCCCTCATTCTTTTTTTTTGTTGCGCCACTTCTGAAGGTACATGCTTCCCTTTTAGACTGCCTGAAGACTAAGTACTTCTCTCGAGATACACAATTCAGCACGAAAATAGTCTCTAAACATAAATACAGGCATGCAAGAGGATAAGGGCAACATACACTTCTACACACCACACTACACGCCATAGGATTGCATAGTTCAAGTGAGGGTAAATTACATTAAAAGCATGCGCGCTTATAAAAGCAACAAAATCAAGCGATTGACGCGAGCCTCAAACGTCGCTACTCTCATGCTCCGTGCTGAGGGGTTCCTTTTGCTTGACCAGTTCATTACAAAGCCTGTCAACAAGCAGTCAATTTTGCTCGCCAACTCGTCTGTCGCTGCGCAGGAGAGGGTATTGTGTGGGACCATCTGATAAATTATTAGTGGCACATACACCAGACCAGCCCCAAATTGGTCTCCGGTCGATCCCTTGAATGATATTTTCCCTCGTGGAGCTACCGTTTCCTGTCCACTGCGACATCTGCTCCCGAATACAATCGTGCCGAGATGACAGCTTCGCATGAACGCAGGGAAACATTGCCCACCAGTGCTTGCCGTTGAGTCTTGAGTCTTGCAGATTTTTTCAGCGTTATGAGTGTTCACTTATATCGCTCTGGCAGCAGCTTCCTAGCCTTTGTTTCTTGGCCTTCTCAGGGCATATGCCCTAAACTGCACAGTGGTAAAAGTGAGGCGTCGCGGAGTTCTTTTCCCTATCCTGCACCTAATTCCTGCCAGCAGAATGTCCCTGGATGATAGCGTTAGGAACACCTGAATCTCAGTTTCCGATTTTTACTTCAGTATCTTGACACTCCCTAGCAATGTGACCTGGCCGGCCACGACGGTAGCACAGGTTTGTCGTCATATGGGCTATAAATGGCGCTTGCTTCACCTCCACTGTTCTTACCCATGCAGCTGCGACGCCCCAGCCATCACTTCTCTTCTACGGCATTCACCACAAGTCTAGAAGAGGGCGGTGAGGGGCTAGTTGGTACGACATTATGGAAAATATGAATAACTGCGCAAAAAGGACGGGACAAGAGAGAAGAAGCACAGAAACACACAAGACAAGCGCAGACTAACAACTGGTTTATTGCACCAACGCCTCCTTCCTTCGACTCCGTCCTTCGACGAGATTGCACTCCACTTTTCGGCAGCACTAAGATTATGTTACGCGCGAGGGACAAGAAAGAACGTGAAGTTATTGAAGCCTTGGAAATCGTGAGATTAGGGCCTGGCAAATGTGTTAGCGAGGCTTCTATACAACTGTACCGCAAGGAGTTGGAGTTTCTTGGTTTGGCGTGATGATTATGGCTTTGGTCTTTGCTGATGGTGCGCATGCGCTTTGTTGTCGAAGGAAGGAGGCGTTAGCGCAATGAACCAGTTGTTAGTCTGCGCTTTTCTCGTGTGTTTCTGTGCTTCTTCTCTACTGTCCCGTCCTTTTTGCGCAGTTATTCAAATTTTCCATAATTCACTACAAGCCATACTCATGCGCGGAACGCTATCTCCCGACGATTTCCCTCGGCTGCTGTCCAGAGCCTCAACCACTTGTATATGTCGGTCTATTTTGGGACCGTTTCCATATTCCTGAAGAGCTATGTGTCTCAGCGCGTCATTATACAGTACCTCATTCAGTTTATCAAACACTACCAGCTCCACCAGCTCTTCCGATTCGGTGGCTGTTCTACTGCTGATAAGAGTAATTGCTCCGCAGTAGGCATCCGATCTGAAGCCGCGATTCCAGCGGCCCTTTCTTAACCGCGTCGAACATTCTTTTATATTACGCCGGACTCTGTCGCAATTCACTCAAAATTTCTTCCTTCACTTGCTAGTACTCAGGTAGTTATTTTGTGCCATTTTGCCTACTCAGAAACCACTTACGTTTAGTGAGGTAATGAATCAGGGTGAAGGATTGCACACTTTTCGGTAGTCTGAAGGAGTGAATCAGCATCACCGCAGTATGAAACTACGCCGATAGAAGTGATTAGGTTTCAGTATTCGAGGTGGTACACTGCTCAGCATTGTGAAAAAGTTTACTGCCTCTTCCCTTTTGAAAGATCAACTCTCCCTTGTCTGCATGATTTCTCTGTCTCCATCTCAACTTTGGCCGTCTTTAGCCCAATATCTAAAATTTTAATTTACATTTATGTGAAGTTTGGCCCTATTCAGTGCTTGCGTCAATCATTCCCTTTGTGGTGTTATCATCCATCTCTGGCGACAGTAGTTTTCTCTTTCCCGTCGTAAGATAACAAAAGCTCAGAGCAGCACTGTTTGCACACCGATTTTATTTTGCTGCCCTCATCTTAAAGCTCTTCAACCAGCCCAAGTTCCTGAGTTCTCGCACAGTTCGCTCACACTGACACGCCACCAGGCTTGGTACGTAACGACGCAACACCCTCAGGTGCAGCTCAATTTCAGTCCGTCCTCCCTTTCTCTCTTTGTGTCCTCGACTCTTCGCCACATATACATCAGTATCGATGCTACAATGATTGGTGATGAATGGTGGCGATCCGCCTGTTCTCTCTTGTTTTTGTGCCGTCGTTCTTCGTTCTTGATGTCCGTTCCTTTTCTCACTTGGTGCCCACCTTTCCACTTCACTTCCCCACATAAGGCCAAATATTCCCTGTGATCCGACTAGTTCGACATTACCGTCGGAAAGCAGCGGTGCTTGCCTTCTGCGTCAGTTTAGATTGTTTGCTTTTTCTCTCGCGAAAGTTGTTGGATCCTTATGTTACCTTAGAGGAGTAGAGGGCGCGTCACGTGAGTTACAGAGGGACGTGCTTCAGGTTTGGTGCGTTCAGACAGGTGTGCGGGTCTTAGGACAGTGAGACACTTGAAAGGATTTCCTCAATAAGAACTTATTGCAATTTGTACACAACTGGTCTACATATGCGGCAAGCTTTCGGCCGCTCAGTTTCAACTAAATTCAGAACCTCGAACTTCCACGACTCCAGAACTCCGCCCACCACCACACAGCCAACCTGGGAGGCCGCCGGTCACGACAATGCTTTCAAACTCCGCGGCACCGGGAACACAATCGGCCGCACA
The DNA here is from genome assembly GCF_052857255.1 of Amblyomma americanum. NCBI lineage: Eukaryota > Metazoa > Arthropoda > Arachnida > Ixodida > Ixodidae > Amblyomma > Amblyomma americanum. The sequence continues at coordinate 152,642,719 of NC_135502.1, forward strand.
CGACCGATCTTATCGGCTGCCGCACCGCCAACCTCCAGGGCTCCCCTTCGCGCAAACATCCTGTTGCATTCCCGCCATAACTCCATCCTTGGCCAATAGACAATCTCCTCCAAAAATATCTGTAGCCAATAGACCACTTCCCTACATCTTTCAGGCTTAATGAATTCGCGCGTAATTAAGCACACAATGCTATGAAGAGAAGAGACAACCAAGATTTAAAAGACGTGCCACTGTTTGCCGGTCTAGCAAGCTTGAGTGAAGGATAACAAAAAAAAAACGCGCAACATCGGTCTAGCCTAGCTTTCCTGTGTCGTATCGTCTTTCAGACCGGTATAAGAAAAACAAGCAGTTTATCATTTCTTCGGCCGAAGAACAAAAAAAAATACCACGCGCCGTCTTTTTGACATTCTCCCATTTTTGGGATATTCTCCTGCTCCGTCCGGGGTCACTCCTCACGCTTTGCCACGAGGTACGCTAGCTGCGTCGTGACAGTGGGCCAGAGGCAGGATGGAGATGTCGCGGTAGGCGGTTATGGCATAGGCTCCATGAGTACGGAAATGAGTAGCTCTAGGAGGAGCAAAAACTAAATAGTCTTCGTACTATGCACTCACCCTGTCATCGTGCACGATATGCAGGTCATCGGAAAGGTGCTTTGTAGCGACCGCATTATGGTAAGGTCAAAATTTGGCTTAGATTTGTTGAGAGGAAAGAAGAAACTTGCAAAGAATCGAGAATTCCCTAACAAACGGAGGTAGCCTAAAAGCGCCGAAGAGGATACTAGGCATAGGTACAAACCAGAGGTAAGCGTTAAGAAGCAAAGAGGGCGATGACCTAAGATATATGGATAAGCTAGTAAATTAGCCGAAGAGTTCTACACAAATAAAAAAACCACCTAAAGTAATCAGAACGTTAAAAACAGAGGCAACAGCGCCTCTTAGTAAGCCATGCCATCATTAAAAAGGAAAGAAATGCTTAGGATCAATGCAATTTGCGAAAGCAGCTGGTGAGGATCATGTACCAGCAGATCTGTTGAAGGACGGAGGAGAGATTGTGTACAAAAAACTAAGAATGTTCAACTTAAATTGCGGAGAGCTGAGTGAGCTATTGAACACAAAGTGATAAGTGTAACACAGAACGACAGGAAGAGGGAAAGTGTGCCACGGATGAAACTCTGGTTAACGACATTCCAGTAGAAAATAAGCGGAATTCATTGACTTGGGCAGGGCATGTAATCCGAAGGCAAAGATTGTGGACAGTCTTAAAGGGTCACACAGTGGATACCACTGGAGGGGAAGCGTAGCATGGGACGCCAGAACGTTAGATGGGCGGATGAGATAAAAAGTTTGTGGAGGTAGGGTGGTTGCAGATGCCACAGGACAGGGTTAATTGTACAGATATGGGAGAGGTTTCTGTGGCAGCATGACGTAGTGGGCGAGTTTTTATTGCAACTTGAAGGAATGAGGCAGGGCAAATAAAATGAATGACAGGGATAGGAGATACACAAGCGTTGAGCACAAGCGCTAAGCTAAAAACAGCTTGTTAATTAGAAAAAATACAGCTAAACATCCAACCGCCAAGCTATTATGTATTATCTTAGAAAAATAAAGAAAATAAATATTATATCTCAGACTATCGTCCTTTGACACCGACAGGCATCCATCTGGTTCCAAAAGCTCCCTCTAGGCTCGATAAGGCCACGGAAGTGCTGCTCGCACAAAAATCTGCTTCTTGAAAGATGGAGTACGCCTCTGCTATTTACGGAACCAGGTGGTCTCTGCAGCGATGCAGCACAACCGATTTTTCGAAATATAGAAATACTGGCGGGGTTTAAAATGTGTGACCAGTTTCGAAGAACCGGATCCGACTAACGATTGTTCGTGTTATGACAGGAGTTCTTTGAGGCACCTGCCTCTTTGGCGTATTTATAAATGTCCACAAGTGAACGGGATCTATTTCATGGTTTATGGGGTTAAACGTCCCGAACCTACACGGGCTATGAGGGACGCTGTAGTGAAAGGCTCCGGAAATTTCCTTTATCTGGAATTCCTTAACCTTCACTAGCAACACAAAATACAGGGGCCTCTAGAATTTTGCTTCCATCGAAATTCGAGCTATCATCATCATCGTCGCGGTTCAAAGAAGATGCAGTCTTGTTCACTTCAGCGCTATCCAAAAATGGTACTTTGTTTCTCGTTTACATGTGCCCTCGTCAACTACTTTCCTGTTCTTCACCTTTATCTTCTGAAGTAGCCTGTTGCAAGTAGAAACAAGCATGTTTTGCGAACATCCAGCCGGTGTGCATCCAGACCACTACACTGCGAAGTTCGATCTGACATTGGTTTGGGCAGTACATATTATTTGCCGATCGAAGGCAAGTCATGGCGATTCCTTACTTGACAAGGTTAGAATGGTTTGAGACAAAATCAAAGAGTGTTTTTTGAGTTCTTGGAGCGTAGCGACACAGGAACTGCAGACTGCCTTCATTTGTCATCTAATAGGTGAACCTCAGTTCAGGCGCCTTGATTGAATATACAGAAATAAATTCATTTACAACTTCGGGAAAGGCGTCAGTCTGTTGCGCATCCTCATAGTCATCCATGCGCCGAAGGTATTGAAGTACTCTCCTTAAGTTAATTTTTGTTTGCTGCGCCTAAATATATATACTGCTCAGAGCAGGCGCGACAGTTGAGCAGATGAATGTGACGTGCGCTTCATGTTGGTGTTACCTATCTCGGACAACATAGTGATTTGAAAATAAAAGGTTTGTAGCTAGATAAATCATTGCAATGAAACACCGCAAGTATCTTTTTGCACATCAGGTACCCATTTTATGCGAACAGCTCGGAGGAGGTTATCGATACACTGTCAAACACAAAAAATTCCGTTGTATCCGCTTTCAGCTTCGGCATCGAAGATATATATTACTCATTGCCGCATCTGGGACTCATGAAACATGTCAGATAATGCGTCAGGGAGAACGTTGAGAGTCACTTTATAAAGAGTTGCGGTATTTCAGTGGAATATTTCCTGGAGCTACTATTCTTCTATCTGCAAATGATTTTGGTGTCTAGAAGAAGTGAGACGTACCTGCATTCAGCGGTCCGGCATGCTCATCGGCTCAAGTGTCGCGCTTAATTTGAACAGTATACACAAGCAGCACGGCGACAATGGCAAGGCACTGATGGTATACTGGGGAAAATTGGATCAAATAAAGGCCTATAATGGCGCCAGACTGGTGGCTACCCGACCCAATGTTTTAGCGAGTGCACCACATTGGCTTTTCAATCAGCAGCCAATAATTGGCGTACAAGGTAACAGAATGGCTTCAATGCCATGCATAGGCTATTCAATATCAGCCATGCAGGATACCTCAATGGCGTATCAAACACATGGCAGCCGGCCCAAGTTGCCAGCTATAAAATATTTCCCGCCCAAGCATATACACTGGTTGTTTATCACAGGCATCCAGACACACTCTCTGGCTACCCAATTTTGCCCACCCAAGCTTACCCGCTGCGCTGAATGTTGACTGCATGCATCTAGGCATACTCACTGGCTGTCCCATTAGTTGTTCCCCAACATTGCGTATGCCCTATCCTGTGCGTTGCACTGCCCAATCCATGTGTGACGAATGTTAAAGCTTGGCATGCATAGTCTATGCAACGAGTCTGCAGATGCCACATTCTATTGTTACAAGCAATTAAAATGAGTAAACCAGCAAGTTTAATCTCTGGACATATATTACTCATCACAAGGTGCCGAAGGTACAGACGGGGATGTGGAGGATGTGCGGAAGCGATTAATTAGTCCGGTAGGGTCTCATCAGAGCTCGAACACCTCGTCAAAAACTCCGCTGCTGGAGCTGTCCCCAGGTTCAAGGAAGCGGCTGCACTAAGAGCAGGGCCACGTACGGTCCCAGCCAGCCGGCATCTCAGCCATGCTCTTTTAATGGCCGCCTTTCCCGGTCCCAAGCTGCGGGCAGCCACCTGATGATGTATGCCACGAAAACCTGCAGAGCTGTCTTTCCTTTTCGGTGTTGACATCTGCACGTACAAACAGCAAAGGAAAACGTTATTTTGCAAAAGGCGTCTTCGACAATACTAGCTAGGATAGCTAGTTCAGGCAGTAAGGATTAGAATTAAAATACCTCTAGCCACTCCGCAGTGCCTTGCCAAAATAAAGCTTTTCCTGCTGAAATTGAGCTGTGCGGGAAGGCCCATAACCGCCATCACAACACAGGCTGCAACCTCTGGCAGCTTGCGTTCCCCTAGCTGAATGAGCTGCCGGCGCTGAAAACAACAAATAATTGTGTATTTCAATACGAAATCACAAAAATAGATTGTGTTCTGCGTGCAAAGAAAGTGCTAGGCTAGTTAGTCATGTATGTTGAGTCTTTCGGTGAAAAAAGAAAAAAGGAACAAGCATGCCGAAGCATTTATACAATTTTACTTGTTTCCGAAAACATATCTGTGTGTCTCAAACCTGTTTGAACTAGCAGATGCTTTCTACCGCGATCCAAGGACGGCGTCCCCGTAAACTATTAGACGTAATTAACAAAATTCCATGCTCAGTGTGCCCGGCGTCATTCATCTGGAAGACAAAATCTGCAATCTTAGAAAAAGGCTACTCAATAATGGCGTCCGGTCGATGTATTCAGAAGGCAACACCCTCGTTGAGCACTTTCAACGCATCGACCACAGAATCACCCTCGGAGATTAGTGTCTTGGCCGTGAAGTGTAATTGGGTAAAGAGAAGCCGCGATAAGTCATGAAATATCCGGCTGACAAAGGCAAATTTGAATAGGGCTCTGGGAAAGCTCCGCTCCGCATATGTTAATGGACTTCGCCACGTGTTAACAAAATAAAAACGGAGGCTGCTCTCTGCAGCTACTGGCTCGCAACTCAGTCGCTCCTCAAGAAGGGACCATGATTGTCTCGAAATGCTAGGTTGAAAATAAATTATTGGTGGCGTCAGTATTGTCCAACCTAAGTCTCCTTTCAAAATTCTACTTAGACTATAATGCCATAGCAAAAAATCTCTGCCGAAGGCTTGTTCTGCTCCGGTGGTGCCACTTCTATAGATCTGCGCCAAAGACCTACAGCTCACAAATTATATGCAACGTCCACCGGTGCACAAGGTCCATCGGTTTGCTGCCATTAAAACAATCATGTACAAAGTCAGCGATGGAGGATAGGGATGAAAAATTCAACGTTAGCGGTAGTTTCATCTTTCTCCATTTTTTTAAAATTGGCTTTGTAAGTTAGAAAACCTCTTTTCCGGCATATAAGTTAGCATGGTGTATTGCAGTACATTACACTTAAAACTTTCGAATTGGCAGATTTTTAGACTGTCGAACAAGCGGTTACCTCAGCGCTGTGGCAGAGCTGATTTTGGCCACATTCCGTAAAAAAATGGGGGTGGGGGCACTTTGACTATTTAAACTGCGTGATGCGAAAGCCTTTCCGCGAGACTTTGGCTGCTACTGTTGCTGCCTTTGTGAATGATGATTACTAATTACTAAATCCGGCGTTTTGTATCGCCCATTCGGCGTTTTTTCCTGTGTGCTCTGACGACTTGCGGTGAATTTCACATCACACTATTTTTTCACGCGATTTTTTGACATTTCTTGACAACTTTGGACAACCATTCTTGTTCTCTTATCTTTATTAATTAACGAGTTATTTCACGATGGGTGACGACTTCCGGTGGATGTGACGTCCCACTGTTCCCGCGGATATATCGACGTCCGTGCAGCAGCGACGCATTTTTGACATTTTTGCCTATAATTAACTAATTACTCTGCAGTCGTCAAACTTAGCTTCTTGTTACAATTTTTCCTACTGCATCTAATGAAACTATTCTTGTTCTCGTAACTTTATTAGTTCGCGAGCTATTTTACTATGCTGTGACAACATCCGGTGGATGTGACGTCCCACCATTACCGCGGCTATATCAACATCCAGGCTACTGAGACGCCATTTAGACATTTTGCCTATCAATAAATAATTTACACTCATCAAACTTGGTTTCTGGGGTTTTTTTTCCTCCTATATGTGATGAAGTCATTCTTTTTCTCCTATCGTTAGTAGTAGTGACTAAACAAAATGTCACGGACGGACATTAACACGATGGTGGCCGCGAGCATGAGCCGTTAACGGCTTTCGCCTTAATACATGCGCTTTCGAGAGCTATGCAGGTATAGAAACTTCAGCAGAAAAAATAGCAAAAAATAGCAAAATTGCAAAACCCAAAAGTTGCTGGGCCGCAGCGCCGAGGATAACCACGTCTTCAAAACAATAAAAACGGATGTGGATGTTACGGTGCGTTACATGCACCTCAATAAATATTGGTATAAAAGGTAATTATTCGATATTGCCTAACCAGCCTGCTAGTTATTGCATCTTAGCTGTGTTCTGATGTAATACAACGGTGACAATGCTATGCCGGTAAAAGTACATTTGTGGTTGAAAAACATATCTTGAAAATTGCTGAAAATCTTACGTGAGCTAACTCATAACCGCTTGTATTCTACACATTGCGGATCGGAAGTTATATGTGCGTGCAAAATATTATGGACAATAATTCAAAACAAATACACCAGAAATGAACTCACGTGTCCAGCAGATGGCTCCCACTGGTTGGCGATACCTACGAAAACATATCACTGCAGAATTGAAAAACCAGGTCCGAACGGCCGTATGCTCTATCATTCAACAGAAGTAGACGTTTCAGTGGGATGTGGCAAGCCGTGGGAAACAGACAGACTGTGTATAGAAGACAGAAGCCTCGAAAAGCTCGCAAGGCCAAGAGAAGAGATTTTTGCTCTTGGTGACGATGGGAGAAAGGGGGAAGCGGCGCGGGTAGTAACCTTTCTCTGACGAGGTGATGGTCGCTGCGGTGCCATAGAGGGAAATGAGAAAAAATAGTAATGGGAAGAATCCCTCGTGAGCCCGAAGAGAGGGAGAGAAAAAAGGGCAAGTATAGACGCGCGCCATTTTTCGCGGGGTGCCGAGGAAAGGAGGCTGCAGTGAAAGCTAGGGAAGTCGTCGAAAAAATAAACGTGATGCACGCCGCGGCAGCCGCGGCGAGAGCGTTGAAAGTTCTCGGAAAAACGCGTGTCCATGGCACTCCAGTGCCTGCTTTCTCTGCATGCGCTGCGCACTGGAGCGCACCACTCTGCCATTGGGGCTAGAAGGAAAGGTAACTTAGTTGTGTATGGTGTTTATGAATTCAAAACTTCACGTAGACGTGAAAAAATAAGCTTTGGCACCTGCCAACGTCGCGCCCTACGCAACCGGAACTCCGACAAACAATTAGTTCACAACACAGAACAGATGGACACGCCAGAAATGCATACAGACAGTGAATGAATGAGAATATCTAGGAATTAGGGCAGATAATTCACATTAAGGATAAAATAATCAATATAGGCAATACATAAGTAACCAATAAGCATAATTATATTTGAGACCGTCAGCAGTAACCTTTCTCTGACGAGGTGATCCTCGTCAAAGAAAGGTTATGCCCGCGCCGCTTCCCCCTTTTCTCATCGTATATATGTATATATATATATATATATATATATATATATATATATATATATATATATATATATATATATATATATATATATATATATATATATATATTATGAAAGGAGCCGACAGTCACCGAAACCGATGTGCATAGGGGAATGTATTTTTTTTAGTTTTTTTATTGTGTAGTGCTAATCAGTGGGATAATATTACTTCAATTAATTTATCGCCTAAAGAAGTTTACTTCCAAAGCAGCAGAAAAAACAACCACGCTGCCAGTGGGAACCAAACCCACAACCTCCTAATAAGGCGTCTGGTGCTCTTACCAACTGAGCTACGGCGACGGCTGTGCAATCTGCTGCTCCCGCGGGTACTTATGTTTATTGGGTATAAGCGAACCTTGAGAGTGTTCACCAGCGCCACCCTCGTCCATAGCGGCGGACGTAGCACGTCCTGTATTACCGCGAGTGTGACATGGAATGTCATCTAACGGTGAGGGCGGGAACTGTGAGAGAGCCCTGTTATGCTACCTATGGCATCAAGACTGCCAGAACCGAGACCATTGTTAAGCAATTAGCAGACAAGGTAAAGGAAATGAGGGTCTCGTTTTGACAAACTGATGAAGGGAGCCAACAGTCACCGAAACGAAGGTGCCTAGGGGAATGTTTTTCTTAAAATTTTTTTTAATGTGTAGTGCTAATGAGTGGGATAGTAATACTTAGATTAATCTATCACCTAAAAAAGACTACTTACAAAGCAGCAGAAAAAAACAACCATGCCGCCGGTGGGAACCGAACCCACGACCTCCGAATATCGCGTCCGGTTTTCTTACCAACTGAGCTACGGTGACGGCTGTAATAAAATTTATGTGGCAGCGTATTCGAATGAACGCAAAAGCGGATGTGCTCTTTATGAACACGGGCACCCGTGGATCTGATCTCTGTCTTCTGCCGTACATGCGTGTGGCGCGTCTCCTTGTTGGCTTTTCTCTCCTGCGGATCCCCACACTCTGCGGACCATTCGTCGCTCCCGCAGGTGCTTACTGCGTACCGGTGAGGCAACAGCAACGGCCCAAGGGTTGCGCTGCGTCATGTAGAATGGCTGGGAAGCATGCACGCGCATTGGAAGCATGCATACACGGCGGTCTTTGGGCAGGAGCTGGGGGGCAGCTCAACCAAACTCAGTTAACCCAGCGTACAAAAATCGTGACAGACAGAATGGAAGATTCTGTCCTGCGGATAACGGTGCTGCTGCTGTTGACAACGATGACGCAAATCTGAGGTACTCAGGAACGAAGAGAAGGGCAGGCTCTGAAAAAGTTACAAATCAAATACCCAAGTGCATACGCATAACGTGGCCGGCTCGCACATATCTGCCGCACCATTCGGCCGCGCTCCGCTCTGCTTTCTTTGTGAGGTCACACTACGCATGGCTCTCTCTGCTATATTCATAGAACTCATAGTTGTATTTTGCAGCTGTTTTTTTTCTCTTTCTGGGCGCTGCGGGCGAAGCAAATTCTAGTTCGTATGGTTTATGAAGTAGAATATTACTATACATAGCTCGAGCTACATCATGCGTACAGGCCGAACAATGACATGTTCAATATCGACGAGCCATCAAAATTGGTTGGAGAATACTGAGCAAGTAGTGCCCGGATGTATGCAATTTGGAGGCCAAACACAACACGGAGGAGGTTAAAGATCATGAGCCAGGATATACACATTTCTTATCAGCGATCGTTACTGGTGGGACAGTATTGACCAACGCATCCCAAGATGAGTGCTATACTGGCTACCCATCGCAAGCGGTAGGGTAATATTTGTCAGCGATTACTGTGCATACGTTGTTGGGGAGGCATCCCAACTGCTACGACAATATTGACCAACTTATACCAAGACATGTCTGATGTGCACAAACCATAAAAGTTGGCTTGACAACAATGAGCAATTTATGTCATGATGTATGCCACTCTGTCCAGCATTCGCAACAGCGCAGACAATATTCGCCAGCGTATGCCAGGTTGTACGCGATGTTCGTGGGCCATAATTTTTGGCTGCTCATCGTTGAACGTTGTTCATCGGTGTGTGTGTGCCAATGTTGGGGAATAAAGGGCATAGCCGGCCCATTCATTAATGAACGTGTTCTCGAATGCATTGGCAAGAACGGGCCACTTTAGGATCCCGGAATGAAAACGCGTTTACAATAGCGGGCAAATGGCATGTGCTGCCGGGGTGTGTTTAGGTGAACTGGATAAGGCACTGGAAAGAGACTGGGGCAGTACTGTAAGCATCACGCAGTACGTGGACGACTATCAGGTGGCAGTATCGACTCTGGCTTGCCCGGTGTTGTAATCGGTGATAACATCATTACCGTAATTTCAAGCAAGGCGCCTGTACTGAGGTTCAGCTATGACGAGCCTAAAGTAGGTAGTCTGGAGTTTCTGATATGAAATTCAAGTTTCAACTTTGCACGTGCGTTGGCGCTACACACCATGAGCTCAAAAACTACATGATTTTGACTCTAAGCATTCTAAGCTTGTCAAGGAGGGCTTCGTTCTGGATTGCCTTGAAGCGGCAAATTGGAACTCACGCGCACACGATATCAGCTAAGTCTTTCAAGATTCGCCTGATTAACGCATTTCATAATTTCTTTTCCTCGCACGGTTTCCCAATGCAACAAATTAGCCGCATCATTGCTGATTGCCTCATAGTTTCATCAATCCTCGGCGCACAAGCCCAGAATCAGTGACTTCTTATCGGACGGACTCCCTGCTGAATCACTCTGCCGGGAAAAGTTTTTCTGTTGTCTATTTTGCAGTTTATTCTTCAGCACCTGATATATTTTTTCTTTTCTTTTCTTACTGTGTTAAATGCCCACTCCTGCCAAAGGCCCGGCAAGAAAGCTGGCAGTGCGTTTAAATAAATTTACGACGTGGACAATGCACGAGAAACGAACCGGTGCCTCTAGCTCCCTATTTGTAGATTATGATTCAGAAAATAATTTTACATGATGGTTATTTGCAGTAGCGGTAATCTGCGATAAAGAAGATCGATGACGTGGCACAGCAGAACAGAACATAGGTCCGCACCAGAGTGTGTTGATTCTTCCCAACGTACTTAGCACTACACACCCACTCTCTCCCTCGTACCAAAAGCACTGTCCTGGTACTCACTACACAGGCAACGTAGAGTAAAAGTAGTTAGGCTTGAGGCATCACACATGTACGATATCGGGGTTGGGTGTAGCGGGTGATGACTGTGAATGCAGCGGCGCGATATGGTACACCACCGTGGTCACGGGACGTACAACAGGGTCAGGGAGCGCATAAGTTTTTCTGATAGGTCTACGCGGCGAAACGGGACCTAGAACAAAACAGGGAATCCAGGAAGGTAGGTTATTTCGCGATGGCAGCAGTATAACGGAGTTACTGAGAAAACTGGGACGCGGTCATACTCTGGCGGGCTACAAGGCGGGCGGCTTCGGCGGAGTCGATTGCATCCTGAGCATATGTACTCTTGGAGCAGTGGCGGTCAGCACATTGTCGAATGGCGAAAATGGATCGCTGCCATACAGATGATAAAAAACGTGTGAAGCGTGCTCTATTGCGACGTGTCTACTTGTATGCGAATGCCACAGCTGTGATGCTAATATTCTATTCATGTTGACCGTCAGAGGCGTACAAGAAAATTATTTCGGTGAAGGTACTGTTCAGATGTTCGGTCAGGCTGTTCGTCTCTGGTTGGTAGGCCGTGACGAATTTCTGGCGCATGGGGCAAAAGCATAGATGCTCGGCGACCACTTGGGAAAAAAGCTGCGACCGCGAGTATGCCGTCGTGCAAAAGGAAGTGAGCGACATCACTAGCATAGATCGTGGGGATCATTCATATGATAGCATAGCGCGTCGAGTAGTCTGTCGCCACGGTGATCAATTTGTTACCCAGGACAAACATCGGAAAAGTGCCGAGCAGGTCGAGACTGACGCAGGAAAACGGGAAAGTTGTCCTCGACGGTGAACCGAGGGCTTCTTCCGGTGCTGGTAGAGCTCGCGAGTGGCCACTTAGCGACGGAGAGTGTGTTAGATACCTGGCCCAAAGGAATGGCGCGCACGCTGTCGTACGTGATGAATGCACCAAGAGTACCTGCCGTGGAAGCACAGTGAAGCTGTTGAAGGACGCTGGACCGCAGATTTTAAGGGCGCTGTCAGACCACATAATGCGCTGGTACAGGATGCTTTCGTGGAGCGCGAACTGGGCGAAGGAACCATCAGGGCGGTTGACAGTAAGGCGTTCGAAGAGGGAACGCAGCGAGGAATCTAAGCGCTGTTCTTGAGCAGTGCTTCGGAAGAGGGATATTGACAAAACGCAGGCGTCAGCGTCACATTCGTTAGAGGAAGGGGGGATCTAGAGAATGTTAGGACAAGCAATCCGCTCTTGGTGCAGTGGACGGAATTGTGGACTACCGAAAAATTATATTTTTGACTGCGAAGTTCCCCGCACCCCATCCAGCCAGTATGGTCTTTGAGCGAAGAAGGCCGGCATAAGGCTTTATGATCCCTTATAACTGAGAACAGGTGCCGAAACAAGTAAGGGCGGAGTTTGGTAATTAAGCGAGGCTTCGTCGTATGATAAAAAAATTCAGCCCTCACTCAGAAAGGAGACGGCTAGGGTACGCAGTTACCCGAATCTAATTGCGTTGCCGTTGATAAAGTAGCGCACCAACGACTTGGCCGCTCGCGTCGGCCCCAGGTTCTGTGGGGCAGAAGAATTGAAGTGAGCCGAGACAGTCGGAGCAGTGAAGGCGCTGAGAAGTGCTCTGAACGCGGCAGTTGGATTAGGTCCCCAAGGGAACTGGACGTCCTTCGTTAGGATCGTGTGCAAGAGAGTGGGCGATTTCCGCTAAATTCTTGATTAACCGGCGAAAATATTATCGGAGCTAGAGGAAGGTGTGCATATGACCCGATGAACGGTTAGTAGGAAAGGAAGTGACGGCGTGGACGTTTTCGAGCACGTGTTTGACTTGAGCAGGGTCCACCTTTTGACCGAGGACCTTGAGCTTACGGCGGTCGAAAGAACTTTCAAGCGATCATGTTGGGCAGCGGGGGTCAAGAGAAGATTTGCAGGTCGAGTGAATGATACAGCGTAGACAGGCGTCATGTGCCCCAAGGTAACAGGGCATTAAGTTCAAATTGATGGAAGCCGCTCGTGGTGAAAAAGGCAGTCGTCTGACGGTCCCTTCCAGCGACAGTGATCTTCCAGTATCCTGAGCGAATATCAATGGGAGAAAAGTAGCTGGTGCCGTCCATGCAGTCGAGAGCTTCTAGGGCAGGGGTAACCGTCTTTCTTTGTGTGGTGTTCAGGTGGCTGTTATCGACACAGAATCGCCAGGTTTGATCTCTCTTTTAGAAAAGCACTACATGGGATGCCCTGTAACTACTTCTAAGGCTCGGTAAAGTTGCCAGCAAACATCTTGTCACTCTCTGTCCGGACGACAAGGACCTCAGAGAAAGACAACCTATAGGGCCATCTGTGAATGCGGCGGGTATCGCTGGTGCCATTGCGATGGGCGACATGAGACGTTTGGCCCAAGAGACGGTAATAAAAGTAAAAAAAATGCAGCTGTATAAGGGCAATAGGCTGTGAACCGCTGGATGTCCGCATTCATGCTGAAACTTCGATCCGCACGCGAGGGCTGCGTTGAAGGGGTGTTGAAGACGTCAGTTGTCGGGTCAATCGTGATGGCAGATACTGTGAAATCAGTCAATGGAATAGGTGAGCATGTGATATGTCGGCGCAAAGAACTTCAGGCAGGCAGGTAGGTCTAGTTCTGGGTGATATGTTCAACGGTGTAGGGAAAGACGATGTGACGCTGAAGAATCCGAGTGGTGCGAGGGCAAGCGACATAGTCTCCATCAGGAACGGGAGGAGAAGGCGAAATAGGGATGTAGACAACAGCTTGAGGCTGAAGACGAGCAAACTCTGTAGTGTGAGGCCGAGGCGCCGACTCGCGCAGAGCATCTCCTAGTCATGGCAGCGGTGCTGTCATTGGCAGTGCGAACCGTGGACGTGGCGCCTTGCGTTACAGCTTTCTTGTTGTGGTGGCGCAAAGACGAGCTCAGGCCAGACACTTGGAAAAAATATCAATGACGGAAGCTAACGAAGCACCATCCACAAGGACATTCAAGTGATTACGTTGGGGAGCGGGCCTCAAGAGGTGATTAGCAGAGAAGGTGAAGAAGTAGTGGAAGCTGGATAGAGATGAGTTGCGACGAAAGAAAGGGAACGGGAGCGCCACCTTGCGGGTGTTCAGAGGCTGGTCTCACTAGCTTGCTGAGCGGGCTTGTCGTAGAGTGAATCCGGAAGAGGTGAGTAATGCCACAACGTGGTCGCTGCGATGGTCGACGAAGGAGAATGGGTGGGATGGGAGGGTACAAAGCCGGTGGCAGTAACTGGAGATGTGTCCGACTTGCGAGCATTGAAAACAGATGGGTGGATCATTAGGGGTAAAGAATTTGTCACGATGGCGGAATCGGTGCCGGTGTGAGAATCGGGGACTGCAAGTGGCAGCCGCGATCACTAGAGGAACCGGGCTGGCATTAACTTTGTCCACTGCGCGAGCTGAAGGTACGGCCATATTCGCAAATTCTTGGCAAATGGCAATCTGGATGAGGGTCAGCGTTTTGTCTGGCAGGTGTAAGCTGTACACTGCTGCGGGCGTCATCACCTCCAGTTAGCGGCGCATGATGCGGGTTTAGTTAGCCTGGCCGGAAGGCTGCCACAGTGTTGGAAGATAATCGCATGAAGAGCTGGCAGCGGTTTTTTGGCAACCGGCCAAAGCGGTGGGAAATGCGCCTGTGTTTTACCTGGTCCTAAGTGTCGGGACCCCTCAAGAACAGATGTGACCTTAGAACAGTCATTGCAAACCAGCAGGTTGGGCATCGGCGCTGAAGACATGGTCATGAGGTGGCGGCAACTGTGGATATAGAGCTTCGGGACCTGGATCGAATTTGAGAACTTTCTATAAGCCATATTGGCAACTTTTGGCAAATGACAAACTGTATGAGGGCCAGCGTTTTGTCTGGGTGTAGAAAGGTGTAGACTGATGCGGATCAATGATGTGTACGACCGTCTTGCTCTGTATGAACGCGTCAGAACGTATAACAGGTGGGATGTGACAATCATGCTCGCAAATGCTATATTATATCTGAACGGCACCACTCGAGTGTTTATCTAAGCGCAGGACAATAATTTGACATCGTGGGATGTCTGTGAGCAGAAACTCCGTGACCTCTTTGAGAAACCTATCAGACCTCAACTCGTCGCTATGAAGAGACTAGCGTCGCCCAAAAGTCTGCAGAGCCTCACATGGTATCGCTTACATATCGCCAGCACTTCCACCGAAAGTTACATGATGACTATGTGCAGCTGAGGCAAAGTATTGATGGCCTGGGAAAGCAGAGCACTAAAGAAGCGCACAACACAGCGTCGTCATTGTTCTAACCATTTCGTCGTCCTTTCAGCGTACGTAGCGACATTGTAGTTAACCGAATCTTACATTGAAGGTGAACAAAATAGACGCCGATAATTTTGTCGTTTTGAAAATACCGCGAAGTATCAATTTTTTAGGCGAAAAGGAAACTTAAGGTTTCTTATAAATCCGTTGTATGATCTTGTTGTTATCCACTTGAGTTGCTACTCTGAGGCCCTTAGTAATGAAGAGCAAGAGAGACATGCATGTAAATAGGTATGTTTGTCCTGCCTCTTTTTTAAACACTATAAAATCTCTCTAAATTGAATCTTCGAGTGACAACTGCCTGAATAAAACAAGATACTGGATAAGGATAGGCACTGGGGCAATTATTCTGATAAAGTTATTGGACAACTCTGTGTGCAATGAGTTTCGTCCCTGGCACTAAGTTTTTAAAATTTGTTTTCCTATGTAACGGGAAACTTTACGGCATAGTGGTGCAAGTGCTGACGGAGGTAAAACAAAACGCGTATACTGTTAACAGAAGGCGAATCCATGCTCATTTACGGCAAACTTTGAACCGCTACATCGGATAACGATGCTTTTTACGTTTCAGTGCTTCTTTGGCGTTGGCCAGGTGTGCACTGCACTGTCATGTGCGCCTGATGCTAATGCGGTAGAAGTGGCAGCGCAACCAGTTTGGGACAGTACTCAAAAGAAGATTTCTGCAATACACTCACCTGAGGCACAATGCTAAAAGTATTGTAGTGCACGGGAACGTGTTGAAATTTATCATAGCAAGAATTTATTCATTTCACCTTATTCGGGCTGGCTTTATCTGCCGGTGCTGAATCCAGGATCAGTTTTCAACATTACTTCGCAAGTTAGCACAGTCCAACGTCGCTGACCTCCTGATCGCAAGTTAGCACAGTCCAACGTCGCTGACCTCCTGATGCGGTCTTTGAACAGCATACATAGTTTTTTTTATTGGGAGCCGGAAAGTTAACGGACGATAGAATAAAGTCTGGTATGCCGTTCGGCGATCAGATGCGCGCCCATGTTCTGTTGTCTCCTGCCGAATACTGAACGTTGAACTTTGTTATTAGTTCTCAGCACACATTCTTTCAATCGGCAAAAATACAGCCCTGGAAAGAACATTTCCGGAATTGCCTCGCCCTTATTCGGTGCAGGTTGAAAACTTATGAGCTTGTTGAAAAGCGTTAGACGGAACATTTTATTTAAAAATTTGAATGCGCAGATAGATTACCACTTTTTTACACATTCGAGCCAGTGCGGGCAATCTGAAGGAGACGAGTAATTAAATGAAGTGGTTGAGCGTAACCATTTCCAACGCGAAACGCAGCGCCGATGGCTCCTTATCCCCATCTAGAGGCGCAAAAGCGTCTTGCAGAAAGGCACCAGCATGGCGCCAGCCGGGGATATGATAAGGCGCGAAGGCCAGGAATAGCACAATGATCACGTGACAAAATGTGAACACGCGCATGCTTCCGCGCTAAAATGAGTCTGTAGCACCGAAGGCATAAAGAAGCTAAGCCTTGGAAGGGACGACACAAAAGATACATAGCTAAAATCTTTTATTCCTGGAAAGTGAGAACCAAGAAGAAAGACAGGCAAGCTTGCATCGTAAAATCTCTGCCCCGGACGCCGGAACAAAACTTTTAAGGGAGAAGATTCTGTTGGCGCGCAAAACAGGTGTATCCGCGCTTCACAGCGCATAGTAAAAATCTGCAATTGGCGAAAGGCAAGAATGGGAGTACCGCTGCCATGAAGATAGAGAGCAGTGCTATAGTTTCTTTAATGTCTCGCAATAAGAGAACCCGCTGCAAAGAAGTCGTTGCCAATCAGTCCAAGTAGGGACACTAGCACAGTTACACAGCAGATGCATTAGGTGCGTCACTCTGAAAGCAGAAGCGGAGGGAGGGGCGTTAAAGCAGTTTTTAGTGTGTACTCCTACAGCCTCCTCCTATATGTAATAAATGTGGAGGGAATCTTTTCCGGTCGAGTGTTTTAACATTTTTGTTGCGATCGCATGCAGATGTCTTGGGAAGAAATTCCCAATTATCTTTTACGTGCATAAATGCTACTACAGTATATCTATGCACAATGTCACCTGGACAAAACAAATACACAGTGATTTGTTCCGCTGAAAATGCCTGCCCACGCTGCATCGTTAGTGTAATGGATACGAGCAATTTCCCTGGAATTAGCAAGACGCATCATAAAGCTCATGTGAGCACACTTGCTGTGCAATAGTCTGTCTTTCCCAGCGAACGAACCGCCCTGGTGGCTCAGTGGTTATGGCTCTAGGCTGCTGATCCAAAAGGTGCGAGTTCCATCTCGCCCTCGGCAGTCGGATTTCAATGGAGGCGAAATACTCGAGGCCCGTGTGCTGTGTGATGTCCATGCAGGTTAAGGAACCTCAGGAGGTAGAAATTTCAGGAGCCCTTGACTACGGCGTCCCAACAGCCTGAGTCGGTTTTGGATGCCAAACCCCCATAACCTAGACCGAAGATCAGCAATGTCACAAGAAGCCAGATATATTTCGTGGAGCATGCAGAAAGAAACGCAATAAGGGTTTTTTTGAATGCGAAAGCCATTAATTGTTCATACTCGCGGACTTGGATCTCTCCGGAGTCCGTTCCATCCAGTAACTCGATAAGAAAAAAATATTTGTGTAGAGTGGGATTCAAAGACCATGCTTCCGTTCTGCAGTCGAGCGTGCTAACGACCACGCGACTTTCTGACAACGCATATGTAGTTCTCCTTGTCTAGGACACTGGAGAGTGTTTGAGGAAAGGCATCAAATCAGACAGATGCCTTCCAAACGCCCTCCAGTGTCTCCAACATCTTTGTGCACAGTGGGATTCGAACCACCACCGTCCAGTTCAGCAGCCGAGCGTGATAATGACTACGCTACTTTTTGCCAACGCATATAGAGTTCTCCTTGTCTAGGACTCTAGAGAGCGTTTGCGGAAAAGCGTCGAATGTGACGGATCCTCCAAAACTCGCTACAGTGTCTCCAGCATATTTGAGCACAGCGGGATTTGAACCACCATCATCCAGTTCAGCAGCCGAGCGTGATAATGACTACGCTACTTCTTGCAACGCATATGTAGTTTTCTATGTCTAGGACGCTGGAGAGTGTTTGAGGAAAGGCGTCGTATGAGACGGATGCCTCCCAAATGCCCTACAGTGTCTCCAGCATCGTTGTGCCCAGTGGGATTGGAACCACCATCCTCCAGTTCAGCAGCCGAACGTGATAATGACTACGCTACTTCTTGCCAACGCATATGCAGTTCTCCTTGTCTAGGATGCTGAAGAGCATTTGCGAAAAGGCGTCGTATGAGACGGATGCCTCCCAAACTCCCTCCAGTGTTTTCAGCAATGTTTCTGCACAGGCTGATTTGAACCACCATCCTCCAGTTCAGCAGCCGATCATGCTAGTGACTATGCTACTTCCTGCCAACGCATATGTAGGTCTTCGCGTCTAGGTTGGTGGAAATTGTTTGCGGAAAGACGTAGAATCAGACTACTGCCTCCCAAACGCCCTCCACTGTCTCCAGCACTTGACATACGCAAATAATTGCGCACCTAATCAACAACTTAACCACACATCAGTGACACAAGAAGCGACACCGAGCTAAAGGCTTTCGCCTCACGGCACCTTAGGTCAACAAAGTGCCGCCCGAAGCTTTGACAAATATGTCAAAAATCTAAAAACACTATTTATAGGGCACATTTTGAACATAATATAGGAATTTAGAAAAGAAAAGGAAAGCAGACAAACTTCGCTTAACAAGAGCGTAAAACAAGTAGAAAAAAGGAGTATGCCCATAGGGCACCCTGTGTTCAAAAAAGAAGTGTTAAATGAAAAAGCATACACATGCATAGCTATGTCCAGCGCACATACATGTCAACAGTAACAATTTGAAAGCTAAATATTGGGTGTTTTCCTCAGAGTTGGCACTCTAGATAATTCTAGTGCTTTTTTGATTTCCATCAAAACGGTCACAAGCTCACACAAGGTATACGACCATTCTGTTTAATGCCTGTTTTAGGCAGTAGTTGCTATCTAATCTGTGTTGTAATCTCAGCACGTATCTATGGATTACAGGCGCGAAAACAGACCACAAGGTAGATAAACGGGACGGAGCGCTCCGTCCCGTTTATCTACCTTGTGGTCTGTCTGTTTTCGCGCCTGTAATCCAAAGATGTACCAACTTGCCCAGCAAGACGTTCTTTTCAGCACGTATCTAGTTTGGCAGACAGCTTCCTGGAGGGGAGCTTCTACACAGAACAGAAAAAAACAGTATTGCATAAGGTTATATAGGGATGGGTATTGCTTCCTGGTTTACATGTATTTCTTGCCGCTGTCGTGAGAATGTTCAACTTCCTGCAGAGTGCGACGTCCTTACCTTGTTTCATATCTGAGAACGAAACTGCACTTTTCGCAGGCTACATGCTTTTTAGACTAACACAGAAAATAAGAGTTTTTTGAATTATGGGTGTTTTCGTTTGGGTGAGCAAAGTTTAACATACGCTGGCTATCAACAGGAGCTGGTAGCCAGCGTTATCCAGTCGCTGAAGCCGCTTGTGAAATCTGGCCTGCAGACACCGCTCGCGGAATTTCGAGAATTTCTTGGACAAGGGGTTGTTTAGTAACACACATGGTCTTTGCAAGAGAAGTCAAACTGAACATCCATATACTGGATTTTGCCCGTGAGGCAGTTTCAGAGTGAAGGAACGTCATTAAGAATCTTTATAAGAACGTTGACAACATCTGCGACCGTTTAGTCAAATATAAAAGATGTAGTTCTAATAAAAACAACAAAATAGTTGTATATGGAGCGGAACATCAGTCTAACACGTGTCCCGTTTAACTGCGCACTGATGTGCTTATCAATATAAGATAAAAAGGTTCCCAATAGAATAGGTGCAATAGACTAGCCAGTGCAATTTCCAGCTTTTTGCAGATAAAAATTCTTGTTAAGTTCAATGACTGTTGAAGGATGATGCCTTTTCCAGCTTTTTTTTTTGAATTTTTACCAGTTTTGCAGATACCCTGTTCTGGCTGCATAAAAAAGTCGTTTTTTCTGCAATAAACTGAGTTGGTAGTATGCGCTGTTTCGACCCACCGCATATTTTCTGCTTCCTTGTGCTTTGCACTATTCAAATCTATAGCCTGGAAGGGTCGCTAAAGAAAGGGACTGATCTGAAGCTGGTGCAGATCTTTTTCTTCTTCGTTCAGCTGCGAAAATAGTGACGGGAGAACCTCGGGACGTGCTCAACACAAAAACAATGTTCTCACATCGCCCTCACTTGCCAATAAATGTCGCGCGGCGAGATCATTCCAAACAGTAAGCTCTCCCGGCTTCCGGCAGAGAATAGGCATTGCATTTTATTGCGGCATATGCGTCTGCGACACACAGGACCAGCCGGAGCTTATTGGTCTTTTGGTAGCATTTGTCCTGTAGTATTCATCTTGCTAGACCTTAACTGGCAGTGATTTTGAACTCCTGAATTTTAAGACCCGCGTAGAAGGTATTCCCCTTAAGAGTTGTTGTACTGATTGAGAAACTTTAGTGTAGTGTTGTAGGCTGGCAACTGCAAATTTGTCATACAGTGTGGTTTCCAATATCCAAGACGGCAGAGAATTCTTACCTTGAACACCGGCTATTGCTTGGTGGCTTTGGCTTTCGGCTGCTAATTCCAGGGCCACGTGTTCAATGCCGGCTGCGGCGCCGGTACTTCGATGGGAGCGAAATACAAAAACGCTCATGTTTTCTGTGTTGTCATAGAACGTTCTGGAATCTCAGGTAGCCTAAAGTATTCAGGAGCCGTCCAAAGCGGCGTCCCTCATAGCTTGAGTCACTTCAGGAGGCTCAAACCTCCAGTATATCCGATACATTCTCACCTTAAAAAATCCAATCTTCTACCTATTCGCGGCACCACACTATTGACGTACACTTCGGCACATTAACTCCAGAACCTTGGGCGCTGTTACAGGACATATATACAATATATCCGTCCTCACGCTATGATACCAACCCCAAGACTGAGGCGTGGTCTTATCTGCGAAGACCCAAAATAAAAGGCAAGCTCAATGAATGAAGCTTCACCGGCTGCGTTCGCCCGGTACACCACGTACAGCGCGCGTTCAGCAGTAGGCTAGCCGATACAAACTTGTGGTGACATACTTGAGTGATCATACTGCATTGCACTAGTGTTTTGCATATGAAAACACTGCAAGACGAACCTTGCTACGGTTGGGCAAACGCTGGTGGTCTTTCGTTTAAGTTCCTCTGTTATGGAAAGACACAAGGCAGTTCATGGACTCTGCTTGAACCTCGCCTGTGGCCACAATAGCCCCAGGAACTGCAATGGCGCGTAGGAACGCGGATTAGTGAAAAAATATGAAGCTTGTAAACATTTTCTTGGTTGTGTATGGCGATTCAAAAATCAGTGCCGCACGAATTTTTTTTTCTTTTTTATATTTGAAGGGGAGAGGTGCGGTAGTTGAATCGGGGTTATGTAACGCATTCCGCGGCGCTTTAGTCCACCATATTTGTTCATACAGGCCACCATATTTTGGAGGCTCAACTGGCGTATCTCGTGAACAGGCACGCGCCACCAGAAAGCGCCGACAACTGTTTCTGCTACCGTGGGTGTAGTCTGTGAATTTCTGCTGACTACTGTGCATTCTTCTCTCTTTGCTCAGTATAATAAGCACTATAGCAGCAACGAACTCCAAAATATATCATGGTTGGTTTACCGAGAGGAGCGAAATTTAGCGCATGGTTCATACAATAAAAACTCGAGGGGGCACCTAAGCTATGTCTTAGGGGTAGAGCGTGCAAGCGATAGTGGTTTAATGTATTAACCAATTAATTGCTTTTGTGGAATTGACCATTCTCCACATAATATTTATAGATCGTAGAGAGTCCTCTTAATACTGGAAGAGTAGTGCAAATTTTAAGAGATGCGCCACTGCTATGGAAGGTGGCTCTCAAACAAAGCCACCAGTGGGGCTTGAGAAACCGAAGTTTTCCTTTCTGAAGCAGCCTCTGCCGATTTTTTCCAAGATTTTCCGCTTGCACAGTTTGAATACTGGCCAAATAAAATGTTCTCGACAGGAGCCTGTTGATTCGTGTTCTTCGGGGATTCTTGCATTGGGAACTTTTGACCTGTTAGCAGGCAGACATGTTTAAGCTGGTTTAGCTCCATCGTTTCTTTAAAGGTAATCTAAAGGCTTGTGGTGTTCTGGCATTTACTGCAGAAATTTATAGCCGTATCTAACGAACATGCAAACCTGCACAAAAACACGAAGACGGAGAAAAAATTTGCAAGCGATCCTACAAAGCAATGAAACAAATAAGCTTCAGCATGCTGATTTGCTCTTTATAGGAGCCACTTTAGCTCAGAGGAAGGTATCTGAAGTGTTATAAACGAAAACGTAGCATATGGACGGGACGTAGAAGGGTGAAGACAGGACGATTGCTACACTAACAATTGAAATGAATGAAATGCGACAGTAAACCACACCCCATCGCAGAGCAACAACACGCATGCGCATAATATAAAACAAGGTAAAAACAATCTGATAATCTTAAAACGTGTGGAAAAAGATAAAAAAAGGAGAAAAGAGAAAGAGCGATAGATAATAAAAGGTGCTAAGAAAACTCAAGTGCGTTTTAAAAACTTCAATTCCTTCTCCATCAGATACACAGATGGGGTACTAATGCACGTATCTTCACTACATCCTTCTACGTCCTGTCCATATGCTACGTTTTCGTTTATAATATGTCTGACCAACTAGCCCCTCAGTATAATCTGAAGTGTTCGCTGCCGGCAAGACCGCTGCTAGTGCGATGCCGTTGCTGCCGCGGTGTCTCTGCAATTGCGAAACGTGGCTTTAAGAACGGGGCGACACTCGAGGTTACTCACGTCAGAACACTTCAAAAGCAGGAGCAGAATATAACCAGGCGTGACGCGCGACTATGACGCAACTGGCATTTGCGTTAACGTGGTCTATTAAGTTGCCAGTCTCAGCACACAAGCACAACATACACTTCCCGCGCCGCGAAGTACGTGCGAAGACTCCTTGGTGCTCTTCAGCCAGCTATTTTTCGTTTCTTCTCTGTGAGTTCCGCACATCCAAATACGAGAGCTGGCGGACGGAATCCAACGCCACAGGGACATTGGCGACCTTTTTTCTAAATGTATCCCTATAAAACAAAAAATGCCGGATTTGCGCTGTCATTGACTTGTCGATTATGCGTTCATTCAATGTCAGTTTAATTGCACAAGCACTACTGCGCAACGTCGAACCGGCTCGCAGAGTTTGTATGAAGTTGACCTTGGTAGTTGCCTTGGTGAATTCAGAAATCAATTATTACAATTATTATTGGCAAGACCGGGATTTTAAACCGCGCCGGCACGAATATATCCATGTCACTGGACGATAGCTCTATGGTATTGCATGATAGCTCTGTGTTATCGCCGCAGCCGACTGCACCTCGTTTTATGCTGTACCAGTCTCGGGCTGTGCCTTTGCACATCGTCATCTTCCCAACTAATATTACTATTGAACTACTCTACAACTCTCGTGCTGGGCACTGTATATTGTCTTCATTCACTAAAAATACTTTCGAACTAATATTATTGCCAGATATGTTGCCAACCTAGCAAAGCAAAAACATGAGCAAACCAGGCTAAACGCATACTCTAGTGTGTCTACTGTTTACAGCAACATTAAAACCCTATCGCTTTTTTTTCGCGGTGCCTCCAAATGTTTGATGACTGACCAGGCAACACAAGAATTTTGTTGAAATACCTCCAACTTTATCCGACAGGTCGTGGCCCCACGATATCGCAGGATTCTTCTGGGCTTGCGGAGTCCTCAAGGGCGGAGACATAACACTCTGGAACCACTACGCCAAGCAGTTTGTTAACTTTGAATACCATGGAAACACTATGCTTGTGCTGACGACGGACCTCGAGAAAGCGTACAAGGTACACCAATTTGGCAAAATAAAACAAACGTACGCAACCATTATAATGAGCGCACATACCTGAAATAGATGAATTTTTAAGTATAATGTTGAGGACTGAAAAGTCTAAGGAACTTAAATATTTCTTTAACCGCTATTTATATGTTAACGCGTATTGCGCCGTACGTCTACGATGAAATAGCAGAATGCACTGCAGCGCTGTGTACGATTTCCTCTTATGCTTTCATTTTTATATAAAAGCGGACAAAAACTCTTGAAGAAGAATTTTATCTTCATATTTTCTTTAGAAACGTGTGGAAGAGCTCATAGAAGAGAGGCTAAATTCCATCAACACCACTGACCTTCAACCTCCGGCAGAAAAGTAAGTGTTAAAACTATAATGCTTATATCACAGTACGTGCCGCTGACTGAACATGATCATCTTCTGGCTTTCTCGAGGATACAGGAAACCCTTTTAACCTTATATAAAAAAACTAAACAAATAGAGTTTATTTTGGAAGAACACATCAAGCTTGCTTGGCTGTAGTTGCAAATTCATCGAAGGTGTACTGGTCAGTGTTTGTTGCTGTTCCCTCTAACGTTTTGTTTCAATTTCCCAGAAAGACCGGCAAGGAAGCGTAACTAAACCTGCGCGAGGGAACTTTTTCTCTTTCGCATTAAACAAAATGAGAGAAAACAGGAATTTCGCTTTGAGTAGCATTGACAATTCGTCGCGAATATTCTCAGAACTAGCAGAGGTGAAACTGATGGAAATACTCTTGCATCTTTCCATCCATCAGTGAACTCATGGCGTTAAAGGTGCACAAACAAGCGTTAAGACACAAACGTGGAGCATGGTGTTTCTTCTTTCATTTTCCTTTCTGCTAACCGGATCTGCAACCTCACTTTATTCGAATACAAACAAATGGCGGAAAGGTTGTATAGGCATTTTTCATGACTGCTCTATTTTGCGCCTCTGACGGGATACAGTGGCGCTTCTTCTCTCCTGGCAGGACCTCTACAGCTCTACTTTTGGCGAACGTGGCGTGTTTCATCGGCAGCGCGAAATGCGCAGAATTTACCGCTGGACTTAAAAGACTCATCCTTGACAGCGAGTTCAAAACGTAAGCCTTCTTATTGCCGTAAATGCTGTTTCACATCCATAGCAGCATAACTTTGGAGTTTACTACTACTACTATTTAATTTTATACTGCACCTTGTGATGTTACCGGCAGCAATGTCGGGTACTCGTCTAGCTTCGCCGCGTCAACGACATAATAGTAGTTTATACCACGAATGACAAATGGCGCTCTCTAGAACTGTGCGTCTGCTGAACGTTGTTCAAACACAGTCTGTTGGCTCAACTTATCATAGACGAGCCGTTCGATAGCTAACAGCTGTCGCACCTTATGTGTCTGTATGCTGGTCACCCTCTTTTTGTTACATGTCATTATTTCCGTTCGGTGCGCTAGGAAGAGTTTGCGAGAAAATGCGTACATCCCTTGTATATGTGACATGCTTCTCGCGTTATGCGCCCGAAGTACATAGAGGAGGGAGCGTTTTATAACCTCTGTTGCGTGTACACAAAGCATGAGTATAAAATCACAATGCATTGTTATTAATAATTTATTTCTAGCTTCATGTGCATATCAAAACGCCACAGCGCTGTTCTTTGCCACATCATTCCTTCGGAATAGTAGAGTGAAGCTAAACTATACAAGGTTTCCCACGAGTTGCATAACAGCATGTTGCACAGTAATGTCGAAATTAGTTATTGGCACGACAAGCAAACACAGTGAACTCATTTGGAAATCTGCGCGGCTGCAGATCCTTTACAGCAGAGAGGTGTCATTATTTGTAGGAAAAGAAATTGTCTTCGATAGTAGGCATGTTCCTTTAATGCGAAAGCACTATATGGCTATTTCCTGTCGCAAAACGTGTCTTGAAAATTTGTCGCCACGAAAACATCGCACCTTAAGGAGGATTGTGAAAAAGTTTAAAGGTGTTGGGTAATGCATTATTGAATATATAATATGCAATGATGAGAATGACTAATTATACTAAGTCAAATTATTTTATTTAATCTAATGTTTCCCTTCGAAGTGTCGTTTTGTGTAAATATGTTCGTGAAAAAAATGTTAGAATGTAAAAAATTATGGAGTAGTTGGGCAACAAAATTTCTTTATTTATAATGCAACTGACAAGCTCATGGACAGACAAGTGAGAGGAAACAAAAAATGAAAAGCCAACAAAATCCTACGATAAATAAAAATAAACAAAATAGGAATAAAATACATCCATAGAAAAATTTATGAAAGGTAACAAAATATTAAAAAAAAACATGAAATATAGAGAGATGAGGGGGAACGGCTTTCGCATTTCTGCTCTAAGCAGACATGCGAATTTATCCTCTTATGTACAATCCTGTAATTTGTTAATAAGGTAGAACATTAGAAAAAAAAATGCCTACAGCTTCAACGAGCCAAGACAATTTCGCATGGAGTACCATTCCAAGTGCACTGTGGAATATGCAGAGGCCATGAGGAGGTCTGATGTTAGGCTTTAGCGGAAACGTTCTGTGTCACTTACAGAAGATTCTTTCAGTTTTGGCGGCCACCCGGTGATCCTGTCGGAGAAGCAAGTGTATATAATCTATTTTTCCGACGTACCATTCTAAGAGAACTCCCCGAGTGGGATGGATAGAAACTTTAGACAAGTGTCAAAATTAATAATACAAGTGTAAAGCAGCAGATATTCAACCTTTAAATAAATTTGAGCCTGCAAAGCCTGGGCTCCAGTTTGAAGAAAGGTTAATGCTTGTGGGTTGAAGGCTTGTTTCTTGCGCTAACACACAAGTATTACATACGATTTTGTGCTATTGTCCCAGAGCGGTCAATATGGAAACATTTCGTTGGAAGTTTGTTGCAAAATGACCTAGACACGTTAATAATATTTCACCCTTATGGCATGCAGTTGTAGCTTCTTTAAGATACGAGAACGCAAGTGCTTTATGTTCGTTTCATACTGTCTGATTCTCGTTCAACACATGTTCAAGGCAGTAGCCGAAAGATTGGTGTAATGTGGACAACCCGCATTGAAAGATATAGCACCAGCTAACAGATAGAGGAATCAGTAAAACATGTTGAACAAAGTTTAAAGTAAATGATGTATCTTTATAACAGCATTCCAGAAATAAGTAGATAAGACGCCATTCCGGATATATTTTGAAGTTTATATTGGGAACTTCGTTCGATGTATGCCTCGCTTTAGAGCAGGTCTTTGAAAAGAACTAAGAGCTCCCCAACTCTACTCTGCCACCAGTAAACCACTCTTCCACCTTACCGAGTTTATATTGAGTTTTCGGTACTCTGGGCACTGTTAGCTCAACCGGACTACAATTTGTCCATGGAATGAAATCTTCCCATGGCTCTTAATGTGTCTATGAACAGTTTCGCCAAATCCTGTGTTCTAAGCCTACATTAAGAATCATTACTAAAGGGCGAAGCATAAAATGAGAAGTGAATGGGAAAAAATCTCTGATGATGTCGGACATTTGATGAGAGTGGTTATTTGCGAAATCCAGATCGAACCTAAACGATCCTGGCCGCAGGTAATGCGCTGATTGCAGCGATGACTTAAAGGTACAGTGCATGCCCGATTGAACGAAGAGCACGGTTCAGAACTGGTCCGCTGTCTTCTTCACCTGAATAAAACCGTCTGAGTGCCAGTTGGCTGGAATATCCAAGCCCGTGGTACGACCTTATACTGGCGAACAGAGCAGACAAATCCAAACTCTCTAGAACAAATTTCAGCCACTCTGGTTCATTACAAGGACACAACATCGTACATTAATACACCATATGACCCCTAGGTCTCGGTCGCCACTGGTTCCGTAGCAATTGAGCAACGTTGAGATGAGGCCTGAAAGTAGACATTGTGATAATATCTAGCTCCAGACATGTTTCCATCATGAACTGGACGACGCAACGTTTAACTGTAGAAATTTATCTAATGCTGCACTAGGAACCAGCGGTCGAGAATTTGGTGCCATAGGGCTTATAGACTTGAGGAGTACTTCAAGAACGCTAAAACCAATTACCAGAATAGCACTATACCGGGTATGTTGCTCAATAACCCAATAAAATTTTGGAGCGTCATTAACCCCTCTGAAACGTCTAGAATATTACTAACGAATTCAAGTGACGAACCTGTATCTGAACCTGCCTGTGCAAGTGTACTGAATGATGTATTTTCGAGCTTTTTTTCAATTGGTGAAACTAAGAATTTCCCTCAACTCTCTCCTAATAACTTCCTCCCAATATACCCGGTAGTCGTCCATCCTGACGGTATAGTTAAAATAATTGATAATCTTAAGATATCCTCCAGTGCTGTGTTGATTGCATTACTACAAAGTTCCTGAAAAGTACTAAAATGTATTCATCGCTTGCCCTATGTAAAATATTTCACCAATCTTTGGAAAACGGCAAACTACCGGCCGATGTGGAGATTGGAAAGGTTGTTCCTGTGCATAAATCTGGTAATAAACATTCGCCTTTTAACTTCCGGCCCATATGTATTACCAGCATCCCATGCAAGATCTTGGAGCACATACTCTTTTCACATATTGTCACTTTCCTTGAATCAAATTCGTTTTTCCATCCTTTTCAGCACGGGTTTAGGAAATCCTATTCATGCGAAACACAGTTACTCTTATTCACGCACAAACTCCACGCAATTTTAGATTGCCGCTCGATCGCCGACTGCATCTTCCTAGATCTCGCGAAGGCATTTGATAAGGTTTCCCATCATCTTTTGTTACTAAAACTACGCATGTTGGGATTAGACTCTAACATTCTAAAATGGCTAGAAGTTTTTCTTACCCATCGTCAGCAATTTGTTGCCGTTAACAATGTTAATTCCGCCGTTCACCCTGTCGTTTCCGGTGTGCCCCAAGGCACCGTCTTGGGGCCCCTGCTTTTTCTTATATTTATCAACGACTTATCCAGTAACCTTTCTTCTTCTGTACATCTTTTTGCCGATGACTGCGTTCTTTTTCGGGAAATAACAAATGATGGTGACAAGCCCATGATTCAGTCTGACCTTAACGCTATCTCAACATGGTGTAAAACTTGGAATATGACTTTAAATGCTGAAAAGTGCAAACTAATGCGCATTTATCGCGTTAATAGTGAATCGCCCGTATATACTATTAATGATGTGTTGCTTGATCCAGTTAAAAGATATAAGTACCTCAGAATTCATATTACGTCTGACCTTGGCTGGCATGCACACATTGAGCACATCACTAACAAAGCTAATCGCACGCTCGGATATCTGAGACGTAACTTTCACGCAGCCCCAACTAACATCAAACTTCTACTCTATACGACACTCGTACGTTCACAACTAGAATATGCTCCATCAACCTGGGACCCTGGTGTTAAGAGTTTGAGCGACCTACTGGAGATGGTACAACACAAATCAGCACGGTTTATTCTCTCTGACGTTCGGCGTACATCAAGCGTAACCACTATGAAAACTACGCTAGGCCTATCTTCACTTGCATCACGACGCAAAATTGCACGCCTGTGCCTTTTTCACAAAATATTTCATCATGAGTCTATTCGCTACGCGTTACTTGTTCCCCCTTCATATATTTCACGCCGCATAGATGACACACATAAGGTAGGCATTTCTATATGCAAAACTAAAACATTCTCGGATTCTTTTATTCCTCGCACGCCATATGACTGGAACCACCTTCCTTCCTCAGTTTCCCCAATTCTTGACCCTGTATTGTTTAGGTCTGCTGTTATCGCTTCTATTGAATGATATATTGTGTTGATCACTTGTTCTAACTTATCAATGTTGTGATAATATATTGTTCTCTGCTGTTTGTATTTTCAGTGTTATGTATTACCCACTCCCCTCTGTAATGATTTGGCCTGAGGGTAAAATAAATAAATTAAAAAATAAAGTGTACCGTTCAAGGAATCCGGCATGTCCGTACTTGGATATTTTGGCTTATTCGGCAGAGAAGAAATAATTATGAGATTATTGTTCAACAAAGATACAGCTTGCAACAAATAGAAATTAAGTAGCATTGTTCATGGCTTAGCAGTTATCGTATTTAAACTTAATGAGAGGGAATTTCAAAATGCTACATGCTTCCCAGCATACATCTAACGACTGCCAGGTAGTCGAAAGCTTCTTTAAAGACAAGGAATCGGTAATAAATACAGAAAATATTTAAATCGTCCAAGCAACGCCTTAGGCAGCCGAACGGGATAGCGTTAGAAGTCACGATAATGAGTTTCTGCTTTCGACTCTTCCCAATCGAGCAATGATAACGAGCCCGCTCTTCTGCTGTGGCCTCGCTTCGCCTAACACTCCTTACGCTCCGCCTAAGCCTTCCTTTCGCAACTGCGCGTCCTCCATCAACCTACGTAGTTTTGCTTCAGCCTCTTTCTCATAGCTTTGCATCGGCTTGGTGTTTTCGCCGCATTGCTGCAGAGTCAAGTGCTAGTGCGGAGGCGCCTTGGTTAGCGCTTGAAGGGTGTTTACGCGGCCGAGACGGTGGGTCAGTGGTTATGGCGCTCGGCTGGTGCCCCGCAAGACGCGGTTTTGATTCCGGCTAGGGCGGTCAAATTTCGATGATGGAGGAACTCTCGAGGACCGTCTACTGTGCAATTTGATTTCACGTCAAAGAAACCCAGGTGGTCGAAATTTCTCGAAACATTCACTGCGGCATCTCTCATAGCCTGAGTCGGTTTGGGGCTTTAAATTCTGATAAACCACAATCAAAAACAGGATGCTTACGCTCCTTCGCCCTCTTCTGAGGCCTGTCGCTGGGAGGTCGACTACGACGCTGCGAAGCAATCTGCTCTCCACTCATCCGAATCTCCGACGCTCATTAAAAAAAAGGCATCCATCTTGAACGACATATGACATGAGTGATAAGCGCTTTTTCGCCTTTACTATACCATTACAACAATGCCACGCTTCATGTAACATGACTCTATGCGTCAACCACAAAGCATCGGAAACTTTCGGCAAGCTCTGACTTCTGCGCAGCTGGCGCCGCGCCAACCATTGGTCCGTCGATCTGCCTTGACATCTTACGAACGGTGACTCGCCGATTCAATGTGATGTGAGAACGTACACGGGTTTTCCTTACAACGTCCGCTGTAACAGTACCGTGTTAACGCAAAAGAGTTTACCAATGGGCGCCTTTAATGCCGAGGCATTTAGGAGGAAGCATGAAGCCAGGCAATGGGTGACGGCGGCTGATGTTGAAAAAATAGCAGGCGTGATTAGGTAGTAATCTTCAAAGAATAACAAAATACGGATCATATTACCTTACTCTGCAAACTTTAGAGCCGGATATGGAATTCAAAGTGCACGAATGATGCGAACAAATGTGAAATAAACTTCATGTTCTGCGCATCCAGGCATCGTGCTAGGTGTGTTGGTGCTTGGAAAGGTGAGAGGTATCGATGAAAGCAAGGTAAAATCAAGAAATAACCTAGGCCCGGCGATGAAATGAGAAAAATGTCAAGGAAGGAGCCCATCAAAAAAGTTAGTGGTTAAAAAGTAAACAAATTGAGGAGCTGGCGCCAGAACAGTGTCACGACCCAAGGAGAGCATACAGTTAGGTGAGCAAGGGAACCCAAGAACGAGGTCGGTCCTTTTAATCCCAGAGCCAAGTCTAGCCCGAGCGGGGCACTATAGCTCACCGCCGATTTGTCGTTTTTTCGACTAAGCACCGAGGCCATGCAGATCTAGTCACGTGGGATTATTACATGTCACCCTATTCCGAGAAAGAGTATCGGTTGATGCGCATTGACCTATAGACAGTAGTAGAAAAAACAAAAACTGTGAGGTGAACTATAAAATTCGTGCTAACTGGGAGCCAGGAAAGCTCAAGTCCGCACTTGAGGGAAGGGGATCAGGTCGCTGAACATAGCGTGAACGCAGCGCTCATTGAAGTGTAAAATTGTTTTTAAATGCACCACATTTAAGATTTCGGGACGCTGACGACTAGCGCCAACAGTGAGAGTTCCATCAAAAACAACTTCGTAGTTGACGCTGTTGAGGCGGCGCAGTACTTTGACCGGATCGAAATACATATGAAGGAAGGTTTCGCACAAGCCCTTGTGGCGCAAGCGGGTACACACTCCCACCTGGTCGCCCGTTTCATAGTGCACGTCCCAGTGCCGGAAGTTATAATGTCGGGCATCAGCGGATTACTGGTCCTTGGTTTGCAAGCGGGCTAGCTGACGGGCTTCTTTGCTTGCTCCACAAAGTTGCCTGCCCCAGGCAGGACCGCTTCATTTCAGCATGGTAACATTGCGTGCAACATTAGGCGGACTGCCCTGCCATGGAGGAGACGGAACGGGGTAAACTTTGTGAGCTCTTGCTTCGCGATACTGTATGCGAAGGTGACGTAAGGCAAGATATCGTCCCATGTTTTATGCTCAACGTCGACGAGCACGAGACAATATCCGCCAATGTTTTGTTGAGTCGTTCGGTTAGGCCATTTGTTTGGGTATTGTACGCTATAGTTTTTGACGGTCTGTGTGGATAAGAGTTAAGATATCCCGTACAAGCCAAGCTGTAAACTCCTCGCATCGATGGGGCGGTGTGTCTAATCACAATTTCCTGCATAAAGAAGTGAGCAAACATCGTTGGCAGTACGTTGAGAAAGGGTTTTCGTTTCAGCGTAGTGTTTTAAGTAGCCTCTGGCGGGCGATTCACTTGGCGCCGGTCGACGACTGAGGAAATAAGCCTAGAATGTCCATGCCGACTTTGTCGAATGAGTGGCATTTGAGGTGGCTGGATGTACTATACCATGCCGGGAGGCATGAGTGCAGGTTTTTTTGCCGCTTTCATTTTCGCCACGTTTTGACGTAACGCTTGCCGCGTGAGGTACGCCGTGGCCAGTAATACATCTGCTCGACTCAGGATAGGGTGCAAGTGGAAGCCAGGTGGCCGTAAGTTGGTTGTGCATGGCAGGCAAGGAGGACCTCATCCCAAGGATCAGATGGTACCGCGAAAGCTCTGCGCTTAATCGAAAGAACGGTGTAGCGGCGGTTAGGAAGAGAGGAGCTGTGGATGGATCTGTCTCTGGGGTTTATTTATTTATTTTATCCTCAAGGCTTGCTGAATTACAGAGGGAGTGGTTGTATGTGAAAAATACAGAAAAGAACACGAAGCAGACAAATTAATAATCGACATATACAATGGTGGCTAATGCGGTTCTAAAATGAGTAATGAAGTCTAGGGTTCGACGGAATCCCGTCTGGCGGGGAAACTTCATACTGATGAAGAAAACATACACTCGCCAAGGTTGAAAATAAGAATGAATTGACGTTTCGGCGCCCGTACGGGTGCCTTGATCACAAAGAAGCAAAGGACGGGCCCGTCCTTCGCTTCTTTGTGATCAAGGCACCCGTACGGGCGCCGAAACGTCAATTCATTCTTATTTTCAACCTTGGCGAGTGTATGTTTTCTTCATCAGTAAAATGAGTAATGTCTATAATGCTGGCAATTGGTCCGGGAAGGTGGTTCCAGTCCTTGGATGTTCGAGGAATGAAGGAGTTGCTGCATGTTTTCGTCCTGATTGGAGAAATTCCAACCTTGTGTGACTGGTCCAGATGAGATGAGATGTACGAAGGCGAAGAGATGAATGCGCTACGAATCTTGGGACAAATATGAAGTATTTTATCGAATAAGCAAATTCGAGAAAATATCCGACGAGAAGCTAATGAAGCAAGATTTAACATGCGTTTCATTGATGATATGCTAGCAGTACGATGGTAGTTATGCAGGATGAAACGAACGAAATTATTATGGACAAGCTCCAGGGCATAGGTTAGGTCAGCACAGCTAGTGTCCCAAATGGATGCAGCGTATTCTAGTTTGCTACGGATTAATGTTTTGTACAGGAGAACTTTAAGTGAGCTGGGGCAGAAGAAAAATTACTGCGAAGATAATCAAGCATGCGATTAGCATTGTTAATTAGGATGTTAATGTGAAAGGACCAAGTAAGATCAGAAGAGGTTTCAATGCCGAGATAACGGTAGTAAGTGACAGATTCGAGCGCACTGTTATTTAGGTAATAGAAGCTATGACTACAGGAATTTCGAGAGACACTTAGGGCTTTACATTTAGATGTATTAAGGTCCATTTTTCACAAGTCACACCAATTAGCAATAGCATTCATATCATGTTGCAAGACATTAGTATCCTCCGAACTGTTCATTTTGCTGAAAGACAACACAATCATCAGCAAATAAATGAATGTTAGAGGATACACAGTCAGGTGGGTCATTAATGTATATTAGGAACAACAGAAGACCAAACACTGAGCCATGAGGCATGCCAGAACCAAAAGAACATAATGATGAGTTCCGATTGTTAGATGACACAAACTGGGAACGGTTTAAAAGAATTTGTTCAAGCCAAGGTAGCATGTCTGGTTCAAGGTTTATTTTGGCTAGTTTGAAGAGAAGGAGTCGATGACAAACTTTTTTAAAAGCTTTAATAATAATATTAATAATAATAATAATAATAATATTAAATAATTGGTTTTTGGAGAAAGGAAATGGCGCAGAATATGTCTCATATATCGTTGGAGAAATGAACGGCGCCGTATGCGAAGGAATAAGGGAGGGAGTGAAAGAAGAAAGGAAGGAGGAGGTGCCGTAGTTGAGGGCTCCGGAATAATTACGACCACCTGGGGATCTTTAACGTGCACTGACATCGCACAGCACACGGGCGCCTTAGCGTTTTTCCTCCACAAAAACGCAGCCGCCGCGGTTGGGTTCGAAACCGGGAACTCCGGCTCAGTAATCGAGCGCCCTAACCACTTAGTCACCGCGGCGGGTTAAAAGCTTTCTTAAAATCAAGAAATATGCAATCAGCTATTGAGCCTATATGAATGATAATTTGAGGATTGTGAGTGAATTATGCTAATTGCGTTTCACATGAAAGAAATTTACGAAAACCGTTAAAAGGATTCTTGGGCTTTCCCTACGCCTACCTGCATGGGTCTTCTTGGATCGTGACAATATATCATTAAGGGGTTAGTTCGGCAGCAGAAATGATAAGCTGCACACAGAAGACACACCAAAATCCGTCATTCAAGCACTATCTGCACTGTCCTCGTGGTTGTCAACAGCCCAGTCAGAACAACCTCGTCTTCATTTCGCGACTGTGCGCCATAACACTAGCCCCTCCCCCTCCATCCCTCAGAGAAAGGCACAGTCCCTGGGAGTCCTAATGGTGGTGTGGGCGAATGGTAGGGTTTAAGACGAGCGACGTGCACGAGCTACGTGGAGGGGGACGTGGAAGGAGAGTAGAGGTGCAGTGGTGTCAGTTCATAGGTCACACTGCGGAGTTGCCTCAAGACGCGGTAAAGACCGACGTAAGGAAGCAGGAGCTTCTCACACAGGCCCACACGGCGTGCAGGGAGCCACAGGAGTACCAGGGAGCCGGGACGGTAGTGCACGTCTCGGTGAAATTGGTCGTAACGAAGTTTTTAAGCGGTCTGAAAAGCGTGGATACGATCCTGATAGATTAAGCGGGCGGTGTCACACCAGCAATGGCGTCACAAGCGTAAGTGCTGCCAGAAGGGTCATTAGGCAGTAAGCTGTCAAAGGGTAGTACCGGGTCACGGCCTAAGAGTATGTAGAAGGGGGAGTATCCGGTGGTATCATGGCGTGAGGAATTGTAAGCGAACGTCACGAACGTTGAACTCATGTCCATTCACGATGGTGGTCGGAGACATACATGGACAGCACGTCTATCAGGGCGCGGTTAAGGCGCTCTGTTAGGCGGTTGGTTGGGAAAGTAAGCCATTGTGAACTTGTGACGGGTGGAGCCGGAGCCGAGAAGGTCGTGGACAACTTTAGTAAGAAAGCAGGGGCCGCGATATAATGCGCGTGATAGCGCGCCGGATAGTGTAATCGGCCGCAATGGCAATTCACTTGTTTCCGGATGTTGATGTGGGAAAAGACCCAAGCAGATTGAGACCAGCATGAAAAAGTGGGCCAGTCGGAATGTTGAGGGGCTGAAGCTGGCCACCAGGCCGTACCGGGGGCATTTTCTGGCCCTGACATGGATCGCAGGCAGCAACGTAACCGTGGGCAGAGCGGCAAAGACCACGCCCGAAAATCCGCCGGCGCACGCTGTCGTATGTGCGGTACACGCAGAGGTGCCCTGCTGTAGGCCCGTCATGAAGCTGGGAAAGTACTGTGGAGCGGAGAGGAGTCTAGACGACGCGAGAGGCCGGAGCCATCAGGGTGTATATTGCGACGGTACAGGGTATCGTGATGCAGCACGAACTGGCTCAGAGCAGGATCGGAAGGGGCGCTGTGGAGGCGGCCTTGGATGGGGCGCAGAGATGGTTAACGGCGCTGCTCGTCCTCGATGTGTAGAAAGTCCGTGACGGACAAAACACAATTGTCGGTATCATGGTTTTGGGAATCGGTGGATTCGACAGGATGGCGGGACAAGCAGTCAGCGTCTTAGTGCAACTGGTCGGACTTGTAGACAACAGAAAATGTGTATTCCAGAAAGCGCCATGCCCAGCTTCCCAGGCTCGCTCATTAATGTAATAGCTACATTCGGAGAGAGATAGCAGGTGGCTGGCGTAGGCAATGGCACGATTGTCGTCGTGCTTGCAGTGTGCGAGGATGCCGCAAATACTGTGGCCACTGGCATCGGTGCGAAATTCGGTAGGCGAAAAAGGGTTGAAATTGGCCAGCGCAGGTGGAGCAGGGAGGGTCGCAACAAGCGCGGTGAAGGCGCGAGCTTGGTCGGGGCCACACCAGGAAGGCACATCCATCTTTATTCAAGAGGGTGGGAAGCGGACCGGCCGTGTCGGCGAAGTTCGGTGTAAAACGGAGGAAATGGGAGCAGAGCCCGAGGAAGCTGCGCACATCGCTTGAGAAACGGGAGGGGGACTCGCGTGCGGTACGAACTTTGTCCGGGTCGGGCTTGAAGCCACAAGATTCAACCGAGGCCGTAGTCCGAGGCCTTTAATTTGGCGCTGGCCGAAGATGCACTCCTTGGAGCTGAGTTGGAGACTGGTGCGGCGGACAACCGCCATAATAGTAGAAAGATTGTGTAGGTGGTTTTAAAAACTTAAGGAGAAAACGACAACGTCATCTAGGTAGCGCAAGCACGTTTGAAGCCATGCAGGAGCGAGTCCATCATACCCTCGAAGGTGGCAGGAGCATTTGCTACTTTCCTCTCGGTTCTACCTCTTTGTTTCCTGTAAACGTATATTTAGCGCACAGCCTTCAGAAAAGAGCATTGCAGAGGCCGAAAGGAATGACTTTGTATTGGTACAGGTTGTCGGTTTTACCAAAACGTTTCTCATCACGGTCCCATTTGTCAACAACAATTTGCAAGTAGTCGGAACGGATTTCGACAGAAGAAACATAGCTCGCACCATGTAGGCAGTCGAGGGCGTCATAAATTCTCGGAAAAGGATAAAGGTCTTTCTTTGTTGTTTGATTAAGATGGCGATAGTGGACACAGAAGCGCCGACTGCCATCTTTCTTTTTGACCAAAACCACAGGGGACGCCCACTGACTGCTAGAAGGCTCGATAATGTTGTCCACTAGCATCTTGTCCATCTCCGTCTGGATGACATGGCGCTCAGGAAGGGATACACGATAGGGTCGTCTGTGTATGCAGCTGGCATCGCCCCTGCTTATGCTATGGGTCACGACAGTAGTTTGGCCTAGGGGACGATTCTCAAAATTTAAGGCGTAGCTGTAGGGAACTAAAAGGGTGTAGAGGGAAGTGGCGTGGTCAGGTGGCAAATCCGCCGCGTTCATTGCAGAAGCAAGTTCCGGGCGTGAAGTGGCTGATCGGGGGTCATGGAGACCAGACGGAGGCTCAGCTATGACAGCAGGAACTGGGCATTCGGCCAAAGGAAATAATTGGCGAGTATGATTCCACAGTGTAAAACATGAGTAGAAGGGCTGATGTTTAGAATCGGAAGGCAGGTGTGGTTACCGGTGACGGTCAGGACGGTGGGTAGCAGGATGACGTTGCGCTGAAGGACAACATACTGCTTTGGATAAGTGACGTAGGCACGATCAGGAACGGGGGAACCGGGGACATTGGAATATAGAATGCAGCATCATGCGTCAGGCGAGTGAATTCTGCGGCACTTATGCGGGGCGGCTTAGAATCAGCGCGTTCAGAGCAGAGCGGCAAAAAGCCGATGCCGAGGATCACTCGTGGGGGCAGTGGTCGAGCACTATGACGAGGACGGGTGTAGTACAACCGGCAATGCAAACACGCGCAGTGCACATTCCAACGACGGCTGCAGCAGTGCCGTCGGCGACAGGAAGGGTTGATTAAACCGCGGGTGTCACAAACATCTTCAGACGACGGAGAAAGGAGGAGCTTAAGACACAAATTTTCGCGCCGGTTTCAATCAGAAGGGTAACTGGTGCACCGTTCAGACAGGTGCCGAGAAGGTTGTGTCGAGGAGCGGAGTCAGGAGAGGATTTTTGGGCCGGGCCATCAATGCAGCGTCACCTCCGGGAGCTGGATTGGTTAGTTTTTCGAATGAGAGCCACGTAAGGGCGGAGTGGACGGGAGATGAAGTTGCGGTCAACGGTAGCGGTAGACCTTAGATGTAGACAAGCGGCTGTGCCAGCGCGGTGTTGTAGTGTGAAGGGCGTGTGAGAACTCAGCACGGGATGACATCTGGCGTGGTTCGTAGTCGGCACGACCATCGTAATCAGAGCGATGTCTATAGAGGGCAGGACGATCGTAATCAGAGCGAGGTCCATAGTGGGCACGATGATCGTAATAACAGCGATGTCTCCAGAGGGCAGGAAGATAGTAATCAGAGCGAGGCACATAGTGGGCACGATGACCGTAATCAGACCGAGATCCCTAGTGGGCACGACGATCGTAATCAGAATGAGGTCCATAGTGGGCATGACGATCGTAATCAGAATGAGTTCCATAGTGGGCACGACGATACTAATCAGAGCGAGATCCATAGTGGGCACGACGATCGTAATCAGAGCGAGATCTATAGTGGGCATACGATCGTAATCAGAATGAGTTCCATAGTGGGCACGACGATACTAATCAGAGCGAGATCCATAGTGGGCACGACGATCGTAATCAGAGCGAGATCCATAGTGGCCATGACGATCGTAATCAGAGCGAGATCCATAGTGGGCACGACGATCGTAATCAGAGCGAGATCTATAGTGGGCATACGATCGTAATCAGAATGAGTTCCATTGTGGGCACGACGATACTAATCAGAGCGAGATCCATAGTGGGCACGACGATCGTAATCAGAGCGAGATCCATAGTGGACATGACGATCCTAATCAGAGCGAGATCCATAGTGGGCACGACGATCGTAATCAAAGCGAGATCCATAGTAGGCATGACTATCGTAATTAGAATGAGGTCCATAGTGGGCATGACGATCGTAATCAGAATGAGGTCCATAGTGGGCACGACGATCGTAATCAGAATGAGGTCCATAGTGGGCATGACGATCGTAATCCATGAGGTCCATAGTGGGCACGACCATCGTAATCAGAATAAAGTCCATAGTAGGCATGACGATCTTAATCAGAATGAGGTCCATAGTAGGCACGGCGATCCTAATCAGATCGAGATTCATAGTGGTCACGACGATCCTAATCAGAACGAGATCCATAGTGGGCACGACGATCGTAATCAGTGCGAGATCCATAGTGGGTATGACGATCGTAATCAGAATGAGGTCCATAGTGGGCACGACGATCGTAATCAGAATGAGGTCGGTAGTGGGCTCGACGATCGTAATCAGCGAGATCCATAGTGGGCACGACGATCATAATCAGAGCGAGATCCATAGTGGGCATGACGTTCGTAATCAGAATGATGTCCATAGTGGGCACGACAATCGTAATCAGAGCGAGATCCATAGCGGGCACGACGATCCTAATCAGAGCGATATCAATAGTGGGAACGAGGATCGTAATCAGAGCGAGATCCATAGTGGGCATGACGATAGTAATCAGAATGAGGTCTATAGTGGGCATGACGATCGTAATCAGAATGAGGTCCATAGTAGGCACGACGATCGTAATCAGAGTGAGGTCCATAGTGGGCATGACGGTCGAAATCAGAATGAGGTCCATAGTGGGCACGACGATCTTAATCAGAGGGAGATCCATAGTGGGCACGACGATCCTCATCAGAGCGAGATCCATAGTGGACATGACGATCGTAATCAGAATGAGGTCCACAGTGGGCACGACGATCGTAATCAGAGCGAGATCCATAGTGGGCTCGACGATTGTAATCAGAGCGAGATACATAGTGGGCACGACGATCGTAATCAGAGCGAGATCTATATTAGGCATGACGATCGTAATCAGAATGAGGTCCATGGTAGGCTCGACGATCGTAATCAGAACGAGATCCAATGTGGGCACGACGATCGTAATCAAAGCGAGATCCATAGTGGGCATGACGATTGTAATCAGAATGAGGTCCATAGTAGGCACAACGATCGTAATCAGAGCGAGATCTATAGTGGGCACGACGATCGTACTCAGAATGAGGTCCATAGTGGGCATGACGATTATAATCAGAATGTGGTCCATAGTGGGCACGACGATCGTAATCAGAATAAGGTCCATAGTGGGCATGACGATCTTAATCAGAATGAGGTCCATAGTGGGCACGACGATCGAAATCAGAATGAGGTTCATACTGGGCATGACGATCGTAATCAGAATGAGGTCCATAGTGGGCTCGACGATCGTAACCAGAGCGAGATCCATAGTGGGCATGACGTTCGTAATCAGAATGATGTCCATAGTGGGCACGACGATCGTAATCAGAGCGAGATCCATAGCGGGCACGACGATCCTAATCAGAGCGATATCAATAGTGGGAACGAGGATCGTAATCAGAGCGAGATCCATAGTGGGCATGACGATCGTAATCAGAATGAGGTCTATAGTGGGCATGACGATCGTAATCAGAATGAGGTCCATAGTAGGCACGACGATCGTAATCAGAGTGAGGTCCATAGTGGGCATGACGGTCGAAATCAGAATGAGGTCCATAGTGGGCACGACGATCTTAATCAGAGGGAGATCCATAGTGGGCACGACGATCCTCATCAGAGCGAGATCCATAGTGGACATGACGATCGTAATCAGAATGAGGTCCATAGTGGGCACGACGATCGTAATCAGAGCGAGATCCATAGTGGGCTCGACGATTGTAATCAGAGCGAGATACATAGTGGGCACGACGATCGTAATCAGAGCGAGATCTATATTAGGCATGACGATCGTAATCAGAATGAGGTCCATGGTAGGCTCGACGATCGTAATCAGAACGAGATCCAATGTGGGCACGACGATCGTAATCAAAGCGAGATCCATAGTGGGCATGACGATTGTAATCAGAATGAGGTCCATAGTAGGCACAACGATCGTAATCAGAGCGAGATCTATAGTGGGCACGACGATCGTACTCAGAATGAGGTCCATAGTGGGCATGACGATTATAATCAGAATGTGGTCCATAGTGGGCACGACGATCCTAATCAGAATAAGGTCCATAGTGGGCATGACGATCTTAATCAGAATGAGGTCCATAGTGGGCACGACGTTCGAAATCAGAATGAGGTTCATTCTGGGCATGACGATCGTAATCAGACTGAGGTCCATAGTGGGCATGACGATCGTAATCAGAATGAGGTCCATAGTGGGCACGACGATCGTAATCAGAATGAGGTCCATAGTGGGCATGACGATCGTAATCAGAATGAGGTCCATAGTGGGCACGACGATCGTAATCAGAGCGAGATCCATAGTAGGCATGACGATCGTAATCGTAGTGAGATCAATAGTGGGCACGACGATCGTACTCAGAATGAGGTCCATAGTGGGCATGACGATTATAATCAGAATGTGGTCCATAGTGGGCACGACGATCCTAATCAGAATAAGGTCCATAGTGGGCATGACGATCTTAATCAGAATGAGGTCCATAGTGGGCACGACGATCGAAATCAGAATGAGGTTCATACTGGGCATGACGATCGTAATCAGAATGAGGTCCATAGTGGGCTCGACGATCGTAACCAGAGCGAGATCCATAGTGGGCATGACGTTCGTAATCAGAATGATGTCCATAGAGGGCACGACGATCGTAATCAGAGCGAGATCCATAGCGGGCACGACGATCCTAATCAGAGCGATATCAATAGTGGGAACGAGGATCGTAATCAGAGCGAGATCCATAGTGGGCATGACGATCGTAATCAGAATGAGGTCTATAGTGGGCATGACGATCGTAATCAGAATGAGGTCCATAGTAGGCACGACGATCGTAATCAGAGTGAGGTCCATAGTGGGCATGACGGTCGAAATCAGAATGAGGTCCATAGTGGGCACGACGATCTTAATCAGAGGGAGATCCATAGTGGGCACGACGATCCTCATCAGAGCGAGATCCATAGTGGACATGACGATCGTAATCAGAATGAGGTCCATATTGGGCACGACGATCGTAATCAGAGCGAGATCCATAGTGGGCTCGACGATTGTAATCAGAGCGAGATACATAGTGGGCACGACGATCGTAATCAGAGCGAGATCTATATTAGGCATGACGATCGTAATCAGAATGAGGTCCATGGTAGGCTCGACGATCGTAATCAGAACGAGATCCAATGTGGGCACGACGATCGTAATCAAAGCGAGATCCATAGTGGGCATGACGATTGTAATCAGAATGAGGTCCATAGTAGGCACAACGATCGTAATCAGAGCGAGATCTATAGTGGGCACGACGATCGTACTCAGAATGAGGTCCATAGTGGGCATGACGATTATAATCAGAATGTGGTCCATAGTGGGCACGACGATCCTAATCAGAATAAGGTCCATAGTGGGCATGACGATCTTAACCAGAATGAGGTCCATAGTGGGCACGACGTTCGAAATCAGAATGAGGTTCATTCTGGGCATGACGATCGTAATCAGACTGAGGTCCATAGTGGGCATGACGATCGTAATCAGAATGAGGTCCATAGTGGGCACGACGATCGTAATCAGAATGAGGTCCATAGTGGGCATGACGATCGTAATCAGAATGAGGTCCATAGTGGGCACGACGATCGTAATCAGAGCGAGATCCATAGTAGGCATGACGATCGTAATCGTAGTGAGATCAATAGTGGGCACGACGATCGTAATCAGAATGAGGTCCATAGTGGGCATGACGATCGTAATCCATGAGGTCTATAGTGGGCATGACGATCGTAATCAGAATGAGGTCCATAGTAGGCACGACGATCGTAATCAGAGTGAGGTCCATAGTGGGCATGACGGTCGAAATCAGAATGAGGTCCATAGTGGGCACGACGATCTTAATCAGAGGGAGATCCATAGTGGGCACGACGATCCTCATCAGAGCGAGATCCATAGTGGACATGACGATCGTAATCAGAATGAGGTCCATAGTGGGCACGACGATCGTAATCAGAGCGAGATCCATAGTGGGCTCGACGATTGTAATCAGAGCGAGATACATAGTAGGCACAACGATCGTAATCAGAGCGAGATCTATAGTGGGCACGACGATCGTACTCAGAATGAGGTCCATAGTGGGCATGACGATTATAATCAGAATGTGGTCCATAGTGGGCACGACGATCCTAATCAGAATAAGGTCCATAGTGGGCATGACGATCTTAATCAGAATGAGGTCCATAGTGGGCACGACGTTCGAAATCAGAATGAGGTTCATTCTGGGCATGACGATCGTAATCAGACTGAGGTCCATAGTGGGCATGACGATCGTAATCAGAATGAGGTCCATAGTGGGCACGACGATCGTAATCAGAATGAGGTCCATAGTGGGCATGACGATCGTAATCAGAATGAGGTCCATAGTGGGCACGACGATCGTAATCAGAGCGAGATCCATAGTAGGCATGACGATCGTAATCGTAGTGAGATCAATAGTGGGCACGACGATCGTAATCAGAATGAGGTCCATAGTGGGCATGACGATCGTAATCCATGAGGTCCATAGTGGGCACGACCATCGTAATCAGAATAAAGTCCATAGTAGGCATGACGATCGTAATCAGAATGAGGTCCATAGTAGGCACGACGATCCTAATCAGATCGAGATTCATAGTGGTCACGACGATCCTAATCAGAACGAGATCCATAGTGGGCACGACGATCGTAATCAGTGCGAGATCCATAGTGGGTATGACGATCGTAATCAGAATGAGGTCCATAGTGGGCACGACGATCGTAATCAGTGCGAGATCCATAGTGGGCACGACGATCGTAATCAGAATGAGGTCGGTAGTGGGCTCGACGATCGTAATCAGCGAGATCCATAGTGGGCACGACGATCATAATCAGAGCGAGATCCATAGTGGGCATGACGATCGTAATCAGAATGAGGTCCATAGTGGGCATGACGATCGTAATCAGAATGAGGTCCATAGTGGGCACGACGATCGTAATCAGAGCGAGATCCATAGTAGGCATGACGATCGTAATCGTAGTGAGATCAATAGTGGGCACGACGATCGTAATCAGAATGAGGTCCATAGTGGGCATGACGATCGTAATCCATGAGGTCCATAGTGGGCACGACCATCGTAATCAGAATAAAGTCCATAGTAGGCATGACGATCTTAATCAGAATGAGGTCCATAGTAGGCACGACGATCCTAATCAGATCGAGATTCATAGTGGTCACGACGATCCTAATCAGAACGAGATCCATAGTGGGCACGACGATCGTAATCAGTGCGAGATCCATAGTGGGTATG
Source organism: Amblyomma americanum (assembly GCF_052857255.1). Lineage (NCBI taxonomy): Eukaryota > Metazoa > Arthropoda > Arachnida > Ixodida > Ixodidae > Amblyomma > Amblyomma americanum. The sequence goes on from NC_135502.1 coordinate 152,687,592, forward strand.
ACGATCGTAATCAGAATGAGGTCTATAGTGGGCACGACGATCGTAATCAGTGCGAGATCCATAGTGGGCACGACGATCGTAATCAGAATGAGGTCGGTAGTGGGCTCGACGATCGTAATCAGCGAGATCCATAGTGGGCACGACGATCATAATCAGAGCGAGATCCATAGTGGGCATGACGATCGTAATCAGAATGAGGTCTATAGTGGGCATGACGATCGTAATCAGAATGAGGTCCATAGTGGGCACGACGATCCTAATAAGCGCGAGATCCATAGTGGGCACGACGATCGTAATCAGAATGAGCTCCATAGTTTGCATGGCGATCGTAATCTGAATGAGGTCCATAGTGGGCATGACGATCGTAATCAGAATGAGATCCATAGTGGGCACGAAGATCGTAATAAGAGCGAGATCCATAGTGGGCATGACGATCGTAATCAAAATTAGGTCCATAGTGGGCATGACGAACGTAATCAAAATGAGGTCAATATTATGCACGATGTTCATAATTAGAGCGAGATCCATAGTGTGCACGACGATCGTAATCAGAATGAGGTCTATAGTGGGCATGACGATGGTAATCAAAATGAGGACCATAGTGGGCATGACGATCGTAATCAGAGCGAGATCCATAGTCGGCATGACGATTGTTATCAGAATGAGGTCCATAGTGGGCACGACGATCGTAATCAGAGCGAGATCCATAGTGGGCACGACGATCGCAATCAGAATGAGGTCCATAGTGGGCACGACGATCCTAATCAGAGCGAGACCCATAGTGGGCACGACGATTGTAATGAGACTGAGGTCCATAGTGGGCATGACGATTGTAAGCAGAATGTGGTCCATAGTTGGCATGACGATGGTAATCAGAATGAGGTCCATAGTGGTCATGACGATCGTAATCAGAATGAGGTCCATAGTGGGCATGACGATCGTAAGGAGAATGAGGTCCGTAGTGGCATGACGATCGTAATCAGAATGAGGTCCATAGTAGGCATGACGATCGTAATCAAAATGAGGTCCATAGTAGGCTCGACGATCGTAATCAGAACGAGATCCAATGTGGGCACGACGATCGTAATCAGAATGAGGTCCATAGTAGGCACAACGATCGTAATCAGAGCGAGATCTATAGTGGGCACGACGATCGTACTCAGAATGAGGTCCATAGTGGGCATGACGATTATAATCAGAATGAGTTCCATAGTGGGCACGACGATCCTAATCAGAATGAGGTCCATAGTGGGCATGACGATCTTAATCAGAATGAGTTCCATAGTGGGCACGACGATTGAAATCAGAATGAGGTCCATACTGGGCATGACGATTGTAATCAGAATGAGGTCCATAGTGGGCACGACGATCGTAATCAGAGCGAGATCCATAGTGGGCTCGACGATCGTAATCAGAGCGAGATACATAGTGGGCACGACGATCGTAATTAGAGCGATATCTATATTGGGCATGACGATCGTAATCAGAATGAGGTCCATAGTAGGCTCGACGATCGTAATCAGAACGAGATCCATTGTGGGCACGACGATCGTAATCAGAATGAGGTCCATAGTAGGCACAACGATCGTAATCAGAGCGAGATCAATAGTGGGCACGACGATCGTACTCAGAATGAGGTCCATAGTGGGCATGACGATTATAATCAGAATGAGGTCCATAGTGGGCACGACGATCCTTTTTAGAACGAGGTCCATAGTGGGCATGACGATCGTAATCAGAATGAGTTCCATAGTGGGCACGACGATTGAAATCAGAATGAGGTCCATACTGGGCATGACGATCGTAACCAGAATGAGGTCCATAGTGGGCTCGACGATCGTAATCAGAGCGAGATACATAGTGGGCACGACGATCGTAATCAGAGCGAGATCCATATTGGGCATGACGATCGTAATCAGAATGAGGTCCATAGTAGGCTCGACGATAGTAATCAGAACGAGATCCATAGTGGGCACGACAATCATAATCAGACTGAGGTCCATAGTGGGCATGACGATCGTAATGTGAATGAGGTCCATAGTGGGCATGACGATTGTAATCAGAATGACGTCCATAGTGGGCATGACGGTCGTAATCAGAATGAGGTCTATAGTGGGCATGACGATCGTAATCAGAATGAGGTCCATATTGGGCATGACGATCGTAATCAGAATGAGGTCCATAGTGGGCATGACGATCGTAATCAGAATGAGGTCCATAGTGGGCACGACGATCCTAATCAGATCGCGATCCATAGTGGTCACGACGATCCTAATCAGAACGAGATCCATAGTGGGCACGACGATCGTATTCAGAGCGAGATCCACAGTGGGCACGACGATCCTAATCAGAGCGAGATCCATAGTGGGCACGACGATCGTAATCATAATGAGGTTCATAGTGGGCATGACGATCGTATTCAGAATGAGGTCCATAGTTGGCATGACGATCGTAATCAAAATGAGGTCCAAAGTGGGAACGACAATCGTAATCAGCGAGATCCATAGTGGTCACGACGATCCTAATCAGGACGAGATCCATAGTGGGCACGACAATCGTATTCAGAGCGAGATCCACAGTGGGCACGACGATCCTAATCAGAGCGAGATCCATAGTGGGCACGACGATCGTAATCATAATGAGGTTCATAGTGGGCATGACGATCGTATTCAGAATGAGGTCCATAGTGGGCATGACGATCGTAATGTGAATGAGGTCTATAGTGGGCATGACGATCGTAATCAGAATGAGGTCCATATTGGCATGACGATCGTAATCAGAATGAGGTCCATAGTGGGCATGACGATCGTAAGCAGAATGAGGTCCAAAGTGGGAACGACGATCGTAATCAGAGCGAGATCCATAGTGGTCACGACGATCCTAATCAGAACGAGATCCATAGTGGGCACGACGATCGTATTCAGAGCGAGATCCACAGTGGGCACGACGATCCTAATCAGAGCGAGATCCATAGTGGGCACGACGATCGTAATCATAATGAGGTTCATAGTGGGCATGACGATCGTATTCAGAATGAGGTCCATAGTGGGCATGACGATCGTAATTAGAATGAGGTCCATAGTGAGCATGACGATCGTATTCAGAATGAGGTCCATATGGGCATGACGATCATGATCAGAATGAGGTCCAAAGTAGGCACGACGATCGTAATCAGAATGAGGTCCATAGTGGGCATGACCATCGTAATCAGAATGAAGTCCATAGTGGGCATGACGATCTTAATCAGAATGAGGTCCACAGTGATCACGACGATCGTAATCAGAATGAGGTCCATATTGGGCACGACGATCCTAATCAGAATGAGGTCCATAGTGGGCATGACGATCTTAATCAGAATGAGTTCCATAGTGGGCACGACGATTGAAATTAGAATGAGGTCCATACTGGGCATGACGATCGTAATCAGAATGAGGTCCATAGTGGGCTCGATGATCGTAATCAGAGCGAGATACATAGTGGGCACGACGATCGTAATCAGAGCGAGATCCATATTGGGCATGACGATCGTAATCAGAATGAGGTCCATAGTAGGCTCGACGATCGTAATCAGAACGAGATCCATAGTGGGCACGACAATCATAATCAGACTGAGGTCCATAGTGGGCATGACGATCGTAATGTGAATGAGGTCCATAGTGGGCATGACGATTGTAATCAGAATGAGGTCCATAGTGGGCATGACGGTCGTAATCAGAATGAGGTCTATAGTGGGCATGACGATCGTAATCAGAATGAGGTCCATATTGGGCATGACGATCGTAATCAGAATGAGGTCCATATAGGGCATGACGATCGTAATCAGAATGAGGTCCATAGTGGGCACGACGATCCTAATCAGATCGAGATCCATAGTGGTCACGACGATCCTAATCAGAACGAGATCCATAGTGGGCATGACGATCGTAATCAGAATGAGGTCCATAGTGGGCATGACCATCGTAATCAGAGCGAGATCCATATTGGGCATGACGATCGTAATCAGAATGAGGTCCATAGCAGGCTCGACGATCGTAAACAGAACGAGATTCATAGTGGCCATGACGATTGTAATCAGAATGAGGTCCATAGTGGGCATGACGATCGTAATCAGAATGATGTCTATAGTGGGCATGACGATCGTAATCGGAATGAGGTCCATAGTGGGCATGACGATCGTAATCAGAATGAGGTCCATACTGGGCATGACGATCGTAAGCAGACTGAGGTCCATAGTGGGCACGACGATCGTATCAGAATGAGGTCCATACTGGGCATGACGATCGTAATCAGAATGAGGTCCATAGTGGGCACGACGATCGTAATCAGAGCGAGATCCATAGTGGGCATGATGATCGTAATCAGAATGAGGTCCATAGTAGGCACGACGATCGTAATCAGAGCGAGATCCATAGTGGGCACGACGATCGTAATCAGAATGAGGTCCATAGTGGGCATGACGATCATAATCAGAATGAGGTCCATAGTAGGCACGACTTTCCTAATCAGAATGAGGTCCATAGTGGGCATGACCATCGTAATCAGAATGAGGTCCATAGTGGGCATGACGATCCTAATCAAATTGAGGTCCATAGTGATCACGACGATCGCAGTCAGAATGAAGTCCGTAGTGGGCATGACGATTGTAATCAGAATGAGGTCCATAGTGGGCATGACGATCCTAATCAGAGCGACATCCATAGTGGGCACGACGATCGTAATCAGAATGAGGTCCATACTGGGCATGACGATCGTAATCAAAATGAAGTCCATATTGGGCTCAACGATCGTAATCAGAGCGAGATCCACAGTGGGCACGACGATCGTAATCAGAGTGATATCCATAGTGGGCACGACGATCCTAATCAGAGCGATATCCATAGTGGACACGACGATCCTAATCAGAATGAGGTCCATAGTAAGCATGACGGTCATAATCAGAATGAGGTCCATAGTGGGCATGACGATCGTAATCAGAATGAGGTCCAAAGTGGGCATGGCGATCGTAATCAGAATGAGGTCCATAGTGGGCACGACGATCGTAATCAGAATGAGATCCATTGTGGGCACGACGATCGTAATCAGAGCGAGATCCATAGTGGGCATGACGATCGTAATCAGAATTGGGTCCATATTGGGCATGACGAACGTAATCAGAATTAGGTCCATAGTAGGCACGACGATCGTAATCAGAGTGAGGTCCATAGTGGGCATGACGATCGAAATCAGAATGAGGTCCATAGTGGGCACGACTTTCCTAATCAGAATGAGGTCCATAGTGGGCATGACCATCGTAATCAGAATGAGGTCCATAGTGGGCATGACGATCCTAATCAAATTGAGGTCCATAGTGATCACAACGATCGTAGTCAGAGCGAGATCTATAGTGGGCATGACGATCGTACTCAGAATGAGGTCCATAGTGGGCATGACGATTATAATCAGAATGAGGTCCATAGTGGGCACGACGATCCTAATCAGAATGAGGTCCATAGTGGGCATGACGATCTTAATCAGAATGAGTTTCATAGTGGGCACGACGATTGAAATCAGAATGAGGTCCATACTGGGCATGACGATCGTAATCAGAATGAGGTCCATAGTGGGCTCGACGATCGTAATCAGAGCGAGATACATAGTGGGCACGACGATCGTAATCAGAGCGAGATCCATATTGGGCATGACGATCGTAATCAGAATGAGGTCCATAGTAGGCTCGACGATCGTAATCAGAACGAGATCCATAGTGGGCACGACAATCATAATCAGACTGAGGTCCATAGTGGGCATGACGATCGTAATGTGAATGAGGTCCATAGTGGGCATGACGATTGTAATCAGAATGAGGTCCATAGTGGGCATGACGGTCGTAATCAGAATGAGGTCTATAGTGGGCATGACGATCGTAATCAGAATGAGGTCCATATTGGGCATGACGATCCTAATCAGAACGAGATCCATAGTGGGCACGACGATCGTAATCAGAGCGAGATCCATTATGGAAACGACGATCGTAATCAGAATGAGGTCCATAGTGGGCTTGGCGATCGTAATCAGAATGACGCCCATAGTGGGCTCGACGATCGTAATCAGAGCGAGGTCCATAGTGGGCACGACGATACTAATCAGAGCGAGATCCCTAGTGGGCACGACAATCGTAATCAGAGCGAGATCTATAGTGGGCACGACGTTCTTAATAAGAATGAGGTCCATTCTGGGCATGACGATCATAATCAGAATGAGGCTAATAGTGGGCACGACGATCCTATTCAGAGCGAGATCCATATTGGGCACGAAGATCGTAATCAGAATGAAGTCTATAGTGGGCATGATGATCGTAATCAGAATGAGGTCCAAAGTGGGCAAGACGATCGCAATCAGAGCGAGATCTTTAGTGGGCACGACGATCGTAATCAGAATGAAGTCCATTGTGGGCATGAAGATCCTAATCAGAATGAGGTCCATAGTGGGCTCGACGATAGTAATCAGAGCGAGGTCCATAGTGGGCACGACGATCGTAATCAGAATGAAGTCCATAGTGGGCATGACGATCGTAATCAGAATGAGGTCCATAGTGGGCACGACGATCCTAATAAGGGCGAGATTCATAGTGGGCACGACGATCGTAATCAGAATGAGCTCCATAGTTTGCATGGCGATCGTAATCTGAATGAGGTTCATAGTGGGCATGACGATCGTAATCAGAATGAGATCCATAGTGGGCGCGAAGATCGTAATAAGAGCGAGATCCATAGTGGGCATGACGATCGTAATCAGAATTGGGTCCATATTGGGGATGACGAACGTAATCAGAATTAGGTCCATAGTAGGCACGACGATCGTAATCAGAATGAGGTCCATTCTGGGCATGACGATCATAATCAGAATGAGGCCAATAGTGGGCACGACGATCCTATTCAGAGCGAGATCCATATTGGGCACGATGATCGTAATCAGAATGAAGTCTATAGTGGGCATGATGATCGTAATCAGAATGAGGTCCAAAGTGGGCAAGACGATCGCAATCAGAGCGAGATCTTTAGTGGGCACGACGATCGTAATCAGAATGAAGTCCATTGTGGGCATGATGATCGTAATCAGAATGAGGTCCATAGTGGGCTCGACGATAGTAATCAGGGCGAGGTACATAGTGGGCACGACGATCGTAATCAGAATATAAGTTCATAGTGGGCATGACGATCGTAATCAGAATGAGGTCCATAGTGGGCACGACGATCCTAATAAGTGCGAGATCCATAGTGGGCACGACGATCGTAATCAGAATGAGCTCCATAGTTTGCATGGCGATCGTAATCTGAATGAGGTCCATAGTGGGCATGACGATCGTAATCAGAATGAGATCCATAGTGGGCACGAAGATCGTAATAAGAGCGAGATCCATAGTGGGCATGACGATCGTAATCAGAATTAGGTCCATACTGGGCATGACGAACGTAATCAAAATGAGGTCCATATTATGCACGATGTTCATAATTAGAGCGAGATCCATAGTGTGCACGACGATCGTAATCAGAATGAGGTCTATAGTGGGCATGACGATGGTAATCAGAATGAGGACCATAGTGGGCATGACGATCGTAATCAGAGCGAGATCCATAGTGGGCATGACGATCGTTATCAGAATGAGGTCCATAGTGGGCACGACGATCGTAATCAGAGCGAGATCCATGGTGGGCACGACGATCGCAATCAGAATGAGGTCCATAGTGGGCACGACGATCCTAATCAGAGCGAGACCCATAGTGGGCACGACGATTGTAATGAGACTGAGGTCCATAGTGGGCATGACGATTGTAAGCAGAATGAGGTCCATAGTGGGCACGACGATCGTAAGCAGACTGAGGTCCATAGTGGGCATGATGATCTTAATCAGAATGAGGTCCATAGTGGGCGTGACGATCGTAATCAGAATGAGGTCCATACTGGGCATGACGATCGTAATCAGAATGTTGCCCATAGTGGGCATGACGATCGTAATCAGAATGAGGTCCAAAGTGGGCATGACGATCGTACTCAGAATGAGGTCTATAGTGGGCACGACGATCGTAATCAGACTGTGGTCCATAGCGGGCACGACGATCCTAATCAGAGCGATATCAATAGTGGGAACGAGGATCGTAATCAGAGCGAGATCCATAGTGGGCATGACGATCGTAATCAGAATGAGGTCTATAGTGGGCATGACGATCGTAATCAGAATGAGGTCCATAGTAGGCACGACGATCGTAATCAGAGTGAGGTCCATAGTGGGCATGACGGTCGAAATCAGAATGAGGTCCATAGTGGGCACGACGATCTTAATCAGAGGGAGATCCATAGTGGGCACGACGATCCTCATCAGAGCGAGATCCATAGTGGACATGACGATCGTAATCAGAATGAGGTCCATAGTGGGCACGACGATCGTAATCAGAGCGAGATCCATAGTGGGCTCGACGATTGTAATCAGAGCGAGATACATAGTGGGCACGACGATCGTAATCAGAGCGAGATCTATATTAGGCATGACGATCGTAATCAGAATGAGGTCCATGGTAGGCTCGACGATCGTAATCAGAACGAGATCCAATGTGGGCACGACGATCGTAATCAAAGCGAGATCCATAGTGGGCATGACGATTGTAATCAGAATGAGGTCCATAGTAGGCACAACGATCGTAATCAGAGCGAGATCTATAGTGGGCACGACGATCGTACTCAGAATGAGGTCCATAGTGGGCATGACGATTATAATCAGAATGTGGTCCATAGTGGGCACGACGATCCTAATCAGAATAAGGTCCATAGTGGGCATGACGATCTTAATCAGAATGAGGTCCATAGTGGGCACGACGTTCGAAATCAGAATGAGGTTCATTCTGGGCATGACGATCGTAATCAGACTGAGGTCCATAGTGGGCATGACGATCGTAATCAGAATGAGGTCCATAGTGGGCACGACGATCGTAATCAGAATGAGGTCCATAGTGGGCATGACGATCGTAATCAGAATGAGGTCCATAGTGGGCACGACGATCGTAATCAGAGCGAGATCCATAGTAGGCATGACGATCGTAATCGTAGTGAGATCAATAGTGGGCACGACGATCGTAATCAGAATGAGGTCCATAGTGGGCATGACGATCGTAATCCATGAGGCCTATAGTGGGCATGACGATCGTAATCAGAATGAGGTCCATAGTAGGCACGACGATCGTAATCAGAGTGAAATCCATAGTGGGCATGACGGTCGAAATCAGAATGAGGTCCATAGTGGGCACGACGATCTTAATCAGAGGGAGATCCATAGTGGGCACGACGATCCTCATCAGAGCGAGATCCATAGTGGACATGACGATCGTAATCAGAATGAGGTCCATAGTGGGCACGACGATCGTAATCAGAGCGAGATCCATAGTGGGCTCGACGATTGTAATCAGAGCGAGATACATAGTGGGCACGACGATCGTAATCAGAGCGAGATCTATATTAGGCATGACGATCGTAATCAGAATGAGGTCCATGGTAGGCTCGACGATCGTAATCAGAACGAGATCCAATGTGGGCACGACGATCGTAATCAAAGCGAGATCCATAGTGGGCATGACGATTGTAATCAGAATGAGGTCCATAGTAGGCACAACGATCGTAATCAGAGCGAGATCTATAGTGGGCACGACGATCGTACTCAGAATGAGGTCCATAGTGGGCATGACGATTATAATCAGAATGTGGTCCATAGTGGGCACGACGATCCTAATCAGAATAAGGTCCATAGTGGGCATGACGATCTTAATCAGAATGAGGTCCATAGTGGGCACGACGTTCGAAATCAGAATGAGGTTCATTCTGGGCATGACGATCGTAATCAGACTGAGGTCCATAGTGGGCATGACGATCGTAATCAGAATGAGGTCCATAGTGGGCACGACGATCGTAATCAGAATGAGGTCCATAGTGGGCATGACGATCGTAATCAGAATGAGGTCCATAGTGGGCACGACGATCGTAATCAGAGCGAGATCCATAGTAGGCATGACGATCGTAATCGTAGTGAGATCAATAGTGGGCACGACGATCGTAATCAGAATGAGGTCCATAGTAGGCATGACGATCGTAATCAGAATGAGGTCCATAGTAGGCACGACGATCCTAATCAGATCGAGATTCATAGTGGTCACGACGATCCTAATCAGAACGAGATCCATAGTGGGCACGACGATCGTAATCAGTGCGAGATCCATAGTGGGTATGACGATCGTAATCAGAATGAGGTCCATAGTGGGCACGACGATCGTAATCAGTGCGAGATCCATAGTGGGCACGACGATCGTAATCAGAATGAGGTCGGTAGTGGGCTCGACGATCGTAATCAGCGAGATCCATAGTGGGCACGACGATCATAATCAGAGCGAGATCCATAGTGGGCATGACGATCGTAATCAGAATGAGGTCCATAGTGGGCATGACGATCGTAATCAGAATGAGGTCCATAGTGGGCACGACGATCGTAATCAGAGCGAGATCCATAGTAGGCATGACGATCGTAATCGTAGTGAGATCAATAGTGGGCACGACGATCGTAATCAGAATGAGGTCGGTAGTGGGCTCGACGATCGTAATCAGCGAGATCCATAGTGGGCACGACGATCATAATCAGAGCGAGATCCATAGTGGGCATGACGATCGTAATCAGAATGAGGTCCATAGTGGGCATGACGATCGTAATCAGAATGAGGTCCATAGTGGGCACGACGATCGCAATCAGAGCGAGATCTTTAGTGGGCACGACGATCGTAATCAGAATGAAGTCCATTGTGGGCATGAAGATCCTAATCAGAATGAGGTCCATAGTGGGCTCGACGATAGTAATCAGAGCGAGGTCCATAGTGGGCACGACGATCGTAATCAGAATGAAGTCCATAGTGGGCATGACGATCGTAATCAGAATGAGGTCCATAGTGGGCACGACGATCCTAATAAGGGCGAGATTCATAGTGGGCACGACGATCGTAATCAGAATGAGCTCCATAGTTTGCATGGCGATCGTAATCTGAATGAGGTTCATAGTGGGCATGACGATCGTAATCAGAATGAGATCCATAGTGGGCGCGAAGATCGTAATAAGAGCGAGATCCATAGTGGGCATGACGATCGTAATCAGAATTGGGTCCATATTGGGGATGACGAACGTAATCAGAATTAGGTCCATAGTAGGCACGACGATCGTAATCAGAATGAGGTCCATTCTGGGCATGACGATCATAATCAGAATGAGGCCAATAGTGGGCACGACGATCCTATTCAGAGCGAGATCCATATTGGGCACGATGATCGTAATCAGAATGAAGTCTATAGTGGGCATGATGATCGTAATCAGAATGAGGTCCAAAGTGGGCAAGACGATCGCAATCAGAGCGAGATCTTTAGTGGGCACGACGATCGTAATCAGAATGAAGTCCATTGTGGGCATGATGATCGTAATCAGAATGAGGTCCATAGTGGGCTCGACGATAGTAATCAGGGCGAGGTACATAGTGGGCACGACGATCGTAATCAGAATATAAGTTCATAGTGGGCATGACGATCGTAATCAGAATGAGGTCCATAGTGGGCACGACGATCCTAATAAGTGCGAGATCCATAGTGGGCACGACGATCGTAATCAGAATGAGCTCCATAGTTTGCATGGCGATCGTAATCTGAATGAGGTCCATAGTGGGCATGACGATCGTAATCAGAATGAGATCCATAGTGGGCACGAAGATCGTAATAAGAGCGAGATCCATAGTGGGCATGACGATCGTAATCAGAATTAGGTCCATACTGGGCATGACGAACGTAATCAAAATGAGGTCCATATTATGCACGATGTTCATAATTAGAGCGAGATCCATAGTGTGCACGACGATCGTAATCAGAATGAGGTCTATAGTGGGCATGACGATGGTAATCAGAATGAGGACCATAGTGGGCATGACGATCGTAATCAGAGCGAGATCCATAGTGGGCATGACGATCGTTATCAGAATGAGGTCCATAGTGGGCACGACGATCGTAATCAGAGCGAGATCCATGGTGGGCACGACGATCGCAATCAGAATGAGGTCCATAGTGGGCACGACGATCCTAATCAGAGCGAGACCCATAGTGGGCACGACGATTGTAATGAGACTGAGGTCCATAGTGGGCATGACGATTGTAAGCAGAATGAGGTCCATAGTGGGCACGACGATCGTAAGCAGACTGAGGTCCATAGTGGGCATGATGATCTTAATCAGAATGAGGTCCATAGTGGGCGTGACGATCGTAATCAGAATGAGGTCCATACTGGGCATGACGATCGTAATCAGAATGAGGTCCAAAGTGGGCATGACGATCGTACTCAGAATGAGGTCTATAGTGGGCACGACGATCGTAATCAGACTGTGGTCCATAGCGGGCACGACGATCCTAATCAGAGCGATATCAATAGTGGGAACGAGGATCGTAATCAGAGCGAGATCCATAGTGGGCATGACGATCGTAATCAGAATGAGGTCTATAGTGGGCATGACGATCGTAATCAGAATGAGGTCCATAGTAGGCACGACGATCGTAATCAGAGTGAGGTCCATAGTGGGCATGACGGTCGAAATCAGAATGAGGTCCATAGTGGGCACGACGATCTTAATCAGAGGGAGATCCATAGTGGGCACGACGATCCTCATCAGAGCGAGATCCATAGTGGACATGACGATCGTAATCAGAATGAGGTCCATAGTGGGCACGACGATCGTAATCAGAGCGAGATCCATAGTGGGCTCGACGATTGTAATCAGAGCGAGATACATAGTGGGCACGACGATCGTAATCAGAGCGAGATCTATATTAGGCATGACGATCGTAATCAGAATGAGGTCCATGGTAGGCTCGACGATCGTAATCAGAACGAGATCCAATGTGGGCACGACGATCGTAATCAAAGCGAGATCCATAGTGGGCATGACGATTGTAATCAGAATGAGGTCCATAGTAGGCACAACGATCGTAATCAGAGCGAGATCTATAGTGGGCACGACGATCGTACTCAGAATGAGGTCCATAGTGGGCATGACGATTATAATCAGAATGTGGTCCATAGTGGGCACGACGATCCTAATCAGAATAAGGTCCATAGTGGGCATGACGATCTTAATCAGAATGAGGTCCATAGTGGGCACGACGTTCGAAATCAGAATGAGGTTCATTCTGGGCATGACGATCGTAATCAGACTGAGGTCCATAGTGGGCATGACGATCGTAATCAGAATGAGGTCCATAGTGGGCACGACGATCGTAATCAGAATGAGGTCCATAGTGGGCATGACGATCGTAATCAGAATGAGGTCCATAGTGGGCACGACGATCGTAATCAGAGCGAGATCCATAGTAGGCATGACGATCGTAATCGTAGTGAGATCAATAGTGGGCACGACGATCGTAATCAGAATGAGGTCCATAGTGGGCATGACGATCGTAATCCATGAGGCCTATAGTGGGCATGACGATCGTAATCAGAATGAGGTCCATAGTAGGCACGACGATCGTAATCAGAGTGAAATCCATAGTGGGCATGACGGTCGAAATCAGAATGAGGTCCATAGTGGGCACGACGATCTTAATCAGAGGGAGATCCATAGTGGGCACGACGATCCTCATCAGAGCGAGATCCATAGTGGACATGACGATCGTAATCAGAATGAGGTCCATAGTGGGCACGACGATCGTAATCAGAGCGAGATCCATAGTGGGCTCGACGATTGTAATCAGAGCGAGATACATAGTGGGCACGACGATCGTAATCAGAGCGAGATCTATATTAGGCATGACGATCGTAATCAGAATGAGGTCCATGGTAGGCTCGACGATCGTAATCAGAACGAGATCCAATGTGGGCACGACGATCGTAATCAAAGTGAGATCCATAGTGGGCATGACGATTGTAATCAGAATGAGGTCCATAGTAGGCACAACGATCGTAATCAGAGCGAGATCTATAGTGGGCACGACGATCGTACTCAGAATGAGGTCCATAGTGGGCATGACGATTATAATCAGAATGTGGTCCATAGTGGGCACGACGATCCTAATCAGAATAAGGTCCATAGTGGGCATGACGATCTTAATCAGAATGAGGTCCATAGTGGGCACGACGTTCGAAATCAGAATGAGGTTCATTCTGGGCATGACGATCGTAATCAGACTGAGGTCCATAGTGGGCATGACGATCGTAATCAGAATGAGGTCCATAGTGGGCACGACGATCGTAATCAGAATGAGGTCCATAGTGGGCATGACGATCGTAATCAGAATGAGGTCCATAGTGGGCACGACGATCGTAATCAGAGCGAGATCCATAGTAGGCATGACGATCGTAATCGTAGTGAGATCAATAGTGGGCACGACGATCGTAATCAGAATGAGGTCCATAGTAGGCATGACGATCGTAATCAGAATGAGGTCCATAGTAGGCACGACGATCCTAATCAGATCGAGATTCATAGTGGTCACGACGATCCTAATCAGAACGAGATCCATAGTGGGCACGACGATCGTAATCAGTGCGAGATCCATAGTGGGTATGACGATCGTAATCAGAATGAGGTCCATAGTGGGCACGACGATCGTAATCAGTGCGAGATCCATAGTGGGCACGACGATCGTAATCAGAATGAGGTCGGTAGTGGGCTCGACGATCGTAATCAGCGAGATCCATAGTGGGCACGACGATCATAATCAGAGCGAGATCCATAGTGGGCATGACGATCGTAATCAGAATGAGGTCCATAGTGGGCATGACGATCGTAATCAGAATGAGGTCCATAGTGGGCACGACGATCGTAATCAGAGCGAGATCCATAGTAGGCATGACGATCGTAATCGTAGTGAGATCAATAGTGGGCACGACGATCGTAATCAGAATGAGGTCCATAGTGGGCATGACGATCGTAATCCATGAGGTCCATAGTGGGCACGACCATCGTAATCAGAATAAAGTCCATAGTAGGCATGACGATATTAATCAGAATGAGGTCCATAGTAGGCACGACGATCCTAATCAGATCGAGATTCATAGTGGTCACGACGATCCTAATCAGAACGAGATCCATAGTGGGCACGACGATCGTAATCAGTGCGAGATCCATAGTGGGTATGACGATCGTAATCAGAATGAGGTCTATAGTGGGCACGACGATCGTAATCAGTGCGAGATCCATAGTGGGCATGACGATCGTAATCAGAATGAGGTCGGTAGTGGGCTCGACGATCGTAATCAGCGAGATCCATAGTGGGCACGACGATCATAATCAGAGCGAGATCCATAGTGGGCATGACGATCGTAATCAGAATGAGGTCTATAGTGGGCATGACGATCGTAATCAGAATGAGGTCCATAGTGGGCACGACGATCCTAATAAGCGCGAGATCCATAGTGGGCACGACGATCGTAATCAGAATGAGCTCCATAGTTTGCATGGCGATCGTAATCTGAATGAGGTCCATAGTGGGCATGACGATCGTAATCAGAATGAGATCCATAGTGGGCACGAAGATCGTAATAAGAGCGAGATCCATAGTGGGCATGACGATCGTAATCAAAATTAGGTCCATAGTGGGCATGACGAACGTAATCAAAATGAGGTCAATATTATGCACGATGTTCATAATTAGAGCGAGATCCATAGTGTGCACGACGATCGTAATCAGAATGAGGTCTATAGTGGGCATGACGATGGTAATCAGAATGAGGACCATAGTGGGCATGACAATCGTAATCAGAGCGAGATCCATAGTCGGCATGACGATCGTTATCAGAATGAGGTCCATAGTGGGCACGACGATCGTAATCAGAGCGAGATCCATAGTGGGCACGACGATCGCAATCAGAATGAGGTCCATAGTGGGCACGACGATCCTAATCAGAGCGAGACCCATAGTGGGCACGACGATTGTAATGAGACTGAGGTCCATAGTGGGCATGACGATTGTAAGCAGAATGTGGTCCATAGTTGGCATGACGATGGTAATCAGAATGAGGTCCATAGTGGTCATGACGATCGTAATCAGAATGAGGTCCATAGTGGGCATGACGATCGTAAGGAGAATGAGGTCCGTAGTGGCATGACGATCGTAATCAGAATGAGGTCCATAGTAGGCATGACGATCGTAATCAAAATGAGGTCCATAGTAGGCTCGACGATCGTAATCAGAACGAGATCCAATGTGGGCACGACGATCGTAATCAGAATGAGGTCCATAGTAGGCACAACGATCGTAATCAGAGCGAGATCTATAGTGGGCACGACGATCGTACTCAGAATGAGGTCCATAGTGGGCATGACGATTATAATCAGAATGAGTTCCATAGTGGGCACGACGATCCTAATCAGAATGAGGTCCATAGTGGGCATGACGATCTTAATCAGAATGAGTTCCATAGTGGGCACGACGATTGAAATCAGAATGAGGTCCATACTGGGCATGACGATTGTAATCAGAATGAGGTCCATAGTGGGCACGACGATCGTAATCAGAGCGAGATCCATAGTGGGCTCGACGATCGTAATCAGAGCGAGATACATAGTGGGCACGACGATCGTAATTAGAGCGATATCTATATTGGGCATGACGATCGTAATCAGAATGAGGTCCATAGTAGGCTCGACGATCGTAATCAGAACGAGATCCATTGTGGGCACGACGATCGTAATCAGAATGAGGTCCATAGTAGGCACAACGATCGTAATCAGAGCGAGATCAATAGTGGGCACGACGATCGTACTCAGAATGAGGTCCATAGTGGGCATGACGATTATAATCAGAATGAGGTCCATAGTGGGCACGACGATCCTTTTTAGAACGAGGTCCATAGTGGGCATGACGATCGTAATCAGAATGAGTTCCATAGTGGGCACGACGATTGAAATCAGAATGAGGTCCATACTGGGCATGACGATCGTAACCAGAATGAGGTCCATAGTGGGCTCGACGATCGTAATCAGAGCGAGATACATAGTGGGCACGACGATCTTAATCAAAGCGAGATCCATATTGGGCATGACGATCGTAATCAGAATGAGGTCCATAGTAGGCTCGACGATAGTAATCAGAACGAGATCCATAGTGGGCACGACAATCATAATCAGACTGAGGTCCATAGTGGGCATGACGATCGTAATGTGAATGAGGTCCATAGTGGGCATGACGATTGTAATCAGAATGACGTCCATAGTGGGCATGACGGTCGTAATCAGAATGAGGTCTATAGTGGGCATGACGATCGTAATCAGAATGAGGTCCATATTGGGCATGACGATCGTAATCAGAATGAGGTCCATAGTGGGCATGACGATCGTAATCAGAATGAGGTCCATAGTGGGCACGACGATCCTAATCAGATCGCGATCCATAGTGGTCACGACGATCCTAATCAGAACGAGATCCATAGTGGGCACGACGATCGTATTCAGAGCGAGATCCACAGTGGGCACGACGATCCTAATCAGAGCGAGATCCATAGTGGGCACGACGATCGTAATCATAATGAGGTTCATAGTGGGCATGACGATCGTATTCAGAATGAGGTCCATAGTTGGCATGACGATCGTAATCAAAATGAGGTCCAAAGTGGGAACGACAATCGTAATCAGCGAGATCCATAGTGGTCACGACGATCCTAATCAGGACGAGATCCATAGTGGGCACGACAATCGTATTCAGAGCGAGATCCACAGTGGGCACGACGATCCTAATCAGAGCGAGATCCATAGTGGGCACGACGATCGTAATCATAATGAGGTTCATAGTGGGCGTGACGATCGTATTCAGAATGAGGTCCATAGTGGGCATGACGATCGTAATGTGAATGAGGTCTATAGTGGGCATGACGATCGTAATCAGAATGAGGTCCATATTGGGCATGACGATCGTAATCAGAATGAGGTCCATAGTGGGCATGACGATCGTAATCAGAATGAGGTCCAAAGTGGGAACGACGATCGTAATCAGAGCGAGATCCATAGTGGTCACGACGATCCTAATCAGAACGAGATCCATAGTGGGCACGACGATCGTATTCAGAGCGAGATCCACAGTGGGCACGACGATCCTAATCAGAGCGAGATCCATAGTGGGCACGACGATCGTAATCATAATGAGGTTCATAGTGGGCATGACGATCGTATTCAGAATGAGGTCCATAGTGGGCATGACGATCGTAATTAGAATGAGGTCCATAGTGAGCATGACGATCGTATTCAGAATGAGGTCCATATTGGGCATGACGATCTTAATCAGAATGAGGTCCATAGTTGGCACGACGATCGTAATCAGAATGAGGGCCATACTGGGCATGACGATCGTAATCAGAGCGAGATCCATAGTCGGCACGACGATCCTAATCAGAGCGATATCCATAGTGGGCACTACGATCGTAATCAGAGAGAGATCCTTAGTGGACAAGACGATCGTAATCAAAATGATGTCATAGTAGGCACGACGATCATAATCAGAGCGAGATCCATAGTGGGCACGACGATCGTAATCAGAATGAGGTCCATAGTGGGCATGACGATCATGATCAGAATGAGGTCCAAAGTAGGCACGACGATCGTAATCAGAATGAGGTCCATAGTGGGCATGACCATCGTAATCAGAATGAAGTCCATAGTGGGCATGACGATCTTAATCAGAATGAGGTCCACAGTGATCACGACGATCGTAATCAGAATGAGGTCCATATTGGGCACGACGATCCTAATCAGAATGAGGTCCATAGTGGGCATGACGATCTTAATCAGAATGAGTTCCATAGTGGGCACGACGATTGAAATTAGAATGAGGTCCATACTGGGCATGACGATCGTAATCAGAATGAGGTCCATAGTGGGCTCGATGATCGTAATCAGAGCGAGATACATAGTGGGCACGACGATCGTAATCAGAGCGAGATCCATATTGGGCATGACGATCGTAATCAGAATGAGGTCCATAGTAGGCTCGACGATCGTAATCAGAACGAGATCCATAGTGGGCACGACAATCATAATCAGACTGAGGTCCATAGTGGGCATGACGATCGTAATGTGAATGAGGTCCATAGTGGGCATGACGATTGTAATCAGAATGAGGTCCATAGTGGGCATGACGGTCGTAATCAGAATGAGGTCTATAGTGGGCATGACGATCGTAATCAGAATGAGGTCCATATTGGGCATGACGATCGTAATCAGAATAAGGTCCATATAGGGCATGACGATCGTAATCAGAATGAGGTCCATAGTGGGCACGACGATCCTAATCAGATCGAGATCCATAGTGGTCACGACGATCCTAATCAGAACGAGATCCATAGTGGGCATGACGATCGTAATCAGAATGAGGTCCATAGTGGGCATGACCATCGTAATCAGAGCGAGATCCATATTGGGCATGACGATCGTAATCAGAATGAGGTCCGTAGCAGGCTCGACGATCGTAAACAGAACGAGATTCATAGTGGCCATGACGATTGTAATCAGAATGAGGTCCATAGTGGGCATGACGATCGTAATCAGAATGATGTCTATAGTGGGCATGACGATCGTAATCGGAATGAGGTCCATAGTGGGCATGACGATCGTAATCAGAATGAGGTCCATACTGGGCATGACGATCGTAAGCAGACTGAGGTCCATAGTGGGCACGACGATCGTATCAGAATGAGGTCCATACTGGGCATGACGATCGTAATCAGAATGAGGTCCATAGTGGGCACGACGATCGTAATCAGAGCGAGATCCATAGTGGGCATGATGATCGTAATCAGAATGAGGTCCATAGTAGGCACGACGATCGTAATCAGAGCGAGATCCATAGTGGGCACGACGATCGTAATCAGAATGAGGTCCATAGTGGGCATGACGATCATAATCAGAATGAGGTCCATAGTAGGCACGACTTTCCTAATCAGAATGAGGTCCATAGTGGGCATGACCATCGTAATCAGAATGAGGTCCATAGTGGGCATGACGATCCTAATCAAATTGAGGTCCATAGTGATCACGACGATCGCAGTCAGAATGAAGTCCGTAGTGGGCATGACGATCGTAATCAGAATGAGGTCCATAGTGGGCATGACGATCCTAATCAGAGCGACATCCATAGTGGGCACGACGATCGTAATCAGAATGAGGTCCATACTGGGCATGACGATCGTAATCAAAATGAAGTCCATATTGGGCTCAACGATCGTAATCAGAGCGAGATCCACAGTGGGCACGACGATCGTAATCAGAGTGATATCCATAGTGGGCACGACGATCCTAATCAGAGCGATATCCATAGTGGACACGACGATCCTAATCAGAATGAGGTCCATAGTGGGCATGACGGTCATAATCAGAATGAGGTCCATAGTGGGCATGACGATCGTAATCAGAATGAGGTCCAAAGTGGGCATGGCGATCGTAATCAGAATGAGGTCCATAGTGGGCACGACGATCGTAATCAGAATGAGATCCATTGTGGGCACGACGATCGTAATCAGAGCGAGATCCATAGTGGGCATGACGATCGTAATCAGAATTGGGTCCATATTGGGCATGACGAACGTAATCAGAATTAGGTCCATAGTAGGCACGACGATCGTAATCAGAGTGAGGTCCATAGTGGGCATGACGATCGAAATCAGAATGAGGTCCATAGTGGGCACGACGATCCTAATCAGAGGGAGATCCATAGCAGGCTCGACGATCGTAATCAGAACGAGATCCAAAGTGGGCACGACGATCGTAATCAGAATGAGGTCCATAGTAGGCACAACGATCGTAGTCAGAGCGAGATCTATAGTGGGCATGACGATCGTACTCAGAATGAGGTCCATAGTGGGCATGACGATTATAATCAGAATGAGGTCCATAGTGGGCACGACGATCCTAATCAGAATGAGGTCCATAGTGGGCATGACGATCTTAATCAGAATGAGTTTCATAGTGGGCACGACGATTGAAATCAGAATGAGGTCCATACTGGGCATGACGATCGTAATCAGAATGAGGTCCATAGTGGGCTCGACGATCGTAATCAGAGCGAGATACATAGTGGGCACGACGATCGTAATCAGAGCGAGATCCATATTGGGCATGACGATCGTAATCAGAATGAGGTCCATAGTAGGCTCGACGATCGTAATCAGAACGAGATCCATAGTGGGCACGACAATCATAATCAGACTGAGGTCCATAGTGGGCATGACGATCGTAATGTGAATGAGGTCCATAGTGGGCATGACGATTGTAATCAGAATGAGGTCCATAGTGGGCATGACGGTCGCAATCAGAATGAGGTCTATAGTGGGCATGACGATCGTAATCAGAATGAGGTCCATATTGGGCATGACGATCCTAATCAGAACGAGATCCATAGTGGGCACGACGATCGTAATCAGAGCGAGATCCATTATGGAAACGACGATCGTAATCAGAATGAGGTCCATAGTGGGCTTGGCGATCGTAATCAGAATGACGCCCATAGTGGGCTCGACGATCGTAATCAGAGCGAGGTCCATAGTGGGCACGACGATACTAATCAGAGCGAGATCCCTAGTGGGCACGACAATCGTAATCAGAGCGAGATCTATAGTGGGCACGACGTTCTTAATAAGAATGAGGTCCATTCTGGGCATGACGATCATAATCAGAATGAGGCTAATAGTGGGCACGACGATCCTATTCAGAGCGAGATCCATATTGGGCACGAAGATCGTAATCAGAATGAAGTCTATAGTGGGCATGATGATCGTAATCAGAATGAGGTCCAAAGTGGGCAAGACGATCGCAATCAGAGCGAGATCTTTAGTGGGCACGACGATCGTAATCAGAATGAAGTCCATTGTGGGCATGAAGATCCTAATCAGAATGAGGTCCATAGTGGGCTCGACGATAGTAATCAGAGCGAGGTCCATAGTGGGCACGACGATCGTAATCAGAATGAAGTCCATAGTGGGCATGACGATCGTAATCAGAATGAGGTCCATAGTGGGCACGACGATCCTAATAAGGGCGAGATTCATAGTGGGCACGACGATCGTAATCAGAATGAGCTCCATAGTTTGCATGGCGATCGTAATCTGAATGAGGTTCATAGTGGGCATGACGATCGTAATCAGAATGAGATCCATAGTGGGCGCGAAGATCGTAATAAGAGCGAGATCCATAGTGGGCATGACGATCGTAATCAGAATTGGGTCCATATTGGGGATGACGAACGTAATCAGAATTAGGTCCATAGTAGGCACGACGATCGTAATCAGAATGAGGTCCATTCTGGGCATGACGATCATAATCAGAATGAGGCCAATAGTGGGCACGACGATCCTATTCAGAGCGAGATCCATATTGGGCACGATGATCGTAATCAGAATGAAGTCTATAGTGGGCATGATGATCGTAATCAGAATGAGGTCCAAAGTGGGCAAGACGATCGCAATCAGAGCGAGATCTTTAGTGGGCACGACGATCGTAATCAGAATGAAGTCCATTGTGGGCATGATGATCGTAATCAGAATGAGGTCCATAGTGGGCTCGACGATAGTAATCAGGGCGAGGTACATAGTGGGCACGACGATCGTAATCAGAATATAAGTTCATAGTGGGCATGACGATCGTAATCAGAATGAGGTCCATAGTGGGCACGACGATCCTAATAAGTGCGAGATCCATAGTGGGCACGACGATCGTAATCAGAATGAGCTCCATAGTTTGCATGGCGATCGTAATCTGAATGAGGTCCATAGTGGGCATGACGATCGTAATCAGAATGAGATCCATAGTGGGCACGAAGATCGTAATAAGAGCGAGATCCATAGTGGGCATGACGATCGTAATCAGAATTAGGTCCATACTGGGCATGACGAACGTAATCAAAATGAGGTCCATATTATGCACGATGTTCATAATTAGAGCGAGATCCATAGTGTGCACGACGATCGTAATCAGAATGAGGTCTATAGTGGGCATGACGATGGTAATCAGAATGAGGACCATAGTGGGCATGACGATCGTAATCAGAGCGAGATCCATAGTGGGCATGACGATCGTTATCAGAATGAGGTCCATAGTGGGCACGACGATCGTAATCAGAGCGAGATCCATAGTGGGCACGACGATCGCAATCAGAATGAGGTCCATAGTGGGCACGACGATCCTAATCAGAGCGAGACCCATAGTGGGCACGACGATTGTAATGAGACTGAGGTCCATAGTGGGCATGACGATTGTAAGCAGAATGAGGTCCATAGTGGGCACGACGATCGTAAGCAGACTGAGGTCCATAGTGGGCATGATGATCTTAATCAGAATGAGGTCCATAGTGGGCATGATGATCTTAATCAGAATGAGGTCCATAGTGGGCGTGACGATCGTAATCAGAATGAGGTCCAAAGTGGGCATGACGATCGTACTCAGAATGAGGTCTATAGTGGGCACGACGATCGTAATCAGACTGTGGTCCATAGTGGGCATTACGATCGTGATCAGAATGAGGTCCATAGTGGGCATGACGATCGTAATCAGAATGAGGTCCATACTGGGAAAGACGATCGTAATCAGAATGAGGCCCATAGTGGGCTCGACGATCGTAATCAGAATGAGGTCCAAAGTGGGCATGACGATCGTACTCAGAATGAGGTCTATAGTGGGCACGACGATCGTAATCAGACTGTGGTCCATAGCGGGCACGACGATCCTAATCAGAGCGATATCAATAGTGGGAACGAGGATCGTAATCAGAGCGAGATCCATAGTGGGCATGACGATCGTAATCAGAATGAGGTCTATAGTGGGCATGACGATCGTAATCAGAATGAGGTCCATAGTAGGCACGACGATCGTAATCAGAGTGAGGTCCATAGTGGGCATGACGGTCGAAATCAGAATGAGGTCCATAGTGGGCACGACGATCTTAATCAGAGGGAGATCCATAGTGGGCACGACGATCCTCATCAGAGCGAGATCCATAGTGGACATGACGATCGTAATCAGAATGAGGTCCATAGTGGGCACGACGATCGTAATCAGAGCGAGATCCATAGTGGGCTCGACGATTGTAATCAGAGCGAGATACATAGTGGGCACGACGATCGTAATCAGAGCGAGATCTATATTAGGCATGACGATCGTAATCAGAATGAGGTCCATGGTAGGCTCGACGATCGTAATCAGAACGAGATCCAATGTGGGCACGACGATCGTAATCAAAGCGAGATCCATAGTGGGCATGACGATTGTAATCAGAATGAGGTCCATAGTAGGCACAACGATCGTAATCAGAGCGAGATCTATAGTGGGCACGACGATCGTACTCAGAATGAGGTCCATAGTGGGCGTGACGATCGTAATCAGAATGAGGTCCATACTGGGCATGACGATCGTAATCAGAATGTTGCCCATAGTGGGCATGACGATCGTAATCAGAATGAGGTCCAAAGTGGGCATGACGATCGTACTCAGAATGAGGTCTATAGTGGGCACGACGATCGTAATCAGACTGTGGTCCATAGCGGGCACGACGATCCTAATCAGAGCGATATCAATAGTGGGAACGAGGATCGTAATCAGAGCGAGATCCATAGTGGGCATGACGATCGTAATCAGAATGAGGTCTATAGTGGGCATGACGATCGTAATCAGAATGAGGTCCATAGTAGGCACGACGATCGTAATCAGAGTGAGGTCCATAGTGGGCATGACGGTCGAAATCAGAATGAGGTCCATAGTGGGCACGACGATCTTAATCAGAGGGAGATCCATAGTGGGCACGACGATCCTCATCAGAGCGAGATCCATAGTGGACATGACGATCGTAATCAGAATGAGGTCCATAGTGGGCACGACGATCGTAATCAGAGCGAGATCCATAGTGGGCTCGACGATTGTAATCAGAGCGAGATACATAGTGGGCACGACGATCGTAATCAGAGCGAGATCTATATTAGGCATGACGATCGTAATCAGAATGAGGTCCATGGTAGGCTCGACGATCGTAATCAGAACGAGATCCAATGTGGGCACGACGATCGTAATCAAAGCGAGATCCATAGTGGGCATGACGATTGTAATCAGAATGAGGTCCATAGTAGGCACAACGATCGTAATCAGAGCGAGATCCATAGTGGGCACGACGATCGTACTCAGAATGAGGTCCATAGTGGGCATGACGATTATAATCAGAATGTGGTCCATAGTGGGCACGACGATCCTAATCAGAATAAGGTCCATAGTGGGCATGACGATCTTAATCAGAATGAGGTCCATAGTGGGCACGACGTTCGAAATCAGAATGAGGTTCATTCTGGGCATGACGATCGTAATCAGACTGAGGTCCATAGTGGGCATGACGATCGTAATCAGAATGAGGTCCATAGTGGGCACGACGATCGTAATCAGAATGAGGTCCATAGTGGGCATGACGATCGTAATCAGAATGAGGTCCATAGTGGGCACGACGATCGTAATCAGAGCGAGATCCATAGTAGGCATGACGATCGTAATCGTAGTGAGATCAATAGTGGGCACGACGATCGTAATCAGAATGAGGTCCATAGTGGGCATGACGATCGTAATCCATGAGGCCTATAGTGGGCATGACGATCGTAATCAGAATGAGGTCCATAGTAGGCACGACGATCGTAATCAGAGTGAAATCCATAGTGGGCATGACGGTCGAAATCAGAATGAGGTCCATAGTGGGCACGACGATCTTAATCAGAGGGAGATCCATAGTGGGCACGACGATCCTCATCAGAGCGAGATCCATAGTGGACATGACGATCGTAATCAGAATGAGGTCCATAGTGGGCACGACGATCGTAATCAGAGCGAGATCCATAGTGGGCTCGACGATTGTAATCAGAGCGAGATACATAGTGGGCACGACGATCGTAATCAGAGCGAGATCTATATTAGGCATGACGATCGTAATCAGAATGAGGTCCATGGTAGGCTCGACGATCGTAATCAGAACGAGATCCAATGTGGGCACGACGATCGTAATCAAAGCGAGATCCATAGTGGGCATGACGATTGTAATCAGAATGAGGTCCATAGTAGGCACAACGATCGTAATCAGAGCGAGATCTATAGTGGGCACGACGATCGTAGTCAGAATGAGGTCCATAGTGGGCATGACGATTATAATCAGAATGTGGTCCATAGTGGGCACGACGATCCTAATCAGAATAAGGTCCATAGTGGGCATGACGATCTTAATCAGAATGAGGTCCATAGTGGGCACGACGTTCGAAATCAGAATGAGGTTCATTCTGGGCATGACGATCGTAATCAGACTGAGGTCCATAGTGGGCATGACGATCGTAATCAGAATGAGGTCCATAGTGGGCACGACGATCGTAATCAGAATGAGGTCCATAGTGGGCATGACGATCGTAATCAGAATGAGGTCCATAGTGGGCACGACGATCGTAATCAGAGCGAGATCCATAGTAGGCATGACGATCGTAATCGTAGTGAGATCAATAGTGGGCACGACGATCGTAATCAGAATGAGGTCCATAGTAGGCATGACGATCGTAATCAGAATGAGGTCCATAGTAGGCACGACGATCCTAATCAGATCGAGATTCATAGTGGTCACGACGATCCTAATCAGAACGAGATCCATAGTGGGCACGACGATCGTAATCAGTGCGAGATCCATAGTGGGTATGACGATCGTAATCAGAATGAGGTCCATAGTGGGCACGACGATCGTAATCAGTGCGAGATCCATAGTGGGCACGACGATCGTAATCAGAATGAGGTCGGTAGTGGGCTCGACGATCGTAATCAGCGAGATCCATAGTGGGCACGACGATCATAATCAGAGCGAGATCCATAGTGGGCATGACGATCGTAATCAGAATGAGGTCCATAGTGGGCATGACGATCGTAATCAGAATGAGGTCCATAGTGGGCACGACGATCGTAATCAGAGCGAGATCCATAGTAGGCATGACGATCGTAATCGTAGTGAGATCAATAGTGGGCACGACGATCGTAATCAGAATGAGGTCGGTAGTGGGCTCGACGATCGTAATCAGCGAGATCCATAGTGGGCACGACGATCATAATCAGAGCGAGATCCATAGTGGGCATGACGATCGTAATCAGAATGAGGTCCATAGTGGGCATGACGATCGTAATCAGAATGAGGTCCATAGTGGGCACGACGATCGCAATCAGAGCGAGATCTTTAGTGGGCACGACGATCGTAATCAGAATGAAGTCCATTGTGGGCATGAAGATCCTAATCAGAATGAGGTCCATAGTGGGCTCGACGATAGTAATCAGAGCGAGGTCCATAGTGGGCACGACGATCGTAATCAGAATGAAGTCCATAGTGGGCATGACGATCGTAATCAGAATGAGGTCCATAGTGGGCACGACGATCCTAATAAGGGCGAGATTCATAGTGGGCACGACGATCGTAATCAGAATGAGCTCCATAGTTTGCATGGCGATCGTAATCTGAATGAGGTTCATAGTGGGCATGACGATCGTAATCAGAATGAGATCCATAGTGGGCGCGAAGATCGTAATAAGAGCGAGATCCATAGTGGGCATGACGATCGTAATCAGAATTGGGTCCATATTGGGGATGACGAACGTAATCAGAATTAGGTCCATAGTAGGCACGACGATCGTAATCAGAATGAGGTCCATTCTGGGCATGACGATCATAATCAGAATGAGGCCAATAGTGGGCACGACGATCCTATTCAGAGCGAGATCCATATTGGGCACGATGATCGTAATCAGAATGAAGTCTATAGTGGGCATGATGATCGTAATCAGAATGAGGTCCAAAGTGGGCAAGACGATCGCAATCAGAGCGAGATCTTTAGTGGGCACGACGATCGTAATCAGAATGAAGTCCATTGTGGGCATGATGATCGTAATCAGAATGAGGTCCATAGTGGGCTCGACGATAGTAATCAGGGCGAGGTACATAGTGGGCACGACGATCGTAATCAGAATATAAGTTCATAGTGGGCATGACGATCGTAATCAGAATGAGGTCCATAGTGGGCACGACGATCCTAATAAGTGCGAGATCCATAGTGGGCACGACGATCGTAATCAGAATGAGCTCCATAGTTTGCATGGCGATCGTAATCTGAATGAGGTCCATAGTGGGCATGACGATCGTAATCAGAATGAGATCCATAGTGGGCACGAAGATCGTAATAAGAGCGAGATCCATAGTGGGCATGACGATCGTAATCAGAATTAGGTCCATACTGGGCATGACGAACGTAATCAAAATGAGGTCCATATTATGCACGATGTTCATAATTAGAGCGAGATCCATAGTGTGCACGACGATCGTAATCAGAATGAGGTCTATAGTGGGCATGACGATGGTAATCAGAATGAGGACCATAGTGGGCATGACGATCGTAATCAGAGCGAGATCCATAGTGGGCATGACGATCGTTATCAGAATGAGGTCCATAGTGGGCACGACGATCGTAATCAGAGCGAGATCCATGGTGGGCACGACGATCGCAATCAGAATGAGGTCCATAGTGGGCACGACGATCCTAATCAGAGCGAGACCCATAGTGGGCACGACGATTGTAATGAGACTGAGGTCCATAGTGGGCATGACGATTGTAAGCAGAATGAGGTCCATAGTGGGCACGACGATCGTAAGCAGACTGAGGTCCATAGTGGGCATGATGATCTTAATCAGAATGAGGTCCATAGTGGGCGTGACGATCGTAATCAGAATGAGGTCCATACTGGGCATGACGATCGTAATCAGAATGTTGCCCATAGTGGGCATGACGATCGTAATCAGAATGAGGTCCAAAGTGGGCATGACGATCGTACTCAGAATGAGGTCTATAGTGGGCACGACGATCGTAATCAGACTGTGGTCCATAGCGGGCACGACGATCCTAATCAGAGCGATATCAATAGTGGGAACGAGGATCGTAATCAGAGCGAGATCCATAGTGGGCATGACGATCGTAATCAGAATGAGGTCTATAGTGGGCATGACGATCGTAATCAGAATGAGGTCCATAGTAGGCACGACGATCGTAATCAGAGTGAGGTCCATAGTGGGCATGACGGTCGAAATCAGAATGAGGTCCATAGTGGGCACGACGATCTTAATCAGAGGGAGATCCATAGTGGGCACGACGATCCTCATCAGAGCGAGATCCATAGTGGACATGACGATCGTAATCAGAATGAGGTCCATAGTGGGCACGACGATCGTAATCAGAGCGAGATCCATAGTGGGCTCGACGATTGTAATCAGAGCGAGATACATAGTGGGCACGACGATCGTAATCAGAGCGAGATCTATATTAGGCATGACGATCGTAATCAGAATGAGGTCCATGGTAGGCTCGACGATCGTAATCAGAACGAGATCCAATGTGGGCACGACGATCGTAATCAAAGCGAGATCCATAGTGGGCATGACGATTGTAATCAGAATGAGGTCCATAGTAGGCACAACGATCGTAATCAGAGCGAGATCTATAGTGGGCACGACGATCGTACTCAGAATGAGGTCCATAGTGGGCATGACGATTATAATCAGAATGTGGTCCATAGTGGGCACGACGATCCTAATCAGAATAAGGTCCATAGTGGGCATGACGATCTTAATCAGAATGAGGTCCATAGTGGGCACGACGTTCGAAATCAGAATGAGGTTCATTCTGGGCATGACGATCGTAATCAGACTGAGGTCCATAGTGGGCATGACGATCGTAATCAGAATGAGGTCCATAGTGGGCACGACGATCGTAATCAGAATGAGGTCCATAGTGGGCATGACGATCGTAATCAGAATGAGGTCCATAGTGGGCACGACGATCGTAATCAGAGCGAGATCCATAGTAGGCATGACGATCGTAATCGTAGTGAGATCAATAGTGGGCACGACGATCGTAATCAGAATGAGGTCCATAGTGGGCATGACGATCGTAATCCATGAGGCCTATAGTGGGCATGACGATCGTAATCAGAATGAGGTCCATAGTAGGCACGACGATCGTAATCAGAGTGAAATCCATAGTGGGCATGACGGTCGAAATCAGAATGAGGTCCATAGTGGGCACGACGATCTTAATCAGAGGGAGATCCATAGTGGGCACGACGATCCTCATCAGAGCGAGATCCATAGTGGACATGACGATCGTAATCAGAATGAGGTCCATAGTGGGCACGACGATCGTAATCAGAGCGAGATCCATAGTGGGCTCGACGATTGTAATCAGAGCGAGATACATAGTGGGCACGACGATCGTAATCAGAGCGAGATCTATATTAGGCATGACGATCGTAATCAGAATGAGGTCCATGGTAGGCTCGACGATCGTAATCAGAATGAGGTCCATAGTAGGCACAACGATCGTAATCAGAGCGAGATCTATAGTGGGCACGACGATCGTACTCAGAATGAGGTCCATAGTGGGCATGACGATTATAATCAGAATGTGGTCCATAGTGGGCACGACGATCCTAATCAGAATAAGGTCCATAGTGGGCATGACGATCTTAATCAGAATGAGGTCCATAGTGGGCACGACGTTCGAAATCAGAATGAGGTTCATTCTGGGCATGACGATCGTAATCAGACTGAGGTCCATAGTGGGCATGACGATCGTAATCAGAATGAGGTCCATAGTGGGCACGACGATCGTAATCAGAATGAGGTCCATAGTGGGCATGACGATCGTAATCAGAATGAGGTCCATAGTGGGCACGACGATCGTAATCAGAGCGAGATCCATAGTAGGCATGACGATCGTAATCGTAGTGAGATCAATAGTGGGCACGACGATCGTAATCAGAATGAGGTCCATAGTAGGCATGACGATCGTAATCAGAATGAGGTCCATAGTAGGCACGACGATCCTAATCAGATCGAGATTCATAGTGGTCATCATCATCATCATCATCATCAGCCCTACTACACCCACTGCAGGGCAAAGGCCTCTCCCATGTCTCTCCAATTAACCCTATCCTTTGCCAGCTGCATCCACCCTTTGCCTGCAAACTTCTTAATCTCATCCGCCCATCTAACCTTCTGCCGCCCCCTGCTACGCTTACTTTCTCTTGAAACCCACTCCGTTACCCTTAAAGACCAGCGGTTATCTTGCCTTCGCATTACATGCCCTGCCCAAGCCCATTTCTTTCTCTTGATTTCGACTAGGATGTCATTAACCCGTGTTTGTTCCCTCACCCACTCTGCCCGCTTCCGATCTCTTAACGTTACACCTATCATTTTTCTTTCCATGGCTCGCTGCGTTGTCCTTAACTTAAGCTGAACTCTTTTCGTTAGCCTCCACGTTTCTGCCCCGTAGGTGAGTACCGGTAAGATTATGCTGTTGTACACTTTCCTCTTGAGGGAAATTGGTAAACTGCCACTCATGATCTGCGAGAATTTGCCATATGCGCTCCACCCCATTCTTATCCTTCTAGTTATCTCCCTCTCATGATCCGGATCAGCTGTCACTACCTGCCCTAAGTAGACGTATTCCGGCACCATTTCTAGGCTCTCGCTGCCAATTGTGAACTGTTGTTCCCTTGCTAGGCTGTTGAACATTACCTTGGTTTTCTGCATGTTAATTTTTAGACCCATCGATCTGCTCTGCCTGTCTAACTCGTTGATCATGATTTGCAGTTCACCTCCTGAGTGACTCAGCAAGGCAATGTCATCAGCAAATCTCAGATTATTTAGGTATTCTCCATTTATTCTTATTCCCAACTCTTCCCAATTCAGGCCTCGAAATACCTCCTGCAAACATGCGGTGAACAGCATTGGCGAGATCGTGTCTCCTTGCCTGACGCCCTTCCTTATTGGAATTTTATTGCTGACTTTATGGAGGACTATATTAGCTGTGCAGTTGCTATATATATCTTCCAGTATTTTGACATAAGGCTCTTCTACACCCTGATTACGCAATGCCTGTATGACTGCTGAGGTTTCCACTGAGTCGAATGCTTTCTCGTAATCAATGAAAGCTATATATAGAGGTTGGTTATATTCTGCGCATTTCTCTATCACCTGATTGATAGTGTGAATATGATCTATTGTAGAATATCCTTTACGAAAGCCTGCCTGATCATTTGGTTGATTAAAGTCTAACGTTGCCCTGACTCTATTAGCGATCACCTTAGTAAATACTTTGTAGGCAACGGATAGTAAGCTGATCGGCCTGTAATTTTTCAAGTCCTTGGCGTCTCCCTTCTTATGAATTAAGATAATGTTTGCATTCTTCCAAGCTTCTGGTACAGTCGAGGTCATAAGGCATTGCGTATACAGGGTGGCTAGTTTCTCTAGCACGATGTCCCCTCCATCCTTCAACAGATCTGCTGTTACCTGATCCTCCCCAGCTGCTTTTCCCCTTTTCATTGCTTCTAAGGCTTTCTTTACTTCATCTTTCGTAACTGGCGGGATGACGTATTGCTGTGCACTGCTGTCTTTCTCATTAGCGCTCTGATTACATTGGCTACTGTACAGGTCTGTGTAGAACTCTTCGACTACGTTAACTATCTTATCCATATTGCTAATGACATTGCCCTGCTTGTCTCTTAATGCATACATCTGGTTTTTACCTATGCCTAGTTTCCTCTTCACTGTTTTTAGGCTACCTCCGTTCTTTATAGCATGCTCGATTCTCTCCATATTAAACTTCCTTATGTCAGCTACCTTGCGCTTATTTATTAACTTTGATAGCTCCGTTAGTTCTATTCTATCGGTAGTGTTAGATGCCTTCATGTTTTGGCGCTTCTTAATCAGATCTTTCGTCACCTGAGATAGCTTCCCGGTATCTTTTCGAACTGTCCTACCGCCTACTTCTACTGCGCACTCCGTAATTATTGATGTCAGGTTATCGTGCATTGAATGAACATCAAGATCATCTTCCTCAGTTAAAGCCGAGTATCTGTTTTGCAGCGCTATCCTAAACTCCTGCGCTTTCCCTCTTACGGCTAACTCGTTAATGGTCTTCTTCTTCGCTAGCTTCTTCCGTTCCCTCTTCAAGTCTAAGCTAATTCTAGACCTTACCATTCTATGGTCGCTGCAACGCACCCTTCCGAGGACGGCCACATCCTTAATGATGCCAGGTTTAGTGCATAGTATGAAGTCGATTTCATTTTTAATCTCACCATTGGGGCTCTTCCAGGTCCACTTCCTGTTTTCTCGTTTGCGGAAGAAGGTATTCATGATCCGTAAATTATTTCTATCCGCGAATTCGACTAATAACTCTCCCCTGCTATTTCTAGAGCCTATCCCATAGTCACCTACCGCGTGGTCGTCAGCCTGCTTCTTGCCCACCTTCGCATTGAAGTCACCCATCAGTACAGTGTACTGCGATTTTACTTTATTCATTGCTGATTCTACGTCCTCATAGAAGCTTTCAACGGCCTGGTCATCATGGCTGGATGTGGGTGCGTAGGCCTGCACCACTTTCAGCTTGTACCTCCTATTCAGCCTAATTACTATAGCTGCTACCCTCTCGTTAATACTGTAGAACTCCTCTACGTTGCCAGCTATATCCTTATTAATGAGGAAACCCACACCTAGTTCTCGTCTATCCTCTAACCCGCGATAGCACAGTATGTGTCCGTCCTTTAGTACTGTATACGCCTCACCTGTCCTCCTAACTTCGCTAAGCCCTATCACATCCCATTTAATTCCCGCTAGTTCCTCGAACAGCACTGCTAGGCTAGCCTCACTAGCTAAAGTTCTAGCGTTAAACGTTGCCAGGTTCAGATTCCAATGGCGGCCTGTCCGGAGCCAGAGATTCTTAGCACCCTCCGCTGCGTCACAGGTCTGACCGCCGCCGTGGTCAGTTGCTCTGCAGCCGCTGGGGACTGAGGGCCGAGGGTTAATTGGTTTGATCATAGAAGGTTGTGGCCATGTACTACACCAGGGTGGCCAAGTCCTGTTCTGGTGAGAGAGTGCGTTGTCGGTTCTGGTCACCGAGATAAGGCCGCACTCCAGGCCTGGTTATGCAATTCCATCGACACGCGGTTTTTTTTTTTAAACCCGGTGGAGAATTGCGCGGCACCAGGATTTGAACCCCGGTCCTCCTGCACGCGAGGCGGATGTTCTACCTCTACGCCATCGCTGCACCTTTCATAGTGGTCACGACGATCCTAATCAGAACGAGATCCATAGTGGGCACGACGATCGTAATCAGTGCGAGATCCATAGTGGGTATGACGATCGTAATCAGAATGAGGTCCATAGTGGGCACGACGATCGTAATCAGTGCGAGATCCATAGTGGGCACGACGATCGTAATCAGAATGAGGTCGGTAGTGGGCTCGACGATCGTAATCAGCGAGATCCATAGTGGGCACGACGATCATAATCAGAGCGAGATCCATAGTGGGCATGACGATCGTAATCAGAATGAGGTCCATAGTGGGCATGACGATCGTAATCAGAATGAGGTCCATAGTGGGCACGACGATCGTAATCAGAGCGAGATCCATAGTAGGCATGACGATCGTAATCGTAGTGAGATCAATAGTGGGCACGACGATCGTAATCAGAATGAGGTCCATAGTGGGCATGACGATCGTAATCCATGAGGTCCATAGTGGGCACGACCATCGTAATCAGAATAAAGTCCATAGTAGGCATGACGATCTTAATCAGAATGAGGTCCATAGTAGGCACGACGATCCTAATCAGATCGAGATTCATAGTGGTCACGACGATCCTAATCAGAACGAGATCCATAGTGGGCACGACGATCGTAATCAGTGCGAGATCCATAGTGGGTATGACGATCGTAATCAGAATGAGGTCTATAGTGGGCACGACGATCGTAATCAGTGCGAGATCCATAGTGGGCACGACGATCGTAATCAGAATGAGGTCGGTAGTGGGCTCGACGATCGTAATCAGCGAGATCCATAGTGGGCACGACGATCATAATCAGAGCGAGATCCATAGTGGGCATGACGATCGTAATCAGAATGAGGTCTATAGTGGGCATGACGATCGTAATCAGAATGAGGTCCATAGTGGGCACGACGATCCTAATAAGCGCGAGATCCATAGTGGGCACGACGATCGTAATCAGAATGAGCTCCATAGTTTGCATGGCGATCGTAATCTGAATGAGGTCCATAGTGGGCATGACGATCGTAATCAGAATGAGATCCATAGTGGGCACGAAGATCGTAATAAGAGCGAGATCCATAGTGGGCATGACGATCGTAATCAAAATTAGGTCCATAGTGGGCATGACGAACGTAATCAAAATGAGGTCAATATTATGCACGATGTTCATAATTAGAGCGAGATCCATAGTGTGCACGACGATCGTAATCAGAATGAGGTCTATAGTGGGCATGACGATGGTAATCAGAATGAGGACCATAGTGGGCATGACAATCGTAATCAGAGCGAGATCCATAGTCGGCATGACGATCGTTATCAGAATGAGGTCCATAGTGGGCACGACGATCGTAATCAGAGCGAGATCCATAGTGGGCACGACGATCGCAATCAGAATGAGGTCCATAGTGGGCACGACGATCCTAATCAGAGCGAGACCCATAGTGGGCACGACGATTGTAATGAGACTGAGGTCCATAGTGGGCATGACGATTGTAAGCAGAATGTGGTCCATAGTTGGCATGACGATGGTAATCAGAATGAGGTCCATAGTGGTCATGACGATCGTAATCAGAATGAGGTCCATAGTGGGCATGACGATCGTAAGGAGAATGAGGTCCGTAGTGGCATGACGATCGTAATCAGAATGAGGTCCATAGTAGGCATGACGATCGTAATCAAAATGAGGTCCATAGTAGGCTCGACGATCGTAATCAGAACGAGATCCAATGTGGGCACGACGATCGTAATCAGAATGAGGTCCATAGTAGGCACAACGATCGTAATCAGAGCGAGATCTATAGTGGGCACGACGATCGTACTCAGAATGAGGTCCATAGTGGGCATGACGATTATAATCAGAATGAGTTCCATAGTGGGCACGACGATCCTAATCAGAATGAGGTCCATAGTGGGCATGACGATCTTAATCAGAATGAGTTCCATAGTGGGCACGACGATTGAAATCAGAATGAGGTCCATACTGGGCATGACGATTGTAATCAGAATGAGGTCCATAGTGGGCACGACGATCGTAATCAGAGCGAGATCCATAGTGGGCTCGACGATCGTAATCAGAGCGAGATACATAGTGGGCACGACGATCGTAATTAGAGCGATATCTATATTGGGCATGACGATCGTAATCAGAATGAGGTCCATAGTAGGCTCGACGATCGTAATCAGAACGAGATTTATTGTGGGCACGACGATCGTAATCAGAATGAGGTCCATAGTAGGCACAACGATCGTAATCAGAGCGAGATCAATAGTGGGCACGACGATCGTACTCAGAATGAGGTCCATAGTGGGCATGACGATTATAATCAGAATGAGGTCCATAGTGGGCACGACGATCCTTTTTAGAACGAGGTCCATAGTGGGCATGACGATCGTAATCAGAATGAGTTCCATAGTGGGCACGACGATTGAAATCAGAATGAGGTCCATACTGGGCATGACGATCGTAACCAGAATGAGGTCCATAGTGGGCTCGACGATCGTAATCAGAGCGAGATACATAGTGGGCACGACGATCTTAATCAGAGCGAGATCCATATTGGGCATGACGATCGTAATCAGAATGAGGTCCATAGTAGGCTCGACGATAGTAATCAGAACGAGATCCATAGTGGGCACGACAATCATAATCAGACTGAGGTCCATAGTGGGCATGACGATCGTAATGTGAATGAGGTCCATAGTGGGCATGACGATTGTAATCAGAATGACGTCCATAGTGGGCATGACGGTCGTAATCAGAATGAGGTCTATAGTGGGCATGACGATCGTAATCAGAATGAGGTCCATATTGGGCATGACGATCGTAATCAGAATGAGGTCCATAGTGGGCATGACGATCGTAATCAGAATGAGGTCCATAGTGGGCACGACGATCCTAATCAGATCGCGATCCATAGTGGTCACGACGATCCTAATCAGAACGAGATCCATAGTGGGCACGACGATCGTATTCAGAGCGAGATCCACAGTGGGCACGACGATCCTAATCAGAGCGAGATCCATAGTGGGCACGACGATCGTAATCATAATGAGGTTCATAGTGGGCATGACGATCGTATTCAGAATGAGGTCCATAGTTGGCATGACGATCGTAATCAAAATGAGGTCCAAAGTGGGAACGACAATCGTAATCAGCGAGATCCATAGTGGTCACGACGATCCTAATCAGGACGAGATCCATAGTGGGCACGACAATCGTATTCAGAGCGAGATCCACAGTGGGCACGACGATCCTAATCAGAGCGAGATCCATAGTGGGCACGACGATCGTAATCATAATGAGGTTCATAGTGGGCATGACGATCGTATTCAGAATGAGGTCCATAGTGGGCATGACGATCGTAATGTGAATGAGGTCTATAGTGGGCATGACGATCGTAATCAGAATGAGGTCCATATTGGGCATGACGATCGTAATCAGAATGAGGTCTATAGTGGGCATGACGATCGTAATCAGAATGAGGTCCAAAGTGGGAACGACGATCGTAATCAGAGCGAGATCCATAGTGGTCACGACGATCCTAATCAGAACGAGATCCATAGTGGGCACGACGATCGTATTCAGAGCGAGATCCACAGTGGGCACGACGATCCTAATCAGAGCGAGATCCATAGTGGGCACGACGATCGTAATCATAATGAGGTTCATAGTGGGCATGACGATCGTATTCAGAATGAGGTCCATAGTGGGCATGACGATCGTAATTAGAATGAGGTCCATAGTGAGCATGACGATCGTATTCAGAATGAGGTCCATATTGGGCATGACGATCTTAATCAGAATGAGGTCCATAGTTGGCACGACGATCGTAATCAGAATGAGGGCCATACTGGGCATGACGATCGTAATCAGAGCGAGATCCATAGTCGGCACGACGATCCTAATCAGAGCGATATCCATAGTGGGCACTACGATCGTAATCAGAGAGAGATCCTTAGTGGACAAGACGATCGTAATCAAAATGATGTCATAGTAGGCACGACGATCATAATCAGAGCGAGATCCATAGTGGGCACGACGATCGTAATCAGAATGAGGTCCATAGTGGGCATGACGATCATGATCAGAATGAGGTCCAAAGTAGGCACGACGATCGTAATCAGAATGAGGTCCATAGTGGGCATGACCATCGTAATCAGAATGAAGTCCATAGTGGGCATGACGATCTTAATCAGAATGAGGTCCACAGTGATCACGACGATCGTAATCAGAATGAGGTCCATATTGGGCACGACGATCCTAATCAGAATGAGGTCCATAGTGGGCATGACGATCTTAATCAGAATGAGTTCCATAGTGGGCACGACGATTGAAATTAGAATGAGGTCCATACTGGGCATGACGATCGTAATCAGAATGAGGTCCATAGTGGGCTCGATGATCGTAATCAGAGCGAGATACATAGTGGGCACGACGATCGTAATCAGAGCGAGATCCATATTGGGCATGACGATCGTAATCAGAATGAGGTCCATAGTAGGCTCGACGATCGTAATCAGAACGAGATCCATAGTGGGCACGACAATCATAATCAGACTGAGGTCCATAGTGGGCATGACGATCGTAATGTGAATGAGGTCCATAGTGGGCATGACGATTGTAATCAGAATGAGGTCCATAGTGGGCATGACGGTCGTAATCAGAATGAGGTCTATAGTGGGCATGACGATCGTAATCAGAATGAGGTCCATATTGGGCATGACGATCGTAATCAGAATAAGGTCCATATAGGGCATGACGATCGTAATCAGAATGAGGTCCATAGTGGGCACGACGATCCTAATCAGATCGAGATCCATAGTGGTCACGACGATCCTAATCAGAACGAGATCCATAGTGGGCATGACGATCGTAATCAGAATGAGGTCCATAGTGGGCATGACCATCGTAATCAGAGCGAGATCCATATTGGGCATGACGATCGTAATCAGAATGAGGTCCGTAGCAGGCTCGACGATCGTAAACAGAACGAGATTCATAGTGGCCATGACGATTGTAATCAGAATGAGGTCCATAGTGGGCATGACGATCGTAATCAGAATGATGTCTATAGTGGGCATGACGATCGTAATCGGAATGAGGTCCATAGTGGGCATGACGATCGTAATCAGAATGAGGTCCATACTGGGCATGACGATCGTAAGCAGACTGAGGTCCATAGTGGGCACGACGATCGTATCAGAATGAGGTCCATACTGGGCATGACGATCGTAATCAGAATGAGGTCCATAGTGGGCACGACGATCGTAATCAGAGCGAGATCCATAGTGGGCATGATGATCGTAATCAGAATGAGGTCCATAGTAGGCACGACGATCGTAATCAGAGCGAGATCCATAGTGGGCACGACGATCGTAATCAGAATGAGGTCCATAGTGGGCATGACGATCATAATCAGAATGAGGTCCATAGTAGGCACGACTTTCCTAATCAGAATGAGGTCCATAGTGGGCATGACCATCGTAATCAGAATGAGGTCCATAGTGGGCATGACGATCCTAATCAAATTGAGGTCCATAGTGATCACGACGATCGCAGTCAGAATGAAGTCCGTAGTGGGCATGACGATCGTAATCAGAATGAGGTCCATAGTGGGCATGACGATCCTAATCAGAGCGACATCCATAGTGGGCACGACGATCGTAATCAGAATGAGGTCCATACTGGGCATGACGATCGTAATCAAAATGAAGTCCATATTGGGCTCAACGATCGTAATCAGAGCGAGATCCACAGTGGGCACGACGATCGTAATCAGAGTGATATCCATAGTGGGCACGACGATCCTAATCAGAGCGATATCCATAGTGGACACGACGATCCTAATCAGAATGAGGTCCATAGTGGGCATGACGGTCATAATCAGAATGAGGTCCATAGTGGGCATGACGATCGTAATCAGAATGAGGTCCAAAGTGGGCATGGCGATCGTAATCAGAATGAGGTCCATAGTGGGCACGACGATCGTAATCAGAATGAGATCCATTGTGGGCACGACGATCGTAATCAGAGCGAGATCCATAGTGGGCATGACGATCGTAATCAGAATTGGGTCCATATTGGGCATGACGAACGTAATCAGAATTAGGTCCATAGTAGGCACGACGATCGTAATCAGAGTGAGGTCCATAGTGGGCATGACGATCGAAATCAGAATGAGGTCCATAGTGGGCACGACGATCCTAATCAGAGGGAGATCCATAGCAGGCTCGGCGATCGTAATCAGAACGAGATCCAAAGTGGGCACGACGATCGTAATCAGAATGAGGTCCATAGTAGGCACAACGATCGTAGTCAGAGCGAGATCTATAGTGGGCATGACGATCGTACTCAGAATGAGGTCCATAGTGGGCATGACGATTATAATCAGAATGAGGTCCATAGTGGGCACGACGATCCTAATCAGAATGAGGTCCATAGTGGGCATGACGATCTTAATCAGAATGAGTTTCATAGTGGGCACGACGATTGAAATCAGAATGAGGTCCATACTGGGCATGACGATCGTAATCAGAATGAGGTCCATAGTGGGCTCGACGATCGTAATCAGAGCGAGATACATAGTGGGCACGACGATCGTAATCAGAGCGAGATCCATATTGGGCATGACGATCGTAATCAGAATGAGGTCCATAGTAGGCTCGACGATCGTAATCAGAACGAGATCCATAGTGGGCACGACAATCATAATCAGACTGAGGTCCATAGTGGGCATGACGATCGTAATGTGAATGAGGTCCATAGTGGGCATGACGATTGTAATCAGAATGAGGTCCATAGTGGGCATGACGGTCGCAATCAGAATGAGGTCTATAGTGGGCATGACGATCGTAATCAGAATGAGGTCCATATTGGGCATGACGATCCTAATCAGAACGAGATCCATAGTGGGCACGACGATCGTAATCAGAGCGAGATCCATTATGGAAACGACGATCGTAATCAGAATGAGGTCCATAGTGGGCTTGGCGATCGTAATCAGAATGACGCCCATAGTGGGCTCGACGATCGTAATCAGAGCGAGGTCCATAGTGGGCACGACGATACTAATCAGAGCGAGATCCCTAGTGGGCACGACAATCGTAATCAGAGCGAGATCTATAGTGGGCACGACGTTCTTAATAAGAATGAGGTCCATTCTGGGCATGACGATCATAATCAGAATGAGGCTAATAGTGGGCACGACGATCCTATTCAGAGCGAGATCCATATTGGGCACGAAGATCGTAATCAGAATGAAGTCTATAGTGGGCATGATGATCGTAATCAGAATGAGGTCCAAAGTGGGCAAGACGATCGCAATCAGAGCGAGATCTTTAGTGGGCACGACGATCGTAATCAGAATGAAGTCCATTGTGGGCATGAAGATCCTAATCAGAATGAGGTCCATAGTGGGCTCGACGATAGTAATCAGAGCGAGGTCCATAGTGGGCACGACGATCGTAATCAGAATGAAGTCCATAGTGGGCATGACGATCGTAATCAGAATGAGGTCCATAGTGGGCACGACGATCCTAATAAGGGCGAGATTCATAGTGGGCACGACGATCGTAATCAGAATGAGCTCCATAGTTTGCATGGCGATCGTAATCTGAATGAGGTTCATAGTGGGCATGACGATCGTAATCAGAATGAGATCCATAGTGGGCGCGAAGATCGTAATAAGAGCGAGATCCATAGTGGGCATGACGATCGTAATCAGAATTGGGTCCATATTGGGGATGACGAACGTAATCAGAATTAGGTCCATAGTAGGCACGACGATCGTAATCAGAATGAGGTCCATTCTGGGCATGACGATCATAATCAGAATGAGGCCAATAGTGGGCACGACGATCCTATTCAGAGCGAGATCCATATTGGGCACGATGATCGTAATCAGAATGAAGTCTATAGTGGGCATGATGATCGTAATCAGAATGAGGTCCAAAGTGGGCAAGACGATCGCAATCAGAGCGAGATCTTTAGTGGGCACGACGATCGTAATCAGAATGAAGTCCATTGTGGGCATGATGATCGTAATCAGAATGAGGTCCATAGTGGGCTCGACGATAGTAATCAGGGCGAGGTACATAGTGGGCACGACGATCGTAATCAGAATATAAGTTCATAGTGGGCATGACGATCGTAATCAGAATGAGGTCCATAGTGGGCACGACGATCCTAATAAGTGCGAGATCCATAGTGGGCACGACGATCGTAATCAGAATGAGCTCCATAGTTTGCATGGCGATCGTAATCTGAATGAGGTCCATAGTGGGCATGACGATCGTAATCAGAATGAGATCCATAGTGGGCACGAAGATCGTAATAAGAGCGAGATCCATAGTGGGCATGACGATCGTAATCAGAATTAGGTCCATACTGGGCATGACGAACGTAATCAAAATGAGGTCCATATTATGCACGATGTTCATAATTAGAGCGAGATCCATAGTGTGCACGACGATCGTAATCAGAATGAGGTCTATAGTGGGCATGACGATGGTAATCAGAATGAGGACCATAGTGGGCATGACGATCGTAATCAGAGCGAGATCCATAGTGGGCATGACGATCGTTATCAGAATGAGGTCCATAGTGGGCACGACGATCGTAATCAGAGCGAGATCCATAGTGGGCACGACGATCGCAATCAGAATGAGGTCCATAGTGGGCACGACGATCCTAATCAGAGCGAGACCCATAGTGGGCACGACGATTGTAATGAGACTGAGGTCCATAGTGGGCATGACGATTGTAAGCAGAATGAGGTCCATAGTGGGCACGACGATCGTAAGCAGACTGAGGTCCATAGTGGGCATGATGATCTTAATCAGAATGAGGTCCATAGTGGGCATGATGATCTTAATCAGAATGAGGTCCATAGTGGGCGTGACGATCGTAATCAGAATGAGGTCCAAAGTGGGCATGACGATCGTACTCAGAATGAGGTCTATAGTGGGCACGACGATCGTAATCAGACTGTGGTCCATAGTGGGCATTACGATCGTGATCAGAATGAGGTCCATAGTGGGCATGACGATCGTAATCAGAATGAGGTCCATACTGGGAAAGACGATCGTAATCAGAATGAGGCCCATAGTGGGCTCGACGATCGTAATCAGAGCGAGATCCACAGTGGGCACGACGATCGTAATCATGATGTCCATAGTGGGCACGACGACCGTAATCAGAGCGAGGTCCATATTGGGCACGACGATCCTAATCAGAGCGAGACCCATAGTGGCCACGACGATCGTAATCAGAATAAGGTCCATAGTGGGCACGACGATCGTAATCAGAGCAAGATCCATAGTGGGCATGACGATCGTAATCAGATTGAGATCGATAGTGGGCATGACGTTCGTAATCAGAATGAGGTCCATAGTGGGCATGACGATCGTAATCAGAATGAGGTCTATAGTGAACACGACGATCGTAATCAGACTGTGGTCCATAGTGGGCATTACGATCGTGATCAGAATGAGGTCCATAGTGGGCATGACGATCGTAATCAGAATGAGGTCCATACTGGGAAAGACGATCGTAATCAGAATGAGGCCCATAGTGGG
Organism: Amblyomma americanum; assembly: GCF_052857255.1. Taxonomy (NCBI): domain Eukaryota; kingdom Metazoa; phylum Arthropoda; class Arachnida; order Ixodida; family Ixodidae; genus Amblyomma; species Amblyomma americanum. The sequence continues at coordinate 152,731,329 of NC_135502.1, forward strand.
CTCGACGATCGTAATCAGAGCGAGATCCACAGTGGGCACGACGATCGTAATCATGATGTCCATAGTGGGCACGACGACCGTAATCAGAGCGAGGTCCATAGTGGGCACGACGATCCTAATCAGAGCGAGACCCATAGTGGCCACGACGATCGTAATCAGAATAAGGTCCATAGTGGGCACGACGATCGTAATCAGAGCAAGATCCATAGTGGGCATGACGATCGTAATCAGATTGAGGTCGATAGTGGGCATGACGTTCGTAATCAGAATGAGGTCCATAGTGGGCATGACGATCGTAATCAGAATGAGGTCCATAGTGGGCATGACGATCGTAATCAGAATGAGGTCTATAGTGGGCACGACGATCGTAATCACACTGTGGTCCATAGTGGACATTACGATCGTGATCAGAATGAGGTCCATAGTGGGCATGACGATCGTAATCAGAATGAGGTCCATACTGGGAAAGACGATCGTAATCAGAATGAGGCCCATAGTGGGCTCGACGATCGTAATCAGAGCGAGATCCACAGTGGGCACGACGATCGTAATCATGATGTCCATAGTGGGCACGACGACCGTAATCAGAGCGATGTCCATAGTGGGCACGACGATCCTAATCAGAGCGAGATTCATAGTGGGCACGACAATCGTAATCAGAGCTGGATCCATAATGGGCATGAAGAACGTAATCAGAATGAGGTCCATAGTGGGCACGACGATCGTAATCAGAGCGAGACCCATAGTGGCCACGACGATCGTAATCAGAATTAGGTCCATAGTGGGCACGACGATCGCAATCAGAGCGAGATCCATAGTGGGCACGACGATCGTAATCAGAGCGAGATCCATAGTGGGCACGACGATTGTAATCAGAGCGAGATCCATAGTGGGCGCGACGAATGTAATCAGAATGAGGTCCATAGTAGGCACGACGATCTTACTCAGAGCGAGATCCATAGTGGGCACGACGATTGTAGTCAGAGCGAGATCCATAGTGGGCACGACGATCGTAATCAGAGCGAGATCCACAGTATGCACGACGATCGTAAACAGAATGAGGTCCATAATGGGCACGACGATCTTACTCAGAGCGAGATCCATAGTGGGCACGACGATTGTAGTCAGAGCGAGATCCATAGTGGGCACGACGATCGTAATCAGAGCGAGATCCACAGTTGGCACAACGATCGTAAACAGAATGAGGTCCATAGTGGGCACGACGATCGTAATCAGAGCGAGGTCCATAGTGGGCACGACGATCGTAATCAAATGAGGTCCATAGTGGGCATGACGATCATAATCAGAATGAGGTACATAGTGGGCATGACGATCGTAATCAGAATGAGGTCCATAGTGGGCATGACGATCGTAATCAGAATAAGGTCCATAGTGGGCATGACGATCGTAATCAGAATAAAGTCCATAGTGGGCATGACGATCGTAATCAGAATGAGGTCAGTAGTGGGCATGACGATCGTAATCATAATGAGGTCCATAGTGGGCACGACGATCGTAATCAGAATGAGGTCCATACTGGGCATGACGATTGTAATCAGAATGAGGCCCATAGTGGGCTCGACGATCATAATCAGAGTGAGATCCATAGTGGGCACGACGATCGTAATCAGAGCGAGATCCATAGTGGGCATGACGATCGTAATCAAAATGAGGTCCATAGTGGGCACGACGATCCTAATCAGAGCGAGACCCATAGTGGGCACGACGATTGTAATGAGACTGAGGTCCATAGTGGGCATGACGATTGTAAGCAGAATGAGGTCCATAGTGGGCACGACGATCGTAAGCAGACTGAGGTCCATAGTGGGCATGATGATCTTAATCAGAATGAGGTCTATAGTGGGCGTGACGATCGTAATCAGAATGAGGTCCATACTGGGCATGACGATCGTAATCAGAATGTTGCCCATAGTGGGCATGACGATCGTAATCAGAATGAGGTCCAAAGTGGGCATGACGATCGTACTCAGAATGAGGTCTATAGTGGGCACGACGATCGTAATCAGACTGTGGTCCATAGTGGGCATTACGATCGTGATCAGAATGAGGTCCATAGTGGGCATGACGATCGTAATCAGAATGAGGTCCATACTGGGAAAGACGATCGTAATCAGAATGAGGCCCATAGTGGGCTCGACGATCGTAATCAGAGCGAGATCCACAGTGGGCACGACGATCGTAATCATGATGTCCATAGTGGGCACGACGACCGTAATCAGAGCGAGGTCCATAGTGGGCACGACGATCCTAATCAGAGCGAGACCCATAGTGGCCACGACGATCGTAATCAGAATAAGGTCCATAGTTGGCACGACGATCGTAATCAGAGCAAGATCCATAGTGGGCATGACGATCGTAATCAGATTGAGGTCGATAGTGGGCATGACGTTCGTAATCAGAATGAGGTCCATAGTGGGCATGACGATCGTAATCAGAATGAGGTCTATAGTGGGCACGACGATCGTAATCAGACTGTGGTCCATAGTGGGCATTACGATCGTGATCAGAATGAGGTCCATAGTGGGCATGACGATCGTAATCAGAATGAGGTCCATACTGGGAAAGACGATCGTAATCAGAATGAGGCCCATAGTGGGCTCGACGATCGTAATCAGAGCGAGATCCACAGTGGGCACTACGATCGTAATCATGATGTCCATAGTGGGCACGACGACCGTAATCAGAGCGAGGTCCATAGTGGGCACGACGATCCTAATCAGAGCGAGACCCATAGTGGCCACGACGATCGTAATCAGAATAAGGTCCATAGTGGGCACGACGATCGTAATCAGAGCAAGATCCATAGTGGGCATGACGATCGTAATCAGATTGAGGTCGATAGTGGGCATGACGTTCGTAATCAGAATGAGGTCCATAGTGGGCATGACGATCGTAATCAGAATGAGGTCCATAGTGGGCATGACGATAGTAATCAGAATGAGGTCTATAGTGGGCACGACGATCGTAATCACACTGTGGTCCATAGTGGACATTACGATCGTGATCAGAATGAGGTCCATAGTGGGCATGACGATCGTAATCAGAATGAGGTCCATACTGGGAAAGACGATCGTAATCAGAATGAGGCCCATAGTGGGCTCGACGATCGTAATCAGAGCGAGATCCACAGTGGGCACGACGATCGTAATCATGATGTCCATAGTGGGCACGACGACCGTAATCAGAGCGATGTCCATAGTGGGCACGACGATCCTAATCAGAGCGAGATTCATAGTGGGCACGACAATCGTAATCAGAGCTGGATCCATAATGGGCATGAAGAACGTAATCAGAATGAGGTCCATAGTGGGCACGACGATCGTAATCAGAGCGAGACCCATAGTGGCCACGACGATCGTAATCAGAATGAGGTCCATAGTGGGCACGACGATCGCAATCAGAGCGAGATCCATAGTGGGCACGACGATCGTAATCAGAGCGAGATCCATAGTGGGCACGACGATTGTAAACAGAGCGAGATCCATAGTGGGCGCGACGAATGTAATCAGAATGAGGTCCATAGTAGGCACGACGATCTTACTCAGAGCGAGATCCATAGTGGGCACGACGATTGTAGTCAGAGCGAGATCCATAGTGGGCACGACGATCGTAATCAGAGCGAGATCCACAGTGGGCACGACGATCGTAAACAGAATGAGGTCCATAATGGGCACGACGATCTTACTCAGAGCGAGATCCATAGTGGGCACGACGATTGTAGTCAGAGCGAGATCCATAGTGGGCACGACGATCGTAATCAGAGCGAGATCCACAGTGGGCACGACGATCGTAAACAGAATGAGGTCCATAGTGGGCACGACGATCGTAATCAGAGCGAGGTCCATAGTGGGCACGACGATCGTAATCAGAGCGAGATCCATAGTTGGCACGACGATCGTAATCAGAGCGAGATCCATAGTGGGCACGACGAATGTAATCAGAATGAGGTCCATAGTGGGCACTACGATTGTAGTCAGAGCGAGATCCATAGTGGGCACGACGATCGTAAACAGAATGAGGTCCATAGTGAGCACGATGATCGTAATCAGAGCGAGATCCATAGTGGGCACGACGATCGGAATCATAGCGAGATCCATAGTGGGCATGACGATCGTAATCAGAATGAGGTCCATAGTGGGCACCACGATCGTAATCAGAGCAAGATCCATAGTGGACACGACGATATTGATCAGGACGAGATCCATAGTGGGCACAACGATCGTGATCAGAGTGAGATCCATAGTGGGCACGACGATCGTAATCAGAGCGAGATCCATAGTGGGCACGACGATCGTGATCAGAGTGAGATCCATAGTGGGCACGATGATCGTAATCAGAGCGAGATCCATAGTGGGCACGACGATCGTAATCAAATGAGGTCCATAGTGGGCATGACGATCATAATCAGAATGAGGTACATAGTGGGCATGACGATCGTAATCAGAATGAGGTCCATAGTGGGCATGACGATCGTAATCAGAATGAGGTCCATAGTGGGCATGACGATCGTAATCAGAATAAAGTCCATAGTGGGCATGACGATCGTAATCAGAATGAGGTCCGTAGTGGGCATGACGATCGTAATCATAATGAGGTCCATAGTGGGCACGACGATCGTAATCAGAATGAGGTCCATACTGGGCATGACGATTGTAATCAGAATGAGGCCCATAGTGGGCTCGACGATCATAATCAGAGCGAGATCCATAGTGGGCACGACGATCGTAATCAGAGCGAGATCCATAGTGGGCATGACGATCGTAATCAAAATGAGGTCCATAGTAGGCACGACGATCGTAATCAGAGCGAGATCCAGAGTGGGCACGACGATCGTAATCAGAGCGAGATCCATAGTGGACATGACGATCGTAATCTATATGAGGTCCATAGTGGGCATGACGATCATAATCAGAATGAGGCCCATAGTAGGCACGTCGATCGTAATCAGAATGAGGTCCATAGTGGGCATGACCATCGTAATCAGAATGAGGTTCATAGTGGGCACGACGATCGTAATCAGAGCGAGATCCATAGTGGGTATGACGATCGTTATCATACTGAGGTCCACAGTGGGCATGACGATCGTAATGAGAATGGTGCCCATAGTGGGCATGACGATCGTAATCAGAATGAGGTCCAAAGTGGGCATGACAATCGTAATCAGAATGAGGTCCATAGTGGGCATGACGATCGTAATCAGAATAAAGTCCATAGTGGGCATGACGATCGTAATCAGAATGAGGTCCGTAGTGGGCATGACGATCGTAATCATAATGAGGTCCATAGTGGGCACGACGATCGTAATCAGGATGAGGTCCATACTGGGCATGACGATTGTAATCAGAATGAGGTCCATAGTGGGCACGACGATTGTAATCAGAGCGAGACCCATAGTGGCCACGACGATCGTAATCAGAATGAGGTCCATAGTGGGCATGACGATCGTAATCAGAATGAGGTCCATAGTGGGCATGACGATCGTAATCAGAATGAGGTCTATAGTGGGCACGACGATCGTAATCAGACTGTGGTCCATAGTGGGCATTACGATCGTGATCAGAATGAGGTCCATAGTGGGCATGACGATCGTAATCAGAATGAGGTCCATACTGGGAAAGACGATCGTAATCAGAATGAGATCCATAGTGGGCATGACGATCATGATCAGAATGAGGTCCAAAGTAGGCACGACGATCGTAATCAGAATGAGGTCCATAGTGGGCATGACCATCGTAATCAGAATGAAGTCCATAGTGGGCATGACGATCTTAATCAGAATGAGGTCCACAGTGATCACGACGATCGTAATCAGAATGAAGTTCATAGTGGGCATGACGATCGTAATCAGAATGATGTCCATATTGGGCATGACGATCGTAATCAGAGCGAGATCCACAGTGGGCACGACGATCGTAATCAGAGCGAGATCCATAGTGGGCACGACGATCCTAATCAGAGCGAGATTCATAGCGGACATGACGATCCTAATCAGAATGAGGTCCATAGTGGGCATGACGGTCGTAATCAGAATGAGGTCCATAGTGGGCATGACGATCATAATCAGAATGAGGTCCATAGTGGGCATGACGATCGTAATCAGAATGAGGTCCATAGTGGGCATGACGATCGTAATCAGAATGAGGTCCATAGTGGGCACGACGATCCTAATCAGATCGAGATCCATAGTGGTCACGACGATCGTAATCAGAATGAGGTCCATACTGGGCATGACGATCGTAATCAGAATGAGGTCCATAGTGCGCTCGACGATCGTAATCAGAGCGAGTTACATAGTGGGCACGACGATCGTAATCAGAGCGAGATCCATATTGGGCATGACGATCGTAATCAGAATGAGGTCCATAGCAGGCTCGACGATCGTAAACAGAACGAGATTCATAGTGGCCATGACGATTGTAATCAGAATGAGGTCCATAGTGGGCATGACGATCGTAATCAGAATGATGTCTATAGTGGGCATGACGATCGTAATCGGAATGAGGTCCATAGTGGGCATGACGATCGTAATCAGAATGAGGTCCATACTGGGCATGACGATCGTAAGCAGACTGAGGTCCATAGTGGGCACGACGATCGTATCAGAATGAGGTCCATACTGGGCATGACGATCGTAATCAGAATGAGGTTCATAGTGGGCACGACGATCGTAATCAGAGCGAGATCCATAGTGGGCATGATGATCGTAATCAGAATGAGGTCCATAGTAGGCACGACGATCGTAATCAGAGCGAGATCCATAGTGGGCACGACGATCGTAATCAGAATGAGGTCCATAGTGGGCATGACGATCATAATCAGAATGAGGTCCATAGTAGGCACGACGATCGTAATCAGAATGAGGTCCATAGTGGGCATGACCATCGTAATCAGAATGAGGTCCATAGTGGGCATGACGATCTTAATCAAATTGAGGTCCATAGTGATCACGACGATCGCAGTCAGAATGAAGTCCATAGTGGGCATGACGATCGTAATCAGAATGAGGTCCATAGTGGGCATGACGATCCTAATCAGAGCGACATCCATAGTGGGCACGACGATCGTAATCAGAATGAGGTCCATACTGGGCATGACGATCGTAATCAGAATGAAGTCCATATTGGGCTCAACGATCGTAATCAGAGCGAGATCCACAGTGGGCACGACGATCGTAATCAGAGTGATATCCATAGTGGGCACGACGATCCTAATCAGAGCGATATCCATAGTGGACATGACGATCCTAATCAGAATGAACTCCATAGTGGGCATGACGGTCATAATCAGAATGAGGTCCATAGTGGGCATGACGATCGTAATCAGAATGAGGTCCAAAGTGGGCATCACGATCGTAATCAGAATGAGATCCATTGTGGGCACGACGATCGTAATCAGAGCGAGATCCATAGTGGGCATGACGATCGTAATCAGAATTGGGTCCATATTGGGCATGACGAACGTAATCAGAATTAGGTCCATAGTAGGCACGACGATCGTAATCAGAGTGAGGTCCATAGTGGGCATGACGATCGAAATCAGAATGAGGTCCATAGTGGGCACGACGATCCTAATCAGAGGGAGATCCATAGCAGGCTCGACGATCGTAATCAGAACGAGATCCAAAGTGGGCACGACGATCGTAATCAGAATGAGGTCCATAGTAGGCACAACGATCGTAGTCAGAGCGAGATCTATAGTGGGCATGACGATCGTACTCAGAATGAGGTCCATAGTGGGCATGACGATTATAATCAGAATGAGGTCCATAGTGGGCACGACGATCCTAATCAGAATGAGGTCTATAGTGGGCATGACGATCGTAATGTGAATGAGTTCCATAGTGGGCACGACGATTGTAATCAGAATGAGGTCCATAGTGGGCATGACGGTCGTAATCAGAATGAGGTCTATAGTGGGCATGACGATCGTAATCAGAATGAGGTCCATATTGGGCATGACGATCGTAATCAGAATGAGGTCCATAGTGGGCATGACGATCGTAATCAGAATGAGGTCCATAGTGGGCACGACGATACTAATCAGATTGAGATCCATAGTGGTCACGACGATCCTAATCAGAACGAGATCCATAGTGGGCACGACGATCGTAATCAGAGCGAGATCCATTATGGAAACGACGATCGTAATCAGAATGAGGTCCATAGTGGGCTTGACGATCGTAATCAGAATGACGCCCATAGTGGGCTCGACGATCGTAATCAGAGCGAGGTCCATAGTGGGCACGACGATACTAATCAGAGCGAGATCCATAGTGGGCACGACAATCGTAATCAGAGCGAGATCTATAGTGGGCACGACGTTCTTAATAAGAATGAGGTCCATTCTGGGCATGACGATCATAATCAGAATGAGGCTAATAGTGGGCACGTCGATCCTATTCAGAGCGAGATCCATATTGGGCACGAAGATCGTAATCAGAATGAAGTCTATAGTGGGCATGATGATCTTAATCAGAATGACGTCCAAAGTGGGCAAGACGATCGCAATCAGAGCGAGATCTTTAGTGGGCACGACAATCGTAATCAGAATGAAGTCCATTGTGGGCATGAAGATCCTAATCAGAATGAGGTCCATAGTGGGCTCGACGATAGTAATCAGAGCGAGGTCCATAGTGGGCACGACGATCGTAATCAGAATGAAGTCCATAGTGGGCATGACGATCGTAATCAGAATGAGGTCCATAGTAGGCACAACGATCGTAGTCAGAGCGAGATCTATAGTGGGCATGACGATCGTACTCAGAATGAGGTCCATAGTGGGCATGACGATTATAATCAGAATGAGGTCCATAGTGGGCACGACGATCCTAATCAGAATGAGGTCCATAGTGGGCATGACGATCTTAATCAGAATGAGTTCCATAGTGGGCACGACGATTGAAATCAGAATGAGGTCCATACTGGGCATGACGATCGTAATCAGAATGAGGTCCATAGTGGGCTCGACGATCGTAATCAGAGCGAGATACATAGTGGGCACGACGATCGTAATCAGAGCGAGATCCATATTGGGCACGACGATCGTCATCAGAATGAGGTCCATAGTAGGCTCGACGATCGTAATCAGAACGAGATCCATAGTGGGCACGACAATCATAATCAGACTGAGGTCCATAGTGGGCATGACGATCGTAATGTGAATGAGGTCCATAGTGGGCATGACGATTGTAATCAGAATGAGGTCCATAGTGGGCATGACGGTCGTAATCAGAATGAGGTCTATAGTGGGCATGACGATCGTAATCAGAATGAGGTCCATATTGGGCATGACGATCGTAATCAGAATGAGGTCCATAGTGGGCATGACGATCGTAATCAGAATGAGGTCCATAGTGGGCACGACGATACTAATCAGATCGAGATCCATAGTGGTCACGACGATCCTAATCAGAACGAGATCCATAGTGGGCACGACGATCGTAATCAGAGCGAGATCCATTATGGAAACGACGATCGTAATCAGAATGAGGTCCATAGTGGGCTTGACGATCGTAATCAGAATGACGCCCATAGTGGGCTCGACGATCGTAATCAGAGCGAGGTCCATAGTGGGCACGACGATACTAATCAGAGCGAGATCCATAGTGGGCACGACAATCGTAATCAGAGCGAGATCTATAGTGGGCACGACGTTCTTAATAAGAATGAGGTCCATTCTGGGCATGACGATCATAATCAGAATGAGGCTAATAGTGGGCACGACGATCCTATTCAGAGCGAGATCCATATTGGGCACGAAGATCGTAATCAGAATGAAGTCTATAGTGGGCATGATGATCTTAATCAGAATGAGGTCCAAATTGGGCAAGACGATCGCAATCAGAGCGAGATCTTTAGTGGGCACGACGATCGTAATCAGAATGAAGTCCATTGTGGGCATGAAGATCCTAATCAGAATGAGGTCCATAGTGGGCTCGACGATAGTAATCAGAGCGAGGTCCATAGTGGGCACGACGATCGTAATCAGAATGAAGTCCATAGCGGGCATGACGATCGTAATCAGAATGAGGTCCATAGTGGGCACGACGATCCTAATAAGGGCGAGATTCATAGTGGGCACGACGATCGTAATCAGAATGAGCTCCATAGTTTGCATGGCGATCGTAATCTGAATGAGGTCCATAGTGGGCATGACGATCGTAATCAGAATGAGATCCATAGTGGGCACGAAGATCGTAATAAGAGCGAGATCCATAGTGGGCATGACGATCGTAATCAGAATTGGGTCCATATTGGGGATGACGAACGTAATCAGAATTAGGTCCATAGTAGGCACGACGATCGTAATCAGAATGAGGTCCATTCTGGGCATGACGATCATAATCAGAATGAGGCCAATAGTGGGCACGACGATCCTATTCAGAGCGAGATCCATATTGGGCACGATGATCGTAATCAGAATGAAGTCTATAGTGGGCATGATGATCGTAATCAGAATGAGGTCCAAAGTGGGCAAGACGATCGCAATCAGAGCGAGATCTTTAGTGGGCACGACGATCGTAATCAGAATTAAGTTCATAGTGGGCATGACGATCGTAATCAGAATGAGGTCCATAGTGGGCACGACGATCCTAATAAGGGCGAGATCCATAGTGGGCACGACGATCGTAATCAGAATGAGCTCCATAGTTTGCATGGCGATCGTAATCTGAATGAGGTCCATAGTGGGCATGACGATCGTAATCAGAATGAGATCCATAGTGGGCACGAAGATCGTAATAAGAGCGAGATCCATAGTGGGCATGACGATCGTAATCAGAATTAGGTCCATACTGGGCATGACGAACGTAATCAAAATGAGGTCCATATTATGCACGATGTTCATAATTAGAGCGAGATCCATAGTGTGCACGACGATCGTAATCAGAATGAGGTCTATAGTGGGCATGACGATGGTAATCAGAATGAGGACCATAGTGGGCATGACGATCGTAATCAGAGCGAGATCCATAGTGGGCATGACGATCGCAATCAGAATGAGGTCCATAGTGGGCACGACGATCCTAATCAGAGCGAGACCCATAGTGGGCACGACGATTGTAATGAGACTGAGGTCCATAGTGGGCATGACGATTGTAAGCAGAATGAGGTCCATAGTTGGCATGACGATGGTAATCAGAATGAGGTCCTTAGTGGTCATGACGATCGTAATCAGAATGAGGTCCATAATGGGCATGACGATCGTAATCAGAGCGAGGTCGATAGTGGGCACGACGATCGTAATCAGAGCGAGATCCATAGTCGGCACGACGGTTGTAATCAGAGCGAGATCCATATTGTGCATGATGATCGTAATCAGAATGAGGTCCATAGTGGGCATGACGATCGTAATCAGAATGAGGTCCATACTGGGAAAGACGATCGTAATCAGAATGAGGCCCATAGTGGGCTCGACGATCGTAATCAGAGCGAGATCCACAGTGGGCACGACGATCGTAATCATGATGTCCGTAGTGGGCACGACGACCGTAATCAGAGCGAGGTCCATAGTGGGCACGACGATCCTAATCAGAGCGAGATTCATAGTGGGCACGACAATCGTAATCAGACCTCGATCCATAATGGGCATGACGATCGTAATCAGAATGAGGTCCATAGTGGGCACGACGATCGTAATCAGAGCGAGACCCATAGTGGCCACGACGATCGTAATCAGAATAAGGTCCATAGTGGGCACGACGATCGTAATCAGAGCAAGATCCATAGTGGGCATGACGATCGTAATCAGATTGAGGTCGATAGTGGGCATGACGTTCGTAATCAGAATGAGGTCCATAGTGGGCGTGACGATCGTAATCAGAATGTGAGGTCCATAGTGGGCATGACGATCGTAATCAGAATGAGGTCTATAGTGGGCACGACGATCGTAATCACACTGTGGTCCATAGTGGGCATTACGATCGTGATCAGAATGAGGTCCATAGTGGGCATGACGATCGTAATCAGAATGAGGTCCATACTGGGAAAGACGATCGTAATCAGAATGAGGCCCATAGTGGGCTCGACGATCGTAATCAGAGCGAGATCCACAGTGGGCACGACGATCGTAATCATGATGTCCATAGTGGGCACGACGACCGTAATCAGAGCGATGTCCATAGTGGGCACGACGATCCTAATCAGAGCGAGATTCATAGTGGGCACGACAATCGTAATCAGAGCTGGATCCATAATGGGCATGAAGAACGTAATCAGAATGAGGTCCATAGTGGGCACGACGATCGTAATCAGAGCGAGACCCATAGTGGCCACGACGATCGTAATCAGAATGAGGTCCATAGTGGGCACGACGATCGCAATCAGAGCGAGATCCATAGTGGGCACGACGATTGTAATCAGAGCGAGATCCATAGTGGGCGCGACGAATGTAATCAGAATGAGGTAAATAGTAGGCACGACGATCTTACTCAGAGCGAGATCCATAGTGGGCACGACGATTGTAGTCAGAGCGAGATCCATAGTGGGCACGACGATCGTAATCAGAGCGAGATCCACAGTGGGCACGACGATCGTAAACAGAATGAGGTCCATAATGGGCACGACGATCTTACTCAGAGCGAGATCCATAGTGGGCACGACGATTGTAGTCAGAGCGAGATCCATAGTGGGCACGACGATCGTAATCAGAGCGAATTCCACAGTGGGCACGACGATCGTAAACAGAATGAGGTCCATAGTGGGCACGACGATCGTAATCAGAGCGAGGTCCATAGTGGGCACGACGATCGTAATCAGAGCGAGATCCATAGTTGGCACGACGATCGTAATCAGAGCGAGATCCATAGTGGGCACGACGAATGTAATCAGAATGAGGTCCATAGTAGGCACGACGATCTTACTCAGAGCGAGATCCATAGTGGGCACGACGATTGTAGTCAGAGCGAGATCCATAGTGGGCACGACGATCGTATACAGAATGAGGTCCATAGTGAGCACGATGATCGTAATCAGAGCGAGATCCATAGTGGGCACGACGATCGGAATCATAGCGAGATCCATAGTGGGCACGACGATCGTAATCAGAATGAGGTCCATAGTGGGCTCGACGATCGTAATCAGAGCGAGATCCACAGTGGGCACGACGATCGTAATCATGATGTCCATAGTGGGCACGACGACCGTAATCAGAGCGAGGTCCATAGTGGGCACGACGATCCTAATCAGAGCGAGATTCATAGTGGGCACGACAATCGTAATCAGACCTGGATCCATAATGGGCATGACGATCGTAATCAGAATGAGGTCCATAGTGGGCACGACGATCGTAATCAGAGCGAGACCCATAGTGGCCACGACGATCGTAATCAGAATGAGGTCCATAGTGGGCACGACGATCGTAATCAGAGCAAGATCCATAGTGGGCATGATGATCGTAATCAGATTGAGGTCGATAGTGGGCATGACGTTCGTAATCAGAATGAGGTCCATAGTGGGCATGACGATCGTAATCAGAATGAGGTCCATAGTGGGCATGACGATCGTAATCAGAATGAGGTCTATAGTGGGCACGACGATCGTAATCAGACTGTGGTCCATAGTGGGCATAACGATCGTGATCAGAATGAGGTCCATAGTGGGCACGACGATCGTAATCAGAATGAGGTCCATACTGGGCATGACGATTGTAATCAGAATGAGGCCCATAGTGGGCTCGACGATCATAATCAGAGCGAGATCCATAGTGGGCACGACGATCGTAATCAGAGCGAGATCCATAGTGGGCATGACGATCGTAATCAAAATGAGGTCCATAGTAGGCACGACGATCGTAATCAGAGCGAGATCCAGAGTGGGCACGACGATCGTAATCAGAGCGAGATCCATAGTGGACATGACGATCGTAATCTATATGAGGTCCATAGTGGGCATGACGATCATAATCAGAATGAGGCCCATAGTAGGCACGTCGATCGTAATCAGAATGAGGTCCATAGTGGGCATGACCATCGTAATCAGAATGAGGTTCATAGTGGGCACGACGATCGTAATCAGAGCGAGATCCATAGTGGGTATGACGATCGTTATCAGACTGAGGTCCACAGTGGGCATGACGATCGTAATCGGAATGTTGCCCATAGTGGGCATGACGATCGTAATCAGAATGAGGTCCAAAGTGGGCATGACGATCGTAATAGAATGAGGTCCATAGTGGGCATGACGATCGTAATCAGAATAAAGTCCATAGTGGGCATGACGATCGTAATCAGAATGAGGTCCGTAGTGGGCTCGACGATCGTAATCAGAGCGAGATCCACAGTGGGCACGACGATCGTAATCATGATGTCCATAGTGGGCACGACGACCGTAATCGGAGCGAGGTCCATAGTGGGCACGACGATCCTAATCAGAGCGAGATTCATAGTGGGCACGACAATCGTAATCAGACCTGGATCCATAATGGGCATGACGATCGTAATCAGAATGAGGTCCATAGTGGGCACGACGATCGTAATCAGAGCGAGACCCATAGTGGCCACGACGATCATAATCAGAATGAGGTCCATAGTGGGCACGACGATCGTAATCAGAGCAAGATCCATAGTGGGCATGACGATCGTAATCAGATTGAGGTCGATAGTGGGCATGACGTTCGTAATCAGAATGAGGTCCATAGTGGGCATGACGATCGTAATCAGAATGAGGTCCATAGTGGGCATGACGATCGTAATCAGAATGAGGTCTATAGTGGGCACGACGATCGTAATCACTGTGGTCCATAGTGGGCATAACGATCGTGATCAGAATGAGGTCTATAGTGGGCATGACGATCGTAATCAGAATGAGGTCCATACTGGGAAAGACGATCGTAATCAGAATGAGGCCCATAGTGGGCTCGACGATCGTAATCAGAGCGAGATCCACAGTGGGCACGACGATCGTAATCATGATGTCCATAGTGGGCACGACGACCGTAATCAGAGCGAGGTCCATAGTGGGCACGACGATCCTAATCAGAGCGAGATTCATAGTGGGCACGACAATCGTAATCAGAGCTGGATCCATAATGGGCATGACGAACGTAATCAGAATGAGGTCCATAGTGGCCACGACGATCGTAATCAGAGCGAGACCCATAGTGGCCACGACGATCGTAATCAGAATGAGGTCCATAGTGGGCACGACGATTGCAATCAGAGCGAGATCCATAGTGGGCACGACGATCGTAATCAGAGCGAGATCCATAGTGGGCACGACGATTGTAATCAGAGCGAGATCCATATTGGGCGCGACGAATGTAATCAGAATGAGGTCCATAGTAGGCACGACGATCGTAATCATAATGAGGTTCATAGTGGGCATGACGATCGTATTCAGAATGAGGTCCATAGTGGGCACGACGATCGTAATCAGAATGAGGTCCATAGTGAGCATGACGATCGTATTCAGAATGAGGTCCATATTGGGCATGACGATCTTAATCAGAATGAGGTCCATAGTTGGCACGACGATCGTAATCAGAATGAGGGCCATACTGGGCATGACGATCGTAATCAGAGCGAGTTACATAGTGGGCACGACGATCGTAATCAGAGCGAGATCCATATTGGGCATGACGGTCGTAATCAGGATGAGGTCCATAGCAGGCTCGACGATCGTAAACAGAACGAGATCCATAGTGGCCATGACGATCGTAATGAGAATGAGGTCCATAGTGGGCATGACGATTGTAATCAGAATGAGGTCCATTGTGGGCATGACGATCGTAATCAGAATGATGTTCATAGTGGGCATGACGATCGTAATCAGAATGAGGTCCATAGTGGGCATGACGATCGTAATCAGAATGAGGTCCATACTGGGCATGACGATCGTAATCAGAGCGAGATCCATAGTCGGCACGACGATCCTAATCAGAGCGATATCCATAGTGGGCACTACGATCGTAATCAGAGAGATCCTTAGTGGACAAGACGATCGTAATCAGAATGAGGTCCATAGTGGGCATGACGATCATGATCAGAATGAGGTCCAAAGTAGGCACGACGATCGTAATCAGAATGAGGTCCATAGTGGGCATGACCATCGTAATCAGAATGAAGTCCATAGTGGGCATGACGATCTTAATCAGAATGAGGTCCACAGTGATCACGACGATCGTAATCAGAATGAGGTCCAATTTGGGCACGACGATCCTAATCAGAATGAGGTCCATTGTGGGCATGACGATCTTAATCAGAATGAGTTCCATAGTGGGCACGACGATTGAAATTAGAATGAGGTCCATACTGGGCATGACGATCGTAATCAGAATGAGGTCCATAGTGGGCTCGATGATTGTAATCAGAGCGATTCATAGTGGGCACGACGATCGTAATCAGAGCGAGATCCATATTGGGCATGACGATCGTAATCAGAATGAGGTCCATAGTAGGCTCGACGATCGTAATCAGAACGAGGTCCATAGTGGGCATGACGGTCGTAATCAGAATGAGGTCTATAGTGGGCATGACGATCGTAATGTGAATGAGGTCCATAGTGGGCATGACGATTGTAATCAGAATGAGGTCCATAGTGGGCATGACGGTCGTAATCAGAATGAGGTCTATTGTGGGCATGACGATCGTAATCAGAATGAGGTCCATATTGGGCATGACGATCGTAATCAGAATGAGGTCCATAGTGGGCATGACGATCGTAATCAGAATGAGGTCCATAGTGGGCACGACGATCCTAATCAGATCGAGATCCATAGTGGTCACGACGATCCTAATCAGAACGAGATCCATAGTGGGCATGACGATCATGATCAGAATGAGGTCCAAAGTAAGCACGACGATCGTAATCAGAATGAGGTCCATAGTGGGCATGACCATCGTAATCAGAATGAAGTCCATAGTGGGCATGACGATCTTAATCAGAATGAGGTCCACAGTGATCACGACGATCGTAATCAGAATGAAGTTCATAGTGGGCATGACGATCGTAATCAGAATGAGGTCCATATTGGGCATGACGATCGTAATCAGAGCGAGATCCACAGTGGGCACGAAGATCGTAATCAGAGCGAGATCCATAGTGGGCACGACGATCCTAATCAGAGCGAGATTCATAGCGGACATGACGATCCTACTCAGAATGAGGTCCATAGTGGGCATGACGGTCGTAATCAGAATGAGGTCCATAGTGGGCATGACGATCATAATCAGAATGAGGTCCATAGTGGGCATGACGATCGTAATCAGAATGAGGTCCATAGTGGGCATGACGATCGTAATCAGAATGAGGTCCATAGTGGGCACGACGATCCTAATCAGATCGAGATCCATAGTGGTCACGACGATCGTAATCAGAATGAGGTCCATACTGGGCATGACGATCGTAATCAGAATGAGGTCCATAGTGCGCTCGACGATCGTAATCAGAGCGAGTTACATAGTGGGCACGACGATCGTAATCAGAGCGAGATCCATATTGGGCATGACGATCGTAATCAGAATGAGGTCCATAGCAGGCTCGACGATCGTAAACAGAACGAGATTCATAGTGGCCATGACGATTGTAATCAGAATGAGGTCCATAGTGGGCATGACGATCGTAATCAGAATGATGTCTATAGTGGGCATGACGATCGTAATCGGAATGAGGTCCATAGTGGGCATGACGATCGTAATCAGAATGAGGTCCATACTGGGCATGACGATCGTAAGCAGACTGAGGTCCATAGTGGGCACGACGATCGTATCAGAATGAGGTCCATACTGGGCATGACGATCGTAATCAGAATGAGGTCCATAGTGGGCACGACGATCGTAATCAGAGCGAGATCCATAGTGGGCATGATGATCGTAATCAGAATGAGGTCCATAGTAGGCACGACGATCGTAATCAGAGCGAGATCCATAGTGGGCACGACGATCGTAATCAGAATGAGGTCCATAGTGGGCATGACGATCATAATCAGAATGAGGTCCATAGTAGGCACGACGATCGTAATCAGAATGAGGTCCATAGTGGGCATGACCATCGTAATCAGAATGAGGTCCATAGTGGGCATGACGATCTTAATCAAATTGAGGTCCATAGTGATCACGACGATCGCAGTCAGATTGAAGTCCATAGTGGGCATGACGATCGTAATCAGAATGAGGTCCATAGTGGGCATGACGATCCTAATCAGAGCGACATCCATAGTGGGCACGACGATCGTAATCAGAATGAGGTCCATACTGGGCATGACGATCGTAATCAGAATGAAGTCCATATTGGGCTCAACGATCGTAATCAGAGCGAGATCCACAGTGGGCACGACGATCGTAATCAGAGTGATATCCATAGTGGGCACGACGATCCTAACCGGAGCGATATCCATAGTGGACATGACGATCCTAATCAGAATGAGGTCCATAGTGGGCATGACGGTCATAATCAGAATGAGGTCCATAGTGGGCATGACGATCGTAATCAGAATGAGGTCCAAAGTGGGCATGGCGATCGTAATCAGAATGAGGTCCATAGTGGGCATGACGATCGTAATCAGAATGAGATCCATTGTGGGCACGACGATCGTAATCAGAGCGAGATCCATAGTGGGCATGACGATCGTAATCAGAATTGGGTCCATATTGGGCATGACGAACGTAATCAGAATTAGGTCCATAGCAGGCTCGACGATCGTAATCAGAACGAGATCCAAAGTGGGCACGACGATCGTAATCAGAATGAGGTCCATAGTAGGCACAACGATCGTAGTCAGAGCGAGATCTATAGTGGGCATGAAGATCGTACTCAGAATGAGGTCCATAGTGGGCATGACGATTATAATCAGAATGAGGTCCATAGTGGGCACGACGATCCTAATCAGAATGAGGTCCATAGTGGGCATGACGATCTTAATCAGAATGAGTTCCATAGTGGGCACGACGATTGAAATCAGAATGAGGTCCATACTGGGCATGACGATCGTAATCAGAATGAGGTCCATAGTAGGCTCGACGATCGTAATCAGAACGAGATCCATAGTGGGCATGACGGTCGTAATCAGAATGAGGTCTATAGTGGGCATGACGATCGTAATCAGAATGAGGTCCATATTGGGCATGACGATCCTAATCAGAACGAGATCCATAGTGGGCACGACGATCGTAATCAGAGCGAGATCCATTATGGAAACGACGATCGTAATCAGAATGAGGTCCATAGTGGGCTTGACGATCGTAATCAGAATGACGCCCATAGTGGGATCGACGATCGTAATCAGAGCGAGGTCCATAGTGGGCACGACGATACTAATCAGAGCGAGATCCATAGTGGGCACGACAATCGTAATCAGAGCGAGATCTATAGTGGGCACGACGTTCCTAATAAGAATGAGGTCCATTCTGGGCATGACGATCATAATCAGAATGAGGCTAATAGTGGGCACGACGATCCTATTCAAAGCGAGATCAATATTGGGCACGAAGATCGTAATCAGAATGAAGTCTATAGTGGGCATGATGATCGTAATCAGAATGAGGTCCAAAGTGGGCAAGACGATCGCAATCAGAGCGAGATCTTTAGTGGGCACGACGATCGTAATCAGAATGAAGTCCATTGTGGGCATGAAGATCCTAATCAGAATGAGGTCCATAGTGGGCTCGACGATAGTAATCAGAGCGAGGTCCATAGTGGGCACGACGATCGTAATCAGAATGAAGTCCATAGTGGGCATGACGATCGTAATCAGAATGAGGTCCATAGTGGGCACGACGATCCTAATAAGGGCGAGATTCATAGTGGGCACGACGATCGTAATCAGAATGAGCTCCATAGTTTGCATGGCGATCGTAATCTGAATGAGGTTCATAGTGGGCATGACGATCGTAATCAGAATGAGATCCATAGTGGGCACGAAGATCGTAATAAGAGCGAGATCCATAGTGGGCATGATGATCGTAATCAGAATGAGGTCCAAAGTGGGCAAGACGATCGCAATCAGAGCGAGATCTTTAGTGGGCACGACGATCGTAATCAGAATGAAGTCCATTGTGGGCATGATGATCGTAATCAGAATGAGGTCCATAGTGGGCTCGACGATAGTAATCAGAGCGAGGTACATAGTGGGCACGACGATCGTAATCAGAATTAAGTTCATAGTGGGCATGACGATCGTACTCAGAATGAGGTCCATAGTGGGCCGACGATCCTAATAAGGGCGAGATCCATAGTGGGCACGACGATCGTAATCAGAATGAGCTCCATAGTTTGCATGGCGATCGTAATCTGAATGAGGTCCATAGTGGGCATGACGATCGTAATCAGAATGAGATCCATAGTGGGCACGAAGATCGTAATAAGAGCGAGATCCATAGTGGGCATGACGATCGTAATCAGAATTAGGTCCATACTGGGCATGACGAACGTAATCAAAATGAGGTCCATATTATGCACGATGTTCATAATTAGAGCGAGATCCATAGTGTGCACGACGATCGTAATCAGAATGAGGTCTATAGTGGGCATGACGATGGTAATCAGAATGAGGACCATAGTGGGCATGACGATCGTACTCAGAGCGAGATCCATAGTGGGCATGACGATCGTTATCAGAATGAGGTCCATAGTGGGCACGACGATCGTAATCAGAGCGAGATCCATAGTGGGCACGACGATCGCAATCAGAATGAGGTCCATAGTGGGCACGACGATCCTAATCAGAGCGAGACCCATAGTGGGCACGACGATTGTAATGAGACTGAGGTCCATAGTGAGCATGACGATTGTAAGCAGAATGAGGTCCATAGTTGGCATGACGATGGTAATCAGAATGAGGTCCATAGTGGTCATGACGATCTTAATCAGAATGAGGTCCATAGTGGGCACGACGATCGTAATCAGAGCGAGGTCGATAGTGGGCACGACGATCGTAATCAGAGCGAGATCCATAGTCGGCACGACGGTTGTAATCAGAGCGAGATCCATATTGTGCATGATGGTCGTAATCAGAATGAGGTCCATTGTAGGCACGACGTTCTTAATCAGAGCGAGATCCATAGTGGGCACGACGATCGTAAGCAGACTGAGGTCCATTGTGGGCATGATGATCTTAATCAGAATGAGGTCCATAGTGGGCGTGACGATCGTAATCAGAATGAGGTCCATACTGGGCATGACGATCGTAATCAGAATGTTGCCCATAGTGGGCATGACGATCGTAATCAGAATGAGGTCCAAAGTGGGCATGACGATCGTAATCAGAATGAGGTCTATAGTGGGCACGACGATCGTAATCAGACTGTGGTCCATAGTGGGCATTACGATCGTGATCAGAATGAGGTCCATAGTGGGCATGACGATCGTAATCAGAATGAGGTCCATACTGGGAAAGACGATCGTAATCAGAATGAGGCCCATAGTGGGCTCGACGATCGTAATCAGAGCGAGATCCACAGTGGGCACGACGATCGTAATCATGATGTCCATAGTGGGCACGACGACCGTAATCAGAGCGAGGTCCATAGTGGGCACGACGATCCTAATCAGAGCGAGACCCATAGTGGCCACGACGATCGTAATCAGAATAAGGTCCATAGTGGGCACGACGATCGTAATCAGAGCAAGATCCATAGTGGGCATGACGATCGTAATCAGATTGAGGTCGATAGTGGGCATGACGATCGTAATCAAAATGAGGTCCATAGTAGGCACGACGATCGCAATCAGAGCGAGATCCATAGTGGGCACGACGATCGTAATCAGAGCGAGGTCCATAGTGGGCACGACGATTGTAAACAGAGCGAGATCCATAGTGGGCGCGACGAATGTAATCAGAATGAGGTCCATAGTAGGCACGACGATCTTACTCAGAGCGAGATCCATAGTGGGCACGACGATTGTAGTCAGAGCGAGATCCATAGTGGGCACGACGATCGTAATCAGAGCGAGATCCACAGTGGGCACGACGATCGTAAACAGAATGAGGTCCATAATGGGCACGACGATCTTACTCAAAGCGAGATCCATAGTGGGCACGACGATTGTAGTCAGAGCGAGATCCATAGTCGGCACGACGATCGTAATCAGAGCGAGATCCACAGTGGGCACGACGATCGTAAACAGAATGAGGTCCATAGTGGGCACGACGATCGTAATCAGAGCGAGGTCCATAGTGGGCACGACGATCGTAATCAGAGCGAGATCCATAGTTGGCACGACGATCGTAATCAGAGCGAGATCCATAGTGGGCACGACGAATGTAATCAGAATGAGGTCCATAGTAGGCACGACGATCTTACTCAGAGCGAGATCCATAGTGGGCACTACGATTGTAGTCAGAGCGAGATCCATAGTGGGCACGACGATCGTAAACAGAATGAGGTCCGTAGTGAGCACGATGATCGTAATCAGAGCGAGATCCATAGTGGGCACGACGATCGGAATCATAGCGAGATCCATAGTGGGCATGACGATCGTAATCAGAATGAGGTCCATAGTGGGCACCACGATCGTAATCAGAGCAAGATCCATAGTGGGCATGACGATCGTAATCAGAATGAGGTCCGTAGTGGGCATGACGATCGTAATCATAATGAGGTCCATAGTGGGCACGACGATCGTAATCAGAATGAGGTCCATACTGGGCATGACGATTGTAATCAGAATGAGGCCCATAGTGGGCTCGACGATCATAATCAGAGCGAGATCCATAGTGGGCACGACGATCGTAATCAGAGCGAGATCCATAGTGGGCATGACGATCGTAATCAAAATGAGGTCCATAGTAGGCACGACGATCGTAATCAGAGCGAGATCCAGAGTGGGCACGACGATCGTAATCAGAGCGAGATCCATAGTGGACATGACGATCGTAATCTATATGAGGTCCATAGTGGGCATGACGATCATAATCAGAGTGAGGCCCATAGTAGGCACGTCGATCGTAATCAGAATGAGGTCCATACTGGGCATGACGATCGTAATCAGAATGAAGTCCATATTGGGCTCAACGATCGTAATCAGAGCGAGATCCACAGTGGGCACGACGATCGTAATCAGAGTGATATCCATAGTGGGCACGACGATCCTAATCAGAGCGATATCCATAGTGGACATGACGATCCTAATCAGAATGAACTCCATAGTGGGCATGACGGTCATAATCAGAATGAGGTCCATAGTGGGCATGACGATCGTAATCAGAATGAGGTCCAAAGTGGGCATGGCGATCGTAATCAGAATGAGGTCCATAGTGGGCATGACGATCGTAATCAGAATGAGATCCATTGTGGGCACGACGATCGTAATCAGAGCGAGATCCATAGTGGGCATGACGATCGTAATCAGAATTGGGTCCATATTGGGCATGACGAACGTAATCAGAATTAGGTCCATAGTAGGCACGACGATCGTAATCAGAGTGAGGTCCATAGTGGGCATGACGATCGAAATCAGAATGAGGTCCATAGTGGGCACGACGATCCTAATCAGAGGGAGATCCATAGCAGGCTCGACGATCGTAATCAGAACGAGATCCAAAGTGGGCACGACGATCGTAATCAGAATGAGGTCCATAGTAGGCACAACGATCGTAGTCAGAGCGAGATCTATAGTGGGCATGACGATCGTACTCAGAATGAGGTCCATAGTGGGCATGACGATTATAATCAGAATGAGGTCCATAGTGGGCACGACGATCCTAATCAGAATGAGGTCCATAGTGGGCATGACGATCTTAATCAGAATGAGTTCCATAGTGGGCACGACGATTGAAATCAGAATGAGGTCCATACTGGGCATGACGATCGTAATCAGAATGAGGTCCATAGTGGGCTCGACGATCGTAATCAGAGCGAGATACATAGTGGGCACGACGATCGTAATCAGAGCGAGATCCATATTGGGCATGACGATCGTAATCAGAATGAGGTCCATAGTGGGCATGACGATACTAATCAGATTGAGATCCATAGTGGTCACGACGATCCTAATCAGAACGAGATCCATAGTGGGCACGACGATCGTAATCAGAGCGAGATCCATTATGGAAACGACGATCGTAATCAGAATGAGGTCCATAGTGGGCTTGACGATCGTAATCAGAATGACGCCCATAGTGGGCTCGACGATCGTAATCAGAGCGAGGTCCATAGTGGGCACGACGATACTAATCAGAGCGAGATCCATAGTGGGCACGACAATCGTAATCAGAGCGAGATCTATAGTGGGCACGACGTTCTTAATAAGAATGAGGTCCATTCTGGGCATGACGATCATAATCAGAATGAGGCTAATAGTGGGCACGTCGATCCTATTCAGAGCGAGATCCATATTGGGCACGAAGATCGTAATCAGAATGAAGTCTATAGTGGGCATGATGATCTTAATCAGAATGAGGTCCAAAGTGGGCAAGACGATCGCAATCAGAGCGAGATCTTTAGTGGGCACGACAATCGTAATCAGAATGAAGTCCATTGTGGGCATGAAGATCCTAATCAGAATGAGGTCCATAGTGGGCTCGACGATAGTAATCAGAGCGAGGTCCATAGTGGGCACGACGATCGTAATCAGAATGAAGTCCATAGTGGGCATGACGATCGTAATCATAATGAGGTCCATAGTGGGCACGACGATCGTAATCAGGATGAGGTCCATACTGGGCATGACGATTGTAATCAGAATGAGGTCCATAGTGGGCACGACGATTGTAATCAGAGCGAGACCCATAGTGGCCACGACGATCGTAATCAGAATGAGGTCCATAGTGGGCACGACGATCGTAATCAGAGCAAGATCCATAGTGGACATGACGATCGTAATCAGATTGAGGTCGATAGTGGGCATGACGTTCGTAATCAGAATGAGGTCCATAGTGGGCATGACGATCGTAATCAGAATGAGGTCCATAGTGGGCATGACGATCGTAATCAGAATGAGGTCTATAGTGGGCACGACGATCGTAATCAGACTGTGGTCCATAGTGGGCATTACGATCGTGATCAGAATGAGGTCCATAGTGGGCATGACGATCGTAATCAGAATGAGGTCCATACTGGGAAAGACGATCGTAATCAGAATGAGGTCCATAGTGGGCATGACGATCATGATCAGAATGAGGTCCAAAGTAGGCACGACGATCGTAATCAGAATGAGGTCCATAGTGGGCATGACCATCGTAATCAGAATGAAGTCCATAGTGGGCATGACGATCTTAATCAGAATCAGGTCCACAGTGATCACGACGATCGTAATCAGAATGAAGTTCATAGTGGGCATGACGATCGTAATCAGAATGATGTCCATATTGGGCATGACGATCGTAATCAGAGCGAGATCCACAGTGGGCACGACGATCGTAATCAGAGCGAGATCCATAGTGGGCACGACGATCCTAATCAGAGCGAGATTCATAGCGGACATGACGATCCTAATCAGAATGAGGTCCATAGTGGGCATGACGGTCGTAATCAGAATGAGGTCCATAGTGGGCATGACGATCATAATCAGAATGAGGTCCATAGTGGGCATGACGATCGTAATCAGAATGAGGTCCATAGAGGGCATGACGATCGTAATCAGAATGAGGGCCATAGTGGGCACGACGATCCTAATCAGATCGAGATCCATAGTGGTCACGACGATCGTAATCAGAATGAGGTCCATACTGGGCATGACGATCGTAATCAGAATGAGGTCCATAGTGCGCTCGACGATCGTAATCAGAGCGAGTTACATAGTGGGCACGACGATCGTAATCAGAGCGAGATCCATATTGGGCATGACGATCGTAATCAGAATGAGGTCCATAGCAGGCTCGACGATCGTAAACAGAACGAGATTCATAGTGGCCATGACGATTGTAATCAGAATGAGGTCCATAGTGGGCATGACGATCGTAATCAGAATGATGTCTATAGTGGGCATGACGATCGTAATCGGAATGAGGTCCATAGTGGGCATGACGATCGTAATCAGAATGAGGTCCATACTGGGCATGACGATCGTAAGCAGACTGAGGTCCATAGTGGGCACGACGATCGTATCAGAATGAGGTCCATACTGGGCATGACGATCGTAATCAGAATGAGGTTCATAGTGGGCACGACGATCGTAATCAGAGCGAGATCCATAGTGGGCATGATGATCGTAATCAGAATGAGGTCCATAGTAGCCACGACGATCGTAATCAGAGCGAGATCCATAGTGGGCACGACGATCGTAATCAGAATGAGGTCCATAGTGGGCATGACGATCATAATCAGAATGAGGTCCATAGTAGGCACGACGATCGTAATCAGAATGAGGTCCATAGTGGGCATGACCATCGTAATCAGAATGAGGTCCATAGTGGGCATGACGATCTTAATGAAATTGAGGTCCATAGTGATCACGACGATCGCAGTCCGAATGAAGTCCTTAGTGGGCATGACGATCGTAATCAGAATGAGGTCCATAGTGGGCATGACGATCCTAATCAGAGCGACATCCATAGTGGGCACGACGATCGTAATCAGAATGAGGTCCATACTGGGCATGACGATCGTAATCAGAATGAAGTCCATATTGGGCTCAACGATCGTAATCAGAGCGAGATCCACAGTGGGCACGACGATCGTAATCAGAGTGATATCCATAGTGGGCACGACGATCCTAATCAGAGCGATATCCATAGTGGACATGACGATCCTAATCAGAATGAACTCCATAGTGGGCATGACGGTCATAATCAGAATGAGGTCCATAGTGGGCATGACGATCGTAATCAGAATGAGGTCCAAAGTGGGCATGGCGATCGTAATCAGAATGAGGTCCATAGTGGGCATGACGATCGTAATCAGAATGAGATCCATTGTGGGCACGACGATCGTAATCAGAGCGAGATCCATAGTGGGCATGACGATCGTAATCAGAATTGGGTCCATATTGGGCATGACGAACGTAATCAGAATTAGGTCCATAGTAGGCACGACGATCGTAATCAGAGTGAGGTCCATAGTGGGCATGACGATCGAAATCAGAATGAGGTCCATAGTGGGCACGACGATCCTAATCAGAGGGAGATCCATAGCAGGCTCGACGATCGTAATCAGAACGAGATCCAAAGTGGGCACGACGATCGTAATCAGAATGAGGTCCATAGTAGGCACAACGATCGTAGTCAGAGCGAGATCTATAGTGGGCATGACGATCGTACTCAGAATGAGGTCCATAGTGGGCATGACGATTATAATCAGAATGAGGTCCATAGTGGGCACGACGATCCTAATCAGAATGAGGTCCATAGTGGGCATGACGATCTTAATCAGAATGAGTTCCATAGTGGGCACGACGATTGAAATCAGAATGAGGTCCATACTGGGCATGACGATCGTAATCAGAATGAGGTCCATAGTGGGCTCGACGATCGTAATCAGAGCGAGATACATAGTGGGCACGACGATCGTAATCAGAGCGAGATCCATATTGGGCATGACGATCGTAATCAGAATGAGGTCCATAGTGGGCACGACGATACTAATCAGATTGAGATCCATAGTGGTCACGACGATCCTAATCAGAACGAGATCCATAGTGGGCACGACGATCGTAATCAGAGCGAGATCCATTATGGAAACGACGATCGTAATCAGAATGAGGTCCATAGTGGGCTTGACGATCGTAATCAGAATGACGCCCATAGTGGGCTCGACGATCGTAATCAGAGCGAGGTCCATAGTGGGCACGACGATACTAATCAGAGCGAGATTCATAGTGGGCACGACAATCGTAATCAGAGCGAGATCTATAGTGGGCACGACGTTCTTAATAAGAATGAGGTCCATTCTGGGCATGACGATCATAATCAGAATGAGGCTAATAGTGGGCACGTCGATCCTATTCAGAGCGAGATCCATATTGGGCACGAAGATCGTAATCAGAATGAAGTCTATAGTGGGCATGATGATCTTAATCAGAATGAGGTCCAAAGTGGGCAAGACGATCGCAATCAGAGCGAGATCTTTAGTGGGCACGACAATCGTAATCAGAATGAAGTCCATTGTGGGCATGAAGATCCTAATCAGAATGAGGTCCATAGTGGGCTCGACGATAGTAATCAGAGCGAGGTCCATAGTGGGCACGACGATCGTAATCAGAATGAAGTCCATAGTGGGCATGACGATCGTAATCAGAATGAGGTCCATAGTAGGCACAACGATCGTAGTCAGAGCGAGATCTATAGTGGGCATGACGATCGTACTCAGAATGAGGTCCATAGTGGGCATGACGATTATAATCAGAATGAGGTCCATAGTGGGCACGACGATCCTAATCAGAATGAGGTCCATAGTGGGCATGACGATCTTAATCAGAATGAGTTCCATAGTGGGCACGACGATTGAAATCAGAATGAGGTCCATACTGGGCATGACGATCGTAATCAGAATGAGGTCCATAGTGGGCTCGACGATCGTAATCAGAGCGAGATACATAGTGGGCACGACGATCGTAATCAGAGCGAGATCCATATTGGGCATGACGATCGTCATCAGAATGAGGTCCATAGTAGGCTCGACGATCGTAATCAGAACGAGATCCATAGTGTGCACGACGATCGTAATCAGAATGAGGTCTATAGTGGGCATGACGATCGTAATGTGAATGAGGTCCATAGTGGGCATGACGATTGTAATCAGAATGAGGTCCATAGTGGGCATGACGGTCGTAATCAGAATGAGGTCTATAGTGGGCATGACGATCGTAATCAGAATGAGGTCCATTGTGGGCATGAAGATCCTAATCAGAATGAGGTCCATAGTGGGCTCGACGATAGTAATCAGAGCGAGGTCCATAGTGGGCACGACGATCGTAATCAGAATGAAGTCCATAGCGGGCATGACGATCGTAATCAGAATGAGGTCCATAGTGGGCACGACGATCCTAATAAGGGCGAGATTCATAGTGGGCACAACGATCGTAATCAGAATGAGCTCCATTGTTTGCATGGCGATCGTAATCTGAATGAGGTCCATAGTGGGCATGACGATCGTAATCAGAATGAGATCCATAGTGGGCACGAAGATCGTAATAAGAGCGAGATCCATAGTGGGCATGACGATCGTAATCAGAATTGGGTCCATATTGGGGATGACGAACGTAATCAGAATTAGGTCCATAGTAGGCACGACGATCGTAATCAGAATGAGGTCCATTCTGGGCATGACGATCATAATCAGAATGAGGCCAATAGTGGGCACGACGATCCTATTCAGAGCGAGATCCATATTGGGCACGATGATCGTAATCAGAATGAAGTCTATAGTGGGCATGATGATCGTAATCAGAATGAGGTCCAAAGTGGGCAAGACGATCGCAATCAGAGCGAGATCTTTAGTGGGCACGACGATCGTAATCAGAATGAAGTCCATTGTGGGCATGATGATCGTAATCAGAATGAGGTCCATAGTGGGCTCGACGATAGTAATCAGAGCGAGGTACATAGTGGGCACGACGATCGTAATCAGAATTAAGTTCATAGTGGGCATGACGATCGTAATCAGAATGAGGTCCATAGTGGGCACGACGATCCTAATAAGGGCGAGATCCATAGTGGGCACGACGATCGTAATCAGAATGAGCTCCATAGTTTGCATGGCGATCGTAATCTGAATGAGGTCCATAGTGGGCATGACGATCGTAATCAGAATGAGATCCATAGTGGGCACGAAGATCGTAATAAGAGCGAGATCCATAGTGGGCAACGATCGTAATCAGAATTAGGTCCATACTGGGCATGACGAACGTAATCAAAATGAGGTCCATATTATGCACGATGTTCATAATTAGAGCGAGATCCATAGTGTGCACGACGATCGTAATCAGAATGAGGTCTATAGTGGGCATGACGATCGTAATGTGAATGAGGTCCATAGTGGGCATGACGATTGTAATCAGAATGAGGTCCATAGTGGGCATGACGGTCGTAATCAGAATGAGGTCTATAGTGGGCATGACGATCGTAATCAGAATGAGGTCCATATTGGGCATGACGATCGTAATCAGAATGAGGTCCATAGTGGGCATGACGATCGTAATCAGAATGAGGTCCATAGTGGGCACGACGATACTAATCAGATTGAGATCCATAGTGGTCACGACGATCCTAATCAGAACGAGATCCATAGTGGGCACGACGATCGTAATCAGAGCGAGATCCATTATGGAAACGACGATCGTAATCAGAATGAGGTCCATAGTGGGCTTGACGATCGTAATCAGAATGACGCCCATAGTGGGCTCGACGATCGTAATCAGAGCGAGGTCCATAGTGGGCACGACGATACTAATCAGAGCGAGATCCATAGTGGGCACGACAATCGTAATCAGAGCGAGATCTATAGTGGGCACGACGTTCTTAATAAGAATGAGGTCCATTCTGGGCATGACGATCATAATCAGAATGAGGCTAATAGTGGGCACGACGATCCTATTCAGAGCGAGATCCATATTGGGCACGAAGATCGTAATCAGAATGAAGTCTATAGTGGGCATGATGATCTTAATCAGAATGAGGTCCAAAGTGGGCAAGACGATCGCAATCAGAGCGAGATCTTTAGTGGGCACGACGATCGTAATCAGAATGAAGTCCATTGTGGGCATGAAGATCCTAATCAGAATGAGGTCCATAGTGGGCTCGACGATAGTAATCAGAGCGAGGTCCATAGTTTGCACGACGATCGTAATCAGAATGAAGTCCATAGTGGGCATGACGATCGTAATCAGAATGAGGTCCATAGTAGGCACAACGATCGTAGTCAGAGCGAGATCTATAGTGGGCATGACGATCGTACTCAGAATGAGGTCCATAGTGGGCATGACGATTATAATCAGAATGAGGTCCATAGTGGGCACGACGATCCTAATCAGAATGAGGTCCATAGTGGGCATGACGATCTTAATCAGAATGAGTTCCATAGTGGGCACGACGATTGAAATCAGAATGAGGTCCATACTGGGCATGACGATCGTAATCAGAATGAGGTCCATAGTGGGCTCGACGATCGTAATCAGAGCGAGATACATAGTGGGCACGACGATCGTAATCAGAGCGAGATCCATATTGGGCACGACGATCGTCATCAGAATGAGGTCCATAGTAGGCTCGACGATCGTAATCAGAACGAGATCCATAGTGGGCACGACAATCATAATCAGACTGAGGTCCATAGTGGGCATGACGATCGTAATGTGAATGAGGTCCATAGTGGGCATGACGATCGTAATCAGAATGAGGTCCATAGTGGGCATGACGATCGTAATCAGAATGAGGTCCATAGTGGGCACGACGATACTAATCAGATCGAGATCCATAGTGGTCACGACGATCCTAATCAGAACGAGATCCATAGTGGGCACGACGATCGTAATCAGAGCGAGATCCATTATGGAAACGACGATCGTAATCAGAATGAGGTCCATAGTGGGCTTGACGATCGTAATCAGAATGACGCCCATAGTGGGCTCGACGATCGTAATCAGAGCGAGGTCCATAGTGGGCACGACGATACTAATCAGAGCGAGATCCATAGTGGGCACGACAATCGTAATCAGAGCGAGATCTATAGTGGGCACGACGTTCTTAATAAGAATGAGGTCCATTCTGGGCATGACGATCATAATCAGAATGAGGCTAATAGTGGGCACGACGATCCTATTCAGAGCGAGATCCATATTGGGCATGAAGATCGTAATCAGAATGAAGTCTATAGTGGGCATGATGATCTTAATCAGAATGAGGTCCAAAGTGGGCAAGACGATCGCAATCAGAGCGAGATCTTTAGTGGGCACGACGATCGTAATCAGAATGAAGTCCATTGTGGGCATGAAGATCCTAATCAGAATGAGGTCCATAGTGGGCTCGACGATAGTAATCAGAGCGAGGTCCATAGTGGGCACGACGATCGTAATCAGAATGAAGTCCATAGCGGGCATGACGATCGTAATCAGAATGAGGTCCATAGTGGGCACGACAATCCTAATAAGGGCGAGATTCATAGTGGGCACGACGATCGTAATCAGAATGAGCTCCATAGTTTGCATGGCGATCGTAATCTGAATGATGTCCATAGTGGGCATGACGATCGTAATCAGAATGAGATCCATAGTGGGCACAAAGATCGTAATAAGAGCGAGATCCATAGTGGGCATGACGATCTTAATCAGAATTGGGTCCATATTGGGGATGACGAACGTAATCAGAATTAGGTCCATAGTAGGCACGACGATCGTAATCAGAATGAGGTCCATTCTGGGCATGACGATCATAATCAGAATGAGGCCAATAGTGGGCACGACGATCCTATTCAGAGCGAGATCCATATTGGGCACGATGATCGTAATCAGAATGAAGTCTATAGTGGGCATGATGATCGTAATCAGAATGAGGTCCAAAGTGGGCAAGACGATCGCAATCAGAGCGAGATCTTTAGTGGGCACGACGATCGTAATCAGAATGAAGTCCATTGTGGGCATGATGATCGTAATCAGAATGAGGTCCATAGTGGGCTCGACGATAGTAATCAGAGCGAGGTACATAGTGGGCACGACGATCGTAATCAGAATTAAGTTCATAGTGGGCATGACGATTTTAATCAGAATGAGGTCCATAGTGGGCACGACGATCCTAATAAGGGCGAGATCCATAGTGGGCACGACGATCGTAATCAGAATGAGCTCCATAGTTTGCATGGCGATCGTAATCTGAATGAGGTCCCTAGTGGGCATGACGATCGTAATCAGAATGAGATCCATAGTGGGCACGAAGATCGTAATAAGAGCGAGATCCATAGTGGGCATGACGATCGTAATCAGAATTAGGTCCATACTGGGCATGACGAACGTATTCAAAATGAGGTCCATATTATGCACGATGTTCATAATTAGAGCGAGATCCATAGTGTGCACGACGATCGTAATCAGAATGAGGTCTATAGTGGGCATGACGATGGTAATCAGAATGAGGACCATAGTGGGCATGACGATCGTAATCAGAGCGAGATCCATAGTGGGCATGACGATCGTTATCAGAATGAGGTCCATAGTGGGCACGACGATCGTAATCAGAGCGAGATCCATAGTGGGCACGACAATCGCAATCAGAATGAGGTCCATAGTGGGCACGACGATCCTAATCAG
This sequence comes from Amblyomma americanum, assembly GCF_052857255.1. Lineage (NCBI taxonomy): Eukaryota > Metazoa > Arthropoda > Arachnida > Ixodida > Ixodidae > Amblyomma > Amblyomma americanum. The sequence continues at coordinate 152,764,457 of NC_135502.1, forward strand.
AGCGAGACCCATAGTGGGCACGACGATTGTAATGAGACTGAGGTCCATAGTGGGCATGACGATTGTAAGCAGAATGAGGTCCATAGTTGGCATGACGATGGTAATCAGAATGAGGCCCTTAGTGGTCATGACGATCGTAATCAGAATGAGGTCCATAATGGGCATGACGATCGTAATCAGAGCGAGGTCGATAGTGGGCACGACGATCGTAATCAGAGCGAGATCCATAGTCGGCACGACGGTTGTAATCAGAGCGAGATCCATATTGTGCATGATGATCGTAATCAGAATGAGGTCCATAGTGGGCATGACGATCGTAATCAGAATGAGGTCCATACTGGGAAAGACGATCGTAATCAGAATGAGGCCCATAGTGGGCTCGACGATCGTAATCAGAGCGAGATCCACAGTGGGCACGACGATCGTAATCATGATGTCCATAGTGGGCACGACGACCGTAATCAGAGCGAGGTCCATAGTGGGCACGACGATCCTAATCAGAGCGAGATTCATAGTGGGCACGACAATCGTAATCAGACCTCGATCCATAATGGGCATGACGATCGTAATCAGAATGAGGTCGATAGTGGGCACGACGATCGTAATCAGAGCGAGACCCATAGTGGCCACGACGATCGTAATCAGAATAAGGTCCATAGTGGGCACGACGATCGTAATCAGAGCAAGATCCATAGTGGGCATGACGATCGTAATCAGATTGAGGTCGATAGTGGGCATGACGTTCGTAATCAGAATGAGGTCCATAGTGGGCGTGACGATCGTAATCAGAATGAGGTCCATAGTGGGCATGACGATCGTAATCAGAATGAGGTCTATAGTGGGCACGACGATCGTAATCACACTGTGGTCCATAGTGGGCATTACGATCGTGATCAGAATGAGGTCCATAGTGGGCATGACGATCGTAATCAGAATGAGGTCCATACTGGGAAAGACGATCGTAATCAGAATGAGGCCCATAGTGGGCTCGACGATCGTAATCAGAGCGAGATCCACAGTGGGCACGACGATCGTAATCATGATGTCCATAGTGGGCACGACGACCGTAATCAGAGCGATGTCCATAGTGGGCACGACGATCCTAATCAGAGCGAGATTCATAGTGGGCACGACAATCGTAATCAGAGCTGGATCCATAATGGGCATGAAGAACGTAATCAGAATGAGGTCCATAGTGGGCACGACGATCGTAATCAGAGCGAGACCCATAGTGGCCACGACGATCGTAATCAGAATGAGGTCCATAGTGGGCACGACGATCGCAATCAGAGCGAGATCCATAGTGGGCACGACGATCGTAATCAGAGCGAGATCCATAATGGGCACGACGATTGTAATCAGAGCGAGATCCATAGTGGGCGCGACGAATGTAATCAGAATGAGGTAAATAGTAGGCACGACGATCTTACTCAGAGCGAGATCCACAGTGGGCACGACGATTGTAGTCAGAGCGAGATCCATAGTGGGCACGACGATCGTAATCAGAGCGAGATCCACAGTGGGCACGACGATCGTAAACAGAATGAGGTCCATAATGGGCACGACGATCTTACTCAGAGCGAGATCCATAGTGGGCACGACGATTGTAGTCAGAGCGAGATCCATAGTGGGCACGACGATCGTAATCAGAGCGAATTCCACAGTGGGCACGACGATCGTAAACAGAATGAGGTCCATAGTGGGCACGACGATCGTAATCAGAGCGAGGTCCATAGTGGGCACGACGATCGTAATCAGAGCGAGATCCATAGTTGGCACGACGATCGTAATCAGAGCGAGATCTATAGTGGGCACGACGTTCCTAATAAGAATGAGGTCCATTCTGGGCATGACGATCATAATCAGAATGAGGCTAATAGTGGGCACGACGATCCTATTCAAAGCGAGATCAATATTGGGCACGAAGATCGTAATCAGAATGAAGTCTATAGTGGGCATGATGATCGTAATCAGAATGAGGTCCAAAGTGGGCAAGACGATCGCAATCAGAGCGAGATCTTTAGTGGGCACGACGATCGTAATCAGAATGAAGTCCATTGTGGGCATGAAGATCCTAATCAGAATGAGGTCCATAGTGGGCTCGACGATAGTAATCAGAGCGAGGTCCATAGTGGGCACGACGATCGTAATCAGAATGAAGTCCATAGTGGGCATGACGATCGTAATCAGAATGAGGTCCATAGTGGGCACGACGATCCTAATAAGGGCGAGATTCATAGTGGGCACGACGATCGTAATCAGAATGAGCTCCATAGTTTGCATGGCGATCGTAATCTGAATGAGGTTCATAGTGGGCATGACGATCGTAATCAGAATGAGATCCATAGTGGGCACGAAGATCGTAATAAGAGCGAGATCCATAGTGGGCATGATGATCGTAATCAGAATGAGGTCCAAAGTGGGCAAGACGATCGCAATCAGAGCGAGATCTTTAGTGGGCACGACGATCGTAATCAGAATGAAGTCCATTGTGGGCATGATGATCGTAATCAGAATGAGGTCCATAGTGGGCTCGACGATAGTAATCAGAGCGAGGTACATAGTGGGCACGACGATCGTAATCAGAATTAAGTTCATAGTGGGCATGACGATCGTACTCAGAATGAGGTCCATAGTGGGCCGACGATCCTAATAAGGGCGAGATCCATAGTGGGCACGACGATCGTAATCAGAATGAGCTCCATAGTTTGCATGGCGATCGTAATCTGAATGAGGTCCATAGTGGGCATGACGATCGTAATCAGAATGAGATCCATAGTGGGCACGAAGATCGTAATAAGAGCGAGATCCATAGTGGGCATGACGATCGTAATCAGAATTAGGTCCATACTGGGCATGACGAACGTAATCAAAATGAGGTCCATATTATGCACGATGTTCATAATTAGAGCGAGATCCATAGTGTGCACGACGATCGTAATCAGAATGAGGTCTATAGTGGGCATGACGATGGTAATCAGAATGAGGACCATAGTGGGCATGACGATCGTACTCAGAGCGAGATCCATAGTGGGCATGACGATCGTTATCAGAATGAGGTCCATAGTGGGCACGACGATCGTAATCAGAGCGAGATCCATAGTGGGCACGACGATCGCAATCAGAATGAGGTCCATAGTGGGCACGACGATCCTAATCAGAGCGAGACCCATAGTGGGCACGACGATTGTAATGAGACTGAGGTCCATAGTGAGCATGACGATTGTAAGCAGAATGAGGTCCATAGTTGGCATGACGATGGTAATCAGAATGAGGTCCATAGTGGTCATGACGATCTTAATCAGAATGAGGTCCATAGTGGGCACGACGATCGTAATCAGAGCGAGGTCGATAGTGGGCACGACGATCGTAATCAGAGCGAGATCCATAGTCGGCACGACGGTTTTAATCAGAGCGAGATCCATATTGTGCATGATGATCGTAATCAGAATGAGGTCCATTGTAGGCACGACGTTCTTAATCAGAGCGAGATCCATAGTGGGCACGACGATCGTAAGCGGACTGAGGTCCATAGTGGGCATGATGATCTTAATCAGAATGAGGTCCATAGTGGGCGTGACGATCGTAATCAGAATGAGGTCCATACTGGGCATGACGATCGTAATCAGAATGTTGCCCATAGTGGGCATGACGATCGTAATCAGAATGAGGTCCAAAGTGGGCATGACGATCGTAATCAGAATGAGGTCTATAGTGGGCACGACGATCGTAATCAGACTGTGGTCCATAGTGGGCATTACGATCGTGATCAGAATGAGGTCCATAGTGGGCATGACGATCGTAATCAGAATGAGGTCCATACTGGGAAAGACGATCGTAATCAGAATGAGGCCCATAGTGGGCTCGACGATCGTAATCAGAGCGAGATCCACAGTGGGCACGACGATCGTAATCATGATGTCCATAGTGGGCACGACGACCGTAATCAGAGCGATGTCCATAGTGGGCACGACGATCCTAATCAGAGCGAGATTCATAGTGGGCACGACAATCGTAATCAGACCTCGATCCATAATGGGCATGACGATCGTAATCAGAATGAGGTCGATAGTGGGCACGACGATCGTAATCAGAGCGAGACCCATAGTGGCCACGACGATCGTAATCAGAATAAGGTCCATAGTGGGCACGACGATCGTAATCAGAGCAAGATCCATAGTGGGCATGACGATCGTAATCAGATTGAGGTCGATAGTGGGCATGACGTTCGTAATCAGAATGAGGTCCATAGTGGGCGTGACGATCGTAATCAGAATGAGGTCCATAGTGGGCATGACGATCGTAATCAGAATGAGGTCTATAGTGGGCACGACGATCGTAATCACACTGTGGTCCATAGTGGGCATTACGATCGTGATCAGAATGAGGTCCATAGTGGGCATGACGATCGTAATCAGAATGAGGTCCATACTGGGAAAGACGATCGTAATCAGAATGAGGCCCATAGTGGGCTCGACGATCGTAATCAGAGCGAGATCCACAGTGGGCACGACGATCGTAATCATGATGTCCATAGTGGGCACGACGACCGTAATCAGAGCGATGTCCATAGTGGGCACGACAATCGTAATCAGAGCTGGATCCATAATGGGCATGAAGAACGTAATCAGAATGAGGTCCATAGTGGGCACGACGATCGTAATCAGAGCGAGACCCATAGTGGCCACGACGATCGTAATCAGAATGAGGTCCATAGTGGGCACGACGATCGCAATCAGAGCGAGATCCATAGTGGGCACGACGATCGTAATCAGAGCGAGATCCATAATGGGCACGACGATTGTAATCAGAGCGAGATCCATAGTGGGCGCGACGAATGTAATCAGAATGAGGTAAATAGTAGGCACGACGATCTTACTCAGAGCGAGATCCACAGTGGGCACGACGATTGTAGTCAGAGCGAGATCCATAGTGGGCACGACGATCGTAATCAGAGCGAGATCACACAGTGGGCACGACGATCGTAAACAGAATGAGGTCCATAATGGGCACGACGATCTTACTCAGAGCGAGATCCATAGTGGGCACGACGATTGTAGTCAGAGCGAGATCCATAGTGGGCACGACGATCGTAATCAGAGCGAATTCCACAGTGGGCACGACGATCGTAAACAGAATGAGGTCCATAGTGGGCACGACGATCGTAATCAGAGCGAGGTCCATAGTGGGCACGACGATCGTAATCAGAGCGAGATCCATAGTTGGCACGACGATCGTAATCAGAGCGAGATCTATAGTGGGCACGACGTTCCTAATAAGAATGAGGTCCATTCTGGGCATGACGATCATAATCAGAATGAGGCTAATAGTGGGCACGACGATCCTATTCAAAGCGAGATCAATATTGGGCACGAAGATCGTAATCAGAATGAAGTCTATAGTGGGCATGATGATCGTAATCAGAATGAGGTCCAAAGTGGGCAAGACGATCGCAATCAGAGCGAGATCTTTAGTGGGCACGACGATCGTAATCAGAATGAAGTCCATTGTGGGCATGAAGATCCTAATCAGAATGAGGTCCATAGTGGGCTCGACGATAGTAATCAGAGCGAGGTCCATAGTGGGCACGACGATCGTAATCAGAATGAAGTCCATAGTGGGCATGACGATCGTAATCAGAATGAGGTCCATAGTGGGCACGACGATCCTAATAAGGGCGAGATTCATAGTGGGCACGACGATCGTAATCAGAATGAGCTCCATAGTTTGCATGGCGATCGTAATCTGAATGAGGTTCATAGTGGGCATGACGATCGTAATCAGAATGAGATCCATAGTGGGCACGAAGATCGTAATAAGAGCGAGATCCATAGTGGGCATGATGATCGTAATCAGAATGAGGTCCAAAGTGGGCAAGACGATCGCAATCAGAGCGAGATCTTTAGTGGGCACGACGATCGTAATCAGAATGAAGTCCATTGTGGGCATGATGATCGTAATCAGAATGAGGTCCATAGTGGGCTCGACGATAGTAATCAGAGCGAGGTACATAGTGGGCACGACGATCGTAATCAGAATTAAGTTCATAGTGGGCATGACGATCGTACTCAGAATGAGGTCCATAGTGGGCCGACGATCCTAATAAGGGCGAGATCCATAGTGGGCACGACGATCGTAATCAGAATGAGCTCCATAGTTTGCATGGCGATCGTAATCTGAATGAGGTCCATAGTGGGCATGACGATCGTAATCAGAATGAGATCCATAGTGGGCACGAAGATCGTAATAAGAGCGAGATCCATAGTGGGCATGACGATCGTAATCAGAATTAGGTCCATACTGGGCATGACGAACGTAATCAAAATGAGGTCCATATTATGCACGATGTTCATAATTAGAGCGAGATCCATAGTGTGCACGACGATCGTAATCAGAATGAGGTCTATAGTGGGCATGACGATGGTAATCAGAATGAGGACCATAGTGGGCATGACGATCGTACTCAGAGCGAGATCCATAGTGGGCATGACGATCGTTATCAGAATGAGGTCCATAGTGGGCACGACGATCGTAATCAGAGCGAGATCCATAGTGGGCACGACGATCGCAATCAGAATGAGGTCCATAGTGGGCACGACGATCCTAATCAGAGCGAGACCCATAGTGGGCACGACGATTGTAATGAGACTGAGGTCCATAGTGAGCATGACGATTGTAAGCAGAATGAGGTCCATAGTTGGCATGACGATGGTAATCAGAATGAGGTCCATAGTGGTCATGACGATCTTAATCAGAATGAGGTCCATAGTGGGCACGACGATCGTAATCAGAGCGAGGTCGATAGTGGGCACGACGATCGTAATCAGAGCGAGATCCATAGTCGGCACGACGGTTGTAATCAGAGCGAGATCCATATTGTGCATGATGATCGTAATCAGAATGAGGTCCATTGTAGGCACGACGTTCTTAATCAGAGCGAGATCCATAGTGGGCACGACGATCGTAAGCAGACTGAGGTCCATAGTGGGCATGATGATCTTAATCAGAATGAGGTCCATAGTGGGCGTGACGATCGTAATCAGAATGAGGTCCATACTGGGCATGACGATCGTAATCAGAATGTTGCCCATAGTGGGCATGACGATCGTAATCAGAATGAGGTCCAAAGTGGGCATGACGATCGTAATCAGAATGAGGTCTATAGTGGGCACGACGATCGTAATCAGACTGTGGTCCATAGTGGGCATTACGATCGTGATCAGAATGAGGTCCATAGTGGGCATGACGATCGTAATCAGAATGAGGTCCATACTGGGAAAGACGATCGTAATCAGAATGAGGCCCATAGTGGGCTCGACGATCGTAATCAGAGCGAGATCCACAGTGGGCACGACGATCGTAATCATGATGTCCATAGTGGGCACGACGACCGTAATCAGAGCGAGGTCCATAGTGGGCACGACGATCCTAATCAGAGCGAGACCCATAGTGGCCACGACGATCGTAATCAGAATAATGTCCATAGTGGGCACGACGATCGTAATCAGAGCAAGATCCATAGTGGGCATGACGATCGTAATCAGATTGAGGTCGATAGTGGGCATGACGATCGTAATCAAAATGAGGTCCATAGTAGGCACGACGATCGCAATCAGAGCGAGATCCATAGTGGGCACGACGATCGTAATCAGAGCGAGGTCCATAGTGGGCACGACGATTGTAAACAGAGCGAGATCCATAGTGGGCGCGACGAATGTAATCAGAATGAGGTCCATAGTAGGCACGACGATCTTACTCAGAGCGAGATCCATAGTGGGCACGACGATTGTAGTCAGAGCGAGATCCATAGTGGGCACGACGATCGTAATCAGAGCGAGATCCACAGTGGGCACGACGATCGTAAACAGAATGAGGTCCATAATGGGCACGACGATCTTACTCAAAGCGAGATCCATAGTGGGCACGACGATTGTAGTCAGAGCGAGATCCATAGTGGGCACGACGATCGTAATCAGAGCGAGATTCACAGTGGGCACGACGATCGTAAACAGAATGAGGTCCATAGTGGGCACGACGATCGTAATCAGAGCGAGGTCCATAGTGGGCACGACGATCGTAATCAGAGCGAGATCCATAGTTGGCACGACGATCGTAATCAGAGCGAGATCCATAGTGGGCACGACGAATGTAATCAGAATGAGGTCCATAGTAGGCACGACGATCTTACTCAGAGCGAGATCCATAGTGGGCACTACGATTGTAGTCAGAGCGAGATCCATAGTGGGCACGACGATCGTAAACAGAATGAGGTCCGTAGTGAGCACGATGATCGTAATCAGAGCGAGATCCATAGTGGGCATGACGATCGTAATCAGAATGAGGTCCGTAGTGGGCATGACGATCGTAATCATAATGAGGTCCATAGTGGGCACGACGATCGTAATCAGAATGAGGTCCATACTGGGCATGACGATTGTAATCAGAATGAGGCCCATAGTGGGCTCGACGATCATAATCAGAGCGAGATCCATAGTGGGCACGACGATCGTAATCAGAGCGAGATCCATAGTGGGCATGACGATCGTAATCAAAATGAGGTCCATAGTAGGCACGACGATCGTAATCAGAGCGAGATCCAGAGTGGGCACGACGATCGTAATCAGAGCGAGATCCATAGTGGACATGACGATCGTAATCTATATGAGGTCCATAGTGGGCATGACGATCATAATCAGAGTGAGGCCCATAGTAGGCACGTCGATCGTAATCAGAATGAGGTCCATAGTGGGCATGACCATCGTAATCAGAATGAGGTTCATAGTGGGCACGACGATCGTAATCAGAGCGAGATCCATAGTGGGTATGACGATCGTTATCAGACTGAGGTCCACAGTGGGCATGACGATCGTAATGAGAATGTTGCCCATAGTGGGCATGACGATCGTAATCAGAATGAGGTCCAAAGTGGGCATGACAATCGTAATCAGAATGAGGTCCATAGTAGCCACGACGATCGTAATCAGAGCGAGATCCATAGTGGGCACGACGATCGTAATCAGAATGAGGTCCATAGTGGGCATGACGATCATAATCAGAATGAGGTCCATAGTAGGCACGACGATCGTAATCAGAATGAGGTCCATAGTGGGCATGACCATCGTAATCAGAATGAGGTCCATAGTGGGCATGACGATCTTAATGAAATTGAGGTCCATAGTGATCACGACGATCGCAGTCAGAATGAAGTCCTTAGTGGGCATGACGATCGTAATCAGAATGAGGTCCATAGTGGGCATGACGATCCTAATCAGAGCGACATCCATAGTGGGCACGACGATCGTAATCAGAATGAGGTCCATACTGGGCATGACGATCGTAATCAGAATGAAGTCCATATTGGGCTCAACGATCGTAATCAGAGCGAGATCCACAGTGGGCACGACGATCGTAATCAGAGTGATATCCATAGTGGGCACGACGATCCTAATCAGAGCGATATCCATAGTGGACATGACGATCCTAATCAGAATGAACTCCATAGTGGGCATGACGGTCATAATCAGAATGAGGTCCATAGTGGGCATGACGATCGTAATCAGAATGAGGTCCAAAGTGGGCATGGCGATCGTAATCAGAATGAGGTCCATAGTGGGCATGACGATCGTAATCAGAATGAGATCCATTGTGGGCACGACGATCGTAATCAGAGCGAGATCCATAGTGGGCATGACGATCGTAATCAGAATTGGGTCCATATTGGGCATGACGAACGTAATCAGAATTAGGTCCATAGTAGGCACGACGATCGTAATCAGAGTGAGGTCCATAGTGGGCATGACGATCGAAATCAGAATGAGGTCCATAGTGGGCACGACGATCCTAATCAGAGGGAGATCCATAGCAGGCTCGACGATCGTAATCAGAACGAGATCCAAAGTGGGCACGACGATCGTAATCAGAATGAGGTCCATAGTAGGCACAACGATCGTAGTCAGAGCGAGATCTATAGTGGGCATGACGATCGTACTCAGAATGAGGTCCATAGTGGGCATGACGATTATAATCAGAATGAGGTCCATAGTGGGCACGACGATCCTAATCAGAATGAGGTCCATAGTGGGCATGACGATCTTAATCAGAATGAGTTCCATAGTGGGCACGACGATTGAAATCAGAATGAGGTCCATACTGGGCATGACGATCGTAATCAGAATGAGGTCCATAGTGGGCTCGACGATCGTAATCAGAGCGAGATACATAGTGGGCACGACGATCGTAATCAGAGCGAGATCCATATTGGGCATGACGATCGTAATCAGAATGAGGTCCATAGTGGGCATGACGATACTAATCAGATTGAGATCCATAGTGGTCACGACGATCCTAATCAGAACGAGATCCATAGTGGGCACGACGATCGTAATCAGAGCGAGATCCATTATGGAAACGACGATCGTAATCAGAATGAGGTCCATAGTGGGCTTGACGATCGTAATCAGAATGACGCCCATAGTGGGCTCGACGATCGTAATCAGAGCGAGGTCCATAGTGGGCACGACGATACTAATCAGAGCGAGATCCATAGTGGGCACGACAATCGTAATCAGAGCGAGATCTATAGTGGGCACGACGTTCTTAATAAGAATGAGGTCCATTCTGGGCATGACGATCATAATCAGAGCAAGATCCATAGTGGGCATGACGATCGTAATCAGATTGAGGTCGATAGTGGGCATGACGATCGTAATCAAAATGAGGTCCATAGTAGGCACGACGATCGCAATCAGAGCGAGATCCATAGTGGGCACGACGATCGTAATCAGAGCGAGGTCCATAGTGGGCACGACGATTGTAAACAGAGCGAGATCCATAGTGGGCGCGACGAATGTAATCAGAATGAGGTCCATAGTAGGCACGACGATCTTACTCAGAGCGAGATCCATAGTGGGCACGACGATTGTAGTCAGAGCGAGATCCATAGTGGGCACGACGATCGTAATCAGAGCGAGATCCACAGTGGGCACGACGATCGTAAACAGAATGAGGTCCATAATGGGCACGACGATCTTACTCAAAGCGAGATCCATAGTGGGCACGACGATTGTAGTCAGAGCGAGATCCATAGTGGGCACGACGATCGTAATCAGAGCGAGATCCACAGTGGGCACGACGATCGTAAACAGAATGAGGTCCATAGTGGGCACGACGATCGTAATCAGAGCGAGGTCCATAGTGGGCACGACGATCGTAATCAGAGCGAGATCCATAGTTGGCACGACGATCGTAATCAGAGCGAGATCCGTAGTGGGCACGACGAATGTAATCAGAATGAGGTCCATAGTAGGCACGACGATCTTACTCAGAGCGAGATCCATAGTGGGCACTACGATTGTAGTCAGAGCGAGATCCATAGTGGGCACGACGATCGTAAACAGAATGAGGTCCGTAGTGAGCACGATGATCGTAATCAGAGCGAGATCCATAGTGGGCACGACGATCGGAATCATAGCGAGATCCATAGTGGGCATGACGATCGTAATCAGAATGAGGTCCATAGTGGGCACCACGATCGTAATCAGAGCAAGATCCATAGTGGGCATGACGATCGTAATCAGAATGAGGTCCGTAGTGGGCATGACGATCGTAATCATAATGAGGTCCATAGTGGGCACGACGATCGTAATCAGAATGAGGTCCATACTGGGCATGACGATTGTAATCAGAATGAGGCCCATAGTGGGCTCGACGATCATAATCAGAGCGAGATCCATAGTGGGCACGACGATCGTAATCAGAGAGAGATCCATAGTGGGCATGACGATCGTAATCAAAATGAGGTCCATAGTAGGCACGACGATCGTAATCAGAGCGAGATCCAGAGTGGGCACGACGATCGTAATCAGAGCGAGATCCATAGTGGACATGACGATCGTAATCTATATGAGGTCCATAGTGGGCATGACGATCATAATCAGAGTGAGGCCCATAGTAGGCACGTCGATCGTAATCAGAATGAGGTCCATAGTGGGCATGACCATCGTAATCAGAATGAGGTTCATAGTGGGCACGACGATCGTAATCAGAGCGAGATCCATAGTGGGTATGACGATCGTTATCAGACTGAGGTCCACAGTGGGCATGACGATCGTAATGAGAATGTTGCCCATAGTGGGCATGACGATCGTAATCAGAATGAGGTCCAAAGTGGGCATGACAATCGTAATCAGAATGAGGTCCATAGTAGCCACGACGATCGTAATCAGAGCGAGATCCATAGTGGGCACGACGATCGTAATCAGAATGAGGTCCATAGTGGGCATGACGATCATAATCAGAATGAGGTCCATAGTAGGCACGACGATCGTAATCAGAATGAGGTCCATAGTGGGCATGACCATCGTAATCAGAATGAGGTCCATAGTGGGCATGACGATCTTAATGAAATTGAGGTCCATAGTGATCACGACGATCGCAGTCAGAATGAAGTCCTTAGTGGGCATGACGATCGTAATCAGAATGAGGTCCATAGTGGGCATGACGATCCTAATCAGAGCGACATCCATAGTGGGCACGACGATCGTAATCAGAATGAGGTCCATACTGGGCATGACGATCGTAATCAGAATGAAGTCCATATTGGGCTCAACGATCGTAATCAGAGCGAGATCCACAGTGGGCACGACGATCGTAATCAGAGTGATATCCATAGTGGGCACGACGATCCTAATCAGAGCGATATCCATAGTGGACATGACGATCCTAATCAGAATGAACTCCATAGTGGGCATGACGGTCATAATCAGAATGAGGTCCATAGTGGGCATGACGATCGTAATCAGAATGAGGTCCAAAGTGGGCATGGCGATCGTAATCAGAATGAGGTCCATAGTGGGCATGACGATCGTAATCAGAATGAGATCCATTGTGGGCACGACGATCGTAATCAGAGCGAGATCCATAGTGGGCATGACGATCGTAATCAGAATTGGGTCCATATTGGGCATGACGAACGTAATCAGAATTAGGTCCATAGTAGGCACGACGATCGTAATCAGAGTGAGGTCCATAGTGGGCATGACGATCGAAATCAGAATGAGGTCCATAGTGGGCACGACGATCCTAATCAGAGGGAGATCCATAGCAGGCTCGACGATCGTAATCAGAACGAGATCCAAAGTGGGCACGACGATCGTAATCAGAATGAGGTCCATAGTAGGCACAACGATCGTAGTCAGAGCGAGATCTATAGTGGGCATGACGATCGTACTCAGAATGAGGTCCATAGTGGGCATGACGATTATAATCAGAATGAGGTCCATAGTGGGCACGACGATCCTAATCAGAATGAGGTCCATAGTGGGCATGACGATCTTAATCAGAATGAGTTCCATAGTGGGCACGACGATTGAAATCAGAATGAGGTCCATACTGGGCATGACGATCGTAATCAGAATGAGGTCCATAGTGGGCTCGACGATCGTAATCAGAGCGAGATACATAGTGGGCACGACGATCGTAATCAGAGCGAGATCCATATTGGGCATGACGATCGTAATCAGAATGAGGTCCATAGTGGGCATGACGATACTAATCAGATTGAGATCCATAGTGGTCACGACGATCCTAATCAGAACGAGATCCATAGTGGGCACGACGATCGTAATCAGAGCGAGATCCATTATGGAAACGACGATCGTAATCAGAATGAGGTCCATAGTGGGCTTGACGATCGTAATCAGAATGACGCCCATAGTGGGCTCGACGATCGTAATCAGAGCGAGGTCCATAGTGGGCACGACGATACTAATCAGAGCGAGATCCATAGTGGGCACGACAATCGTAATCAGAGCGAGATCTATAGTGGGCACGACGTTCTTAATAAGAATGAGGTCCATTCTGGGCATGACGATCATAATCAGAATGAGGCTAATAGTGGGCACGTCGATCCTATTCAGAGCGAGATCCATATTGGGCACGAAGATCGTAATCAGAATGAAGTCTATAGTGGGCATGATGATCTTAATCAGAATGAGGTCCAAAGTGGGCAAGACGATCGCAATCAGAGCGAGATCTTTAGTGGGCACGACAATCGTAATCAGAATGAAGTCCATTGTGGGCATGAAGATCCTAATCAGAATGAGGTCCATAGTGGGCTCGACGATAGTAATCAGAGCGAGGTCCATAGTGGGCACGACGATCGTAATCAGAATGAAGTCCATAGTGGGCATGACGATCGTAATCATAATGAGGTCCATAGTGGGCACGACGATCGTAATCAGGATGAGGTCCATACTGGGCATGACGATTGTAATCAGAATGAGGTCCATAGTGGGCACGACGATTGTAATCAGAGCGAGACCCATAGTGGCCACGACGATCGTAATCAGAATGAGGTCCATAGTGGGCACGACGATCGTAATCAGAGCAAGATCCATAGTGGGCATGACGATCGTAATCAGATTGAGGTCGATAGTGGGCATGACGTTCGTAATCAGAATGAGGTCCATAGTGGGCATGACGATCGTAATCAGAATGAGGTCCATAGTGGGCATGACGATCGTAATCAGAATGAGGTCTATAGTGGGCACGACGATCGTAATCAGACTGTGGTCCATAGTGGGCATTACGATCGTGATCAGAATGAGGTCCATAGTGGGCATGACGATCGTAATCAGAATGAGGTCCATACTGGGAAAGACGATCGTAATCAGAATGAGGTCCATAGTGGGCATGACGATCATGATCAGAATGAGGTCCAAAGTAGGCACGACGATCGTAATCAGAATGAGGTCCATAGTGGGCATGACCATCGTAATCAGAATGAAGTCCATAGTGGGCATGACGATCTTAATCAGAATGAGGTCCACAGTGATCACGACGATCGTAATCAGAATGAAGTTCATAGTGGGCATGACGATCGTAATCAGAATGATGTCCATATTGGGCATGACGATCGTAATCAGAGCGAGATCCACAGTGGGCACGACGATCGTAATCAGAGCGAGATCCATAGTGGGCACGACGATCCTAATCAGAGCGAGATTCATAGCGGACATGACGATCCTAATCAGAATGAGGTCCATAGTGGGCATGACGGTCGTAATCAGAATGAGGTCCATAGTGGGCATGACGATCATAATCAGAATGAGGTCCATAGTGGGCATGACGATCGTAATCAGAATGAGGTCCATAGAGGGCATGACGATCGTAATCAGAATGAGGGCCATAGTGGGCACGACGATCCTAATCAGATCGAGATCCATAGTGGTCACGACGATCGTAATCAGAATGAGGTCCATACTGGGCATGACGATCGTAATCAGAATGAGGTCCATAGTGCGCTCGACGATCGTAATCAGAGCGAGTTACATAGTGGGCACGACGATCGTATTCAGAGCGAGATCCATATTGGGCATGACGATCGTAATCAGAATGAGGTCCATAGCAGGCTCGACGATCGTAAACAGAACGAGATTCATAGTGGCCATGACGATTGTAATCAGAATGAGGTCCATAGTGGGCATGACGATCGTAATCAGAATGATGTCTATAGTGGGCATGACGATCGTAATCGGAATGAGGTCCATAGTGGGCATGACGATCGTAATCAGAATGAGGTCCATACTGGGCATGACGATCGTAAGCAGACTGAGGTCCATAGTGGGCACGACGATCGTATCAGAATGAGGTCCATACTGGGCATGACGATCGTAATCAGAATGAGGTTCATAGTGGGCACGACGATCGTAATCAGAGCGAGATCCATAGTGGGCATGATGATCGTAATCAGAATGAGGTCCATAGTAGCCACGACGATCGTAATCAGAGCGAGATCCATAGTGGGCACGACGATCGTAATCAGAATGAGGTCCATAGTGGGCATGACGATCATAATCAGAATGAGGTCCATAGTAGGCACGACGATCGTAATCAGAATGAGGTCCATAGTGGGCATGACCATCGTAATCAGAATGAGGTCCATAGTGGGCATGACGATCTTAATGAAATTGAGGTCCATAGTGATCACGACGATCGCAGTCAGAATGAAGTCCTTAGTGGGCATGACGATCGTAATCAGAATGAGGTCCATAGTGGGCATGACGATCCTAATCAGAGCGACATCCATAGTGGGCACGACGATCGTAATCAGAATGAGGTCCATACTGGGCATGACGATCGTAATCAGAATGAAGTCCATATTGGGCTCAACGATCGTAATCAGAGCGAGATCCACAGTGGGCACGACGATCGTAATCAGAGTGATATCCATAGTGGGCACGACGATCCTAATCAGAGCGATATCCATAGTGGACATGACGATCCTAATCAGAATGAACTCCATAGTGGGCATGACGGTCATAATCAGAATGAGGTCCATAGTGGGCATGACGATCGTAATCAGAATGAGGTCCAAAGTGGGCATGGCGATCGTAATCAGAATGAGGTCCATAGTGGGCATGACGATCGTAATCAGAATGAGATCCATTGTGGGCACGACGATCGTAATCAGAGCGAGATCCATAGTGGGCATGACGATCGTAATCAGAATTGGGTCCATATTGGGCATGACGAACGTAATCAGAATTAGGTCCATAGTAGGCACGACGATCGTAATCAGAGTGAGGTCCATAGTGGGCATGACGATCGAAATCAGAATGAGGTCCATAGTGGGCACGACGATCCTAATCAGAGGGAGATCCATAGCAGGCTCGACGATCGTAATCAGAACGAGATCCAAAGTGGGCACGACGATCGTAATCAGAATGAGGTCCATAGTAGGCACAACGATCGTAGTCAGAGCGAGATCTATAGTGGGCATGACGATCGTACTCAGAATGAGGTCCATAGTGGGCATGACGATTATAATCAGAATGAGGTCCATAGTGGGCACGACGATCCTAATCAGAATGAGGTCCATAGTGGGCATGACGATCTTAATCAGAATGAGTTCCATAGTGGGCACGACGATTGAAATCAGAATGAGGTCCATACTGGGCATGACGATCGTAATCAGAATGAGGTCCATAGTGGGCTCGACGATCGTAATCAGAGCGAGATACATAGTGGGCACGACGATCGTAATCAGAGCGAGATCCATATTGGGCATGACGATCGTAATCAGAATGAGGTCCATAGTGGGCACGACGATACTAATCAGATTGAGATCCATAGTGGTCACGACGATCCTAATCAGAACGAGATCCATAGTGGGCACGACGATCGTAATCAGAGCGAGATCCATTATGGAAACGACGATCGTAATCAGAATGAGGTCCATAGTGGGCTTGACGATCGTAATCAGAATGACGCCCATAGTGGGCTCGACGATCGTAATCAGAGCGAGGTCCATAGTGGGCACGACGATACTAATCAGAGCGAGATCCATAGTGGGCACGACAATCGTAATCAGAGCGAGATCTATAGTGGGCACGACGTTCTTAATAAGAATGAGGTCCATTCTGGGCATGACGATCATAATCAGAATGAGGCTAATAGTGGGCACGTCGATCCTATTCAGAGCGAGATCCATATTGGGCACGAAGATCGTAATCAGAATGAAGTCTATAGTGGGCATGATGATCTTAATCAGAATGAGGTCCAAAGTGGGCAAGACGATCGCAATCAGAGCGAGATCTTTAGTGGGCACGACAATCGTAATCAGAATGAAGTCCATTGTGGGCATGAAGATCCTAATCAGAATGAGGTCCATAGTGGGCTCGACGATAGTAATCAGAGCGAGGTCCATAGTGGGCACGACGATCGTAATCAGAATGAAGTCCATAGTGGGCATGACGATCGTAATCAGAATGAGGTCCATAGTAGGCACAACGATCGTAGTCAGAGCGAGATCTATAGTGGGCATGACGATCGTACTCAGAATGAGGTCCATAGTGGGCATGACGATTATAATCAGAATGAGGTCCATAGTGGGCACGACGATCCTAATCAGAATGAGGTCCATAGTGGGCATGACGATCTTAATCAGAATGAGTTCCATAGTGGGCACGACGATTGAAATCAGAATGAGGTCCATACTGGGCATGACGATCGTAATCAGAATGAGGTCCATAGTGGGCTCGACGATCGTAATCAGAGCGAGATACATAGTGGGCACGACGATCGTAATCAGAGC
Source organism: Amblyomma americanum (assembly GCF_052857255.1). Lineage (NCBI taxonomy): Eukaryota > Metazoa > Arthropoda > Arachnida > Ixodida > Ixodidae > Amblyomma > Amblyomma americanum. Next base: position 152,782,551 of record NC_135502.1, read on the forward strand.
GAGATCCATATTGGGCATGACGATCGTCATCAGAATGAGGTCCATAGTAGGCTCGACGATCGTAATCAGAACGAGATCCATAGTGTGCACGACGATCGTAATCAGAATGAGGTCTATAGTGGGCATGACGATCGTAATGTGAATGAGGTCCATAGTGGGCATGACGATTGTAATCAGAATGAGGTCCATAGTGGGCATGACGGTCGTAATCAGAATGAGGTCTATAGTGGGCATGACGATCGTAATCAGAATGAGGTCCATTGTGGGCATGAAGATCCTAATCAGAATGAGGTCCATAGTGGGCTCGACGATAGTAATCAGAGCGAGGTCCATAGTGGGCACGACGATAGTAATCAGAATGAAGTCCATAGCGGGCATGACGATCGTAATCAGAATGAGGTCCATAGTGGGCACGACGATCCTAATAAGGGCGAGATTCATAGTGGGCACAACGATCGTAATCAGAATGAGCTCCATTGTTTGCATGGCGATCGTAATCTGAATGAGGTCCATAGTGGGCATGACGATCGTAATCAGAATGAGATCCATAGTGGGCACGAAGATCGTAATAAGAGCGAGATCCATAGTGGGCATGACGATCGTAATCAGAATTGGGTCCATATTGGGGATGACGAACGTAATCAGAATTAGGTCCATAGTAGGCACGACGATCGTAATCAGAATGAGGTCCATTCTGGGCATGACGATCATAATCAGAATGAGGCCAATAGTGGGCACGACGATCCTATTCAGAGCGAGATCCATATTGGGCACGATGATCGTAATCAGAATGAAGTCTATAGTGGGCATGATGATCGTAATCAGAATGAGGTCCAAAGTGGGCAAGACGATCGCAATCAGAGCGAGATCTTTAGTGGGCACGACGATCGTAATCAGAATGAAGTCCATTGTGGGCATGATGATCGTAATCAGAATGAGGTCCATAGTGGGCTCGACGATAGTAATCAGAGCGAGGTACATAGTGGGCACGACGATCGTAATCAGAATTAAGTTCATAGTGGGCATGACGATCGTAATCAGAATGAGGTCCATAGTGGGCACGACGATCCTAATAAGGGCGAGATCCATAGTGGGCACGACGATCGTAATCAGAATGAGCTCCATAGTTTGCATGGCGATCGTAATCTGAATGAGGTCCATAGTGGGCATGACGATCGTAATCAGAATGAGATCCATAGTGGGCACGAAGATCGTAATAAGAGCGAGATCCATAGTGGGCAACGATCGTAATCAGAATTAGGTCCATACTGGGCATGACGAACGTAATCAAAATGAGGTCCATATTATGCACGATGTTCATAATTAGAGCGAGATCCATAGTGTGCACGACGATCGTAATCAGAATGAGGTCTATAGTGGGCATGACGATCGTAATGTGAATGAGGTCCATAGTGGGCATGACGATTGTAATCAGAATGAGGTCCATAGTGGGCATGACGGTCGTAATCAGAATGAGGTCTATAGTGGGCATGACGATCGTAATCAGAATGAGGTCCATATTGGGCATGACGATCGTAATCAGAATGAGGTCCATAGTGGGCATGACGATCGTAATCAGAATGAGGTCCATAGTGGGCACGACGATACTAATCAGATTGAGATCCATAGTGGTCACGACGATCCTAATCAGAACGAGATCCATAGTGGGCACGACGATCGTAATCAGAGCGAGATCCATTATGGAAACGACGATCGTAATCAGAATGAGGTCCATAGTGGGCTTGACGATCGTAATCAGAATGACGCCCATAGTGGGCTCGACGATCGTAATCAGAGCGAGGTCCATAGTGGGCACGACGATACTAATCAGAGCGAGATCCATAGTGGGCACGACAATCGTAATCAGAGCGAGATCTATAGTGGGCACGACGTTCTTAATAAGAATGAGGTCCATTCTGGGCATGACGATCATAATCAGAATGAGGCTAATAGTGGGCACGACGATCCTATTCAGAGCGAGATCCATATTGGGCACGAAGATCGTGATCAGAATGAAGTCTATAGTGGGCATGATGATCTTAATCAGAATGAGGTCCAAAGTGGGCAAGACGATCGCAATCAGAGCGAGATCTTTAGTGGGCACGACGATCGTAATCAGAATGAAGTCCATTGTGGGCATGAAGATCCTAATCAGAATGAGGTCCATAGTGGGCTCGACGATAGTAATCAGAGCGAGGTCCATAGTTTGCACGACGATCGTAATCAGAATGAAGTCCATAGTGGGCATGACGATCGTAATCAGAATGAGGTCCATAGTAGGCACAACGATCGTAGTCAGAGCGAGATCTATAGTGGGCATGACGATCGTACTCAGAATGAGGTCCATAGTGGGCATGACGATTATAATCAGAATGAGGTCCATAGTGGGCACGACGATCCTAATCAGAATGAGGTCCATAGTGGGCATGACGATCTTAATCAGAATGAGTTCCATAGTGGGCACGACGATTGAAATCAGAATGAGGTCCATACTGGGCATGACGATCGTAATCAGAATGAGGTCCATAGTGGGCTCGACGATCGTAATCAGAGCGAGATACATAGTGGGCACGACGATCGTAATCAGAGCGAGATCCATATTGGGCACGACGATCGTCATCAGAATGAGGTCCATAGTAGGCTCGACGATCGTAATCAGAACGAGATCCATAGTGGGCACGACAATCATAATCAGACTGAGGTCCATAGTGGGCATGACGATCGTAATGTGAATGAGGTCCATAGTGGGCATGACGATTGTAATCAGAATGAGGTCCATAGTGGGCATGACGGTCGTAATCAGAATGAGGTCGATAGTGGGCATGACGATCGTAATCAGAATGAGGTCCATATTGGGCATGACGATCGTAATCAGAATGAGGTCCATAGTGGGCATGACGATCGTAATCAGAATGAGGTCCATAGTGGGCACGACGATACTAATCAGATCGAGATCCATAGTGGTCACGACGATCCTAATCAGAACGAGATCCATAGTGGGCACGACGATCGTAATCAGAGCGAGATCCATTATGGAAACGACGATCGTAATCAGAATGAGGTCCATAGTGGGCTTGACGATCGTAATCAGAATGACGCCCATAGTGGGCTCGACGATCGTAATCAGAGCGAGGTCCATAGTGGGCACGACGATACTAATCAGAGCGAGATCCATAGTGGGCACGACAATCGTAATCAGAGCGAGATCTATAGTGGGCACGACGTTCTTAATAAGAATGAGGTCCATTCTGGGCATGACGATCATAATCAGAATGAGGCTAATAGTGGGCACGACGATCCTATTCAGAGCGAGATCCATATTGGGCATGAAGATCGTAATCAGAATGAAGTCTATAGTGGGCATGATGATCTTAATCAGAATGAGGTCCAAAGTGGGCAAGACGATCGCAATCAGAGCGAGATCTTTAGTGGGCACGACGATCGTAATCAGAATGAAGTCCATTGTGGGCATGAAGATCCTAATCAGAATGAGGTCCATAGTGGGCTCGACGATAGTAATCAGAGCGAGGTCCATAGTGGGCACGACGATCGTAATCAGAATGAAGTCCATAGCGGGCATGACGATCATAATCAGAATGAGGTCCATAGTGGGCACGACAATCCTAATAAGGGCGAGATTCATAGTGGGCACGACGATCGTAATCAGAATGAGCTCCATAGTTTGCATGGCGATCGTAATCTGAATGATGTCCATAGTGGGCATGACGATCGTAATCAGAATGAGATCCATAGTGGGCACAAAGATCGTAATAAGAGCGAGATCCATAGTGGGCATGACGATCTTAATCAGAATTGGGTCCATATTGGGGATGACGAACGTAATCAGAATTAGGTCCATAGTAGGCACGACGATCGTAATCAGAATGAGGTCCATTCTGGGCATGACGATCATAATCAGAATGAGGCCAATAGTGGGCACGACGATCCTATTCAGAGCGAGATCCATATTGGGCACGATGATCGTAATCAGAATGAAGTCTATAGTGGGCATGATGATCGTAATCAGAATGAGGTCCAAAGTGGGCAAGACGATCGCAATCAGAGCGAGATCTTTAGTGGGCACGACGATCGTAATCAGAATGAAGTCCATTGTGGGCATGATGATCGTAATCAGAATGAGGTCCATAGTGGGCTCGACGATAGTAATCAGAGCGAGGTACATAGTGGGCACGACGATCGTAATCAGAATTAAGTTCATAGTGGGCATGACGATTTTAATCAGAATGAGGTCCATAGTGGGCACGACGATCCTAATAAGGGCGAGATCCATAGTGGGCACGACGATCGTAATCAGAATGAGCTCCATAGTTTGCATGGCGATCGTAATCTGAATGAGGTCCCTAGTGGGCATGACGATCGTAATCAGAATGAGATCCATAGTGGGCACGAAGATCGTAATAAGAGCGAGATCCATAGTGGGCATGACGATCGTAATCAGAATTAGGTCCATACTGGGCATGACGAACGTATTCAAAATGAGGTCCATATTATGCACGATGTTCATAATTAGAGCGAGATCCATAGTGTGCACGACGATCGTAATCAGAATGAGGTCTATAGTGGGCATGACGATGGTAATCAGAATGAGGACCATAGTGGGCATGACGATCGTAATCAGAGCGAGATCCATAGTGGGCATGACGATCGTTATCAGAATGAGGTCCATAGTGGGCACGACGATCGTAATCAGAGCGAGATCCATAGTGGGCACGACGATCGCAATCAGAATGAGGTCCATAGTGGGCACGACGATCCTAATCAGAGCGAGACCCATAGTGGGCACGACGATTGTAATGAGACTGAGGTCCATAGTGGGTATGACGATTGTAAGCAGAATGAGGTCCATAGTTGGCATGACGATGGTAATCAGAATGAGGCCCTTAGTGGTCATGACGATCGTAATCAGAATGAGGTCCATAATGGGCATGACGATCGTAATCAGAGCGAGGTCGATAGTGGGCACGACGATCGTAATCAGAGCGAGATCCATAGTCGGCACGACGGTTGTAATCAGAGCGAGATCCATATTGTGCATGATGATCGTAATCAGAATGAGGTCCATAGTGGGCATGACGATCGTAATCAGAATGAGGTCCATACTGGGAAAGACGATCGTAATCAGAATGAGGCCCATAGTGGGCTCGACGATCGTAATCAGAGCGAGATCCACAGTGGGCACGACGATCGTAATCATGATGTCCATAGTGGGCACGACGACCGTAATCAGAGCGAGGTCCATAGTGGGCACGACGATCCTAATCAGAGCGAGATTCATAGTGGGCACGACAATCGTAATCAGACCTCGATCCATAATGGGCATGACGATCGTAATCAGAATGAGGTCGATAGTGGGCACGACGATCGTAATCAGAGCGAGACCCATAGTGGCCACGACGATCGTAATCAGAATAAGGTCCATAGTGGGCACGACGATCGTAATCAGAGCAAGATCCATAGTGGGCATGACGATCGTAATCAGATTGAGGTCGATAGTGGGCATGACGTTCGTAATCAGAATGAGGTCCATAGTGGGCGTGACGATCGTAATCAGAATGAGGTCCATAGTGGGCATGACGATCGTAATCAGAATGAGGTCTATAGTGGGCACGACGATCGTAATCACACTGTGGTCCATAGTGGGCATTACGATCGTGATCAGAATGAGGTCCATAGTGGGCATGACGATCGTAATCAGAATGAGGTCCATACTGGGAAAGACGATCGTAATCAGAATGAGGCCCATAGTGGGCTCGACGATCGTAATCAGAGCGAGATCCACAGTGGGCACGACGATCGTAATCATGATGTCCATAGTGGGCACGACGACCGTAATCAGAGCGATGTCCATAGTGGGCACGACGATCCTAATCAGAGCGAGATTCATAGTGGGCACGACAATCGTAATCAGAGCTGGATCCATAATGGGCATGAAGAACGTAATCAGAATGAGGTCCATAGTGGGCACGACGATCGTAATCAGAGCGAGACCCATAGTGGCCACGACGATCGTAATCAGAATGAGGTCCATAGTGGGCACGACGATCGCAATCAGAGCGAGATCCATAGTGGGCACGACGATCGTAATCAGAGCGAGATCCATAATGGGCACGACGATTGTAATCAGAGCGAGATCCATAGTGGGCGCGACGAATGTAATCAGAATGAGGTAAATAGTAGGCACGACGATCTTACTCAGAGCGAGATCCACAGTGGGCACGACGATTGTAGTCAGAGCGAGATCCATAGTGGGCACGACGATCGTAATCAGAGCGAGATCCACAGTGGGCACGACGATCGTAAACAGAATGAGGTCCATAATGGGCACGACGATCTTACTCAGAGCGAGATCCATAGTGGGCACGACGATTGTAGTCAGAGCGAGATCCATAGTGGGCACGACGATCGTAATCAGAGCGAATTCCACAGTGGGCACGACGATCGTAAACAGAATGAGGTCCATAGTGGGCACGACGATCGTAATCAGAGCGAGGTCCATAGTGGGCACGACGATCGTAATCAGAGCGAGATCCATAGTTGGCACGACGATCGTAATCAGAGCGAGATCCATAGTGGGCACGACGAATGTAATCAGAATGAGGTCCATAGTAGGCACGACGATCTTACTCAGAGCGAGATCCATAGTGGGCACGACGATTGTAGTCAGAGCGAGATCCATAGTGGGCACGACGATCGTATACAGAATGAGGTCCATAGTGAGCACGATGATCGTAATCAGAGCGAGATCCATGGTGGGCACGACGATCGGAATCATAGCGAGATCCATAGTGGGCACGACGATCGTAATCAGAATGAGGTCCATAGTGGGCTCGACGATCGTAATCAGAGCGAGATCCACAGTGGGCACGACGATCGTAATCATGATGTCCATAGTGGGCACGACGACCGTAATCAGAGCGAGGTCCATAGTGGGCACGACGATCCTAATCAGAGCGAGATTCATAGTGGGCACGACAATCGTAATCAGACCTGGATCCATAATGGGCATGACGATCGTAATCAGAATGAGGTCCATAGTGGGCACGACGATCGTAATCAGAGCGAGACCCATAGTGGCCACGACGATCGTAATCAGAATGAGGTCCATAGTGGGCACGACGATCGTAATCAGAGCAAGATCCATAGTGGGCATGACGATCGTAATCAGATTGAGGTCGATAGTGGGCATGACGTTCGTAATCAGAATGAGGTCCATAGTGGGCATGACGATCGTAATCAGAATGAGGTCCATAGTGGGCATGACGATCGTAATCAGAATGAGGTCTATAGTGGGCACGACGATCGTAATCAGACTGTGGTCCATAGTGGGCATAACGATCGTGATCAGAATGAGGTCCATAGTGGGCACGACGATCGTAATCAGAATGAGGTCCATACTGGGCATGACGATTGTAATCAGAATGAGGCCCATAGTGGGCTCGACGATCATAATCAGAGCGAGATCCATAGTGCGCACGACGATCGTAATCAGAGCGAGATCCATAGTGGGCATGACGATCGTAATCAAAATGAGGTCCATAGTAGGCACGACGATCGTAATCAGAGCGAGATCCAGAGTGGGCACGACGATCGTAATCAGAGCGAGATCCATAGTGGACATGACGATCGTAATCTATATGAGGTCCATAGTGGGCATGACGATCATAATCAGAATGAGGCCCATAGTAGGCACGTCGATCGTAATCAGAATGAGGTCCATAGTGGGCATGACCATCGTAATCAGAATGAGGTTCATAGTGGGCACGACGATCGTAATCAGAGCGAGATCCATAGTGGGTATGACGATCGTTATCAGAATAAGGTCCATAGTGGGCATGACGATCGTAATCAGAATGAGGTCCATAGTGGGCACGACGATCCTAATCAGATCGAGATCCATAGTGGTCACGACGATCCTAATCAGAACGAGATCCATAGTGGGCATGACGATCATGATCAGAATGAGGTCCAAAGTAAGCACGACGATCGTAATCAGAATGAGGTCCATAGTGGGCATGACCATCGTAATCAGAATGAAGTCCATAGTGGGCATGACGATCTTAATCAGAATGAGGTCCACAGTGATCACGACGATCGTAATCAGAATGAAGTTCATAGTGGGCATGACGATCGTAATCAGAATGAGGTCCATATTGGGCATGACGATCGTAATCAGAGCGAGATCCACAGTGGGCACGAAGATCGTAATCAGAGCGAGATCCATAGTGGGCACGACGATCCTAATCAGAGCGAGATTCATAGCGGACATGACGATCCTAATCAGAATGAGGTCCATAGTGGGCATGGCGGTCGTAATCAGAATGAGGTCCATAGTGGGCATGACGATCATAATCAGAATGAGGTCCATAGTGGGCATGACGATCGTAATCAGAATGAGGTCCATAGTGGGCATGACGATCGTAATCAGAATGAGGTCCATAGTGGGCACGACGATCCTAATCAGATCGAGATCCATAGTGGTCACGACGATCGTAATCAGAATGAGGTCCATACTGGGCATGACGATCGTAATCAGAATGAGGTCCATAGTGCGCTCGACGATCGTAATCAGAGCGAGTTACATAGTGGGCACGACGATCGTAATCAGAGCGAGATCCATATTGGGCATGACGATCGTAATCAGAATGAGGTCCATAGCAGGCTCGACGATCGTAAACAGAACGAGATTCATAGTGGCCATGACGATTGTAATCAGAATGAGGTCCATAGTGGGCATGACGATCGTAATCAGAATGATGTCTATAGTGGGCATGACGATCGTAATCGGAATGAGGTCCATAGTGGGCATGACGATCGTAATCAGAATGAGGTCCATACTGGGCATGACGATCGTAAGCAGACTGAGGTCCATAGTGGGCACGACGATCGTATCAGAATGAGGTCCATACTGGGCATGACGATCGTAATCAGAATGAGGTCCATAGTGGGCACGACGATCGTAATCAGAATGAGGTTCATAGTAGGCACGACGATCGTAATCAGAATGAGGTCCATAGTGGGCTCGACGATCGTAATCACAGCGAGATACATAGTGGGCACGACGATCGTAATCAGAGCGAGATCCATATTGGGCATGACGATCGTATTCAGAATAAGGTCCATAGTAGGCTCGACGATCGTAATCAGAACGAGATCCATAGTGGGCACGACAATCATAATCAGACTGAGGTCCATAGTGGGCATGACGATCGTAATGTGAATGAGGTCCATAGTGGGCATGACGATTGTAATCAGAATGAGGTCCATAGTGGGCATGACGGTCGTAATCAGAATGAGGTCTATAGTGGGCATGACGATCGTAATCAGAATGAGGTCCATATTGGGCATGACGATCGTAATCAGAATGAGGTTCATAGTGGGCATGACGATCGTAATCAGAATGAGGTTCATAGTGGGCATGACGATCGTAATCAGAATGCGGTCCATAGTGGGCATGACGATCGTAAGCAGACTTAGGTCCATAGTGGGCACGACGATCGTAATCAGAATGAGGTCCATACTGGGCATGACGATCGTAATCAGAATGAGGTCCATAGTGGGCACGACGATCGTAATCAGAGCGAGATCCATAGTGGGCATGACGATCGTAATCAGAATGAGGTCCATAGTAGGCACGACGATCGTAATCAGAATGAGATCCATAGTGGGCACGACGATGGTAATCAGAATGAGGTCCATAGTGGGCATGACGATCATAATCAGAATGAGGTCCATAGTAGGCACGACGATCCTAATCATATGGAGATCCATAGTGGTCACGACGATCCTAATCAGAACGAGATCCATAGTGGGCACGACGATCGTAATCAGAGCGAGATCCATAGTGGGTATGACGATCGTAATCAGAATGAGGTCCATAGTGGGCACGATGATCGCAATCAGAGCGAGATCCATATTGGGCACGACGATCCTAATCAGAGCGATATCCATAGTGGGCACGACGATCGTAATCAGATTGAGGTTCATAGTGGGCATGACGATCGTATTCAGAATGAGGTCCATAGTGGGCACGTCGATCGTAATCAGAATGAGGTGCATAGTGGGCATGACCATTGTAATCAGAATGAGGTTCATAGTGGGCACGACGATCGTAATCAGAGCGAGATCCACAGTGGGTATGACGATCGTAATTAGACTGAGGTCCATAGTGGGCATGACGATCGTAATCAGAATGTTGCCCATAGTGGGCATGACGATCGTAAGCAGAATGAGGTCCATATGGGCACGACGATCGTAATCAGAATGATGTCCATACTGGGCATGACGATCGTAATCAGAATGAGGTCATAGTGGGCTCGACGATCGTAATCAGAGCGAGACCCATAGTGGCCACGACGATCGTAATCAGAATGAGGTCCATAGTGGGCACGACGATCCTAATCAGAGCAAGATTCATAGTGGGCACGACAATCGTAATCAGAGCTGGATCCATAATGGGCATGACGATCGTAATCAGAATGAGGTCCATAGTGGGCACGACGATCGTAATCAGAGCGAGATCCATAGTGGGCACGACGATCGGAATCATAGCGAGATCCATAGTGGGCATGACGATCGTAATCAGAATGAGGTCCATAGTGGGCACCACAATCGTAATCAGAGTGAGATCCATAGTGGGCACGACGAACGTAATCAGAGCGAGATCCATAGCGGGCACGACGATCGTGATCAGAGTGAGATCCATAGTGGGCACGACGATCGTAATCAGAGCGAGATCCATAATGGGCACGACGATCGTAATCAAATGAGGTCCATAGTGGGCATGACGATCATAATGAGAATGAGGTACATAGTGGGCATGACGATCGTAATCAGAATGAGGTCCATAGTGGGCATGACGATCGTAATCAGAATGAGGTGCATAGTGGGCATGACGATCGTAATCAGAATAAAGTCCATAGTGGGCATGACGATCATAATCAGAATGAGGTCCGTAGTGGGCATGACGATCGTAATGATAATGAGGTCCATAGTGGGCACGGCGATCGTAATCAGAATGAGGTCCATACTGGGCATGACGATTGTAATCAGAATGAGGTCCATAGTGGGCACGACGATCCTAATCAGAGCAAGATTCATAGTGGGTACGACAATCGTAATCAGAGCTGGATCCATAATGGGCATGACGATCGTAATCAGAATGAGGTGCATAGTGGGCATGACGATCGTAATCAGAATAAAGTCCATAGTGGGCATGACGATCGTAATCAGAATGAGGTCCGTAGTGGGCATGACGATCGTAATCAGAGCGAGACCCATAGTGACCACGACGATCGTATTCAGAATGAGGTCCATAGTGGGCACGACGATCCTAATCAGAGCAAGATTCATAGTGGGCACGACAATCGTAATCAGAGCTGGATCCATAATGGGCATGACGATCGTAATCAGAATGAGGTCCATAGTGGGCACGACGATCGTAATCAGAGCGAGATCCACAGTGGGTATGACGATCGTAATTAGACTGAGGTCCATAGTGGGCATGACGATCGTAATCAGAATGTTGCCCATAGTGGGCATGACGATCGTAAGCAGAATGAGGTCCATATGGGCACGACGATCGTAATCAGAGCGAGATCCATAGTGGGCACGACGATCGTAATCAGAGCGAGATCCATAGCGGGCACGACGATCGTGATCAGAGTGAGATCCATAGTGGGCACGACGATCGTAATCAGAGCGAGATCCATAGCGGGCACGACGATCGTGATCAGAGTGAGATCCATATTCGGCATGACGATCGTAATCAGAATGAGGTCCATAGCAGGCCCGACGTTCGTAAACAGAACGAGATCCATAGTGGCCATGACGATCGTAATGAGAATGAGGTCCATAGTGGGCATGACGATTGTAATCAGAATGAGGTCCATAGTGGGCATGACGATCGTAATCAGAATGATGTCCATAGTGGGCATGACGATCGTAATCAGAATGAGGTCCATAGTGGGCATGACGATCGTAATCAGAATGAGGTCCATAGTGGGCATGACGATCGTAATCAGAATGAGGTCCATAGTGGGCATGACGATCGTAATCAGAATGAGGTCCATAGTGGGCATGACGATCGTAATCAGAATGAGGTCCATAGTGGGAACGACGACAGTAATCAGAATGAGGTCCATACTAGGCATGACGATCGTAATCAGAATGAGGTCCATAGTGGGCTCGACGATCGTAATCAGAGCGAGATCCGTAGTGGGCACGACGATCGTAATCAGAGTGAGATCCATAGTCGGCACGACGATCCTAATCAGAGCGAGATCCATAGTGGGCACTACGATCGTAATCAGAGAAATCCTTAGTGGACAAGACGATCGTAATCAGAATGAGGTCCATAGTGGGCATGACGATCATAATCAGAATGAGGTCCTTAGTAGGCACGACGATCGTAATCAGAATGAGGTCCATAGTGGGCATGCTTATCGTAATCAGAATGAGGTCCATAGTGGGCACGACGATCGTAATCAGAGCGAGATCCATAGTGTGTATGACGATCGTAATCAGACTTAGGTCCATAGTGGGCATGACAATCGTAATCAGAATGAGGTTCATAGTGGGCATGACGATCGTAATCAGAATGAGGTCCATAGTGGGCATGACGATCGTAAGCAGACTGAGGTCCATAGTGGGCACGACGATCGCAATCAGAATGAGGTCCATACTGGGCATGACAATCGTAATCAGAATGAGGTCCATAGTTTGCACGACGATCGTAATCAGAGGGAGATCCATAGTGGGCATGACGATCGTAATCAGAATGAGGTCATAGTGGGCATGACGATCATAATCAGAATGAGGTCCATAGTAGGACGACGATCCTAATATCGAGATCCATAGTGGTCACGACGATCCTAATCAGAACGAGATCCATAGTGGGCACGACGATCGTAATCAGAGCGAGATTCATAGTGGGTATGACGATCGTAATCAGAATGAGGTCCATAGTGGGCTCGACGATCGCAATCAGAGCGAGATCCATAGTGGGCACGACGATCCTAATCAGAGCGATATCCATAGTGGGCACGACGATCGTAATCAGAATGAGGTTCATAGTGGGCATGACGATCGTATTCAGAATGAGGTCCAAAGTGGGCATGACGATCGTAAACAGAATGAGGTCCATAGTGAGCATGACGATCGTAATCAGAATGAGGTCCATATTGGGCATGACGATCTTAATCAGAATGAGGTCCATAGTTGGCACGACGATCGTAATCAGAATGAGGTCCATACTAGGCATGACGATCGTAATCAGAATGAGGTCCATAGTGCACTCGACGATCGTAATCAGAGCGAGTTACATAATGGGGACGACGATCGTAATCAAAGCCACATCCATATTCGGCATGACGATCGTAACCAGAATGAGGTCCATAGCAGGCTCGAAGATCGTAAACAGAACGAGATCCATAGTGGCCATGACGATCGAAATGAGAATGAGGTCCATAGTGGGCATGACGATTGTAATCAGAATGAGGCCCATAGTGGGCATGACGATCGAAATTAGAATGATATCCATAGTGGGCATGACGATCGTAATCAGAATGAGGTCCATAGTGGGCATGATGATCATAATCAGAATGAGGTCCATAGTGGGCATGACGATCGTAATCAGAATGAGGTCTATAGTGGGCACGACGATCGTAATCATTCTGATTACCATCGTCGTGCCCACTATGGATCTCATTCTGATTACGATCGTCGTGCCTACTATGGACCTCATTCTGATTACGATCGTCATGCCCACTATGGATCTCGCTCTGATTACGATCGTCGTGCCCACTATGGACCTCATTCTGATTACGATCGTCATGCCCAGTATGGACCTCATTCTGATTACGATCGTCGTGCCCACTATGGACCTAAGTTTGCTTACGATCGTCATGCCCACTATGGACCTCATTCTGATTACGATCGTCATGCCCACTATGAACCTCATTCTGATTACGATGGTCATGCCCACTATGAACCTCATTCTGATTACGATCGTCATGCCCAATATGGACCTCATACTGATTACGATCGTCATGCCCACTATAGACCTCATTCTGATTACGACCGTCATGCCCACTATGGACCTCATTCTGATTACGATCGTCATGTCCACTATGGATCTCGCTCTGATTACGATCGTCGTGCCCACTATAAATCTCGCTCTGATTAGGATCGTCGTGCCCACTATGGATCTCGCTCTGATTACGATCGTCGTGCCCACAGTGGATCTCGCTCTGATTACGATCGTCGAGCGCACTATGGACCTCATTCTGAATACGATGGTCATGCCCAGTATGGACCTCATTCTGATTACGATCGTCGTGCGCACTATGTACCTCATTCTGATTACGATCGTCAAGCCCACTATATACCTCATTCTGATTACGATCGTCATGCCCACTATGGACCTCATTCTGATTACGATCGTCATGCCTACTATGGACCTCATTCTGATTACGATCGTCATGCCACTATGGACCTCATTCTCATTACGATCGTCATGCCCACTACGGGCCTCATTCTGATTACGATCGTCATGCCCAGTATGGACCTCATTCTGATTACGATCGTCGCGCCCACTATGGACCTCATTCTGATTAAGATCATCATGCCCACTATGGACCTCAGTCTGCTTACGATCGTCGTGCCCACTATGGATCTCGCTCTGATTACGAACGTCATGCCTACAATGGACCTCATTCTGATTACGATCATCATGCACAATATGGATCTCGCTGTTATTACGACCGTCGTGCCGACTATGGATCTCGCTCTGATTACGATCGTCGTGCCCACTATCGACCTCGCTCTGAATACGATCGTCATGCCCATTATGGACCTCGTTCTGATTACGATCGTCGTGCCCACTATGGACCTCATTCTGATTACAATTGTCATGACCTCTATGGAACTCATTCTGATTACCATCGTCATGCCAACTATGGACCTCATTCTGCTTACAATCGTCATGCCCACTATGGACCTCAATCTCATTACAATCGTCGTGCCCACTATGGGTCTCGCTCTGATTATTATCGTCGTGCCCACTATGGACCTCATTCTGATTACGATCGTCATGCCCACTATGTACCTCATTCTGATTATGATCGTCATGCCCACTATGGACCTCATTTGATTACGATCGTCGTGCCCACTATGGATCTCGCTCTGATTACGATCGTCGTGCCCACTATGGATCTCACTCTGATCACGATCGTCGTGCCCGCTATGGATCTCGCTCTGATTACGTTCGTCGTGCCCACTATGGATCTCACTCTGATTACGATCGTGGTGCCCACTATGGACCTCATTCTGATTACGATCGTCATGCCCACTATGGATCTCGCTATGATTCCGATCGTCGTGCCCACTATGGATCTCGCTCTGATTACGATCGTCGTGCCCACTATGGACCTCATTCTGATTACGATCGTCATGCCCATTATGGATCCAGCTCTGATTACGATTGTCGTGCCCACTATGAATCTTGCTCTGATTAGGATCGTCGTGCCCACTATGGACCTCATTCTGATTACGATCGTCATGGCCACTATGGGTCTCGCTCTGATTACGATCGTCATGCCCACTACGGACCTCATTCTGATTACGATCGTCATGCCCACTATGGACTTTATTCTGATTACGATCGTCATGCCCACTATGCACCTCATTCTGATTACGATCGTCATGCCCATTATGGATCCAGCTCTGATTACGATTGTCGTACCCACTATGAATCTTGCTCTGATTAGGATCGTCGTGCCCACTATGGACCTCATTCTGATTACAATCGTCATGCCCAGTATGGACCTCATTTTGATTACGATCGTCGTGCCCACTATGGACCTCATTATCATTACGATCGTCATGCCCACTACGGACCTCATTCTGATTATGATCGTCATGCCCACTATGGACTTTATTCTCATTACGATCGTCATGCCCACTATGCACCTCATTCTGATTACGATCGTCATGCCCACTATGGATCTCGCTCTGATTACGATCGTCATGCCCACTATGTACCTCATTCTGATTATGATCGTAATCAAATGAGGTCCATAGTGGGCATGACGATCATAATGAGAATGAGGTACATAGTGGGCACGACGATCGTAATCAGAATGAGGTCCATACTGGGCATGACGATTGTAATCAGAATGAGGCCCATAGTGGGCTCGACGATCGTAATCAGAGCGAGATCCATAGTGGGCACGACGATCGTAATCAGAGCGAGATCCATAGTGGGCATGACGATCGTAATCAAAATGAGGTCCATAGTAGGCACGACGATCATAATCAGAGCGAGATCCAGAGTGGGCACGACGATCGTAATCAGAGCGAGATCCATAGTGGACATGACGATCGTAATCTATATGAGGTCCATAGTGGGCATGACGATCATAATCAGAATGAGGCCCATAGTAGGCACGTCGATCGTAATCAGAATGAGGTCCATAGTGGGCATGACCATCGTAATCAGAATGAGGTTCATAGTGGGCACGACGATCGTAATCAGAGCGAGATCCATAGTGGGTATGACGATCGTTATCAGACTGAGGTCCACAGTGGGCATGACGATCGTAATCAGAATGTTGCCCATAGTGGGCATGACGATCGTATTCAGAATGAGGTCCAAAGTGGGCACGATGATCGTAATCAGAGCGAGATTCATATTGGGCACGACGATCGTAATCAAATGAGGTCCATAGTGGGCATGACGATTGTAATCAGAATGAGGTCCATAGTGGGCACGACGATCGTAATCAGAATGAGGTCCATAGTGGGCACGACGATCGTAATCAGAGCAAGATCCATTTTGGGCATGACGATCATAATCAGAATGAGGTACATCGTGGGCACGACGATCGTAATCATGATGTCCATAGTGGGCACGACGACCTTAATCAGAGCGAGGTCCATAGTGGGCACGACGATCTTAATCAGAGCGAGATTCATAGTGGGCACGACGATCGTAATCAGACCTGGATCCATAATGGGCATGACGATCGTAATCAGAATGAGGTCCATAGTGGGCACGACGATCGTAATCAGAGCGAGACCCCTAGTGGCCACGACGATCGTAATCAGAATGAGGTCCATAGTGGGCACGACGATCGTAATCAGAGCAAGATCCATAGTGGGCATGACGATCGTAATCAGATTGAGGTCGATAGTGGGCATGACGTTTGTAATCAGAATGAGGTCCATAGGGGGCATGACGATCGTAATCAGAATGAGGTCCATAGTGGGCATGACGATCGTAATCAGAATGAGGTCTATAGTGGGCACGACGATCGTAATCAGACTGTGGTCCATAGTGGGCATTACGATCGTGATCAGAATGAGGTCCATAGTGGGCATGACGATCGTAATCAGAATGAGGTCCATACTGGGAAAGACGATCGTAATCAGAATGAGGCCCATAGTGGGCTCGACGATCGTAATCAGAGCGAGATCCACAGTGGGCACGACGATCGTAATCATGATGTCCATAGTGGGCACGACGACCGTAATCAGAGCGAGATCCATAGTGGGCACGACGATTGTAATCAGAGCGAGATCCATAGTGGGCGCGACGAATGTAATCAGAATGAGGTCCATAGTAGGCACGACGATCTTACTCAGAGCGAGATCCATAGTGGGCACGACGATTGTAGTCAGAGCGAGATCCATAGTGGGCACGACGATCGTAATCAGAGCGAGATCCACAGTGGGCACGACGATCGTAAACAGAATGAGGTCCATAATGGGCACGACGATCGTAATCAGAGCGAGATCCATAGTGGGCACGACGATCGTAATCAGAGCGAGATCCATAGTGGGCACGACGATCGTAATCAGAGCGAGATCCATAGTGGGCACGACGAATGTAATCAGAATGAGGTCCATAGTAGGCACGACGATCTTACTCAGAGCGAGATCCATAGTGGGCACGACGATTGTAGTCAGAGCGAGATCCATAGTGGGCACGACGATCGTAATCAGAGCGAGATCCACAGTGGGCACGACGATCGTAAACAGAATGAGGTCCATAGTGGGCACGACGATCGTAATCAGAGCGAGGTCCATAGTGGGCACGACGATCGTAATCAGAGCGAGATCCATAGTGGGCACGACGATCGTAATCAGAGCGAGATCCATAGTGGGCACGACGAATGTAATCAGAATGAGGTCCATAGTAGGCACGACGATCTTACTCAGAGCGAGATCCATAGTGGGCACGACGATTGTAGTCAGAGCGACATCCATAGTGGGCACGACGATCGTAATCAGAGCGAGATCCACAGTGGGCACGACGATCGTAAACAGAATGAGGTCCATAGTGAGCTCGATGATCGTAATCAGAATGAGGTCCATAGTGCGCACGACGATCGTAATCAGAGCGAGTTCCATAGTGGGCACGACGATCGTAATCAGAGCGAGATCCATAGAGGTCATGACGATCTTAATCAGAGCGAGATCAATAGTGGGCATGACGATCCTAATCAGAATGAGGTCCATAGTGGGCACCACGATCGTAATCAGAATGAGGTCCATAGTGGGCACGACGATCCTGATCAGGGAGAGATCCATAGTGGGTACGACGAATGTAATCAGAATGAGGTCCATAGTAGGCACGACGATCTTACTCAGAGCGAGATCCATAGTGGGCACGACGATTGTAGTCAGAGCGAGATCCATAGTGGGCACGACGATCGTAATCAGAGCGAGATCCACAGTGGGCACGACGATCGTAAACAGAATGAGGTCCATAGTGGGCACGACGATCGTAATCAGAGCGAGGTCCATAGTGGGCACGACGATCGTAATCAGAGCGAGATCCATAGTGGGCACGACGATCGTAATCAGAGCGAGATCCATAGTGGGCACGACGAATGTAATCAGAATGAGGTCCATAGTAGGCACGACGATCTTACTCAGAGCGAGATCCATAGTGGGCACGACGATTGTAGTCAGAGCGACATCCATAGTGGGCACGACGATCGTAATCAGAGCGGGATCCACAGTGGGCACGACGATCGTAAACAGAATGAGGTCCATAGTGAGCACGATGATCGTAATCAGAATGAGGTCCATAGTGGGCACGACGATCGTAATCAGAGCGAGTTCCATAGTGGGCACGACGATCGTAATCAGAGCGAGATCCATAGTGGGCACGACGAATGTAATCAGAATGAGGTCCATAGTAGGCACGACGATCTTACTCAGAGCGAGATCCATAGTAGGCACGACGATTGTAGTCAGAGCGACATCCATAGTGGGCACGACGATCGTAATCAGAGCGAGATCCACAGTGGGCACGACGATCGTAAACAGAATGAGGTCCATAGTGAGCACGATGATCGTAATCAGAATGAGGTCCATAGTGGGCACGACGATCGTAATCAGAGCGAGTTCCATACTGGGCACGACGATCGTAATCAGAGCGAGATCCATAGAGGTCATGACGATCTTAATCAGAGCGAGATCAATAGTGGGCATGACGATCCTAATCAGAATGAGGTCCATAGTGGGCACCACGATCGTAATCAGAGCAAGATCCATAGTGGGCACGACGATCCTGATCAGGGAGAGATCCATAGTGGGCACGACGATCGTGATCAGAGCGAGATCCATATTGGGCACGACGATCGTAATCAAATGAGGTCCATAGTGGGCATGACGATTGTAATCAGAATGAGGTCCATAGTGGGCACGACGATCGTAATCAGAATGAGGTCCATAGTGGGCACGACGATCGTAATCAGAGCAAGATCCATTTTGGGCATGACGATCATAATCAGAATGAGGTACATCGTGGGCATGACGATCGTAATCAGAATGAGGTCCATAGTGGGCATGACGATCGTAATCAGAATGAGGTCATAGTGGGCATGACGATCGTAATCAGAATGAGGTCCATAGTGGGCATGACGATCGTAATCAGAATGAGGTCCGTAGTGGGCATGACGATCGTAATCATAATGAGGTCCATAGTGGGCACGACGATCGTAATCAGAATGAGGTCCATACTGGGCATGACGATTGTAATCAGATTGAGGCCCATAGTGGGCTCGACGATCGTAATCAGAGCGAGATCCACAGTGGGCTCGACGATCGTAATCAGAGCAAGATCCATAGTGGGCACGACGATCTTAATCAGAGCGAGATCCATAGTGGGCACGACGATCGTAATCAGAGCGAGATCCATAGTGGACATGACGATCGTAATCTGAATGAGGTCCATAGTGGGCATGACGATCATAATCAGAATGAGGCCCATAGTAGGCACGTCGATCGTAATCAGAATGAGGTCCATAGTGGGCATGACCATCGTAATCAGAATGATGTTCATAGTGGGCACGACGATCCTAATCAGAGCGAGATTCATAGTGGGTATGACGATCGTAATCAGACTGAGGTCCATAGTGGGCATGACGATCGTAGTCAGAATGTTGCCCATAGTGGGCATGACGATCGTAAGCAGAATGAGGTCCATTTGGGCACGACGATCGTTATCAGAATGATGTCCATACTGGGCATGACGATCGTAATCAGAATGAGGTCCATAGTGGGCTCGACGATCGTAATCAGAGCGAGATCCATAGTGGACACGACGATCGTAATCAGAGCGAGATCCATAGTGGGCATGACGATCGTAATCAGAATGAGGTCCATAGTGGGCACGACGATCGTAATCAGAGCAAGATCCATAGTGGGCATGACGATCGTAATCAGAATGAGGTCCATAGTGGGCATGACGATCGTAATCAGAATGCGGTCCATAGTGGGCATGACGATCGTATCAGAATGAGGTCTATAGTGGGCACGACGATCGTAATCAGACTGTGGTCCATAGTGGGCATTACGATCGTGATCAGAATGAGGTCCATAGTGGGCATGACGATCGTTATCAGAATGAGGTGCATACTGGGAATGACGATCGTAATCAGAATGAGGCCCATAGTGGGCTCGACGATCGTAATCAGAGCGAGATCCACAGTGGGCACGACGATCGTAATCATAATGATGTCCATAGTGGGCACGACGACCGTAATCAGAGCGAGGTCCATAGTGGGCACGACGATCCTAATCAGAGCGAGATCCAGATTGGGCACGATGATCGTAATCAGAGCGAGATCCATAGTGGACATGACGATCGTAATCTATATGAGGTCCATAGTGGGCATGACGATCATAATCAGAATGAGGCCCATAGTAGGCACGTCGATCGTAATCAGAATGAGGTCCATAGTGGGCATGACCATCGTAATCAGAATGAGGTTCATAGTGGGCACGACGATCGTAATCACAGCGAGATCCATAGTGGGTATGACGATCGTTATCAGACTGAGGTCCACAGTGGGCATGACGATCGTAATCAGAATGTTGC
Source organism: Amblyomma americanum (assembly GCF_052857255.1). Classification (NCBI taxonomy): domain Eukaryota; kingdom Metazoa; phylum Arthropoda; class Arachnida; order Ixodida; family Ixodidae; genus Amblyomma; species Amblyomma americanum. The sequence goes on from NC_135502.1 coordinate 152,803,960, forward strand.
CCATAGTGGGCATGACGATCGTAATCAGAATGAGGTACAAAGTGGGCATGACGATCGTAATCAGAATGAGGTCTATAGTGGGCACGACGATCGTAATCAGACTGTGGTCCATAGTGGGCATTACGATCGTGATCAGAATGAGGTCCATAGTGGGCATGACGATCGTAATCAGAATGAGGTCCATACTGGGAAAGACGATCGTAATCAGAATGAGGTCCATAGTGGGCACGACGATCGCAATCAGAGCGAGATCCATAGTGGGCACGACGATCCTAATCAGAGCGATATCCACAGTGGGCACGACGATCGTAATCATAATGATGTCCATAGTGGGCACGACGACCGTAATCAGAGCGAGGTCCATAGTGGGCACGACGATCCTAATCAGAGCGAGATCCAGATTGGGCACGATGATCGTAATCAGAGCGAGATCCATAGTGGACATGACGATCGTAATCTATATGAGGTCCATAGTGGGCATGACGATCATAATCAGAATGAGGCCCATAGTAGGCACGTCGATCGTAATCAGAATGAGGTCCATAGTGGGCATGACCATCGTAATCAGAATGAGGTTCATAGTGGGCACGACGATCGTAATCACAGCGAGATCCATAGTGGGTATGACGATCGTTATCAGACTGAGGTCCACAGTGGGCATGACGATCGTAATCAGAATGTTGCCCATAGTGGGCATGACGATCGTAATCAGAATGAGGTACAAAGTGGGCATGACGATCGTAATCAGAATGAGGTCTATAGTGGGCACGACGATCGTAATCAGACTGTGGTCCATAGTGGGCATTACGATCGTGATCAGAATGAGGTCCATAGTGGGCATGACGATCGTAATCAGAATGAGGTCCATACTGGGAAAGACGATCGTAATCAGAATGAGGTCCAAAGTGGGCACGATGATCGCAATCAGAGCGAGATCCATAGTGGGCACGACGATCCTAATCAGAGCGATATCCATAGTGGGCACGACGATCGTAATCAGATTGAGGTTCATAGTGGGCATGACGATCGTATTCAGAATGAGGTCCATAGTGGGCACGTCGATCGTAATCAGAATGAGGTGCATAGTGGGCATGACCATTGTAATCAGAATGAGGTTCATAGTGGGCACGACGATCGTAATCAGAGCGAGATCCACAGTGGGTATGACGATCGTAATTAGACTGAGGTCCATAGTGGGCATGACGATCGTAATCAGAATGTTGCCCATAGTGGGCATGACGATCGTAAGCAGAATGAGGTCCATATGGGCACGACGATCGTAATCAGAATGATGTCCATACTGGGCATGACGATCGTAATCAGAATGAGGTCATAGTGGGCTCGACGATCGTAATCAGAGCGAGACCCATAGTGGCCACGACGATCGTAATCAGAATGAGGTCCATAGTGGGCACGACGATCCTAATCAGAGCAAGATTCATAGTGGGCACGACAATCGTAATCAGAGCTGGATCCATAATGGGCATGACGATCGTAATCAGAATGAGGTCCATAGTGGGCACGACGATCGTAATCAGAGCGAGATCCATAGTGGGCACGACGATCGGAATCATAGCGAGATCCATAGTGGGCATGACGATCGTAATCAGAATGAGGTCCATAGTGGGCACCACAATCGTAATCAGAGTGAGATCCATAGTGGGCACGACGAACGTAATCAGAGCGAGATCCATAGCGGGCACGACGATCGTGATCAGAGTGAGATCCATAGTGGGCACGACGATCGTAATCAGAGCGAGATCCATAATGGGCACGACGATCGTAATCAAATGAGGTCCATAGTGGGCATGACGATCATAATGAGAATGAGGTACATAGTGGGCATGACGATCGTAATCAGAATGAGGTCCATAGTGGGCATGACGATCGTAATCAGAATGAGGTGCATAGTGGGCATGACGATCGTAATCAGAATAAAGTCCATAGTGGGCATGACGATCATAATCAGAATGAGGTCCGTAGTGGGCATGACGATCGTAATGATAATGAGGTCCATAGTGGGCACGGCGATCGTAATCAGAATGAGGTCCATACTGGGCATGACGATTGTAATCAGAATGAGGTCCATAGTGGGCACGACGATCCTAATCAGAGCAAGATTCATAGTGGGTACGACAATCGTAATCAGAGCTGGATCCATAATGGGCATGACGATCGTAATCAGAATGAGGTGCATAGTGGGCATGACGATCGTAATCAGAATAAAGTCCATAGTGGGCATGACGATCGTAATCAGAATGAGGTCCGTAGTGGGCATGACGATCGTAATCAGAGCGAGACCCATAGTGACCACGACGATCGTATTCAGAATGAGGTCCATAGTGGGCACGACGATCCTAATCAGAGCAAGATTCATAGTGGGCACGACAATCGTAATCAGAGCTGGATCCATAATGGGCATGACGATCGTAATCAGAATGAGGTCCATAGTGGGCACGACGATCGTAATCAGAGCGAGATCCACAGTGGGTATGACGATCGTAATTAGACTGAGGTCCATAGTGGGCATGACGATCGTAATCAGAATGTTGCCCATAGTGGGCATGACGATCGTAAGCAGAATGAGGTCCATATGGGCACGACGATCGTAATCAGAGCGAGATCCATAGTGGGCACGACGATCGTAATCAGAGCGAGATCCATAGCGGGCACGACGATCGTGATCAGAGTGAGATCCATAGTGGGCACGACGATCGTAATCAGAGCGAGATCCATAGCGGGCACGACGATCGTGATCAGAGTGAGATCCATATTCGGCATGACGATCGTAATCAGAATGAGGTCCATAGCAGGCCCGACGTTCGTAAACAGAACGAGATCCATAGTGGCCATGACGATCGTAATGAGAATGAGGTCCATAGTGGGCATGACGATTGTAATCAGAATGAGGTCCATAGTGGGCATGACGATCGTAATCAGAATGATGTCCATAGTGGGCATGACGATCGTAATCAGAATGAGGTCCATAGTGGGCATGACGATCGTAATCAGAATGAGGTCCATAGTGGGCATGACGATCGTAATCAGAATGAGGTCCATAGTGGGCATGACGATCGTAATCAGAATGAGGTCCATAGTGGGCATGACGATCGTAATCAGAATGAGGTCCATAGTGGGAACGACGACAGTAATCAGAATGAGGTCCATACTAGGCATGACGATCGTAATCAGAATGAGGTCCATAGTGGGCTCGACGATCGTAATCAGAGCGAGATCCGTAGTGGGCACGACGATCGTAATCAGAGTGAGATCCATAGTCGGCACGACGATCCTAATCAGAGCGAGATCCATAGTGGGCACTACGATCGTAATCAGAGAGATCCTTAGTGGACAAGACGATCGTAATCAGAATGAGGTCCATAGTGGGCATGACGATCATAATCAGAATGAGGTCCTTAGTAGGCACGACGATCGTAATCAGAATGAGGTCCATAGTGGGCATGCTTATCGTAATCAGAATGAGGTCCATAGTGGGCACGACGATCGTAATCAGAGCGAGATCCATAGTGTGTATGACGATCGTAATCAGACTTAGGTCCATAGTGGGCATGACAATCGTAATCAGAATGAGGTTCATAGTGGGCATGACGATCGTAATCAGAATGAGGTCCATAGTGGGCATGACGATCGTAAGCAGACTGAGGTCCATAGTGGGCACGACGACCGCAATCAGAATGAGGTCCATACTGGGCATGACAATCGTAATCAGAATGAGGTCCATAGTTTGCACGACGATCGTAATCAGAGGGAGATCCATAGTGGGCATGACGATCGTAATCAGAATGAGGTCATAGTGGGCATGACGATCATAATCAGAATGAGGTCCATAGTAGGACGACGATCCTAATATCGAGATCCATAGTGGTCACGACGATCCTAATCAGAACGAGATCCATAGTGGGCACGACGATCGTAATCAGAGCGAGATTCATAGTGGGTATGACGATCGTAATCAGAATGAGGTCCATAGTGGGCTCGACGATCGCAATCAGAGCGAGATCCATAGTGGGCACGACGATCCTAATCAGAGCGATATCCATAGTGGGCACGACGATCGTAATCAGAATGAGGTTCATAGTGGGCATGACGATCGTATTCAGAATGAGGTCCAAAGTGGGCATGACGATCGTAAACAGAATGAGGTCCATAGTGAGCATGACGATCGTAATCAGAATGAGGTCCATATTGGGCATGACGATCTTAATCAGAATGAGGTCCATAGTTGGCACGACGATCGTAATCAGAATGAGGTCCATACTAGGCATGACGATCGTAATCAGAATGAGGTCCATAGTGCACTCGACGATCGTAATCAGAGCGAGTTACATAATGGGGACGACGATCGTAATCAAAGCCACATCCATATTCGGCATGACGATCGTAACCAGAATGAGGTCCATAGCAGGCTCGAAGATCGTAAACAGAACGAGATCCATAGTGGCCATGACGATCGAAATGAGAATGAGGTCCATAGTGGGCATGACGATTGTAATCAGAATGAGGCCCATAGTGGGCATGACGATCGAAATTAGAATGATATCCATAGTGGGCATGACGATCGTAATGAGAATGAGGTCCATAGTGGGCATGACGATTGTAATCAGAATGAGGTCCATAGTGGGCATGACGATCGTAATCAGAATGATGTCCATAGTGGGCATGACGATCGTAATCAGAATGAGGTCCATAGTGGGCATGACGATCGTAATCAGAATGAGGTCCATAGTGGGCATGACGATCGTAATCAGAATGAGGTCCATAGTGGGCATGACGATCGTAATCAGAATGAGGTCCATAGTGGGCATGACGATCGTAATCAGAATGAGGTCCATAGTGGGAACGACGACAGTAATCAGAATGAGGTCCATACTAGGCATGACGATCGTAATCAGAATGAGGTCCATAGTGGGCTCGACGATCGTAATCAGAGCGAGATCCGTAGTGGGCACGACGATCGTAATCAGAGTGAGATCCATAGTCGGCACGACGATCCTAATCAGAGCGAGATCCATAGTGGGCACTACGATCGTAATCAGAGAGATCCTTAGTGGACAAGACGATCGTAATCAGAATGAGGTCCATAGTGGGCATGACGATCATAATCAGAATGAGGTCCTTAGTAGGCACGACGATCGTAATCAGAATGAGGTCCATAGTGGGCATGCTTATCGTAATCAGAATGAGGTCCATAGTGGGCACGACGATCGTAATCAGAGCGAGATCCATAGTGTGTATGACGATCGTAATCAGACTTAGGTCCATAGTGGGCATGACAATCGTAATCAGAATGAGGTTCATAGTGGGCATGACGATCGTAATCAGAATGAGGTCCATAGTGGGCATGACGATCGTAAGCAGACTGAGGTCCATAGTGGGCACGACGACCGCAATCAGAATGAGGTCCATACTGGGCATGACAATCGTAATCAGAATGAGGTCCATAGTTTGCACGACGATCGTAATCAGAGGGAGATCCATAGTGGGCATGACGATCGTAATCAGAATGAGGTCATAGTGGGCATGACGATCATAATCAGAATGAGGTCCATAGTAGGACGACGATCCTAATATCGAGATCCATAGTGGTCACGACGATCCTAATCAGAACGAGATCCATAGTGGGCACGACGATCGTAATCAGAGCGAGATTCATAGTGGGTATGACGATCGTAATCAGAATGAGGTCCATAGTGGGCTCGACGATCGCAATCAGAGCGAGATCCATAGTGGGCACGACGATCCTAATCAGAGCGATATCCATAGTGGGCACGACGATCGTAATCAGAATGAGGTTCATAGTGGGCATGACGATCGTATTCAGAATGAGGTCCAAAGTGGGCATGACGATCGTAAACAGAATGAGGTCCATAGTGAGCATGACGATCGTAATCAGAATGAGGTCCATATTGGGCATGACGATCTTAATCAGAATGAGGTCCATAGTTGGCACGACGATCGTAATCAGAATGAGGTCCATACTAGGCATGACGATCGTAATCAGAATGAGGTCCATAGTGCACTCGACGATCGTAATCAGAGCGAGTTACATAATGGGGACGACGATCGTAATCAAAGCCACATCCATATTCGGCATGACGATCGTAACCAGAATGAGGTCCATAGCAGGCTCGAAGATCGTAAACAGAACGAGATCCATAGTGGCCATGACGATCGAAATGAGAATGAGGTCCATAGTGGGCATGACGATTGTAATCAGAATGAGGCCCATAGTGGGCATGACGATCGAAATTAGAATGATATCCATAGTGGGCATGACGATCGTAATCAGAATGAGGTCCATAGTGGGCATGATGATCATAATCAGAATGAGGTCCATAGTGGGCATGACGATCGTAATCAGAATGAGGTCTATAGTGGGCACGACGATCGTAATCATTCTGATTACCATCGTCGTGCCCACTATGGATCTCATTCTGATTACGATCGTCGTGCCTACTATGGACCTCATTCTGATTACGATCGTCATGCCCACTATGGATCTCGCTCTGATTACGATCGTCGTGCCCACTATGGACCTCATTCTGATTACGATCGTCATGCCCAGTATGGACCTCATTCTGATTACGATCGTCGTGCCCACTATGGACCTAAGTTTGCTTACGATCGTCATGCCCACTATGGACCTCATTCTGATTACGATCGTCATGCCCACTATGAACCTCATTCTGATTACGATGGTCATGCCCACTATGAACCTCATTCTGATTACGATCGTCATGCCCAATATGGACCTCATACTGATTACGATCGTCATGCCCACTATAGACCTCATTCTGATTACGACCGTCATGCCCACTATGGACCTCATTCTGATTACGATCGTCATGTCCACTATGGATCTCGCTCTGATTACGATCGTCGTGCCCACTATAAATCTCGCTCTGATTAGGATCGTCGTGCCCACTATGGATCTCGCTCTGATTACGATCGTCGTGCCCACAGTGGATCTCGCTCTGATTACGATCGTCGAGCGCACTATGGACCTCATTCTGAATACGATGGTCATGCCCAGTATGGACCTCATTCTGATTACGATCGTCGTGCGCACTATGTACCTCATTCTGATTACGATCGTCAAGCCCACTATATACCTCATTCTGATTACGATCGTCATGCCCACTATGGACCTCATTCTGATTACGATCGTCATGCCTACTATGGACCTCATTCTGATTACGATCGTCATGCCACTATGGACCTCATTCTCATTACGATCGTCATGCCCACTACGGGCCTCATTCTGATTACGATCGTCATGCCCAGTATGGACCTCATTCTGATTACGATCGTCGCGCCCACTATGGACCTCATTCTGATTAAGATCATCATTCCCACTATGGACCTCAGTCTGCTTACGATCGTCGTGCCCACTATGGATCTCGCTCTGATTACGAACGTCATGCCTACAATGGACCTCATTCTGATTACGATCATCATGCACAATATGGATCTCGCTGTTATTACGACCGTCGTGCCGACTATGGATCTCGCTCTGATTACGATCGTCGTGCCCACTATCGACCTCGCTCTGAATACGATCGTCATGCCCATTATGGACCTCGTTCTGATTACGATCGTCGTGCCCACTATGGACCTCATTCTGATTACAATTGTCATGACCTCTATGGAACTCATTCTGATTACCATCGTCATGCCAACTATGGACCTCATTCTGCTTACAATCGTCATGCCCACTATGGACCTCAATCTCATTACAATCGTCGTGCCCACTATGGGTCTCGCTCTGATTATTATCGTCGTGCCCACTATGGACCTCATTCTGATTACGATCGTCATGCCCACTATGTACCTCATTCTGATTATGATCGTCATGCCCACTATGGACCTCATTTGATTACGATCGTCGTGCCCACTATGGATCTCGCTCTGATTACGATCGTCGTGCCCACTATGGATCTCACTCTGATCACGATCGTCGTGCCCGCTATGGATCTCGCTCTGATTACGTTCGTCGTGCCCACTATGGATCTCACTCTGATTACGATCGTGGTGCCCACTATGGACCTCATTCTGATTACGATCGTCATGCCCACTATGGATCTCGCTATGATTCCGATCGTCGTGCCCACTATGGATCTCGCTCTGATTACGATCGTCGTGCCCACTATGGACCTCATTCTGATTACGATCGTCATGCCCATTATGGATCCAGCTCTGATTACGATTGTCGTGCCCACTATGAATCTTGCTCTGATTAGGATCGTCGTGCCCACTATGGACCTCATTCTGATTACGATCGTCATGGCCACTATGGGTCTCGCTCTGATTACGATCGTCATGCCCACTACGGACCTCATTCTGATTACGATCGTCATGCCCACTATGGACTTTATTCTGATTACGATCGTCATGCCCACTATGCACCTCATTCTGATTACGATCGTCATGCCCATTATGGATCCAGCTCTGATTACGATTGTCGTACCCACTATGAATCTTGCTCTGATTAGGATCGTCGTGCCCACTATGGACCTCATTCTGATTACAATCGTCATGCCCAGTATGGACCTCATTCTGATTACGATCGTCGTGCCCACTATGGACCTCATTATCATTACGATCGTCATGCCCACTACGGACCTCATTCTGATTATGATCGTCATGCCCACTATGGACTTTATTCTCATTACGATCGTCATGCCCACTATGCACCTCATTCTGATTACGATCGTCATGCCCACTATGGATCTCGCTCTGATTACGATCGTCATGCCCACTATGTACCTCATTCTGATTATGATCGTAATCAAATGAGGTCCATAGTGGGCATGACGATCATAATGAGAATGAGGTACATAGTGGGCACGACGATCGTAATCAGAATGAGGTCCATACTGGGCATGACGATTGTAATCAGAATGAGGCCCATAGTGGGCTCGACGATCGTAATCAGAGCGAGATCCATAGTGGGCACGACGATCGTAATCAGAGCGAGATCCATAGTGGGCATGACGATCGTAATCAAAATGAGGTCCATAGTAGGCACGACGATCATAATCAGAGCGAGATCCAGAGTGGGCACGACGATCGTAATCAGAGCGAGATCCATAGTGGACATGACGATCGTAATCTATATGAGGTCCATAGTGGGCATGACGATCATAATCAGAATGAGGCCCATAGTAGGCACGTCGATCGTAATCAGAATGAGGTCCATAGTGGGCATGACCATCGTAATCAGAATGAGGTTCATAGTGGGCACGACGATCGTAATCAGAGCGAGATCCATAGTGGGTATGACGATCGTTATCAGACTGAGGTCCACAGTGGGCATGACGATCGTAATCAGAATGTTGCCCATAGTGGGCATGACGATCGTATTCAGAATGAGGTCCAAAGTGGGCACGATGATCGTAATCAGAGCGAGATTCATATTGGGCACGACGATCGTAATCAAATGAGGTCCATAGTGGGCATGACGATTGTAATCAGAATGAGGTCCATAGTGGGCACGACGATCGTAATCAGAATGAGGTCCATAGTGGGCACGACGATCGTAATCAGAGCAAGATCCATTTTGGGCATGACGATCATAATCAGAATGAGGTACATCGTGGGCACGACGATCGTAATCATGATGTCCATAGTGGGCACGACGACCTTAATCAGAGCGAGGTCCATAGTGGGCACGACGATCTTAATCAGAGCGAGATTCATAGTGGGCACGACGATCGTAATCAGACCTGGATCCATAATGGGCATGACGATCGTAATCAGAATGAGGTCCATAGTGGGCACGACGATCGTAATCAGAGCGAGACCCCTAGTGGCCACGACGATCGTAATCAGAATGAGGTCCATAGTGGGCACGACGATCGTAATCAGAGCAAGATCCATAGTGGGCATGACGATCGTAATCAGATTGAGGTCGATAGTGAACATGACGTTTGTAATCAGAATGAGGTCCATAGGGGGCATGACGATCGTAATCAGAATGAGGTCCATAGTGGGCATGACGATCGTAATCAGAATGAGGTCTATAGTGGGCACGACGATCGTAATCAGACTGTGGTCCATAGTGGGCATTACGATCGTGATCAGAATGAGGTCCATAGTGGGCATGACGATCGTAATCAGAATGAGGTCCATACTGGGAAAGACGATCGTAATCAGAATGAGGCCCATAGTGGGCTCGACGATCGTAATCAGAGCGAGATCCACAGTGGGCACGACGATCGTAATCATGATGTCCATAGTGGGCACGACGACCGTAATCAGAGCGAGATCCATAGTGGGCACGACGATTGTAATCAGAGCGAGATCCATAGTGGGCGCGACGAATGTAATCAGAATGAGGTCCATAGTAGGCACGACGATCTTACTCAGAGCGAGATCCATAGTGGGCACGACGATTGTAGTCAGAGCGAGATCCATAGTGGGCACGACGATCGTAATCAGAGCGAGATCCACAGTGGGCACGACGATCGTAAACAGAATGAGGTCCATAATGGGCACGACGATCGTAATCAGAGCGAGATCCATAGTGGGCACGACGATCGTAATCAGAGCGAGATCCATAGTGGGCACGACGATCGTAATCAGAGCGAGATCCATAGTGGGCACGACGAATGTAATCAGAATGAGGTCCATAGTAGGCACGACGATCTTACTCAGAGCGAGATCCATAGTGGGCACGACGATTGTAGTCAGAGCGAGATCCATAGTGGGCACGACGATCGTAATCAGAGCGAGATCCACAGTGGGCACGACGATCGTAAACAGAATGAGGTCCATAGTGGGCACGACGATCGTAATCAGAGCGAGGTCCATAGTGGGCACGACGATCGTAATCAGAGCGAGATCCATAGTGGGCACGACGATCGTAATCAGAGCGAGATCCATAGTGGGCACGACGAATGTAATCAGAATGAGGTCCATAGTAGGCACGACGATCTTACTCAGAGCGAGATCCATAGTGGGCACGACGATTGTAGTCAGAGCGACATCCATAGTGGGCACGACGATCGTAATCAGAGCGAGATCCACAGTGGGCACGACGATCGTAAACAGAATGAGGTCCATAGTGAGCTCGATGATCGTAATCAGAATGAGGTCCATAGTGCGCACGACGATCGTAATCAGAGCGAGTTCCATAGTGGGCACGACGATCGTAATCAGAGCGAGATCCATAGAGGTCATGACGATCTTAATCAGAGCGAGATCAATAGTGGGCATGACGATCCTAATCAGAATGAGGTCCATAGTGGGCACCACGATCGTAATCAGAATGAGGTCCATAGTGGGCACGACGATCCTGATCAGGGAGAGATCCATAGTGGGTACGACGAATGTAATCAGAATGAGGTCCATAGTAGGCACGACGATCTTACTCAGAGCGAGATCCATAGTGGGCACGACGATTGTAGTCAGAGCGAGATCCATAGTGGGCACGACGATCGTAATCAGAGCGAGATCCACAGTGGGCACGACGATCGTAAACAGAATGAGGTCCATAGTGGGCACGACGATCGTAATCAGAGCGAGGTCCATAGTGGGCACGACGATCGTAATCAGAGCGAGATCCATAGTGGGCACGACGATCGTAATCAGAGCGAGATCCATAGTGGGCACGACGAATGTAATCAGAATGAGGTCCATAGTAGGCACGACGATCTTACTCAGAGCGAGATCCATAGTGGGCACGACGATTGTAGTCAGAGCGACATCCATAGTGGGCACGACGATCGTAATCAGAGCGGGATCCACAGTGGGCACGACGATCGTAAACAGAATGAGGTCCATAGTGAGCACGATGATCGTAATCAGAATGAGGTCCATAGTGGGCACGACGATCGTAATCAGAGCGAGTTCCATAGTGGGCACGACGATCGTAATCAGAGCGAGATCCATAGTGGGCACGACGAATGTAATCAGAATGAGGTCCATAGTAGGCACGACGATCTTACTCAGAGCGAGATCCATAGTAGGCACGACGATTGTAGTCAGAGCGACATCCATAGTGGGCACGACGATCGTAATCAGAGCGAGATCCACAGTGGGCACGACGATCGTAAACAGAATGAGGTCCATAGTGAGCACGATGATCGTAATCAGAATGAGGTCCATAGTGGGCACGACGATCGTAATCAGAGCGAGTTCCATACTGGGCACGACGATCGTAATCAGAGCGAGATCCATAGAGGTCATGACGATCTTAATCAGAGCGAGATCAATAGTGGGCATGACGATCCTAATCAGAATGAGGTCCATAGTGGGCACCACGATCGTAATCAGAGCAAGATCCATAGTGGGCACGACGATCCTGATCAGGGAGAGATCCATAGTGGGCACGACGATCGTGATCAGAGCGAGATCCATATTGGGCACGACGATCGTAATCAAATGAGGTCCATAGTGGGCATGACGATTGTAATCAGAATGAGGTCCATAGTGGGCACGACGATCGTAATCAGAATGAGGTCCATAGTGGGCACGACGATCGTAATCAGAGCAAGATCCATTTTGGGCATGACGATCATAATCAGAATGAGGTACATCGTGGGCATGACGATCGTAATCAGAATGAGGTCCATAGTGGGCATGACGATCGTAATCAGAATGAGGTCATAGTGGGCATGACGATCGTAATCAGAATGAGGTCCATAGTGGGCATGACGATCGTAATCAGAATGAGGTCCGTAGTGGGCATGACGATCGTAATCATAATGAGGTCCATAGTGGGCACGACGATCGTAATCAGAATGAGGTCCATACTGGGCATGACGATTGTAATCAGATTGAGGCCCATAGTGGGCTCGACGATCGTAATCAGAGCGAGATCCACAGTGGGCTCGACGATCGTAATCAGAGCAAGATCCATAGTGGGCACGACGATCTTAATCAGAGCGAGATCCATAGTGGGCACGACGATCGTAATCAGAGCGAGATCCATAGTGGACATGACGATCGTAATCTGAATGAGGTCCATCGTGGGCATGACGATCATAATCAGAATGAGGCCCATAGTAGGCACGTCGATCGTAATCAGAATGAGGTCCATAGTGGGCATGACCATCGTAATCAGAATGATGTTCATAGTGGGCACGACGATCCTAATCAGAGCGAGATTCATAGTGGGTATGACGATCGTAATCAGACTGAGGTCCATAGTGGGCATGACGATCGTAGTCAGAATGTTGCCCATAGTGGGCATGACGATCGTAAGCAGAATGAGGTCCATTTGGGCACGACGATCGTTATCAGAATGATGTCCATACTGGGCATGACGATCGTAATAAGAATGAGGTCCATAGTGGGCTCGACGATCGTAATCAGAGCGAGATCCATAGTGGACACGACGATCGTAATCAGAGCGAGATCCATAGTGGGCATGACGATCGTAATCAGAATGAGGTTCATAGTGGGCACGACGATCGTAATCAGAGCAAGATCCATAGTGGGCATGACGATCGTAATCAGAATGAGGTCCATAGTGGGCATGACGATCGTAATCAGAATGCGGTCCATAGTGGGCATGACGATCGTATCAGAATGAGGTCTATAGTGGGCACGACGATCGTAATCAGACTGTGGTCCATAGTGGGCATTACGATCGTGATCAGAATGAGGTCCATAGTGGGCATGACGATCGTTATCAGAATGAGGTGCATACTGGGAATGACGATCGTAATCAGAATGAGGCCCATAGTGGGCTCGACGATCGTAATCAGAGCGAGATCCACAGTGGGCACGACGATCGTAATCATAATGATGTCCATAGTGGGCACGACGACCGTAATCAGAGCGAGGTCCATAGTGGGCACGACGATCCTAATCAGAGCGAGATCCAGATTGGGCACGATGATCGTAATCAGAGCGAGATCCATAGTGGACATGACGATCGTAATCTATATGAGGTCCATAATGGGCATGACGATCATAATCAGAATGAGGCCCATAGTAGGCACGTCGATCGTAATCAGAATGAGGTCCATAGTGGGCATGACCATCGTAATCAGAATGAGGTTCATAGTGGGCACGACGATCGTAATCACAGCGAGATCCATAGTGGGTATGACGATCGTTATCAGACTGAGGTCCACAGTGGGCATGACGATCGTAATCAGAATGTTGCCCATAGTGGGCATGACGATCGTAATCAGAATGAGGTACAAAGTGGGCATGACGATCGTAATCAGAATGAGGTCTATAGTGGGCACGACGATCGTAATCAGACTGTGGTCCATAGTGGGCATTACGATCGTGATCAGAATGAGGTCCATAGTGGGCATGACGATCGTAATCAGAATGAGGTCCATACTGGGAAAGACGATCGTAATCAGAATGAGGTCCATAGTGGGCACGACGATCGCAATCAGAGCGAGACCCATAGTGGGCACGACGATCGTAATCAGAGCGAGATCCATAGCGGGCGCGACGAATGTAATCAGAATGAGGTCCATAGTAGGCAAGACGATCTTACTCAGAGCGAGATCCATAGTGGGCACGACGATTGTATTCAGAGCGAGATCCATAGTGGGCACGACGATCGTAATCAGAATGAGGTCCATAGTGGGCACGACGATCGTAATCAAAGCGAGTTCCATAGTGGGCACGACGATCGTAATCAGAGCGAGATCCATTATGGTCATGACGACCTTAATCAGAGCGAGATCAATAGTGGGCATGACGATCCCAATTAGAATGAGGTCCATAGTGGGCACGACGATCGTAATCAGAGTGAGATCCATAGTGGGCATGACGATCGTAATCAGAATGAGGTCCATAGTAGGAACGACGATCGTAATCAAAGCGAGATTCATAGTGGGCACGACGATCGCAATCAGAGCGAAATTCATAGTGGGCACGACGATCGTAATCAGAATGATGTCCATAGTGGGCACGAAGATCCTTATCAGAGCGAGATCCAGAGTGGGCACGACGATCGTAATCAGAATGAGGTCCATAGTGGGCACGACGTTCGCAATCAGAGCGAGACCCATAGTGGGCACGACGATCGTAATCAGAGCGAGATCCATAGTGGGCACGACGATCGTAATCAGAGCGAGATCCATAGTGGGCATGACGATCGTAATCAGAATGAGGTCCATATTTGGCACGACGATCGTAATCCGAGCGAGATCCCCAGTGGGCACGACGATCGTAATCATAGCGAGATCCATATGGGCACGACGATCATAATCAGAACGAGATAAATAGTGGGCATGACGATCGTAATCAGAATGAGGTCCATAGTGGGCACGACGATCGTAATCAGAGCAAGATCCATAGTGGGCATGACGATCGTAATCAGAATGAGGTCCATAGTGGGCATGACGATCGTAATCAGAATGCGGTCCATAGTGGGCATGACGATCGTATCAGAATGAGGTCTATAGTGGGCACGACGATCGTAATCAGACTGTGGTCCATAGTGGGCATTACGATCGTGATCAGAATGAGGTCCATAGTGGGCATGACGATCGTAATCAGAATGAGGTGCATACTGGGAATGACGATCGTAATCAGAATGAGGCCCATAGTGGGCTCGACGATCGTAATCAGAGCGAGATCCACAGTGGGCACGACGATCGTAATCATAATGATGTCCATAGTGGGCACGACGACCGTAATCAGAGCGAGGTCCATAGTGGGCACGACGATCCTAATCAGAGCGAGATCCAGAGTGGGCACGACGATCGTAATCAGAGCGAGATCCATAGTGGACATGACGATCGTAATCTATATGAGGTCCATAGTGGGCATGACGATCATAATCAGAATGAGGCCCATAGTAGGCACGTCGATCGTAATCAGAATGAGGTCCATAGTGGGCATGACCATCGTAATCAGAATGAGGTTCATAGTGGGCACGACGATCGTAATCACAGCGAGATCCATAGTGGGTATGACGATCGTTATCAGACTGAGGTCCACAGTGGGCATGACGATCGTAATCAGAATGTTGCCCATAGTGGGCATGACGATCGTAATCGGAATGAGGTCCAAAGTGGGCATGACGATCGTAATCAGAATGAGGTCTATAGTGGGCACGACGATCGTAATCAGACTGTGGTCCATAGTGGGCATTACGATCGTGATCAGAATGAGGTCCATAGTAGGCATGACGATCGTAATCAGAATGAGGTCCATACTGGGAAAGACGATCGTAATCAGAATGAGGTCCATAGTGGGCACGACGATCGCAATCAGAGCGAAACCCATAGTGGGCACGACGATCGTAATCAGAGCGAGATCCATAGTGGGCACGACGATCGTAATCAGAGCGAGATCCATAGCGGGCGCGACGAATGTAATCAGAATGAGGTCCATAGTAGGCAAGACGATCTTACTCAGAGCGAGATCCATAGTGGGCACGACGATTGTATTCAGAGCGAGATCCATAGTGGGCACGACGATCGTAATCAGAATGAGGTCCATAGTGGGCACGACGATCGTAATCAAAGCGAGTTCCATAGTGGGCACGACGATCGTAATCAGAGCGAGATCCATAATGGTCATGACGACCTTAATCAGAGCGAGATCAATAGTGGGCATGACGATCCCAATTAGAATGAGGTCCATAGTGGGCACGACGATCGTAATCAGAGTGAGATCCATAGTGGGCATGACGATCGTAATCAGAATGAGGTCCATAGTAGGAACGACGATCGTAATCAAAGCGAGATTCATAGTGGGCACGACGATCGCAATCAGAGCGAAATTCATAGTGGGCACGACGATCGTAATCAGAATGATGTCCATAGTGGGCACGAAGATCCTTATCAGAGCGAGATCCAGAGTGGGCACGACGATCGTAATCAGAATGAGGTCCATAGTGGGCACGACGATCGCAATCAGAGCGAGACCCATAGTGGGCACGACGATCGTAATCAGAGCGAGATCCATAGTGGGCACGACGATCGTAATCAGAGCGAGATCCATAGTGGGCATGACGATCGTAATCAGAATGAGGTTCATATTTGGCACGACGATCGTAATCCGAGCGAGATCCCTATTGGGCATGACGATCGTAATCATAGCGAGATCCATAAGGGCACGACGATCATAATCAGAACGAGATAAATAGTGGGCAGGGCGGTCGTAATCAGAATGAGGTCCATAGTGGGCAGGGCGATCGTAGTCATTGCGAGGTCCATATTGGGCACGACGATCCTAATCAGAGCGAGATCCATAGTGGGCACCACGATCGTAATCAGAATGAGGTCCATAGTGGGCACGACGATCGTAATCAGAGCGAGATCCATAGTGGGCACGACGATCGTAATGAGAATGAGGTCCATTGTGGGCACGACGATCGTAATCAGAGCGAGATCTACTTGGGCTTCAATCATCGTAGCAGTGGCACGTGTTTGCGGAAACCAGCGATAAACTACAACCAGAGCGGCGCTGCAGGCTACCGGCTGCAAGGATAAAAGCTGGACTCGTGAACCACACGGCACTCGGCAGCAGTGGCAGCATGTGGACGCTTTTCTAAACGCAACACTGCTTTTCGCAGGTTGATAGCGTTTCTTTTACGCCTTTGTAGCTGTAAATTTGCTGTCGCTGCCCTGCTGCCAATTTGTAAAACCTGTGTATTTTGGTTGTTGCTTGCTTCTTGAATTGGTCGTTGCTGCTTCTTGAAGTCCCAATGTCGGGAAACAATACTTGCCTTTCCTGTAATGAGGCTGTTGACCCCAAACAGGCGTTTATGTCTTGTGTGGAATGTACCTAATCTTACCATATTGGAAACTGTGCTGGTCTCACAGAAAAGCATTTTGAAAACCGAAGCGCGTCATCAAAGCAAAAATGGACATGTCCCAGTTGTAAAGCAGCTAAGCAGAAAGATGAAAATCAGAGTGATAGAGTAACTCGGGAAGAGTTTGCTGGATTGCGGTCCCTATTGATTAGCATGAATGAAAAGCTCGATGGGCTGGTGCCCCTAAAAGAGACGGTTTCTAACATCGAAAAAAGTATTGAAGTAATGTCTCACAAGCATGATGAACTGCTGAAACGTCTTGCTGTACAAGAAAGCGACACAAAAAATGTGAAAGCAAGGTTAGAGAAGCTTGAGCAAAAGGCTCGATGTAGCGAGACGAAGACTGAAAAGCTAGTCACTGAAATCAATGAACTTGAA
This sequence comes from Amblyomma americanum, assembly GCF_052857255.1. Lineage (NCBI taxonomy): Eukaryota > Metazoa > Arthropoda > Arachnida > Ixodida > Ixodidae > Amblyomma > Amblyomma americanum. The sequence continues at coordinate 152,822,099 of NC_135502.1, forward strand.
TGAAGAAGCCGTCAGTTAAACTTAGAATTTCATGGAATTCAGGTTACTCCGAACGAAGACTTGTTGATGAAAGTGAACAGCGTGGCAGGTTTGTTAGAAGTCCCAGAACTGAGAAAACTGGATGTTGATGCTATTCATCGCCTTCCGGCGAAAGCAGGCAAGGTCCCAGGAATAATCGTTCGATATGCCCGACAAGCCACCAAGGATAAATGGTTGGAAAATAGGCGCAAACTTAGAAACAATGAGAGCAGTACTTTTATACTAGAGAATATGACAACCCGATGCCGGCAACTGTTTCTAACAGCGAAAGAGTTGGCAAAAGAAAAAAGGGCTACAAATATGTATGGTTCAGAAATGGCAAGATTTATCTGCGTAAGGCAGACGCTGATTCTTCTGTCATTGTGCGCAGTGAACGTGACCTTCCGACATGATCTATCTGAACAGTCAATCTTGATCATATTGCTTCTTTTATTATTTTATGTGTGAATCAACACTTCACAACTTTCTCCTGCCACATGAATTGAATGCTGTTGTCTCGGGCTATCAAATAAGCGCTTTGAAATGCCTTCACATAAATGTTCGTTCCCTTTGTAACAAAGAAGATTCTATCAAGCATTTTATTTCGAGTTTTTCATTTCAGTTTGATGTGATAATGCTCACTGAAACGTGGTGTAAAAATGATCATTGTCACTTCGGGTTTACACCATATCAGTCATTCTCCTTAGATCGCCCAAATCGTCGTGGCGGAGGCATAATGATGCTACTAAAGGAAGGGATGCAATGTGAACTGCTTTCTCGTTTCTCTGTTTCTTGCTGTAATTACGAGGTTTTGACTGCGAAAGGGAACAATTCTGTTTTCTCTGTATGTTATCGCCCGCCCGATGGAAATGTTGAAAACCTTTTTGCGTTCTACGAAGAGTTCTTATCGTTTATTTCTGAGGCTGGTTACTTTGTTCTATCTGCTGGCGACTTTAATATTGATTTGTTAGGAGATTCAGCAGCCAAAACCACTATGAATATGCTCATTACTTCAAACGGGTGCTCAAACCAAATCAGTTTGCCTACTAGGAACACAGAACATAGCGAAACTTTGTTAGACCTAATTATTACTAACTCGGTCAGTGAAAATAACATTGCGGGTGTGATGACCTGCGACTTGAGTGACCACCTTCCCACCTTCATAATATTAGATAGACACAATCATCATAGTAAAAAACAATTTATAAATGTTCAAATAATAAATCCTACTCGCCTAGATGCCTTCAGGAATGACGTGCTAAATTCTGATTTCGAATATCTTCTTGCGATTAATTGCGCTGACAAGGCGTATAACATGTTCGTTGATCACATCGCTGAAATATATAAACGGCATTTTCCGCTTAAACAACTGTAACTTGGTAGGAAAATACGCAAGCCTTGGATCACGCCAGAGCTCATTAAAAAGATCAATGAGAAGAATACTATGTACCATCAGTTTATAAAAACTAAAAATCCCCAAAAACTTAAGGAGTTTAAGATATACCGAAATCAGCTAAATAAAGAAATAAAGTTAAGCAGACAAAACTATTTTCATGCGGAACTTGACGCCTGCTCTCGTAAGCCTGATCTTTTGTGGAAAAAGTTGAACACTTTTAAATCGCAGTAACTCGTCCCCAAAAACAGATAAACTTAAAATCGGTGAAGTCGAGATATCCGGTTGCGCCCTGGCACACTAATTTATTAACTATTTTGTGCAGTGTGGTGATTATTTTCCAGTGTCTGAATTTTCAAGATTCATGCCTTTAGTAACCAATCTGCTTTCTTTCTTGAGGCCGTTAGCGAAGAACAAGTTCGGTCTGTTTTTATGTCTCTTCAAAACAGCTCTAGTTGTGAAGTTGAAGGTATGCAAATTCGACCGCTTAAACATATTATGGATCTTATCGCACCGACTCTTACCCATATATTTAATCTTTGTTTTTCAAGTGCCGTTTTCCCACAAAGAATGCAGGTGGCTAAGATTACGGTATTGTTCAAGAAAGGTGATCGAAATGACATTCAAGAATTATCGCCCTATCTCAGTGTTGCCAATATTTTCAAAGGGTTTAGAAAAGATTATTCATGAGCGCCTTTCAATTTTTTTCAGAAATATGACCTTTTAACCCCAGCTCAATTTGGATTTAGAAAGCATAGGTCCACGGAACTAGCCTTGATAGAACAAAAAGAGTTTATTTTATCACAGTTTTCAAGTAAGATGGTTGTACTGGGCCTGTACATTGATTTCACGAAAGCATTTGACTGCATTGTTCACTCCATTTTACTCAAAAAACTTGAATTGTATGGAGTGCGTGGCCATTGCTGGAATCTTATAAAATGTTACCTTGGCTATCGGCGGCAGTATGTTCAAATAGGTGAGCACTGTTCCGACCAAAAACCGATTGCAAGAGGAGTGCCCCAAGGCAGAATTCTTGGACCTTTTCTTTTTAATATCTACATAAATGATCTGGTAAATACATGCGCTGAAGCCAAATATATATTGTACGCCGACGATGCCAGCATATTTTTTTCCGCTACAGACTGTGAGCAAATCAGCTATATAGCAAACTCCGCCCTTGTAAAACTTCTGGAATGGTCTGTAGCAAATCAGTTAGAAGTTAACACCAACAAAACTAAGGCTGTGTTATTTAGACCAAAATAAAAGCAGGTAAATATGAACGTAGATCTTATCTATGGCACCAGAAAAATAGAAATAGTAAGTAGTAATAAAATTCTTGGGGTCACGTTTTCGCAAAATATGCTGTGGGATATTCATGTAGATTCTGTTTGCACTAAATTGTCAAGTGTCGTTGGTATTTTATCCAGATGTAGGTCTATATTACCTTTCAGCGTAAAAAAGTTGATATATAATTCTCTTTTTTACTCTCACCTCTCTTACTGCTGTTTGGTATGGGGCTCTACCACACTAACAAACTTAACAAAGGTGTACGTCCTACAAAAAAGATAATTAGGCTTATTTTTGATGTCCCCTACAATTCTCATACACATGCTCTGTTCATTAAAGCAGATATAATGCCTGTCTGGAAATTGTTTAGCTATAGACTAATTGTTGCCTTTAAGTACAAATTAAAAGAAAATCGAAATTTCTTTTGCAACCTAGCCAAGCTAGAAATAAAGCCTACATCCTACTCTATACGTCAGTCTGAATACTGGAAGGTGGTCACTCCCCGTGCTAACTATTTTATGGGTACACTATCGTACATTTTCCCTAAACTTCTTAATGATCTGAATAAATGTGGAATTGATTTAGGTCGCACTACAGTTCGTGAACTGCGCCACGTGATATGTCATGTTTTTGAACAATTCTAATATTGATTTCCTTGTGATACATTAAATCGAATCAATTTTGCGTTTCTGTATGTTTGTATTCCTGTATGTTTCATGTATGCTCCTGTACTGCCTTGTAGAGGGGACCGTGGGCTCTAGTCAAGCTGTTCAGCAGCTTTTACCAACGGCCCCTCCATCGTTTTGATGGAAATAAAGCTATTATTATTATTATTATTATTATTATTAATAATACTATAATTATTATCTATAGTGGGCACGACGATCGTAATCAGAGTGAGATCCATAGTGGGCACGACGATCGTAATCAGAATGAGGTCCATAGTGGGCACGACAATCGTAATCAGAGCGAGATTCATAGTGGGCACGACGATCGTAATCATAGCGAGATCCATAGTGGGCACGACAATCGTAAACAGAATGAGGTCCATAGTGGGCACGACGATCTTAATCAGAGCGAGATTCATAGTGGGCATGACGATCGTAATCAGAGCGAGATCCATAGTGGGAACGACGATCGTAATCATAATGAGGTCCATAGTGGGCACGACGATCTTAATCAGAGCGAGATCCATAGTGGGCACGACGATCGTAATCAGAGGGAGATCCATAGTGGGCACGACGATCCTAATCAGAGCGAGATTCATAGTGGGCACGACGATCGTAATCAGAGCGAGATCCATAGTGGACATGACGATCGTAATCAGAATGAGGTCCATAGTGTTCATGACGATCGTAATCAGAGCGAGATCCATAGTGGGCTCGACGATCGTAATCGGAGCGAGATACATAGTGGGCACGACGATCGTAATTAGAGCGATATCTATATTGGGCATGACGATCGTAATCAGAATGAGGTCCATAGTAGGCTCGACGATCGTAATCAGAACGAGATCCAATGTGGGCACGACGATTGTAATCAGAATGAGGTCCATAGTGGGCACGACGATCGTAATCAGAGCGAGATCCATAGTGGGCTCGACGATCGTAATCAGAGCGAGATACATAGTGGGCACGACGATCGTAATTAGAGCGATATCTATATTGAGCATGACGATCGTAATCAGAATGAGGTCCATAGTAGGCTCGACGATCGTAATCAGAACGAGATCCAATGTGGACACGACGATTGTAATCAGAATGAGGTCCATAGTAGGCACAACGATCGTAATCAGAGCGAGATCTATAGTGGGCACGACGATCGTAATCAGAGCGAGGTCGATAGTGGGCACGACGATCGTAATCAGAGCGAGATCCATAGTCGGCACGACGGTCGTAATAAGAGCGAGATCCATATTGTGCATGATGATCGTAATCAGAATGAGGTCCATTGTAGGCATGACGTTCGTAATCAGAGCGAGATCCATAGTGGGCACGACGATCGTAAGCAGACTGAGGTCCATAGTGGGCATGATGATCTTAATCAGAATGAGGTCCATAGTGGGCGCGACGATCGTAATCAGAATGAGGTCCATACTGGGCATGACGATCGTAATCAGAATGAGGTCCGTAGTGGGCATGACGATCGTAATGAGAATGAAGTCCATAGTGGCATGACGATCGTAATCAGAATGAGGTCCATAGTAGGCATGACGATCGTAATCAGAATGAGGTCCATAGTGGGCATGACGATCGTAATCAGAATGAGGTATATAGTGGGCTTGACGATCGTAATCAGAATGAGGTCCATAGTGCACACGACGATCGTAATCAGAATGAGGTCCATACTGGGCATGACGATCGTAATCAGAATGAGGTCCGTAGTGGGCATGACGATCGTAATGAGAATGAAGTCCATAGTGGCATGACGATCGTAATCAGAATGAGGTCCATAGTAGGCATGACGATCGTAATCAGAATGAGGTCCATAGTGGGCATGACGATCGTAATCAGAATGAGGTATATAGTGGGCTTGACGATCGTAATCAGAATGAGGTCCATAGTGCGCACGACGATCGTAATCAGAATGAGGTCCATACTGGGCATGACCATCGTATTCAGAATGAGGTCCATAGTGCGCTCGACGATCGTAATCAGAGCGAGATCCACTGTGGGCACGACGATCGTAATCAGAGCGAGATCCATAGTGGGCACGACGATCCTAATCAGAGCGAGATTCATAGTGGGCACGACGATCGTAATCAGAGCGAGATCCATAGTGGACATGACGATCGTAATCAGAAGGAGGTTCATAGTAGGCACGACGATCGTAATCAGAATGAGGTCCATAGTGGGCTCGACGATCGTAATCAGAGCGAGATACATAGTGGGCACGACGATCGTAATCAGAGCGAGATCCATATTGGGCATGACGATCGTATTCAGAATAAGGTCCATAGTAGGCTCGACGATCGTAATCAGAACGGGATCCATAGTGGGCACGACAATCATAATCAGACTGAGGTCCATAGTGGGCATGACGATCGTAATGTGAATGAGGTCCATAGTGGGCATGACGATTGTAATCAGAATGAGGTCCATAGTGGGCATGACGGTCGTAATCAGAATGAGGTCTATAGTGGGCATGACGATCGTAATCAGAATGAGGTCCATATTGGGCATGACGATCTTAATCAGAATGAGGTCCATAGTTGGCACGACGATCGTAATCAGAATGAGGGCCATACTGGGCATGACGATCGTAATCAGAGCGAGTTACATAGTGGGCACGACGATCGTAAACAGAACGAGATCCATAGTGGCCATGACGATCGTAATGAGAATGAGGTCCATAGTGGGCATGACGATTGTAATCAGAATGAGGTCCATTGTGGGCATGACGATCGTAATCAGAATGATGTTCATAGTGGGCATGACGATCGTAATCAGAATGAGGTCCATAGTGGGCATGACGATCGTAATCAGAATGAGGTCCATACTGGGCATGACGATCGTAATCAGAGCGAGATCCATAGTCGGCACGACGATCCTAATCAGAGCGATATCCATAGTGGGCACTACGATCGTAATCAGAGAGAGATCCTTAGTGGACAAGACGATCGTAATCAGAATGAGGTCCATAGTGGGCATGACGATCATGATCAGAATGAGGTCCAAAGTAGGCACGACGATCGTAATCAGAATGAGGTCCATAGTGGGCATGACCATCGTAATCAGAATGAAGTCCATAGTGGGCATGACGATCTTAATCAGAATGAGGTCCACAGTGATCACGACGATCGTAATCAGAATGAGGTCCATATTGGGCACGACGATCCTAATCAGAATGAGGTCCATAGTGGGCATGACGATCTTAATCAGAATGAGTTCCATAGTGGGCACGACGATTGAAATTAGAATGAGGTCCATACTGGGCATGACGATCGTAATCAGAATGAGGTCCATAGTGGGCTCGATGATCGTAATCAGAGCGATACATAGTGGGCACGACGATCGTATTCAGAGCGAGATCCATATTGGGCATGACGATCGTAATCAGAATGAGGTCCATAGTAGGCTCGACGATCGTAATCAGAACGAGGTCCATAGTGGGCATGACGGTCGTAATCAGAATGAGGTCTATAGTGGGCATGACGATCGTAATGTGAATGAGGTCCATAGTGGGCATGACGATTGTAATCAGAATGAGGTCCATAGTGGGCATGACGGTCGTAATCAGAATGAGGTCTATTGTGGGCATGACGATCGTAATCAGAATGAGGTCCATATTGGGCATGACGATCGTAATCAGAATGAGGTCCATAGTGGGCATGACGATCGTAATCAGAATGAGGTCCATAGTGGGCACGACGATCCTAATCAGATCGAGATCCATAGTGGTCACGACGATCCTAATCAGAACGAGATCCATAGTGGGCATGACGATCATGATCAGAATGAGGTCCAAAGTAAGCACGACGATCGTAATCAGAATGAGGTCCATAGTGGGCATGACCATCGTAATCAGAATGAAGTCCATAGTGGGCATGACGATCTTAATCAGAATGAGGTCCACAGTGATCACGACGATCGTAATCAGAATGAAGTTCATAGTGGGCATGACGATCGTAATCAGAATGAGGTCCATATTGGGCATGACGATCGTAATCAGAGCGAGATCCACAGTGGGCACGAAGATCGTAATCAGAGCGAGATCCATAGTGGGCACGACGATCCTAATCAGAGCGAGATTCATAGCGGACATGACGATCCTAATCAGAATGAGGTCCATAGTGGGCATGACGGTCGTAATCAGAATGAGGTCCATAGTGGGCATGACGATCATAATCAGAATGAGGTCCATAGTGGGCATGACGATCGTAATCAGAATGAGGTCCATAGTGGGCATGACGATCGTAATCAGAATGAGGTCCATAGTGGGCACGACGATCCTAATCAGATCGAGATCCATAGTGGTCACGACGATCGTAATCAGAATGAGGTCCATACTGGGCATGACGATCGTAATCAGAATGAGGTCCATAGTGCGCTCGACGATCGTAATCAGAGCGAGTTACATAGTGGGCACGACGATCGTAATCAGAGCGAGATCCATATTGGGCATGACGATCGTAATCAGAATGAGGTCCATAGCAGGCTCGACGATCGTAAACAGAACGAGATTCATAGTGGCCATGACGATTGTAATCAGAATGAGGTCCATAGTGGGCATGACGATCGTAATCAGAATGATGTCTATAGTGGGCATGACGATCGTAATCGGAATGAGGTCCATAGTGGGCATGACGATCGTAATCAGAATGAGGTCCATACTGGGCATGACGATCGTAAGCAGACTGAGGTCCATAGTGGGCACGACGATCGTATCAGAATGAGGTCCATACTGGGCATGACGATCGTAATCAGAATGAGGTCCATAGTGGGCACGACGATCGTAATCAGAATGAGGTTCATAGTAGGCACGACGATCGTAATCAGAATGAGGTCCATAGTGGGCTCGACGATCGTAATCACAGCGAGATACATAGTGGGCACGACGATCGTAATCAGAGCGAGATCCATATTGGGCATGACGATCGTATTCAGAATAAGGTCCATAGTAGGCTCGACGATCGTAATCAGAACGAGATCCATAGTGGGCACGACAATCATAATCAGACTGAGGTCCATAGTGGGCATGACGATCGTAATGTGAATGAGGTCCATAGTGGGCATGACGATTGTAATCAGAATGAGGTCCATAGTGGGCATGACGGTCGTAATCAGAATGAGGTCTATAGTGGGCATGACGATCGTAATCAGAATGAGGTCCATATTGGGCATGACGATCGTAATCAGAATGAGGTTCATAGTGGGCATGACGATCGTAATCAGAATGAGGTTCATAGTGGGCATGACGATCGTAATCAGAATGCGGTCCATAGTGGGCATGACGATCGTAAGCAGACTTAGGTCCATAGTGGGCACGACGATCGTAATCAGAATGAGGTCCATACTGGGCATGACGATCGTAATCAGAATGAGGTCCATAGTGGGCACGACGATCGTAATCAGAGCGAGATCCATAGTGGGCATGACGATCGTAATCAGAATGAGGTCCATAGTAGGCACGACGATCCTAATCATATGGAGATCCATAGTGGTCACGACGATCCTAATCAGAACGAGATCCATAGTGGGCACGACGATCGTAATCAGAGCGAGATCCATAGTGGGTATGACGATCGTAATCAGAATGAGGTCCATAGTGGGCACGATGATCGCAATCAGAGCGAGATCCATAGTGGGCACGACGATCCTAATCAGAGCGATATCCATAGTGGGCACGACGATCGTAATCAGATTGAGGTTCATAGTGGGCATGACGATCGTATTCAGAATGAGGTCCATAGTGGGCACGTCGATCGTAATCAGAATGAGGTGCATAGTGGGCATGACCATTGTAATCAGAATGAGGTTCATAGTGGGCACGACGATCGTAATCAGAGCGAGATCCACAGTGGGTATGACGATCGTAATTAGACTGAGGTCCATAGTGGGCATGACGATCGTAATCAGAATGTTGCCCATAGTGGGCATGACGATCGTAAGCAGAATGAGGTCCATATGGGCACGACGATCGTAATCAGAATGATGTCCATACTGGGCATGACGATCGTAATCAGAATGAGGTCATAGTGGGCTCGACGATCGTAATCAGAGCGAGACCCATAGTGGCCACGACGATCGTAATCAGAATGAGGTCCATAGTGGGCACGACGATCCTAATCAGAGCAAGATTCATAGTGGGCACGACAATCGTAATCAGAGCTGGATCCATAATGGGCATGACGATCGTAATCAGAATGAGGTCCATAGTGGGCACGACGATCGTAATCAGAGCGAGATCCATAGTGGGCACGACGATCGGAATCATAGCGAGATCCATAGTGGGCATGACGATCGTAATCAGAATGAGGTCCATAGTGGGCACCACAATCGTAATCAGAGTGAGATCCATAGTGGGCACGACGAACGTAATCAGAGCGAGATCCATAGCGGGCACGACGATCGTGATCAGAGTGAGATCCATAGTGGGCACGACGATCGTAATCAGAGCGAGATCCATAATGGGCACGACGATCGTAATCAAATGAGGTCCATAGTGGGCATGACGATCATAATGAGAATGAGGTACATAGTGGGCATGACGATCGTAATCAGAATGAGGTCCATAGTGGGCATGACGATCGTAATCAGAATGAGGTGCATAGTGGGCATGACGATCGTAATCAGAATAAAGTCCATAGTGGGCATGACGATCATAATCAGAATGAGGTCCGTAGTGGGCATGACGATCGTAATGATAATGAGGTCCATAGTGGGCACGGCGATCGTAATCAGAATGAGGTCCATACTGGGCATGACGATTGTAATCAGAATGAGGTCCATAGTGGGCACGACGATCCTAATCAGAGCAAGATTCATAGTGGGTACGACAATCGTAATCAGAGCTGGATCCATAATGGGCATGACGATCGTAATCAGAATGAGGTGCATAGTGGGCATGACGATCGTAATCAGAATAAAGTCCATAGTGGGCATGACGATCGTAATCAGAATGAGGTCCGTAGTGGGCATGACGATCGTAATCAGAGCGAGACCCATAGTGACCACGACGATCGTATTCAGAATGAGGTCCATAGTGGGCACGACGATCCTAATCAGAGCAAGATTCATAGTGGGCACGACAATCGTAATCAGAGCTGGATCCATAATGGGCATGACGATCGTAATCAGAATGAGGTCCATAGTGGGCACGACGATCGTAATCAGAGCGAGATCCACAGTGGGTATGACGATCGTAATTAGACTGAGGTCCATAGTGGGCATGACGATCGTAATCAGAATGTTGCCCATAGTGGGCATGACGATCGTAAGCAGAATGAGGTCCATATGGGCACGACGATCGTAATCAGAGCGAGATCCATAGTGGGCACGACGATCGTAATCAGAGCGAGATCCATAGCGGGCACGACGATCGTGATCAGAGTGAGATCCATAGTGGGCACGACGATCGTAATCAGAGCGAGATCCATAGCGGGCACGACGATCGTGATCAGAGTGAGATCCATATTCGGCATGACGATCGTAATCAGAATGAGGTCCATAGCAGGCCCGACGTTCGTAAACAGAACGAGATCCATAGTGGCCATGACGATCGTAATGAGAATGAGGTCCATAGTGGGCATGACGATTGTAATCAGAATGAGGTCCATAGTGGGCATGACGATCGTAATCAGAATGATGTCCATAGTGGGCATGACGATCGTAATCAGAATGAGGTCCATAGTGGGCATGACGATCGTAATCAGAATGAGGTCCATAGTGGGCATGACGATCGTAATCAGAATGAGGTCCATAGTGGGCATGACGATCGTAATCAGAATGAGGTCCATAGTGGGCATGACGATCGTAATCAGAATGAGGTCCATAGTGGGAACGACGACAGTAATCAGAATGAGGTCCATACTAGGCATGACGATCGTAATCAGAATGAGGTCCATAGTGGGCTCGACGATCGTAATCAGAGCGAGATCCGTAGTGGGCACGACGATCGTAATCAGAGTGAGATCCATAGTCGGCACGACGATCCTAATCAGAGCGAGATCCATAGTGGGCACTACGATCGTAATCAGAGAGATCCTTAGTGGACAAGACGATCGTAATCAGAATGAGGTCCATAGTGGGCATGACGATCATAATCAGAATGAGGTCCTTAGTAGGCACGACGATCGTAATCAGAATGAGGTCCATAGTGGGCATGCTTATCGTAATCAGAATGAGGTCCATAGTGGGCACGACGATCGTAATCAGAGCGAGATCCATAGTGTGTATGACGATCGTAATCAGACTTAGGTCCATAGTGGGCATGACAATCGTAATCAGAATGAGGTTCATAGTGGGCATGACGATCGTAATCAGAATGAGGTCCATAGTGGGCATGACGATCGTAAGCAGACTGAGGTCCATAGTGGGCACGACGATCGCAATCAGAATGAGGTCCATACTGGGCATGACAATCGTAATCAGAATGAGGTCCATAGTTTGCACGACGATCGTAATCAGAGGGAGATCCATAGTGGGCATGACGATCGTAATCAGAATGAGGTCATAGTGGGCATGACGATCATAATCAGAATGAGGTCCATAGTAGGACGACGATCCTAATATCGAGATCCATAGTGGTCACGACGATCCTAATCAGAACGAGATCCATAGTGGGCACGACGATCGTAATCAGAGCGAGATTCATAGTGGGTATGACGATCCTAATCAGAGCGATATCCATAGTGGGCACGACGATCGTAATCAGAATGAGGTTCATAGTGGGCATGACGATCGTATTCAGAATGAGGTCCAAAGTGGGCATGACGATCGTAAACAGAATGAGGTCCATAGTGAGCATGACGATCGTAATCAGAATGAGGTCCATATTGGGCATGACGATCTTAATCAGAATGAGGTCCATAGTTGGCACGACGATCGTAATCAGAATGAGGTCCATACTAGGCATGACGATCGTAATCAGAATGAGGTCCATAGTGCACTCGACGATCGTAATCAGAGCGAGTTACATAATGGGGACGACGATCGTAATCAAAGCCACATCCATATTCGGCATGACGATCGTAACCAGAATGAGGTCCATAGCAGGCTCGAAGATCGTAAACAGAACGAGATCCATAGTGGCCATGACGATCGAAATGAGAATGAGGTCCATAGTGGGCATGACGATTGTAATCAGAATGAGGCCCATAGTGGGCATGACGATCGAAATTAGAATGATATCCATAGTGGGCATGACGATCGTAATCAGAATGAGGTCCATAGTGGGCATGATGATCATAATCAGAATGAGGTCCATAGTGGGCATGACGATCGTAATCAGAATGAGGTCTATAGTGGGCACGACGATCGTAATCATTCTGATTACCATCGTCGTGCCCACTATGGATCTCATTCTGATTACGATCGTCGTGCCTACTATGGACCTCATTCTGATTACGATCGTCATGCCCACTATGGATCTCGCTCTGATTACGATCGTCGTGCCCACTATGGACCTCATTCTGATTACGATCGTCATGCCCAGTATGGACCTCATTCTGATTACGATCGTCGTGCCCACTATGGACCTAAGTTTGCTTACGATCGTCATGCCCACTATGGACCTCATTCTGATTACGATCGTCATGCCCACTATGAACCTCATTCTGATTACGATGGTCATGCCCACTATGAACCTCATTCTGATTACGATCGTCATGCCCAATATGGACCTCATACTGATTACGATCGTCATGCCCACTATAGACCTCATTCTGATTACGACCGTCATGCCCACTATGGACCTCATTCTGATTACGATCGTCATGTCCACTATGGATCTCGCTCTGATTACGATCGTCGTGCCCACTATAAATCTCGCTCTGATTAGGATCGTCGTGCCCACTATGGATCTCGCTCTGATTACGATCGTCGTGCCCACAGTGGATCTCGCTCTGATTACGATCGTCGAGCGCACTATGGACCTCATTCTGAATACGATGGTCATGCCCAGTATGGACCTCATTCTGATTACGATCGTCGTGCGCACTATGTACCTCATTCTGATTACGATCGTCAAGCCCACTATATACCTCATTCTGATTACGATCGTCATGCCCACTATGGACCTCATTCTGATTACGATCGTCATGCCTACTATGGACCTCATTCTGATTACGATCGTCATGCCACTATGGACCTCATTCTCATTACGATCGTCATGCCCACTACGGGCCTCATTCTGATTACGATCGTCATGCCCAGTATGGACCTCATTCTGATTACGATCGTCGCGCCCACTATGGACCTCATTCTGATTAAGATCATCATGCCCACTATGGACCTCAGTCTGCTTACGATCGTCGTGCCCACTATGGATCTCGCTCTGATTACGAACGTCATGCCTACAATGGACCTCATTCTGATTACGATCATCATGCACAATATGGATCTCGCTGTTATTACGACCGTCGTGCCGACTATGGATCTCGCTCTGATTACGATCGTCGTGCCCACTATCGACCTCGCTCTGAATACGATCGTCATGCCCATTATGGACCTCGTTCTGATTACGATCGTCGTGCCCACTATGGACCTCATTCTGATTACAATTGTCATGACCTCTATGGAACTCATTCTGATTACCATCGTCATGCCAACTATGGACCTCATTCTGCTTACAATCGTCATGCCCACTATGGACCTCAATCTCATTACAATCGTCGTGCCCACTATGGGTCTCGCTCTGATTATTATCGTCGTGCCCACTATGGACCTCATTCTGATTACGATCGTCATGCCCACTATGTACCTCATTCTGATTATGATCGTCATGCCCACTATGGACCTCATTTGATTACGATCGTCGTGCCCACTATGGATCTCGCTCTGATTACGATCGTCGTGCCCACTATGGATCTCACTCTGATCACGATCGTCGTGCCCGCTATGGATCTCGCTCTGATTACGTTCGTCGTGCCCACTATGGATCTCACTCTGATTACGATCGTGGTGCCCACTATGGACCTCATTCTGATTACGATCGTCATGCCCACTATGGATCTCGCTATGATTCCGATCGTCGTGCCCACTATGGATCTCGCTCTGATTACGATCGTCGTGCCCACTATGGACCTCATTCTGATTACGATCGTCATGCCCATTATGGATCCAGCTCTGATTACGATTGTCGTGCCCACTATGAATCTTGCTCTGATTAGGATCGTCGTGCCCACTATGGACCTCATTCTGATTACGATCGTCATGGCCACTATGGGTCTCGCTCTGATTACGATCGTCATGCCCACTACGGACCTCATTCTGATTACGATCGTCATGCCCACTATGGACTTTATTCTGATTACGATCGTCATGCCCACTATGCACCTCATTCTGATTACGATCGTCATGCCCATTATGGATCCAGCTCTGATTACGATTGTCGTACCCACTATGAATCTTGCTCTGATTAGGATCGTCGTGCCCACTATGGACCTCATTCTGATTACAATCGTCATGCCCAGTATGGACCTCATTCTGATTACGATCGTCGTGCCCACTATGGACCTCATTATCATTACGATCGTCATGCCCACTACGGACCTCATTCTGATTATGATCGTCATGCCCACTATGGACTTTATTCTCATTACGATCGTCATGCCCACTATGCACCTCATTCTGATTACGATCGTCATGCCCACTATGGATCTCGCTCTGATTACGATCGTCATGCCCACTATGTACCTCATTCTGATTATGATCGTAATCAAATGAGGTCCATAGTGGGCATGACGATCATAATGAGAATGAGGTACATAGTGGGCACGACGATCGTAATCAGAATGAGGTCCATACTGGGCATGACGATTGTAATCAGAATGAGGCCCATAGTGGGCTCGACGATCGTAATCAGAGCGAGATCCATAGTGGGCACGACGATCGTAATCAGAGCGAGATCCATAGTGGGCATGACGATCGTAATCAAAATGAGGTCCATAGTAGGCACGACGATCATAATCAGAGCGAGATCCAGAGTGGGCACGACGATCGTAATCAGAGCGAGATCCATAGTGGACATGACGATCGTAATCTATATGAGGTCCATAGTGGGCATGACGATCATAATCAGAATGAGGCCCATAGTAGGCACGTCGATCGTAATCAGAATGAGGTCCATAGTGGGCATGACCATCGTAATCAGAATGAGGTTCATAGTGGGCACGACGATCGTAATCAGAGCGAGATCCATAGTGGGTATGACGATCGTTATCAGACTGAGGTCCACAGTGGGCATGACGATCGTAATCAGAATGTTGCCCATAGTGGGCATGACGATCGTATTCAGAATGAGGTCCAAAGTGGGCACGATGATCGTAATCAGAGCGAGATTCATATTGGGCACGACGATCGTAATCAAATGAGGTCCATAGTGGGCATGACGATTGTAATCAGAATGAGGTCCATAGTGGGCACGACGATCGTAATCAGAATGAGGTCCATAGTGGGCACGACGATCGTAATCAGAGCAAGATCCATTTTGGGCATGACGATCATAATCAGAATGAGGTACATCGTGGGCACGACGATCGTAATCATGATGTCCATAGTGGGCACGACGACCTTAATCAGAGCGAGGTCCATAGTGGGCACGACGATCTTAATCAGAGCGAGATTCATAGTGGGCACGACGATCGTAATCAGACCTGGATCCATAATGGGCATGACGATCGTAATCAGAATGAGGTCCATAGTGGGCACGACGATCGTAATCAGAGCGAGACCCCTAGTGGCCACGACGATCGTAATCAGAATGAGGTCCATAGTGGGCACGACGATCGTAATCAGAGCAATATCCATAGTGGGCATGACGATCGTAATCAGATTGAGGTCGATAGTGGGCATGACGTTTGTAATCAGAATGAGGTCCATAGGGGGCATGACGATCGTAATCAGAATGAGGTCCATAGTGGGCATGACGATCGTAATCAGAATGAGGTCTATAGTGGGCACGACGATCGTAATCAGACTGTGGTCCATAGTGGGCATTACGATCGTGATCAGAATGAGGTCCATAGTGGGCATGACGATCGTAATCAGAATGAGGTCCATACTGGGAAAGACGATCGTAATCAGAATGAGGCCCATAGTGGGCTCGACGATCGTAATCAGAGCGAGATCCACAGTGGGCACGACGATCGTAATCATGATGTCCATAGTGGGCACGACGACCGTAATCAGAGCGAGATCCATAGTGGGCACGACGATTGTAATCAGAGCGAGATCCATAGTGGGCGCGACGAATGTAATCAGAATGAGGTCCATAGTAGGCACGACGATCTTACTCAGAGCGAGATCCATAGTGGGCACGACGATTGTAGTCAGAGCGAGATCCATAGTGGGCACGACGATCGTAATCAGAGCGAGATCCACAGTGGGCACGACGATCGTAAACAGAATGAGGTCCATAATGGGCACGACGATCGTAATCAGAGCGAGATCCATAGTGGGCACGACGATCGTAATCAGAGCGAGATCCATAGTGGGCACGACGATCGTAATCAGAGCGAGATCCATAGTGGGCACGACGAATGTAATCAGAATGAGGTCCATAGTAGGCACGACGATCTTACTCAGAGCGAGATCCATAGTGGGCACGACGATTGTAGTCAGAGCGAGATCCATAGTGGGCACGACGATCGTAATCAGAGCGAGATCCACAGTGGGCACGACGATCGTAAACAGAATGAGGTCCATAGTGGGCACGACGATCGTAATCAGAGCGAGGTCCATAGTGGGCACGACGATCGTAATCAGAGCGAGATCCATAGTGGGCACGACGATCGTAATCAGAGCGAGATCCATAGTGGGCACGACGAATGTAATCAGAATGAGGTCCATAGTAGGCACGACGATCTTACTCAGAGCGAGATCCATAGTGGGCACGACGATTGTAGTCAGAGCGACATCCATAGTGGGCACGACGATCGTAATCAGAGCGAGATCCACAGTGGGCACGACGATCGTAAACAGAATGAGGTCCATAGTGAGCTCGATGATCGTAATCAGAATGAGGTCCATAGTGCGCACGACGATCGTAATCAGAGCGAGTTCCATAGTGGGCACGACGATCGTAATCAGAGCGAGATCCACAGAGGTCATGACGATCTTAATCAGAGCGAGATCAATAGTGGGCATGACGATCCTAATCAGAATGAGGTCCATAGTGGGCACCACGATCGTAATCAGAATGAGGTCCATAGTGGGCACGACGATCCTGATCAGGGAGAGATCCATAGTGGGTACGACGAATGTAATCAGAATGAGGTCCATAGTAGGCACGACGATCTTACTCAGAGCGAGATCCATAGTGGGCACGACGATTGTAGTCAGAGCGAGATCCATAGTGGGCACGACGATCGTAATCAGAGCGAGATCCACAGTGGGCACGACGATCGTAAACAGAATGAGGTCCATAGTGGGCACGACGATCGTAATCAGAGCGAGGTCCATAGTGGGCACGACGATCGTAATCAGAGCGAGATCCATAGTGGGCACGACGATCGTAATCAGAGCGAGATCCATAGTGGGCACGACGAATGTAATCAGAATGAGGTCCATAGTAGGCACGACGATCTTACTCAGAGCGAGATCCATAGTGGGCACGACGATTGTAGTCAGAGCGACATCCATAGTGGGCACGACGATCGTAATCAGAGCGGGATCCACAGTGGGCACGACGATCGTAAACAGAATGAGGTCCATAGTGAGCACGATGATCGTAATCAGAATGAGGTCCATAGTGGGCACGACGATCGTAATCAGAGCGAGTTCCATAGTGGGCACGACGATCGTAATCAGAGCGAGATCCATAGTGGGCACGACGAATGTAATCAGAATGAGGTCCATAGTAGGCACGACGATCTTACTCAGAGCGAGATCCATAGTAGGCACGACGATTGTAGTCAGAGCGACATCCATAGTGGGCACGACGATCGTAATCAGAGCGAGATCCACAGTGGGCACGACGATCGTAAACAGAATGAGGTCCATAGTGAGCACGATGATCGTAATCAGAATGAGGTCCATAGTGGGCACGACGATCGTAATCAGAGCGAGTTCCATACTGGGCACGACGATCGTAATCAGAGCGAGATCCATAGAGGTCATGACGATCTTAATCAGAGCGAGATCAATAGTGGGCATGACGATCCTAATCAGAATGAGGTCCATAGTGGGCACCACGATCGTAATCAGAGCAAGATCCATAGTGGGCACGACGATCCTGATCAGGGAGAGATCCATAGTGGGCACGACGATCGTGATCAGAGCGAGATCCATATTGGGCACGACGATCGTAATCAAATGAGGTCCATAGTGGGCATGACGATTGTAATCAGAATGAGGTCCATAGTGGGCACGACGATCGTAATCAGAATGAGGTCCATAGTGGGCACGACGATCGTAATCAGAGCAAGATCCATTTTGGGCATGACGATCATAATCAGAATGAGGTACATCGTGGGCATGACGATCGTAATCAGAATGAGGTCCATAGTGGGCATGACGATCGTAATCAGAATGAGGTCATAGTGGGCATGACGATCGTAATCAGAATGAGGTCCATAGTGGGCATGACGATCGTAATCAGAATGAGGTCCGTAGTGGGCATGACGATCGTAATCATAATGAGGTCCATAGTGGGCACGACGATCGTAATCAGAATGAGGTCCATACTGGGCATGACGATTGTAATCAGATTGAGGCCCATAGTGGGCTCGACGATCGTAATCAGAGCGAGATCCACAGTGGGCTCGACGATCGTAATCAGAGCAAGATCCATAGTGGGCACGACGATCTTAATCAGAGCGAGATCCATAGTGGGCACGACGATCGTAATCAGAGCGAGATCCATAGTGGACATGACGATCGTAATCTGAATGAGGTCCATAGTGGGCATGACGATCATAATCAGAATGAGGCCCATAGTAGGCACGTCGATCGTAATCAGAATGAGGTCCATAGTGGGCATGACCATCGTAATCAGAATGATGTTCATAGTGGGCACGACGATCCTAATCAGAGCGAGATTCATAGTGGGTATGACGATCGTAATCAGACTGAGGTCCATAGTGGGCATGACGATCGTAGTCAGAATGTTGCCCATAGTGGGCATGACGATCGTAAGCAGAATGAGGTCCATTTGGGCACGACGATCGTTATCAGAATGATGTCCATACTGGGCATGACGATCGTAATCAGAATGAGGTCCATAGTGGGCTCGACGATCGTAATCAGAGCGAGATCCATAGTGGACACGACGATCGTAATCAGAGCGAGATCCATAGTGGGCATGACGATCGTAATCAGAATGAGGTCCATAGTGGGCACGACGATCGTAATCAGAGCAAGATCCATAGTGGGCATGACGATCGTAATCAGAATGAGGTCCATAGTGGGCATGACGATCGTAATCAGAATGCGGTCCATAGTGGGCATGACGATCGTATCAGAATGAGGTCTATAGTGGGCACGACGATCGTAATCAGACTGTGGTCCATAGTGGGCATTACGATCGTGATCAGAATGAGGTCCATAGTGGGCATGACGATCGTTATCAGAATGAGGTGCATACTGGGAATGACGATCGTAATCAGAATGAGGCCCATAGTGGGCTCGACGATCGTAATCAGAGCGAGATCCACAGTGGGCACGACGATCGTAATCATAATGATGTCCATAGTGGGCACGACGACCGTAATCAGAGCGAGGTCCATAGTGGGCACGACGATCCTAATCAGAGCGAGATCCAGATTGGGCACGATGATCGTAATCAGAGCGAGATCCATAGTGGACATGACGATCGTAATCTATATGAGGTCCATAGTGGGCATGACGATCATAATCAGAATGAGGCCCATAGTAGGCACGTCGATCGTAATCAGAATGAGGTCCATAGTGGGCATGACCATCGTAATCAGAATGAGGTTCATAGTGGGCACGACGATCGTAATCACAGCGAGATCCATAGTGGGTATGACGATCGTTATCAGACTGAGGTCCACAGTGGGCATGACGATCGTAATCAGAATGTTGCCCATAGTGGGCATGACGATCGTAATCAGAATGAGGTACAAAGTGGGCATGACGATCGTAATCAGAATGAGGTCTATAGTGGGCACGACGATCGTAATCAGACTGTGGTCCATAGTGGGCATTACGATCGTGATCAGAATGAGGTCCATAGTGGGCATGACGATCGTAATCAGAATGAGGTCCATACTGGGAAAGACGATCGTAATCAGAATGAGGTCCATAGTGGGCACGACGATCGCAATCAGAGCGAGACCCATAGTGGGCACGACGATCGTAATCAGAGCGAGATCCATAGCGGGCGCGACGAATGTAATCAGAATGAGGTCCATAGTAGGCAAGACGATCTTACTCAGAGCGAGATCCATAGTGGGCACGACGATTGTATTCAGAGCGAGATCCATAGTGGGCACGACGATCGTAATCAGAATGAGGTCCATAGTGGGCACGACGATCGTAATCAAAGCGAGTTCCATAGTGGGCACGACGATCGTAATCAGAGCGAGATCCATTATGGTCATGACGACCTTAATCAGAGCGAGATCAATAGTGGGCATGACGATCCCAATTAGAATGAGGTCCATAGTGGGCACGACGATCGTAATCAGAGTGAGATCCATAGTGGGCATGACGATCGTAATCAGAATGAGGTCCATAGTAGGAACGACGATCGTAATCAAAGCGAGATTCATAGTGGGCACGACGATCGCAATCAGAGCGAAATTCATAGTGGGCACGACGATCGTAATCAGAATGATGTCCATAGTGGGCACGAAGATCCTTATCAGAGCGAGATCCAGAGTGGGCACGACGATCGTAATCAGAATGAGGTCCATAGTGGGCACGACGTTCGCAATCAGAGCGAGACCCATAGTGGGCACGACGATCGTAATCAGAGCGAGATCCATAGTGGGCACGACGATCGTAATCAGAGCGAGATCCATAGTGGGCATGACGATCGTAATCAGAATGAGGTCCATATTTGGCACGACGATCGTAATCCGAGCGAGATCCCCAGTGGGCACGACGATCGTAATCATAGCGAGATCCATATGGGCACGACGATCATAATCAGAACGAGATAAATAGTGGGCATGACGATCGTAATCAGAATGAGGTCCATAGTGGGCACGACGATCGTAATCAGAGCAAGATCCATAGTGGGCATGACGATCGTAATCAGAATGAGGTCCATAGTGGGCATGACGATCGTAATCAGAATGCGGTCCATAGTGGGCATGACGATCGTATCAGAATGAGGTCTATAGTGGGCACGACGATCGTAATCAGACTGTGGTCCATAGTGGGCATTACGATCGTGATCAGAATGAGGTCCATAGTGGGCATGACGATCGTTATCAGAATGAGGTGCATACTGGGAATGACGATCGTAATCAGAATGAGGCCCATAGTGGGCTCGACGATCGTAATCAGAGCGAGATCCACAGTGGGCACGACGATCGTAATCATAATGATGTCCATAGTGGGCACGACGACCGTAATCAGAGCGAGGTCCATAGTGGGCACGACGATCCTAATCAGAGCGAGATCCAGATTGGGCACGATGATCGTAATCAGGGCGAGATCCATAGTGGACATGACGATCGTAATCTATATGAGGTCCATAGTGGGCATGACGATCATAATCAGAATGAGGCCCATAGTAGGCACGTCGATCGTAATCAGAATGAGGTCCATAGTGGGCATGACCATCGTAATCAGAATGAGGTTCATAGTGGGCACGACGATCGTAATCACAGCGAGATCCATAGTGGGTATGACGATCGTTATCAGACTGAGGTCCACAGTGGGCATGACGATCGTAATCAGAATGTTGCCCATAGTGGGCATGACGATCGTAATCAGAATGAGGTACAAAGTGGGCATGACGATCGTAATCAGAATGAGGTCTATAGTGGGCACGACGATCGTAATCAGACTGTGGTCCATAGTGGGCATTACGATCGTGATCAGAATGAGGTCCATAGTGGGCATGACGATCGTAATCAGAATGAGGTCCATACTGGGAAAGACGATCGTAATCAGAATGAGGTCCATAGTGGGCACGACGATCGCAATCAGAGCGAGACCCATAGTGGGCACGACGATCGTAATCAGAGCGAGATCCATAGCGGGCGCGACGAATGTAATCAGAATGAGGTCCATAGTAGGCAAGACGATCTTACTCAGAGCGAGATCCATAGTGGGCACGACGATTGTATTCAGAGCGAGATCCATAGTGGGCACGACGATCGTAATCAGAATGAGGTCCATAGTGGGCGCGACGATCGTAATCAAAGCGAGTTCCATAGTGGGCACGACGATCGTAATCAGAGCGAGATCCATTATGGTCATGACGACCTTAATCAGAGCGAGATCAATAGTGGGCATGACGATCCCAATTAGAATGAGGTCCATAGTGGGCACGACGATCGTAATCAGAGTGAGATCCATAGTGGGCATGACGATCGTAATCAGAATGAGGTCCATAGTAGGAACGACGATCGTAATCAAAGCGAGATTCATAGTGGGCACGACGATCGCAATCAGAGCGAAATTCATAGTGGGCACGACGATCGTAATCAGAATGATGTCCATAGTGGGCACGAAGATCCTTATCAGAGCGAGATCCAGAGTGGGCACGACGATCGTAATCAGAATGAGGTCCATAGTGGGCACGACGTTCGCAATCAGAGCGAGACCCATAGTGGGCACGACGATCGTAATCAGAGCGAGATCCATAGTGGGCACGACGATCGTAATCAGAGCGAGATCCATAGTGGGCATGACGATCGTAATCAGAATGAGGTCCATATTTGGCACGACGATCGTAATCCGAGCGAGATCCCCAGTGGGCACGACGATCGTAATCATAGCGAGATCCATATGGGCACGACGATCATAATCAGAACGAGATAAATAGTGGGCATGACGATCGTAATCAGAATGAGGTCCATAGTGGGCACGACGATCGTAATCAGAGCAAGATCCATAGTGGGCATGACGATCGTAATCAGAATGAGGTCCATAGTGGGCATGACGATCGTAATCAGAATGCGGTCCATAGTGGGCATGACGATCGTATCAGAATGAGGTCTATAGTGGGCACGACGATCGTAATCAGACTGTGGTCCATAGTGGGCATTACGATCGTGATCAGAATGAGGTCCATAGTGGGCATGACGATCGTAATCAGAATGAGGTGCATACTGGGAATGACGATCGTAATCAGAATGAGGCCCATAGTGGGCTCGACGATCGTAATCAGAGCGAGATCCACAGTGGGCACGACGATCGTAATCATAATGATGTCCATAGTGGGCACGACGACCGTAATCAGAGCTAGGTCCATAGTGGGCACGACGATCCTAATCAGAGCGAGATCCAGAGTGGGCACGACGATCGTAATCAGAGCGAGATCCATAGTGGACATGACGATCGTAATCTATATGAGGTCCATAGTGGGCATGACGATCATAATCAGAATGAGGCCCATAGTAGGCACGTCGATCGTAATCAGAATGAGGTCCATAGTGGGCATGACCATCGTAATCAGAATGAGGTTCATAGTGGGCACGACGATCGT
Source organism: Amblyomma americanum (assembly GCF_052857255.1). Classification (NCBI taxonomy): domain Eukaryota; kingdom Metazoa; phylum Arthropoda; class Arachnida; order Ixodida; family Ixodidae; genus Amblyomma; species Amblyomma americanum. Next base: position 152,846,085 of record NC_135502.1, read on the forward strand.
AATCACAGCGAGATCCATAGTGGGTATGACGATCGTTATCAGACTGAGGTCCACAGTGGGCATGACGATCGTAATCAGAATGTTGCCCATAGTGGGCATGACGATCGTAATCGGAATGAGGTCCAAAGTGGGCATGACGATCGTAATCAGAATGAGGTCTATAGTGGGCACGACGATCGTAATCAGACTGTGGTCCATAGTGGGCATTACGATCGTGATCAGAATGAGGTCCATAGTAGGCATGACGATCGTAATCAGAATGAGGTCCATACTGGGAAAGACGATCGTAATCAGAATGAGGTCCATAGTGGGCACGACGATCGCAATCAGAGCGAAACCCATAGTGGGCACGACGATCGTAATCAGAGCGAGATCCATAGTGGGCACGACGATCGTAATCAGAGCGAGATCCATAGCGGGCGCGACGAATGTAATCAGAATGAGGTCCATAGTAGGCAAGACGATCTTACTCAGAGCGAGATCCATAGTGGGCACGACGATTGTATTCAGAGCGAGATCCATAGTGGGCACGACGATCGTAATCAGAATGAGGTCCATAGTGGGCACGACGATCGTAATCAAAGCGAGTTCCATAGTGGGCACGACGATCGTAATCAGAGCGAGATCCATAATGGTCATGACGACCTTAATCAGAGCGAGATCAATAGTGGGCATGACGATCCCAATTAGAATGAGGTCCATAGTGGGCACGACGATCGTAATCAGAGTGAGATCCATAGTGGGCATGACGATCGTAATCAGAATGAGGTCCATAGTAGGAACGACGATCGTAATCAAAGCGAGATTCATAGTGGGCACGACGATCGCAATCAGAGCGAAATTCATAGCGGGCACGACGATCGTAATCAGAATGATGTCCATAGTGGGCACGAAGATCCTTATCAGAGCGAGATCCAGAGTGGGCACGACGATCGTAATCAGAATGAGGTCCATAGTGGGCACGACGATCGCAATCAGAGCGAGACCCATAGTGGGCACGACGATCGTAATCAGAGCGAGATCCATAGTGGGCACGACGATCGTAATCAGAGCGAGATCCATAGTGGGCATGACGATCGTAATCAGAATGAGGTTCATATTTGGCACGACGATCGTAATCCGAGCGAGATCCCTATTGGGCATGACGATCGTAATCATAGCGAGATCCATAAGGGCACGACGATCATAATCAGAACGAGATAAATAGTGGGCAGGGCGGTCGTAATCAGAATGAGGTCCATAGTGGGCAGGGCGATCGTAGTCATTGCGAGGTCCATATTGGGCACGACGATCCTAATCAGAGCGAGATCCATAGTGGGCACCACGATCGTAATCAGAATGAGGTCCATAGTGGGCACGACGATCGTAATCAGAGCGAGATCCATAGTGGGCACGACGATCGTAATGAGAATGAGGTCCATTGTGGGCACGACGATCGTAATCAGAGCGAGATCTACTTGGGCTTCAATCATCGTAGCAGTGGCACGTGTTTGCGGAAACCAGCGATAAACTACAACCAGAGCGGCGCTGCAGGCTACCGGCTGCAAGGATAAAAGCTGGACTCGTGAACCACACGGCACTCGGCAGCAGTGGCAGCATGTGGACGCTTTTCTAAACGCAACACTGCTTTTCGCAGGTTGATAGCGTTTCTTTTACGCCTTTGTAGCTGTAAATTTGCTGTCGCTGCCCTGCTGCCAATTTGTAAAACCTGTGTATTTTGGTTGTTGCTTGCTTCTTGAATTGGTCGTTGCTGCTTCTTGAAGTCCCAATGTCGGGAAACAATACTTGCCTTTCCTGTAATGAGGCTGTTGACCCCAAACAGGCGTTTATGTCTTGTGTGGAATGTACCTAATCTTACCATATTGGAAACTGTGCTGGTCTCACAGAAAAGCATTTTGAAAACCGAAGCGCGTCATCAAAGCAAAAATGGACATGTCCCAGTTGTAAAGCAGCTAAGCAGAAAGATGAAAATCAGAGTGATAGAGTAACTCGGGAAGAGTTTGCTGGATTGCGGTCCCTATTGATTAGCATGAATGAAAAGCTCGATGGGCTGGTGCCCCTAAAAGAGACGGTTTCTAACATCGAAAAAAGTATTGAAGTAATGTCTCACAAGCATGATGAACTGCTGAAACGTCTTGCTGTACAAGAAAGCGACACAAAAAATGTGAAAGCAAGGTTAGAGAAGCTTGAGCAAAAGGCTCGATGTAGCGAGACGAAGACTGAAAAGCTAGTCACTGAAATCAATGAACTTGAATGAAGAAGCCGTCAGTTAAACTTAGAATTTCATGGAATTCAGGTTACTCCGAACGAAGACTTGTTGATGAAAGTGAACAGCGTGGCAGGTTTGTTAGAAGTCCCAGAACTGAGAAAACTGGATGTTGATGCTATTCATCGCCTTCCGGCGAAAGCAGGCAAGGTCCCAGGAATAATCGTTCGATATGCCCGACAAGCCACCAAGGATAAATGGTTGGAAAATAGGCGCAAACTTAGAAACAATGAGAGCAGTACTTTTATACTAGAGAATATGACAACCCGATGCCGGCAACTGTTTCTAACAGCGAAAGAGTTGGCAAAAGAAAAAAGGGCTACAAATATGTATGGTTCAGAAATGGCAAGATTTATCTGCGTAAGGCAGACGCTGATTCTTCTGTCATTGTGCGCAGTGAACGTGACCTTCCGACATGATCTATCTGAACAGTCAATCTTGATCATATTGCTTCTTTTATTATTTTATGTGTGAATCAACACTTCACAACTTTCTCCTGCCACATGAATTGAATGCTGTTGTCTCGGGCTATCAAATAAGCGCTTTGAAATGCCTTCACATAAATGTTCGTTCCCTTTGTAACAAAGAAGATTCTATCAAGCATTTTATTTCGAGTTTTTCATTTCAGTTTGATGTGATAATGCTCACTGAAACGTGGTGTAAAAATGATCATTGTCACTTCGGGTTTACACCATATCAGTCATTCTCCTTAAATCGCCCAAATCGTCGTGGCGGAGGCATAATGATGCTACTAAAGGAAGGGATGCAATGTGAACTGCTTTCTCGTTTCTCTGTTTCTTGCTGTAATTACGAGGTTTTGACTGCGAAAGGGAACAATTCTGTTTTCTCTGTATGTTATCGCCCGCCCGATGGAAATGTTGAAAACCTTTTTGCGTTCTACGAAGAGTTCTTATCGTTTATTTCTGAGGCTGGTTACTTTGTTCTATCTGCTGGCGACTTTAATATTGATTTGTTAGGAGATTCAGCAGCCAAAACCACTATGAATATGCTCATTACTTCAAACGGGTGCTCAAACCAAATCAGTTTGCCTACTAGGAACACAGAACATAGCGAAACTTTGTTAGACCTAATTATTACTAACTCGGTCAGTGAAAATAACATTGCGGGTGTGATGACCTGCGACTTGAGTGACCACCTTCCCACCTTCATAATATTAGATAGACACAATCATCATAGTAAAAAACAATTTATAAATGTTCAAATAATAAATCCTACTCGCCTAGATGCCTTCAGGAATGACGTGCTAAATTCTGATTTCGAATATCTTCTTGCGATTAATTGCGCTGACAAGGCGTATAACATGTTCGTTGATCACATCGCTGAAATATATAAACGGCATTTTCCGCTTAAACAACTGTAACTTGGTAGGAAAATACGCAAGCCTTGGATCACGCCAGAGCTCATTAAAAAGATCAATGAGAAGAATACTATGTACCATCAGTTTATAAAAACTAAAAATCCCCAAAAACTTAAGGAGTTTAAGATATACCGAAATCAGCTAAATAAAGAAATAAAGTTAAGCAGACAAAACTATTTTCATGCGGAACTTGACGCCTGCTCTCGTAAGCCTGATCTTTTGTGGAAAAAGTTGAACACTTTTAAATCGCAGTAACTCGTCCCCAAAAACAGATAAACTTAAAATCGGTGAAGTCGAGATATCCGGTTGCGCCCTGGCACACTAATTTATTAACTATTTTGTGCAGTGTGGTGATTATTTTCCAGTGTCTGAATTTTCAAGATTCATGCCTTTAGTAACCAATCTGCTTTCTTCCTTGAGGCCGTTAGCGAAGAACAAGTTCGGTCTGTTTTTATGTCTCTTCAAAACAGCTCTAGTTGTGAAGTTGAAGGTATGCAAATTCGACCGCTTAAACATATTATGGATCTTATCGCACCGACTCTTACCCATATATTTAATCTTTGTTTTTCAAGTGCCGTTTTCCCACAAAGAATGCAGGTGGCTAAGATTACGGTATTGTTCAAGAAAGGTGATCGAAATGACATTCAAGAATTATCGCCCTATCTCAGTGTTGCCAATATTTTCAAAGGGTTTAGAAAAGATTATTCATGAGCGCCTTTCAATTTTTTTCAGAAATATGACCTTTTAACCCCAGCTCAATTTGGATTTAGAAAGCATAGGTCCACGGAACTAGCCTTGATAGAACAAAAAGAGTTTATTTTATCACAGTTTTCAAGTAAGATGGTTGTACTGGGCCAGTACATTGATTTCACGAAAGCATTTGACTGCATTGTTCACTCCATTTTACTCAAAAAACTTGAATTGTATGGAGTGCGTGGCCATTGCTGGAATCTTATAAAATGTTACCTTGGCTATCGGCGGCAGTATGTTCAAATAGGTGAGCACTGTTCCGACCAAAAACCGATTGCAAGAGGAGTGCCCCAAGGCAGAATTCTTGGACCTTTTCTTTTTAATATCTACATAAATGATCTGGTAAATACATGCGCTGAAGCCAAATATATATTGTACGCCGACGATGCCAGCATATTTTTTTCCGCTACAGACTGTGAGCAAATCAGCTATATAGCAAACTCCGCCCTTGTAAAACTTCTGGAATGGTCTGTAGCAAATCAGTTAGAAGTTAACACCAACAAAACTAAGGCTGTGTTATTTAGACCAAAATAAAAGCAGGTAAATATGAACGTAGATCTTATCTATGGCACCAGAAAAATAGAAATAGTAAGTAGTAATAAAATTCTTGGGGTCACGTTTTCGCAAAATATGCTGTGGGATATTCATGTAGATTCTGTTTGCACTAAATTGTCAAGTGTCGTTGGTATTTTATCCAGATGTAGGTCTATATTACCTTTCAGCGTAAAAAAGTTGATATATAATTCTCTTTTTTACTCTCACCTCTCTTACTGCTGTTTGGTATGGGGCTCTACCACACTAACAAACTTAACAAAGGTGTACGTCCTACAAAAAAGATAATTAGGCTTATTTTTGATGTCCCCTACAATTCTCATACACATGCTCTGTTCATTAAAGCAGATATAATGCCTGTCTGGAAATTGTTTAGCTATAGACTAATTGTTGCCTTTAGGTACAAATTAAAAGAAAATCGAAATTTCTTTTGCAACCTAGCCAAGCTAGAAATAAAGCCTACATCCTACTCTATACGTCAGTCTGAATACTGGAAGGTGGTCACTCCCCGTGCTAACTATTTTATGGGTACACTATCGTACATTTTCCCTAAACTTCTTAATGATCTGAATAAATGTGGAATTGATTTAGGTCGCACTACAGTTCGTGAACTGCGCCACGTGATATGTCATGTTTTTGAACAATTCTAATATTGATTTCCTTGTGATACATTAAATCGAATCAATTTTGCGTTTCTGTATGTTTGTATTCCTGTATGTTTCATGTATGCTCCTGTACTGCCTTGTAGAGGGGACCGTGGGCTCTAGTCAAGCTGTTCAGCAGCTTTTACCAACGGCCCCTCCATCGTTTTGATGGAAATAAAGGTATTATTATTATTATTATTATTATTATTATTAATACTATAATTATTATCTATAGTGGGCACGACGATCGTAATCAGAGTGAGATCCATAGTGGGCACGACGATCGTAATCAGAATGAGGTCCATAGTGGGCACGACAATCGTAATCAGAGCGAGATTCATAGTGGGCACGACGATCGTAATCATAGCGAGATCCATAGTGGGCACGACAATCGTAAACAGAATGAGGTCCATAGTGGGCACGACGATCTTAATCAGAGCGAGATTCATAGTGGGCATGACGATCGTAATCAGAGCGAGATCCATAGTGGGAACGACGATCGTAATCATAATGAGGTCCATAGTGGGCACGACGATCTTAATCAGAGCGAGATCCATAGTGGGCACGACGATCGTAATCAGAGGGAGATCCATAGTGGGCACGACGATCGTAATCAGAATGAGGTCCATAGTGGGCACGACAATCGTAATCAGAGCGAGATTCATAGTGGGCACGACGATCGTAATCATAGCGAGATCCATAGTGGGCACGACAATCGTAAACAGAATGAGGTCCATAGTGGGCACGACGATCTTAATCAGAGCGAGATTCATAGTGGGCATGACGATCGTAATCAGAGCGAGATCCATAGTGGGAACGACGATCGTAATCATAATGAGGTCCATAGTGGGCACGACGATCTTAATCAGAGCGAGATCCATAGTGGGCACGACGATCGTAATCAGAGGGAGATCCATAGTGGGCACGACGATCCTAATCAGAGCGAGATTCATAGTGGGCACGACGATCGTAATCAGAGCGAGATCCATAGTGGACATGACGATCGTAATCAGAATGAGGTCCATAGTGTTCATGACGATCGTAATCAGAGCGAGATCCATAGTGGGCTCGACGATCGTAATCGGAGCGAGATACATAGTGGGCACGACGATCGTAATTAGAGCGATATCTATATTGGGCATGACGATCGTAATCAGAATGAGGTCCATAGTAGGCTCGACGATCGTAATCAGAACGAGATCCAATGTGGGCACGACGATTGTAATCAGAATGAGGTCCATAGTGGGCACGACGATCGTAATCAGAGCGAGATCCATAGTGGGCTCGACGATCGTAATCAGAGCGAGATACATAGTGGGCACGACGATCGTAATTAGAGCGATATCTATATTGAGCATGACGATCGTAATCAGAATGAGGTCCATAGTAGGCTCGACGATCGTAATCAGAACGAGATCCAATGTGGACACGACGATTGTAATCAGAATGAGGTCCATAGTAGGCACAACGATCGTAATCAGAGCGAGATCTATAGTGGGCACGACGATCGTAATCAGAGCGAGGTCGATAGTGGGCACGACGATCGTAATCAGAGCGAGATCCATAGTCGGCACGACGGTCGTAATAAGAGCGAGATCCATATTGTGCATGATGATCGTAATCAGAATGAGGTCCATTGTAGGCATGACGTTCGTAATCAGAGCGAGATCCATAGTGGGCACGACGATCGTAAGCAGACTGAGGTCCATAGTGGGCATGATGATCTTAATCAGAATGAGGTCCATAGTGGGCGCGACGATCGTAATCAGAATGAGGTCCATACTGGGCATGACGATCGTAATCAGAATGAGGTCCGTAGTGGGCATGACGATCGTAATGAGAATGAAGTCCATAGTGGCATGACGATCGTAATCAGAATGAGGTCCATAGTAGGCATGACGATCGTAATCAGAATGAGGTCCATAGTGGGCATGACGATCGTAATCAGAATGAGGTATATAGTGGGCTTGACGATCGTAATCAGAATGAGGTCCATAGTGCACACGACGATCGTAATCAGAATGAGGTCCATACTGGGCATGACGATCGTAATCAGAATGAGGTCCGTAGTGGGCATGACGATCGTAATGAGAATGAAGTCCATAGTGGCATGACGATCGTAATCAGAATGAGGTCCATAGTAGGCATGACGATCGTAATCAGAATGAGGTCCATAGTGGGCATGACGATCGTAATCAGAATGAGGTATATAGTGGGCTTGACGATCGTAATCAGAATGAGGTCCATAGTGCGCACGACGATCGTAATCAGAATGAGGTCCATACTGGGCATGACCATCGTATTCAGAATGAGGTCCATAGTGCGCTCGACGATCGTAATCAGAGCGAGATCCACTGTGGGCACGACGATCGTAATCAGAGCGAGATCCATAGTGGGCACGACGATCCTAATCAGAGCGAGATTCATAGTGGGCACGACGATCGTAATCAGAGCGAGATCCATAGTGGACATGACGATCGTAATCAGAAGGAGGTTCATAGTAGGCACGACGATCGTAATCAGAATGAGGTCCATAGTGGGCTCGACGATCGTAATCAGAGCGAGATACATAGTGGGCACGACGATCGTAATCAGAGCGAGATCCATATTGGGCATGACGATCGTATTCAGAATAAGGTCCATAGTAGGCTCGACGATCGTAATCAGAACGGGATCCATAGTGGGCACGACAATCATAATCAGACTGAGGTCCATAGTGGGCATGACGATCGTAATGTGAATGAGGTCCATAGTGGGCATGACGATTGTAATCAGAATGAGGTCCATAGTGGGCATGACGGTCGTAATCAGAATGAGGTCTATAGTGGGCATGACGATCGTAATCAGAATGAGGTCCATATTGGGCATGACGATCGTAATCAGAATGAGGTTCATAGTGGGCATGACGATCGTAATCAGAATGAGGTTCATAGTGGGCATGACGATCGTAATCAGAATGAGGTCCATAGTGGGCATGACGATCGTAAGCAGACTTAGGTCCATAGTGGGCACGACGATCGTAATCAGAATGAGGTCCATACTGGGCATGACGATCGTAATCAGAATGAGGTCCATAGTGGGCACGACGATCGTAATCAGAGCGAGATCCATAGTGGGCATGACGATCGTAATCAGAATGAGGTCCATAGTAGGCACGACGATATTAATCAGAATGAGATCCATAGTGGGCACGACGATGGTAATCAGAATGAGGTCCATAGTGGGCATGACGATCATAATCAGAATGAGGTCCATAGTAGGCACGACGATCCTAATAATATCGAGATCCATAGTGGTCACGACGATCCTAATCAGAACGAGATCCATAGTAAGCACGACGATCGTAATCAGAGCGAGATCCATAGTGGGTATGACGATCGTAATCAGACTGAGGTCCATAGTGGGCATGACGATCGTAATCAGAGCGAGATCCATAGTGGGCACGACGATCGTAATCAAATGAGGTCCATAGTGGGCATGACGATCATAATCAGAATGAGGTACATAGTGGGCATCACGATCGTAATCAGAATGAGGTCCATAGTGGGCATGACGATCGTAATCAGAATGAGGTGCATAGTGGGCATGACGATCGTAATCAGAATAAAGTCCATAGTGGGCATGACGATCGTAATCAGAATGAGGTCCGTAGTGGGCATGACGATCGTAATGATAATGAGGTCCATAGTGGGCACGACGATCGTAATCAGAATGAGCTCCATACTGGGCATGACGATTGTAATCAGAATGAGGTCCATAGTGGGCACGACGATCCTAATCAGAGCAAGATTCATAGTGGGCACGACAATCGTAATCAGAGCTGGATCCATAATGGGCATGACGATCGTAATCAGAATGAGGTCCATAGTGGGCATGACGATCGTAATCAGAATGAGGTGCATAGTGGGCATGACGATCGTAATCAGAATAAAGTCCATAGTGGGCATGACGATCGTAATCAGAATGAGGTCCGTAGTGGGCATGACGATCGTAATCAGAGCGAGACCCATAGTGGCCACGACGATCGTAATCAGAATGAGGTCCATAGTGGGCACGACGATCCTAATCAGAGCAAGATTCATAGTGGGCACGACAATCGTAATCAGAGCTGGATCCCTAATGGGCATGACGATCGTAATCAGAATGAGGTCCATAGTGGGCACGACGATCGTAATCAGAGCGAGATCCATAGTGGGCACGACGATCGGAATCATAGCGAGATCCATAGTGGGCATGACGATCGTAATCAGAATGAGGTCCATAGTGGGCACCACGATCGTAATCAGAGTGAGATCCATAGTGGGCACGACGAACGTAATCAGAGCGAGATCCATAGCGGGCACGACGATCGTGATCAGAGTGAGATCCATAGTGGGCACGACGATCGTAATCAGAGCGAGATCCATAGTGGGCACGACGATCGTAATCAAATGAGGTCCATAGTGGGCATGACGATCATAATCAGAATGAGGTACATAGTGGGCATGACGATCGTAATCAGAATGAGGTCCATAGTGGGCATGACGATCGTAATCAGAATGAGGTGCATAGTGGGCATGACGATCGTAATCAGAATAAAGTCCATAGTGGGCATGACGATCGTAATCAGAATGAGGTCCGTAGTGGGCATGACGATCGTAATGATAATGAGGTCCATAGTGGGCACGACGATCGTAATCAGAATGAGGTCCAAAGTGAACACGATGATCGTAATCAGAGCGAGATTCATATTGGGCACGACGATCGTAATCAAATGAGGTCCATAGTGGGCATGACGATTGTAATCAGAATGAGGTCCATAGTGGGCACGACGATCGTAATCAGAGCAAGATCCATTTTGGGCATGACGATCATAATCAGAATGAGGTACATCGTGGGCACGACGATCGTAATCATGATGTCCATAGTGGGCACGACGACCGTAATCAGAGCAAGGTCCATAGTGGGCACGACGATCCTAATCAGAGCGAGATTCATAGTGGGCACGACAATCGTAATCAGACCTGGATCCATAATGGGCATGATGATCGTAATCAGAATGAGGTCCATAGTGGGCACGACGATCGTAATCAGAGAGAGATCCTTAGTGGACAAGACGATCGTAATCAGAGCTAGATCCATAGTGGGCACGACGATCCTACTCAGAGCGATATTCATAGTGGGCACTACGATCGTAATCAGAGAGAGATCCTTAGTGGACAAGACGATCGTAATCAGAATGAGGTCATAGTAGGCACGACGATCGTAATCAGAGGGAGATCCATAGTGGGCACGACGATCATAATCAGATTGAGGTCCATAGTGGGCATGACGATCATGATCAGAATGAGGTCCAAAGTAGGCACGACGATCGTAATCAGAATGAGGTCCATAGTGGTCATGACGATCGTAATCAGAATGAGGTCCATAGTGGGCATGACGATCGTAATCAGAATGAGATCCATAGTGGGCATGACGATCTTAATCAGAATGAGGTCCACAGTGATCACGACGATCGTAATCAGAATGAAGTCCATAGTGGGCATGACGATCGTAATCAGAATGAGGTCCATATTGGGCTCGACGATCATAATCAGAGCGAGATCCACAGTGGGCACGACGATCGTAATCAGAGAGAGATCCTTAGTGGACAAGACGATCGTAATCAGAGCTAGATCCATAGTGGGCACGACGATCCTAATCAGAGCGAGATCCATAGTGGGCCCGACGATCGTAATCAGACCGAGATCCAAAGTGGGCATGACGATCGCAATCAGAATGAGGTCATAGTGGGCACGACGATAATAATCAGAGCGAGACCCATAGTGGGCACGACGATTGTAATGAGACTGAGGTCCATAGTGGGCATGACGTTTGTAAGCAGAATGAGGTCCATAGTTGGTATGACGATGGTAATCAGAATGAGTTCCATAGTGGTCATGACGATTGTAATCAGAATGAGGTCCATAGTGGGCACGACGATCGTAATCAGAACGAGGTCCATAATGGGCATGACGATCGTATTCAGAGCGAGGTCGATAGTGGGCACGACGATCGTAATCAGAGCGAGATCCATAGTCGGCACGACGGTCGTAATAAGAGCGAGATCCATATTGTGCATGATGATCGTAATCAGACTGAGGTCCATTGTAGGCATGACGTTCGTAATCAGAGCGAGATCCATAGTGGGCACGACGATCGTAAGCAGACTGAGGTCCATAGTGGGCATGATGATCTTAATCAGAATGAGGTCCATAGTGGGCGCGACGATCGTAATCAGAATGAGGTCCATACTGGGCATGACGATCGTAATCAGAATGAGGTCCGTAGTGGGCATGACGATCGTAATGAGAATGAGGTCCATAGTGGCATGACGATCGTAATCAGAATGAGGTCCATAGTAGGCATGACGATCGTATTCAGAATGAGGTCCATAGTGGGCATGACGATCGTAATCAGAATGAGGTATATAGTGGGCTTGACGATCGTAATCAGAATGAGGTCCATAGTGCGCACGACGATCGTAATCAGAATGAGGTCCATACTGGGCATGACCATCGTATTCAGAATGAGGTCCATAGTGCGCTCGACGATCGTAATCAGAGCGAGATCCACTGTGGGCACGACGATCGTAATCAGAGCGAGATCCATAGTGGGCACGACGATCCTAATCAGAGCGAGATTCATAGTGGGCACGACGATCGTAATCAGAGCGAGATCCATAGTGGACATGACGATCGTAATCAGAATGAGGTCCATAGTGGGCATGACGATCATAATCAGAATGAGGTTCATAGTAGGCACGACGATCGTAATCAGAATGAGGTCCATAGTGGGCTCGGCGATCGTAATCAGAGCGAGATACATAGTGGGCACGACGATCGTAATCAGAGCGAGATCCATATTGGGCATGACGAGCGTATTCAGAATAAGGTCCATAGTAGGCTCGACGATCGTAATCAGAACGAGATCCATAGTGGGCACGACAATCATAATCAGACTGAGGTCCATAGTGGGCATGACGATCGTAATGTGAATGAGGTCCATAGTGGGCATGACGATTGTAATCAGAATGAGGTCCATAGTGGGCATGACGGTCGTAATCAGAATGAGGTCTATAGTGGGCATGACGATCGTAATCAGAATGAGGTCCATATTGGGCATGACGATCGTAATCAGAATGAGGTTCATAGTGGGCATGACGATCGTAATCAGAATGAGGTTCATAGTGGGCATGACGATCGTAATCAGAATGAGGTCCATAGTGGGCATGACGATCGTAAGCAGACTTAGGTCCATAGTGGGCACGACGATCGTAATCAGAATGAGGTCCATACTGGGCATGACGATCGTAATCAGAATGAGGTCCATAGTGGGCACGACGATCGTAATCAGAGCGAGATCCATAGTGGGCATGACGATCGTAATCAGAATGAGGTCCATAGTAGGCACGACGATCGTAATCAGAATGAGATCCATATGGGCACGACGATCGTAATCAGAATGATGTCCATACTGGGCATGACGATCGTAATCAGAATGAGGTCATAGTGGGCTCGACGATCGTAATGAGAGCGAGACCCATAGTGGCCACGACGATCGTAATCAGAATGAGGTCCATAGTGGGCACGACGATCCTAATCAGAGCAAGATTCATAGTGGGCACGACAATCGTAATCAGAGCTGGATCCATAATGGGCATGACGATCGTAATCAGAATGAGGTCCATAGTGGGCACGACGATCGTAATCAGAGCGAGATCCATAGTGGGCACGACGATCGGAATCAGCGAGATCCATAGTGGGCATGACGATCGTAATCAGAATGAGGTCCATAGTGGGCACCACGATCGTAATCAGAGTGAGATCCATAGTGGGCACGACGAACGTAATCAGAGCGAGATCCATAGCGGGCACGACGATCGTGATCAGAGTGAGATCCATAGTGGGCACGACGATCGTAATCAGAGCGAGATCCATAGTGGGCACGACGATCGTAATCAAATGAGGTCCATAGTGGGCATGACGATCATAATCAGAATGAGGTACATAGTGGGCATCACGATCGTAATCAGAATGAGGTCCATAGTGGGCATGACGATCGTAATCAGAATGAGGTGCATAGTGGGCATGACGATCGTAATCAGAATAAAGTCCATAGTGGGCATGACGATCGTAATCAGAATGAGGTCCGTAGTGGGCATGACGATCGTAATGATAATGAGGTCCATAGTGGGCACGACGATCGTAATCAGAATGAGCTCCATACTGGGCATGACGATTGTAATCAGAATGAGGTCCATAGTGGGCACGACGATCCTAATCAGAGCAAGATTCATAGTGGGCACGACAATCGTAATCAGAGCTGGATCCATAATGGGCATGACGATCGTAATCAGAATGAGGTCCATAGTGGGCATGACGATCGTAATCAGAATGAGGTGCATAGTGGGCATGACGATCGTAATCAGAATAAAGTCCATAGTGGGCATGACGATCGTAATCAGAATGAGGTCCGTAGTGGGCATGACGATCGTAATCAGAGCGAGACCCATAGTGGCCACGACGATCGTAATCAGAATGAGGTCCATAGTGGGCACGACGATCCTAATCAAAGCAAGATTCATAGTGGGCACGACAATCGTAATCAGAGCTGGATCCCTAATGGGCATGACGATCGTAATCAGAATGAGGTCCATAGTGGGCACGACGATCGTAATCAGAGCGAGATCCATAGTGGGCACGACGATCGGAATCATAGCGAGATCCATAGTGGGCATGACGATCGTAATCAGAATGAGGTCCATAGTGGGCACCACGATCGTAATCAGAGTGAGATCCATAGTGGGCACGACGAACGTAATCAGAGCGAGATCCATAGCGGGCACGACGATCGTGATCAGAGTGAGATCCATAGTGGGCACGACGATCGTAATCAGAGCGAGATCCATAGTGGGCACGACGATCGCAATCAAATGAGGTCCATAGTGGGCATGACGATCATAATCAGAATGAGGTACATAGTGGGCATGACGATCGTAATCAGAATGAGGTCCATAGTGGGCATGACGATCGTAATCAGAATGAGGTGCATAGTGGGCATGACGATCGTAATCAGAATAAAGTCCATAGTGGGCATGACGATCGTAATCAGAATGAGGTCCGTAGTGGGCATGACGATCGTAATGATAATGAGGTCCATAGTGGGCACGACGATCGTAATCAGAATGAGGTCCAAAGTGGGCACGATGATCGTAATCAGAGCGAGATTCATATTGGGCACGACGATCGTAATCAAATGAGGTCCATAGTGGGCATGACGATTGTAATCAGAATGAGGTCCATAGTGGGCACGACGATCGTAATCAGAGCAAGATCCATTTTGGGCATGACGATCATAATCAGAATGAGGTACATCGTGGGCACGACGATCGTAATCATGATGTCCATAGTGGGCACGACGACCGTAATCAGAGCGAGGTCCATAGTGGGCACGACGATCCTAATCAGAGCGAGATTCATAGTGGGCACGACAATCGTAATCAGACCTGGATCCATAATGGGCATGATGATCGTAATCAGAATGAGGTCCATAGTGGGCACGACGATCGTAATCAGAGAGAGATCCTTAGTGGACAAGACGATCGTAATCAGAGCTAGATCCATAGTGGGCACGACGATCCTACTCAGAGCGATATTCATAGTGGGCACTACGATCGTAATCAGAGAGAGATCCTTAGTGGACAAGACGATCGTAATCAGAGCGAGATCCATAGTCGGCACGACGGTCGTAATAAGAGCGAGATCCATATTGTGCATGATGATCGTAATCAGACTGAGGTCCATTGTAGGCATGACGTTCGTAATCAGAGCGAGATCCATAGTGGGCACGACGATCGTAAGCAGACTGAGGTCCATAGTGGGCATGATGATCTTAATCAGAATGAGGTCCATAGTGGGCGCGACGATCGTAATCAGAATGAGGTCCATACTGGGCATGACGATCGTAATCAGAATGAGGTCCGTAGTGGGCATGACGATCGTAATGAGAATGAGGTCCATAGTGGCATGACGATCGTAATCAGAATGAGGTCCATAGTAGGCATGACGATCGTATTCAGAATGAGGTCCATAGTGGGCATGACGATCGTAATCAGAATGAGGTATATAGTGGGCTTGACGATCGTAATCAGAATGAGGTCCATACTGGGCATGACCATCGTATTCAGAATGAGGTCCATAGTGCGCTCGACGATCGTAATCAGAGCGAGATCCACTGTGGGCACGACGATCGTAATCAGAGCGAGATCCATAGTGGGCACGACGATCCTAATCAGAGCGAGATTCATAGTGGGCACGATGATCGTAATCAGAGCGAGATCCATAGTGGACATGACGATCGTAATCAGAATGAGGTCCATAGTGGGCATGACGATCATAATCAGAATGAGGTACATAGTGGGCATCACGATCGTAATCAGAATGAGGTCCATAGTGGGCATGACGATCGTAATCAGAATGAGGTGCATAGTGGGCATGACGATCGTAATCAGAATAAAGTCCATAGTGGGCATGACGATCGTAATCAGAATGAGGTCCGTAGTGGGCATGACGATCGTAATGATAATGAGGTCCATAGTGGGCACGACGATCGTAATCAGAATGAGCTCCATACTGGGCATGACGATTGTAATCAGAATGAGGTCCATAGTGGGCACGACGATCCTAATCAGAGCAAGATTCATAGTGGGCACGACAATCGTAATCAGAGCTGGATCCATAATGGGCATGACGATCGTAATCAGAATGAGGTCCATAGTGGGCATGACGATCGTAATCAGAATGAGGTGCATAGTGGGCATGACGATCGTAATCAGAATAAAGTCCATAGTGGGCATGACGATCGTAATCAGAATGAGGTCCGTAGTGGGCATGACGATCGTAATCAGAGCGAGACCCATAGTGGCCACGACGATCGTAATCAGAATGAGGTCCATAGTGGGCACGACGATCCTAATCAAAGCAAGATTCATAGTGGGCACGACAATCGTAATCAGAGCTGGATCCCTAATGGGCATGACGATCGTAATCAGAATGAGGTCCATAGTGGGCACGACGATCGTAATCAGAGCGAGATCCATAGTGGGCACGACGATCGGAATCATAGCGAGATCCATAGTGGGCATGACGATCGTAATCAGAATGAGGTCCATAGTGGGCACCACGATCGTAATCAGAGTGAGATCCATAGTGGGCACGACGAACGTAATCAGAGCGAGATCCATGGCGGGCACGACGATCGTGATCAGAGTGAGATCCATAGTGGGCACGACGATCGTAATCAGAGCGAGATCCATAGTGGGCACGACGATCGCAATCAAATGAGGTCCATAGTGGGCATGACGATCATAATCAGAATGAGGTACATAGTGGGCATGACGATCGTAATCAGAATGAGGTCCATAGTGGGCATGACGATCGTAATCAGAATGAGGTGCATAGTGGGCATGACGATCGTAATCAGAATAAAGTCCATAGTGGGCATGACGATCGTAATCAGAATGAGGTCCGTAGTGGGCATGACGATCGTAATGATAATGAGGTCCATAGTGGGCACGACGATCGTAATCAGAATGAGGTCCAAAGTGGGCACGATGATCGTAATCAGAGCGAGATTCATATTGGGCACGACGATCGTAATCAAATGAGGTCCATAGTGGGCATGACGATTGTAATCAGAATGAGGTCCATAGTGGGCACGACGATCGTAATCAGAGCAAGATCCATTTTGGGCATGACGATCATAATCAGAATGAGGTACATCGTGGGCACGACGATCGTAATCATGATGTCCATAGTGGGCACGACGACCGTAATCAGAGCGAGGTCCATAGTGGGCACGACGATCCTAATCAGAGCGAGATTCATAGTGGGCACGACAATCGTAATCAGACCTGGATCCATAATGGGCATGATGATCGTAATCAGAATGAGGTCCATAGTGGGCACGACGATCGTAATCAGAGAGAGATCCTTAGTGGACAAGACGATCGTAATCAGAGCTAGATCCATAGTGGGCACGACGATCCTACTCAGAGCGATATTCATAGTGGGCACTACGATCGTAATCAGAGAGAGATCCTTAGTGGACAAGACGATCGTAATCAGAGCGAGATCCATAGTCGGCACGACGGTCGTAATAAGAGCGAGATCCATATTGTGCATGATGATCGTAATCAGACTGAGGTCCATTGTAGGCATGACGTTCGTAATCAGAGCGAGATCCATAGTGGGCACGACGATCGTAAGCAGACTGAGGTCCATAGTGGGCATGATGATCTTAATCAGAATGAGGTCCATAGTGGGCGCGACGATCGTAATCAGAATGAGGTCCATACTGGGCATGACGATCGTAATCAGAATGAGGTCCGTAGTGGGCATGACGATCGTAATGAGAATGAGGTCCATAGTGGCATGACGATCGTAATCAGAATGAGGTCCATAGTAGGCATGACGATCGTATTCAGAATGAGGTCCATAGTGGGCATGACGATCGTAATCAGAATGAGGTATATAGTGGGCTTGACGATCGTAATCAGAATGAGGTCCATACTGGGCATGACCATCGTATTCAGAATGAGGTCCATAGTGCGCTCGACGATCGTAATCAGAGCGAGATCCACTGTGGGCACGACGATCGTAATCAGAGCGAGATCCATAGTGGGCACGACGATCCTAATCAGAGCGAGATTCATAGTGGGCACGATGATCGTAATCAGAGCGAGATCCATAGTGGACATGACGATCGTAATCAGAATGAGGTCCATAGTGGGCATGACGATCATAATCAGAATGAGGTTCATAGTAGGCACGACGATCGTAATCAGAGCGAGATCCACTGTGGGCACGACGATCGTAATCAGAGCGAGATCCATAGTGGGCACGACGATCCTAATCAGAGCGAGATTCATAGTGGGCACGACGATCGTAATCAGAGCGAGATCCATAGTGGACATGACGATCGTAATCAGAATGAGGTCCATAGTGGGCATGACGATCATAATCAGAATGAGGTTCATAGTAGGCACGACGATCGTAATCAGAATGAGGTCCATAGTGGGCTCGACGATCGTAATCAGAGCGAGATACATAGTGGGCACGACAATCATAATCAGACTGAGGTCCATAGTGGGCATGACGATCGTAATGTGAATGAGGTCCATAGTGGGCATGACGATTGTAATCAGAATGAGGTCCATAGTGGGCATGACGGTCGTAATCAGAATGAGGTCTATAGTGGGCATGACGATCGTAATCAGAATGAGGTCCATATTGGGCATGACGATCGTAATCAGAATGAGGTTCATAGTGGGCATGACGATCGTAATCAGAATGAGGTTCATAGTGGGCATGACGATCGTAATCAGAATGAGGTCCATAGTGGGCATGACGATCGTAAGCAGACTTAGGTCCATAGTGGGCACGACGATCGTAATCAGAATGAGGTCCATACTGGGCATGACGATCGTAATCAGAATGAGGTCCATAGTGGGCACGACGATCGTAATCAGAGCGAGATCCATAGTGGGCATGACGATCGTAATCAGAATGAGGTCCGTAGTAGGCACGACGATCGTAATCAGAATGAGATCCATAGTGGGCACGACGATGGTAATCAGAATGAGGTCCATAGTGGGCATGACGATCATAATCAGAATGAGGTCCATAGTAGGCACGACGATCCTAATCATATCGAGATCCATAGTGGTCACGACGATCCTAATCAGAACGAGATCCATAGTGGGCACGACGATCGTAATCAGAGCGAGATCCATAGTGGGTATGACGATCGTAATCAGAATGAGGTCCATAGTGGGCACGACGATCGCAATCAGAGCGAGATCCATAGTGGGCACGACGATCCTAATCAGAGCGATATCCATAGTGGGCACGACCATCGTAATCAGATTGAGGTTCATAGTGGGCATGACGATCGTATTCAGAATGAGGTCCATAGTGGGCACGTCGATCGTAATCAGAATGAGGTCCATAGTGGGCATGACCATTGTAATCAGAATGAGGTTCATAGTGGGCACGACGATCGTAATCAGAGCGAGATCCATAGTGGGTATGACGATCGTAATCAGACTGAGGTCCATAGTGGGCATGACTATCGTAATCAGAATGTTGCCCATAGTGGGCATGACGATCGTAAGCAGAATGAGGTCCATATAGGCACGACGATCGTAATCAGAATGATGTCCATACTGGGCATGACGATCGTAATCAGAATGAGGTCATAGTGGGCTCGACGATCGTAATCAGAGCGAGACCCATAGTGGCCACGACGATCGTAATCAGAATGAGGTCCATAGTGGGCACGACGATCCTAATCAGAGCAAGATTCATAGTGGGCACGACAATCGTAATCAGAGCTGGATCCATAATGGGCATGACGATCGTAATCAGAATGAGGTCCATAGTGGGCACGGCGATCGTAATCAGAGCGAGATCCATAGTGGGCACGACGATCTGAATCATAGCGAGATCCATAGTGGGCATGACGATCGTAATCAGAATGAGGTCCATAGTGGGCACGACGAACCTAATCAAATGAGGTCCAAAGTGGGCACGATGATCGTAATCAGAGCGAGATTCATATTGGGCACGACGATCGTAATCAAATGAGGTCCATAGTGGGCATGACGATTGTAATCAGAATGAGGTCTATAGTGGGCACGACGATCGTAATCAGAATGAGGTCCATAGTGGGCACGACGATCGTAATCAGAGCAAGATCCATTTTGGGCATGACGATCATAATCAGAATGAGGTACATCGTGGGCACGACGATCGTAATCATGATGTCCATAGTGGGCACGACAACCGTAATCAGAGCGAGGTCCATAGTGGGCACGACGATCCTAATCAGAGCGAGATTCATAGTGGGCACGACAATCGTAATCAGACCTGGATCCATAATGGGCATGACGATCGTAATCAGAATGAGGTCCATAGTGGGCACGACGATCGTAATCAGAGAGAGATCCTTAGTGGACAAGACGATCGTAATCAGAGCTAGATCCATAGTGGGCACGACGATCCTAATCAGAGCGAGATCCATAGTGGGCCCGACGATCGTAATCAGACCGAGATCCAAAGTGGGCATGACGATCGCAATCAGAATGAGGTCCATAGTGGGCACGACGATAATAATCAGAGCGAGACCCATAGTGGGCACGACGATTGTAATGAGACTGAGGTCCATAGTGGGCATGACGATTGTAAGCAGAATGAGGTCCATAGTTGGCATGACGATGGTAATCAGAATGAGTTCCATAGTGGTCATGACGATTGTAATCAGAATGAGGTCCATAGTGGGCACGACGATCGTAATCAGAACGAGGTCCATAATGGGCATGACGATCGTATTCAGAGCGAGGTCGATAGTGGGCACGATGATCGTAATCAGAGCGAGATCCATAGTCGGCACGACGGTCGTAATAAGAGCGAGATCCATATTGTGCATGATGATCGTAATCAGAATGAGGTCCATTGTAGGCATGACGTTCGTAATCAGAGCGAGATCCATAGTGGGCACGACGATCGTAAGCAGACTGAGGTCCATAGTGGGCATGATGATCTTAATCAGAATGAGGCCCATAGTGGGCGCGACGATCGTAATCAGAATGAGGTCCATACTGGGCATGACGATCGTAATCAGAATGAGGCCCGTAGTGGGCATGACGATCGTAATGAGAATGAGGTCCATAGTGGCATGACGATCGTAATCAGAATGAGGTCCATAGTAGGCATGACGATCGTAATCAGAATGAGGTCCATAGTGGGCATGACGATCGTAATCAGAATGAGGTATATAGTGGGCTTGACGATCGTAATCAGAATGAGGTCCATAGTGCGCACGACGATCGTAATCAGAATGAGGTCCATACTGGGCATGACCATCGTATTCAGAATGAGGTCCATAGTGCGCTCGACGATCGTAATCAGAGCGAGATCCACTGTGGGCACGACGATCGTAATCAGAGCGAGATCCATAGTGGGCACGACGATCCTAATGAGAGCGAGATTGATAGTGGGCACGACGATCGTAATCAGAGCGAGATCCATAGTGGACATGACGATCGTAATCAGAATGAGGTCCATAGTGGGCATGACGATCATAATCAGAATGAGGTTCATAGTAGGCACGACGATCGTAATCAGAATGAGGTCCATAGTGGGCTCGACGATCGTAATCAGAGCGAGATACATAGTGGGCACGACGATCGTAATCAGAGCGAGATCCATATTGGGCATGACGATCGTATTCAGAATAAGGTCCATAGTAGGCTCGACGATCGTAAACAGAACGAGATCCATAGTGGGCACGACAATCATAATCAGACTGAGGTCCATAGTGGGCATGACGATCGTAATGTGAATGAGGTCCATAGTGGGCATGACGATTGTAATCAGAATGAGGTCCATAGTGGGCATGACTGTCGTAATGAGAATGAGGTCTATAGTGGGCATGGCGATCGTAATCAGAATGAGGTCCATATTGGGCATGACGATCGTAATCAGAATGAGGTTCATAGTGGGCATGACGATCGTAATCAGAATGAGGTTCATAGTGGGCATGACGATCGTAATCAAAATGAGGTCCATAGTGGGCATGACGATCGTAAGCAGACTTAGGTCCATAGTGGGCACGACGATCGTAATCAGAATGCGGTCCATACTGGGCATGACGATCGTAATCAGAATGAGGTCCATAGTGGGCACGACGATCGTAATCAGAGCGAGATTCATAGTGGGCATGACGATCGTAATCAGAATGAGGTCCATAGTAGGCACGACGATCGTAATCAGAATGAGATCCATAGTGGGCACGACGATGGTAATCAGAATGAGGTCCATAGTGGGCATGACGATTGTAATCAGAATGAGGTCCATAGTGGGCATGACGGTCGTAATCAGAATGAGGTCTATAGTGGGCATGGCGATCGTAATCAGAATGAGGTCCATATTGGGCATGACGATCGTAATCAGAATGAGGTTCATAGTGGGCATGACGATCGTAATCAGAATGAGGTTCATAGTGGGCATGACGATCGTAATCAGAATGAGGTCCATAGTGGGCATGACGATCGTAAGCAGACTTAGGTCCATAGTGGGCACGACGATCGTAATCAGAATGCGGTTCATACTGGGCATGACGATCGTAATCAGAATGAGGTCCATAGTGGGCACGACGATCGTAATCAGAGCGAGATCCATAGTGGGCATGACGATCGTAATCAGCATGAGGTCCATAGTAGGCACGACGATCGTAATCAGAATGAGATCCATAGTGGGCACGACGATGGTAATCAGAATGAGGTCCATAGTGGGCATGACGATCATAATCAGAATGAGGTCCATAGTAGGCACGACGATCCTAATCATATCGAGATCCATAGTGGTCACGACGATCCTAATCAGAACGAGATCCATAGTGGGCACGACGATCGTAATCAGAGCGAGATCCATAGTGGGTATGACGATCGTAATCAGAATGAGGTCCATAGTGGGCACGACGATCGCAATCAGAGCGAGATCCATAGTGGGCACGACGATCCTAATCAGAGCGATATCCATAGTGGGCACGACGATCGTAATCAGAATGAGGTTCATAGTGGGCATGACGATCGTATTCAGAATGAGGTCCATAGTGGGCACGTCGATCGTAATCAGAATGAGGTCCATAGTGGCCATGACCATTGTAATCAGAATGAGGTTCATAGTGGCCACGACGATCGTAATCAGAGCGAGATCCATAGTGGGTATGACGATCGTAATCAGACAGGTCCATAGTGGGCATGACGATCGTAATCAGAATGTTGTCCATAGTGGGCATGACGATCGTAAGCAGAATGAGGTCCATATGGGCACGACGGTCGTAATCAGAATGATGTCCATACTGGGCATGACGATCGTAATCAGAATGAGGTCATAGTGGGCTCGACGATCGTAATCAGAGCGAGACCCATAGTGGCCACGACGATCGTAATCAGAATGAGGTCCATAGTGGGCACGACGATCCTAATCAGAGCAAGATTCATAGTGGGCACGACAATCGTAATCAGAGCGGGATCCATAATGAGCATGACGATCGTAATCAGAATGAGGTCCATAGTGGGCACGACGATCGTAATCAGAGCGAGATCCATAGTGGGCACGACGATCGGAATCATAGCGAGATCCATAGTGGGCATGACGATCGTAATCAGAATGAGGTCCATAGTGGGCACCACGATCGTAATCAGAGTGAGATCCATAGTGGGCACGACGAACGTAATCATAGCGAGATCCATAGCGGGCACGATCCATGGCGGTACATCGTGGGCACGACGATGGTAATCATGATATCCATAGTGGGCACGACGACCGTAATCAGAGCGAGGTCCATAGTGGGCACGACGATCCTAATCAGAGCGAGATTCATAGTGGGCACGACGATCGTAATCAGAGCGAGACCCATAGTGGCCACGACGATCGTAATCAGAATGAGGTCCATAGTGGGCACGACGATCGTAATCAGAGCAAGATCCATAGTGGGCATGACGATCGTAATCAGATTGAGGTCGATAGTGGGCATGACGTTCGTAATCAGAATGAGGTCTATAGGGGGCATGACGATCGTAATCAGAATGAGGTCCATAGTGGGCATGACGATCGTAATCAGAATGAGGTCTATAGTGGGCACGACGATCGTAATCAGACTGTGGTCCATAGTGGGCATTACGATCGTGATCAGAATGAGGTCCATAGTGGGCATGACGATCGTAATCAGAATGAGGTCCATACTGGGAAAGACGATCGTAATCAGAATGAGGCCCATAGTGGGCTCGACGATCGTAATCAGAGCGAGATCCACAGTGGGCACGACGATCGTAATCAGAGCGAGATCCATAGTGGGCGCGACGAATGTAATCAGAATAAGGTCCATAGTAGGCACGACGATCTTACTCAGAGCGAGATCCATAGTGGGCACGACGATTGTAGTCAGAGCGAAATCCATAGTGGGCACGACGATCGTAATCAGAGCGAGATCCACAGTGGGCACGACGATCGTAAACAGAATGAGGTCCATAATGGGCACGACGATCGTAATCAGAGCGAGATCCATAGTGGGCACGACGATCGTAATCAGAGCGAGATCCATAGTGGGCACGACGATCGTAATCAGAGCGAGATCCATAGTGGGCACGACGAATGTAATCAGAATGAGGTCCATAGTAGGCACGACGATCTTACTCAGAGCGAGATCCATAGTGGGCACGACGATTGTAGTCAGAGCGAGATCCATAGTGGGCACGACGATCGTAATCAGAGCGAGATCCACAGTGGGCACGACGATCGTAAACAGAATGAGGTCCATAGTGGGCACGACGATCGTAATCAGCGAGGTCCATAGTGGGCACGACGATCGTAATCAGAGCGAGTTCCATAGTGGGCACGACGATCGTAATCAGAGCGAGATCCATAGAGGTCATGACGATCTTAATCAGAGCGAGATCAATAGTGGGCATGACGATCCTAATCAGAATGAGGTCCATAGTGGGCACCACGATCGTAATCAGAGCAAGATCCATAGTGGGCACGACGATCCTGATCAGGGAGAGATCCATAGTGGGCACGACGATCGTGATCAGAGTGAGATCCATAGTGGGCACGATGATCGTAATCAGAGCGAGATCCATATTGGGCACGACAATCGTAATCAAATGAGGTCCATAGTGGGCATGACGATTGTAATCAGAATGAGGTCCATAGTGGGCACGACGATCGTAATCAGAATGAGGTCCATAGTGGGCACGACGATCGTAATCAGAGCAAGATCCATTTTGGGCATGACGATCATAATCAGAATGAGGTACATCGTGGGCATGACGATCGTAATCAGAATGAGGTCCATAGTGGGCATGACGATCGTAATCAGAATGAGGTCATAGTGGGCATGACGATCGTAATCAGAATGAGGTCCATAGTGGGCATGACGATCGTAATCAGAATGAGGTCCGTAGTGGGCATGACGATCGTAATCATAATGAGGTCCATAGTGGGCACGACGATCGTAATCAGAATGAGGTCCATACTGGGCATGACGATTGTATCAGATTGAGGCCCATAGTGGGCTCGACGATCGTAATCAGAGCGAGATCCATAGTGGGCACGACGATCGTAATCAGAGCAAGATCCATAGTGGGCATGACGATCGTAATCAGAATGAGGTCCATACTGGGCATGACGATCGTAATCAGAATGAGGTCCATACTGGGCATGACGATTGTAATCAGATTGAGGCCCATAGTGGGCTCGACGATCGTAATCAGAGCGAGATCCATAGTGCGCATGACGATCGTAATCATAATGAGGTCCATAGTGGGCACGACGATCGTAATCAGAATGAGGTCCATACTGGGCATGACGATTGTAATCAGAAAGAGGCCCATAGTGGGCTCGACGATCGTAATCAGAGCGAGATCCATAGTGGGCACGACGATCGTAATCAAAATGAGGTCCATAGTAGGCACGACGATCGTAATCAGAGCGAGATCCAGAGTGGGCACGACGATCGTAATCAGAGCGAGATCCATAGTGGACATGACGATCGTAATCTATATGAGGTCCATAGTGGGCATGACGATCATAATCAGAATGAGGCCCATAGTAGGCACGTCGATCGTAATCAGAATGAGGTCCATAGTGGGCATGACCATCGTAATCAGAATGAGGTCCATAGTGGGCACGACGATCGTAATCGTAATCGTAATCGTAATCGACGATCGTAATCGTAATCAGAGCTGGATCCATAATGGGCATGACGAACGTAATCAGAATGAGGTCCATAGTGGCCACGACGATCGTAATCAGAGCGAGACCCATAGTGGCCACGACGATCGTAATCAGAATGAGGTCCATAGTGGGCACGACGATCGCAATCAGAGCGAGATCCATAGTGGGCACGACGATCGTAATCAGAGCGAGATCCATAGTGGGCACGACGATTGTAATCAGAGCAAGATCCATAGTGGGCGCGACGAATGTAATCAGAATGAGGTCCATAGTAGGCACGACGATCTTACTCAGAGCGAGATCCATAGTGGGCACGACGATTGTAGTCAGAGCGAGATCCATAGTGGGCACGACGATCGTAATCAGAGCGAGATCCACAGTGGGCACGACGATCGTAAACAGAATGAGGTCCATAATGGGCACGACGATCGTAATCAGAGCGAGATCCATAGTGGGCACGACGATCGTAATCAGAGCGAGATCCATAGTGGGCACGACGAATGTAATCAGAATGAGGTCCATAGTAGGCACGACGATCTTACTCAGAGCGAGATCCATAGTGGGCACGACGATTGTAGTCAGAGCGAGATCCGTAGTGGGCACGACGATCGTAATCAGAGCGAGATCCACTGTGGGCACGACGATCGTAAACAGAATGAGGTCCATAGTGGGCACGACGATCGTAATCAGAGCGAGGTCCATAGTGTGCACGACGATCGTAATCAGAGGGAGATCCATAGTGGGCACGACGACCGTAATCAGAGCGAGGTCCAATAGTGGGCACGACGATCCTAATCAGAGCGAGATCCATAGTGGGCACGACGATCGTAATCAGAGCGAGATCCATAGTGGGCACGACGAATGTAATCAGAATGAGGTCCATAGTAGGCACGACGATCTTACTCAGAGCGAGATCCATAGTGGGCACGACGATTGTAGTCAGAGCGAGATCCATAGTGGGCACGACGATTGTAGTCAGAGCGAGATCCATAGTGGGCACGACGATCGTAATCAGAGCGAGATCCACAGAGGGCACGACGATCGTAAACAGAATGAGGTCCATAGTGGGCACGACGATCGTAATCAGAGCGAGGTCTATAGTGGGCACGACGATCGTAATCAGAGCGAGATCCATAGTGGGCACGACGATCGTAATCAGAGCGAGATCCATAGAGGTCATGACGATCTTAATCAGAGCGAGCTCAATAGTGGGCATGACGATCCTAATCAGAATGAGGTCCATAGTGGGCACCACGATCGTAATCAGAGCAAGATCCATAGTGGGCACGACGATCCTGATCAGGGAGAGATCCATAGTGGGCACGACGATTGTAGTCAGAGCGAGATCCATAGTGGGCACGACGATTGTAGTCAGAGCGAGATCCATAGTGGGCACGACGATCGTAATCAGAGCGAGATCCACAGAGGGCACGACGATCGTAAACAGAATGAGGTCCATAGTGGGCACGACGATCGTAATCAGAGCGAGGTCCATAGTGGGCACGACGATCGTAATCAGAGCGAGATCCATAGTGGGCACGACGATCGTAATCAGAGCGAGATCTATAGAGGTCACGACGATCCTGATCAGGGAGAGATCCATAGTGGGCACGACGATCGTGATCAGAGTGAGATCCATAGTGGGCACGATGATCGTAATCAGAGCGAGATCCATATTGGGCACGACGATCGTAATCAAATGAGGTCCATAGTGGGCATGGCGATTGTAATCAGAATGAGGTCCATAGTGGGCACGACGATCGTAATCAGAATGAGGTCCATAGTGGGCACGACGATCGTAATCAGAGCAAGATGCATTTTGGGCATGACGATCATAATCAGAATGAGGTACATCGTGGGCATGACGATCGTAATCAGAATGAGGTCCATAGTGGGCATGACGATCGTAATCAGAATGAGGTCATAGTGGGCATGACGATCGTAATCAGAATGAGGTCCATAGTGGGCATGATGTTCGTAATCAGAATGAGGTCCGTAGTGGGCATGACGATCGTAATCATAATGAGGTCCATAGTGGGCACGACGATCGTAATCAGAATGAGGTCCATACTGGGCATGACGATTGTAATCAGATTGAGGCCCATAGTGGGCTCGACGATCGTAATCAGTACGAGATCCATAGTGGGCACGACGATCGTAATTCGAGCGAGATCCATAGTGGGCATGACGATCGTAATCAGAATGAGGTCCATACTGGGCATGACGATCGTAATCAGAATGAGGTCCATAGTGGGCTCGACGATCGTAATCAGAGCGAGATCCATAGTGGGCACGACGATCTTAATCAGAGCTAGATCCATAGTGCGCATGACGATCGTAATCAGAATGAGGTCCATAGTGGGCACGACGATCGTAATCAGAATGAGGTCATAGTGGGCATGACGGTCGTAATCAGAATGAGGTCTATAGTGGGCATGACGATCGTAATCAGAATGAGGTCCATATTGGGCATGACGATCGTAATCAGAATGAGGTTCATAGTGGGCATGACGATCGTAATCAGAATGAGGTTCATAGTGGGCATGACGATCGTAATCAGAATGAGGTCCATAGTGGGCATGACGATCGTAAGCAGACTTAGGTCCATAGTGGGCACGACGATCGTAATCAGAATGAGGTCCATACTGGGCATGACGATCGTAATCAGAATGAGGTCCATAGTGGGCACGACGATCGTAATCAGAGCGAGATCCATAGTGGGCATGACGATCGTAATCAGAATGAGGTCCGTAGTAGGCACGACGATCGTAATCAGAATGAGATCCATAGTGGGCACGACGATGGTAATCAGAATGAGGTCCATAGTGGGCATGACGATCATAATCAGAATGAGGTCCATAGTAGGCACGACGATCCTAATCATATCGAGATCCATAGTGGTCACGACGATCCTAATCAGAACGAGATCCATAGTGGGCACGACGATCGTAATCAGAGCGAGATCCATAGTGGGTATGACGATCGTAATCAGAATGAGGTCCATAGTGGGCACGACGATCGCAATCAGAGCGAGATCCATAGTGGGCACGACGATCCTAATCAGAGCGATATCCATAGTGGGCACGACGATCGTAATCAGATTGAGGTTCATAGTGGGCATGACGATCGTATTCAGAATGAGGTCCATAGTGGGCACGTCGATCGTAATCAGAATGAGGTCCATAGTGGGCATGACCATTGTAATCAGAATGAGGTTGATAGTGGGCACGACGATCGTAATCAGAGCGAGATCCATAGTGGGTATGACGATCGTAATCAGACTGAGGTCCATAGTGGGCATGACTATCGTAATCAGAATGTTGCCCATAGTGGGCATGACGATCGTAAGCAGAATGAGGTCCATATAGGCACGACGATCGTAATCAGAATGATGTCCATACTGGGCATGACGATCGTAATCAGAATGAGGTCATAGTGGGCTCGACGATCGTAATCAGAGCGAGACCCATAGTGGCCACGACGATCGTAATCAGAATGAGGTCCATAGTGGGCACGACGATCCTAATCAGAGCAAGATTCATAGTGGGCACGACAATCGTAATCAGAGCTGGATCCATAATGGGCATGACGATCGTAATCAGAATGAGGTCCATAGTGGGCACGACGATCGTAATCAGAGCGAGATCCATAGTGGGCACGACGATCTGAATCATAGCGAGATCCATAGTGGGCATGACGATCGTAATCAGAATGAGGTCCATAGTGGGCACGACGAACCTAATCAAATGAGGTCCAAAGTGGGCACGATGATCGTAATCAGAGCGAGATTCATATTGGGCACGACGATCGTAATCAAATGAGGTCCATAGTGGGCATGACGATTGTAATCAGAATGAGGTCTATAGTGGGCACGACGATCGTAATCAGAATGAGGTCCATAGTGGGCACGACGATCGTAATCAGAGCAAGATCCATTTTGGGCATGACGATCATAATCAGAATGAGGTACATCGTGGGCACGACGATCGTAATCATGATGTCCATAGTGGGCACGACGACCGTAATCAGAGCGAGGTCCATAGTGGGCACGACGATCCTAATCAGAGCGAGATTCATAGTGGGCACGACAATCGTAATCAGACCTGGATCCATAATGGGCATGACGATCGTAATCAGAATGAGGTCCATAGTGGGCACGACGATCGTAATCAGAGAGAGATCCTTAGTGGACAAGACGATCGTAATCAGAGCTAGATCCATAGTGGGCACGACGATCCTAATCAGAGCGAGATCCATAGTGGGCCCGACGATCGTAATCAGACCGAGATCCAAAGTGGGCATGACGATCGCAATCAGAATGAGGTCCATAGTGGGCACGACGA
The DNA here is from genome assembly GCF_052857255.1 of Amblyomma americanum. NCBI lineage: Eukaryota > Metazoa > Arthropoda > Arachnida > Ixodida > Ixodidae > Amblyomma > Amblyomma americanum. The sequence continues at coordinate 152,876,840 of NC_135502.1, forward strand.
TAATAATCAGAGCGAGACCCATAGTGGGCACGACGATTGTAATGAGACTGAGGTCCATAGTGGGCATGACGATTGTAAGCAGAATGAGGTCCATAGTTGGCATGACGATGGTAATCAGAATGAGTTCCATAGTGGTCATGACGATTGTAATCAGAATGAGGTCCATAGTGGGCACGACGATCGTAATCAGAACGAGGTCCATAATGGGCATGACGATCGTATTCAGAGCGAGGTCGATAGTGGGCACGATGATCGTAATCAGAGCGAGATCCATAGTCGGCACGACGGTCGTAATAAGAGCGAGATCCATATTGTGCATGATGATCGTAATCAGAATGAGGTCCATTGTAGGCATGACGTTCGTAATCAGAGCGAGATCCATAGTGGGCACGACGATCGTAAGCAGACTGAGGTCCATAGTGGGCATGATGATCTTAATCAGAATGAGGCCCATAGTGGGCGCGACGATCGTAATCAGAATGAGGTCCATACTGGGCATGACGATCGTAATCAGAATGAGGCCCGTAGTGGGCATGACGATCGTAATGAGAATGAGGTCCATAGTGGCATGACGATCGTAATCAGAATGAGGTCCATAGTAGGCATGACGATCGTAATCAGAATGAGGTCCATAGTGGGCATGACGATCGTAATCAGAATGAGGTATATAGTGGGCTTGACGATCGTAATCAGAATGAGGTCCATAGTGCGCACGACGATCGTAATCAGAATGAGGTCCATACTGGGCATGACCATCGTATTCAGAATGAGGTCCATAGTGCGCTCGACGATCGTAATCAGAGCGAGATCCACTGTGGGCACGACGATCGTAATCAGAGCGAGATCCATAGTGGGCACGACGATCCTAATGAGAGCGAGATTGATAGTGGGCACGACGATCGTAATCAGAGCGAGATCCATAGTGGACATGACGATCGTAATCAGAATGAGGTCCATAGTGGGCATGACGATCATAATCAGAATGAGGTTCATAGTAGGCACGACGATCGTAATCAGAATGAGGTCCATAGTGGGCTCGACGATCGTAATCAGAGCGAGATACATAGTGGGCACGACGATCGTAATCAGAGCGAGATCCATATTGGGCATGACGATCGTATTCAGAATAAGGTCCATAGTAGGCTCGACGATCGTAAACAGAACGAGATCCATAGTGGGCACGACAATCATAATCAGACTGAGGTCCATAGTGGGCATGACGATCGTAATGTGAATGAGGTCCATAGTGGGCATGACGATTGTAATCAGAATGAGGTCCATAGTGGGCATGACGGTCGTAATGAGAATGAGGTCTATAGTGGGCATGGCGATCGTAATCAGAATGAGGTCCATATTGGGCATGACGATCGTAATCAGAATGAGGTTCATAGTGGGCATGACGATCGTAATCAGAATGAGGTTCATAGTGGGCATGACGATCGTAATCAAAATGAGGTCCATAGTGGGCATGACGATCGTAAGCAGACTTAGGTCCATAGTGGGCACGACGATCGTAATCAGAATGCGGTCCATACTGGGCATGACGATCGTAATCAGAATGAGGTCCATAGTGGGCACGACGATCGTAATCAGAGCGAGATTCATAGTGGGCATGACGATCGTAATCAGAATGAGGTCCATAGTAGGCACGACGATCGTAATCAGAATGAGATCCATAGTGGGCACGACGATGGTAATCAGAATGAGGTCCATAGTGGGCATGACGATTGTAATCAGAATGAGGTCCATAGTGGGCATGACGGTCGTAATCAGAATGAGGTCTATAGTGGGCATGGCGATCGTAATCAGAATGAGGTCCATATTGGGCATGACGATCGTAATCAGAATGAGGTTCATAGTGGGCATGACGATCGTAATCAGAATGAGGTTCATAGTGGGCATGACGATCGTAATCAGAATGAGGTCCATAGTGGGCATGACGATCGTAAGCAGACTTAGGTCCATAGTGGGCACGACGATCGTAATCAGAATGCGGTTCATACTGGGCATGACGATCGTAATCAGAATGAGGTCCATAGTGGGCACGACGATCGTAATCAGAGCGAGATCCATAGTGGGCATGACGATCGTAATCAGCATGAGGTCCATAGTAGGCACGACGATCGTAATCAGAATGAGATCCATAGTGGGCACGACGATGGTAATCAGAATGAGGTCCATAGTGGGCATGACGATCATAATCAGAATGAGGTCCATAGTAGGCACGACGATCCTAATCATATCGAGATCCATAGTGGTCACGACGATCCTAATCAGAACGAGATCCATAGTGGGCACGACGATCGTAATCAGAGCGAGATCCATAGTGGGTATGACGATCGTAATCAGAATGAGGTCCATAGTGGGCACGACGATCGCAATCAGAGCGAGATCCATAGTGGGCACGACGATCCTAATCAGAGCGATATCCATAGTGGGCACGACGATCGTAATCAGAATGAGGTTCATAGTGGGCATGACGATCGTATTCAGAATGAGGTCCATAGTGGGCACGTCGATCGTAATCAGAATGAGGTCCATAGTGGCCATGACCATTGTAATCAGAATGAGGTTCATAGTGGCCACGACGATCGTAATCAGAGCGAGATCCATAGTGGGTATGACGATCGTAATCAGACAGGTCCATAGTGGGCATGACGATCGTAATCAGAATGTTGTCCATAGTGGGCATGACGATCGTAAGCAGAATGAGGTCCATATGGGCACGACGATCGTAATCAGAATGATGTCCATACTGGGCATGACGATCGTAATCAGAATGAGGTCATAGTGGGCTCGACGATCGTAATCAGAGCGAGACCCATAGTGGCCACGACGATCGTAATCAGAATGAGGTCCATAGTGGGCACGACGATCCTAATCAGAGCAAGATTCATAGTGGGCACGACAATCGTAATCAGAGCGGGATCCATAATGAGCATGACGATCGTAATCAGAATGAGGTCCATAGTGGGCACGACGATCGTAATCAGAGCGAGATCCATAGTGGGCACGACGATCGGAATCATAGCGAGATCCATAGTGGGCATGACGATCGTAATCAGAATGAGGTCCATAGTGGGCACCACGATTGTAATCAGAGTGAGATCCATAGTGGGCACGACGAACGTAATCATAGCGAGATCCATAGCGGGCACGACGATCGTGATCAGAGTGAGATCCATAGTGGGCACGACGATCGTAATCAGAGCGAGATCCATAGTGGGCACGACGATCGTAATCAAATGAGGTCCATAGTGGGCATGACGATCATAATCAGAATGAGGTACATAGTGGGCATGACGATCGTAATCAGAATGAGGTCCATAGTGGGCATGACGATCGTAATCAGAATGAGGTGCATAGTGGGCATGACGATCGTAATCAGAATGAAGTCCATAGTGGGCATGACGATCGTAATCAGAATGAGGTCCGTAGTGGGCATGACGATCGTAATGATAATGAGGTCCATAGTGGGCACGACGATCGTAATCAGAATGAGGTCCATACTGGGCATGACGATTGTAATCAGAATGAGGTCCATAGTGGGCACGACGATCCTAATCAGAGCAAGATTCATAGTGGGCACGACAATCGTAATCAGAGCTGGATCCATAATGGGCATGACGATCGTAATCAGAATGAGGTCCATAGTGGGCATGACGATCGTAATCAGAATGAGGTGCATAGTGGGCATGACGATCGTAATCAGAATAAAGTCCATAGTGGGCATGACGATCGTAATCAGAATGAGGTCCGTAGTGGGCATGACGATCGTAATCAGAGCGAGACCCATAGTGGCCACGACGATCGTAATCAGAATGAGGTCCATAGTGGGCACGACGATCCTAATCAGAGCAAGATTCATAGTGGGCACGACAATCGTAATCAGAGCTGGATCCATAATTGGCATGACGATCGTAATCAGAATGAGGTCCATAGTGGGCACGACGATCGTAATCAGAGCGAGATCCATAGTGGGCACGACGATCGGAATCATAGCGAGATCCATAGTGGGCATTACGATCGTAATCAGAATGAGGTCCATAGTGGGCACCACGATCGTAATCAGAGTGAGATCCATAGTGGGCACGACGAACGTAATCAGAGCGAGATCCATAGCGGGCACGACGATCATGATCAGAGTGAGATCCATAGTGGGCACGACGATTGTAATCAGAGCGAGATCCATAGTGGGCACGACGATCGTAATCAAATGAGGTCCATAGTGGGCATGACGATCATAATCAGAATGAGGTACATAGTGGGCATGACGATCGTAATCAGAATGAGGTGCATAGTGGGCATGACGATCGTAATCAGAATAAAGTCCATAGTGGGCATGACGATCGTAATCAGAATGAGGTCCGTAGTGGGCATGACGATCGTAATGATAATGAGGTCCATAGTGGGCACGACGATCGTAATCAGAATGAGGTCCATAGTGGGCACGACGATCGTAATCAGAGCGAGATCCATAGTGGGCATGACGATCGTAATCAAAATGAGGTCCATAGTAGGCACGACGATCATAATCAGAGCGAGATCCAGATTGGGCACGACGATCGTAATCAGAACGAGATCCATAGTGGACATGACGATCGTAATCTATATGAGGTCCATAGTGGGCATGACGATCATAATCAGAATGAGGCCCATAGTAGGCACGTCGATCGTAATCAGAATGAGGTCCATAGTGGGCATGACCATCGTAATCAGAATGAGGTTCATAGTGGGCACGACGATCGTAATCAGAGCGAGATCCATAGTGGGTATGACGATCGTTATCAGACTGAGGTCCACAGTGGGCATGACGATCGTAATCAGAATGTTGCCCGTAGTGGGCATGACGATCGTAATCAGAATGAGGTCCAAAGTGGGCACGATGATCGTAATCAGAGCGAGATTCATATTGGGCACGACGATCGTAATCAAATGAGGTCCATAGTGGGCATGACGATTGTAATCAGAATGAGGTCCATAGTGGGCACGACGATCGTAATCAGAATGAGGTCCATAGTGGGCACGACGATCGTAATCAGAGCAAGATCCATTTTGGGCATGACGATCATAATCAGAATGCGGTACATCGTGGGCACGACGATGGTAATCATGATATCCATAGTGGGCACGACGACCGTAATCAGAGCGAGGTCCATAGTGGGCACGACGATCCTAATCAGAGCGAGATTCATAGTGGGCACGACAATCGTAATCAGACCTGGATCCATAATGGGCATGACGATCGTAATCAGAATGAGGTCCATAGTGGGCACGACGATCGTAATCAGAGCGAGACCCATAGTGGCCACGACGATCGTAATCAGAATGAGGTCCATAGTGGGCACGACGATCGTAATCAGAGCAAGATCCATAGTGGGCATGACGATCGTAATCAGATTGAGGTCGATAGTGGGCATGACGTTCGTAATCAGAATGAGGTCTATAGGGGGCATGACGATCGTAATCAGAATGAGGTCCATAGTGGGCATGACGATCGTAATCAGAATGAGGTCTATAGTGGGCACGACGATCGTAATCAGACTGTGGTCCATAGTGGGCATTACGATCGTGATCAGAATGAGGTCCATAGTGGGCATGACGATCGTAATCAGAACGAGGTCCATACTGGGAAAGACGATCGTAATCAGAATGAGGCCCATAGTGGGCTCGACGATCGTAATCAGAGCGAGATCCACAGTGGGCACGACGATCGTAATCAGAGCGAGATCCATAGTGGGCGCGACGAATGTAATCAGAATAAGGTCCATAGTAGGCACGACGATCTTACTCAGAGCGAGATCCATAGTGGGCACGACGATTGTAGTCAGAGCGAAATCCATAGTGGGCACGACGATCGTAATCAGAGCGAGATCCACAGTGGGCACGACGATCGTAAACAGAATGAGGTCCATAATGGGCACGACGATCGTAATCAGAGCGAGATCCATAGTGGGCACGACGATCGTAATCAGAGCGAGATCCATAGTGGGCACGACGATCGTAATCAGAGCGAGATCCATAGTGGGCACGACGAATGTAATCAGAATGAGGTCCATAGTAGGCACGACGATCTTACTCAGAGCGAGATCCATAGTGGGCACGACGATTGTAGTCAGAGCGAGATCCATAGTGGGCACGACGATCGTAATCAGAGCGAGATCCACAGTGGGCACGACGATCGTAAACAGAATGAGGTCCATAGTGGGCACGACGATCGTAATCAGCGAGGTCCATAGTGGGCACGACGATCGTAATCAGAGCGAGTTCCATAGTGGGCACGACGATCGTAATCAGAGCGAGATCCATAGAGGTCATGACGATCTTAATCAGAGCGAGATCAATAGTGGGCATGACGATCCTAATCAGAATGAGGTCCATAGTGGGCACCACGATCGTAATCAGAGCAAGATCCATAGTGGGCACGACGATCCTGATCAGGGAGAGATCCATAGTGGGCACGACGATCGTGATCAGAGTGAGATCCATAGTGGGCACGATGATCGTAATCAGAGCGAGATCCATATTGGGCACGACAATCGTAATCAAATGAGGTCCATAGTGGGCATGACGATTGTAATCAGAATGAGGTCCATAGTGGGCACGACGATCGTAATCAGAATGAGGTCCATAGTGGGCACGACGATCGTAATCAGAGCAAGATCCATTTTGGGCATGACGATCATAATCAGAATGAGGTACATCGTGGGCATGACGATCGTAATCAGAATGAGGTCCATAGTGGGCATGACGATCATAATCAGAATGAGGCCCATAGTAGGCACGTCGATCGTAATCAGAATGAGGTCCATAGTGGGCATGACCATCGTAATCAGAATGAGGTTCATAGTGGGCACGACGATCGTAATCAGAGCGAGATCCATAGTGGGTATGACGATCGTTATCAGACTGAGGTCCACAGTGGGCATGACGATCGTAATCAGAATGTTGCCCGTAGTGGGCATGACGATCGTAATCAGAATGAGGTCCAAAGTGGGCACGATGATCGTAATCAGAGCGAGATTCATATTGGGCACGACGATCGTAATCAAATGAGGTCCATAGTGGGCATGACGATTGTAATCAGAATGAGGTCCATAGTGGGCACGACGATCGTAATCAGAATGAGGTCCATAGTGGGCACGACGATCGTAATCAGAGCAAGATCCATTTTGGGCATGACGATCATAATCAGAATGCGGTACATCGTGGGCACGACGATGGTAATCATGATATCCATAGTGGGCACGACGACCGTAATCAGAGCGAGGTCCATAGTGGGCACGACGATCCTAATCAGAGCGAGATTCATAGTGGGCACGACAATCGTAATCAGACCTGGATCCATAATGGGCATGACGATCGTAATCAGAATGAGGTCCATAGTGGGCACGACGATCGTAATCAGAGCGAGACCCATAGTGGCCACGACGATCGTAATCAGAATGAGGTCCATAGTGGGCACGACGATCGTAATCAGAGCAAGATCCATAGTGGGCATGACGATCGTAATCAGATTGAGGTCGATAGTGGGCATGACGTTCGTAATCAGAATGAGGTCTATAGGGGGCATGACGATCGTAATCAGAATGAGGTCCATAGTGGGCATGACGATCGTAATCAGAATGAGGTCTATAGTGGGCACGACGATCGTAATCAGACTGTGGTCCATAGTGGGCATTACGATCGTGATCAGAATGAGGTCCATAGTGGGCATGACGATCGTAATCAGAATGAGGTCCATACTGGGAAAGACGATCGTAATCAGAATGAGGCCCATAGTGGGCTCGACGATCGTAATCAGAGCGAGATCCACAGTGGGCACGACGATCGTAATCAGAGCGAGATCCATAGTGGGCGCGACGAATGTAATCAGAATAAGGTCCATAGTAGGCACGACGATCTTACTCAGAGCGAGATCCATAGTGGGCACGACGATTGTAGTCAGAGCGAAATCCATAGTGGGCACGACGATCGTAATCAGAGCGAGATCCACAGTGGGCACGACGATCGTAAACAGAATGAGGTCCATAATGGGCACGACGATCGTAATCAGAGCGAGATCCATAGTGGGCACGACGATCGTAATCAGAGCGAGATCCATAGTGGGCACGACGATCGTAATCAGAGCGAGATCCATAGTGGGCACGACGAATGTAATCAGAATGAGGTCCATAGTAGGCACGACGATCTTACTCAGAGCGAGATCCATAGTGGGCACGACGATTGTAGTCAGAGCGAGATCCATAGTGGGCACGACGATCGTAATCAGAGCGAGATCCACAGTGGGCACGACGATCGTAAACAGAATGAGGTCCATAGTGGGCACGACGATCGTAATCAGCGAGGTCCATAGTGGGCACGACGATCGTAATCAGAGCGAGTTCCATAGTGGGCACGACGATCGTAATCAGAGCGAGATCCATAGAGGTCATGACGATCTTAATCAGAGCGAGATCAATAGTGGGCATGACGATCCTAATCAGAATGAGGTCCATAGTGGGCACCACGATCGTAATCAGAGCAAGATCCATAGTGGGCACGACGATCCTGATCAGGGAGAGATCCATAGTGGGCACGACGATCGTGATCAGAGTGAGATCCATAGTGGGCACGATGATCGTAATCAGAGCGAGATCCATATTGGGCACGACAATCGTAATCAAATGAGGTCCATAGTGGGCATGACGATTGTAATCAGAATGAGGTCCATAGTGGGCACGACGATCGTAATCAGAATGAGGTCCATAGTGGGCACGACGATCGTAATCAGAGCAAGATCCATTTTGGGCATGACGATCATAATCAGAATGAGGTACATCGTGGGCATGACGATCGTAATCAGAATGAGGTCCATAGTGGGCATGACGATCGTAATCAGAATGAGGTCATAGTGGGCATGACGATCGTAATCAGAATGAGGTCCATAGTGGGCATGACGATCGTAATCAGAATGAGGTCCGTAGTGGGCATGACGATCGTAATCATAATGAGGTCCATAGTGGGCACGACGATCGTAATCAGAATGAGGTCCATACTGGGCATGACGATTGTATCAGATTGAGGCCCATAGTGGGCTCGACGATCGTAATCAGAGCGAGATCCATAGTGGGCACGACGATCGTAATCAGAGCAAGATCCATAGTGGGCATGACGATCGTAATCAGAATGAGGTCCATACTGGGCATGACGATCGTAATCAGAATGAGGTCCATACTGGGCATGACGATTGTAATCAGATTGAGGCCCATAGTGGGCTCGACGATCGTAATCAGAGCGAGATCCATAGTGCGCATGACGATCGTAATCATAATGAGGTCCATAGTGGGCACGACGATCGTAATCAGAATGAGGTCCATACTGGGCATGACGATTGTAATCAGAAAGAGGCCCATAGTGGGCTCGACGATCGTAATCAGAGCGAGATCCATAGTGGGCACGACGATCGTAATCAAAATGAGGTCCATAGTAGGCACGACGATCGTAATCAGAGCGAGATCCAGAGTGGGCACGACGATCGTAATCAGAGCGAGATCCATAGTGGACATGACGATCGTAATCTATATGAGGTCCATAGTGGGCATGACGATCATAATCAGAATGAGGCCCATAGTAGGCACGTCGATCGTAATCAGAATGAGGTCCATAGTGGGCATGACCATCGTAATCAGAATGAGGTCCATAGTGGGCACGACGATCGTAATCGTAATCGTAATCGTAATCGACGATCGTAATCGTAATCAGAGCTGGATCCATAATGGGCATGACGAACGTAATCAGAATGAGGTCCATAGTGGCCACGACGATCGTAATCAGAGCGAGACCCATAGTGGCCACGACGATCGTAATCAGAATGAGGTCCATAGTGGGCACGACGATCGCAATCAGAGCGAGATCCATAGTGGGCACGACGATCGTAATCAGAGCGAGATCCATAGTGGGCACGACGATTGTAATCAGAGCAAGATCCATAGTGGGCGCGACGAATGTAATCAGAATGAGGTCCATAGTAGGCACGACGATCTTACTCACAGCGAGATCCATAGTGGGCACGACGATTGTAGTCAGAGCGAGATCCATAGTGGGCACGACGATCGTAATCAGAGCGAGATCCACAGTGGGCACGACGATCGTAAACAGAATGAGGTCCATAATGGGCACGACGATCGTAATCAGAGCGAGATCCATAGTGGGCACGACGATCGTAATCAGAGCGAGATCCATAGTGGGCACGACGAATGTAATCAGAATGAGGTCCATAGTAGGCACGACGATCTTACTCAGAGCGAGATCCATAGTGGGCACGACGATTGTAGTCAGAGCGAGATCCGTAGTGGGCACGACGATCGTAATCAGAGCGAGATCCACTGTGGGCACGACGATCGTAAACAGAATGAGGTCCATAGTGGGCACGACGATCGTAATCAGAGCGAGGTCCATAGTGTGCACGACGATCGTAATCAGAGGGAGATCCATAGTGGGCACGACGACCGTAATCAGAGCGAGGTCCAATAGTGGGCACGACGATCCTAATCAGAGCGAGATCCATAGTGGGCACGACGATCGTAATCAGAGCGAGATCCATAGTGGGCACGACGAATGTAATCAGAATGAGGTCCATAGTAGGCACGACGATCTTACTCAGAGCGAGATCCATAGTGGGCACGACGATTGTAGTCAGAGCGAGATCCATAGTGGGCACGACGATTGTAGTCAGAGCGAGATCCATAGTGGGCACGACGATCGTAATCAGAGCGAGATCCACAGAGGGCACGACGATCGTAAACAGAATGAGGTCCATAGTGGGCACGACGATCGTAATCAGAGCGAGGTCTATAGTGGGCACGACGATCGTAATCAGAGCGAGATCCATAGTGGGCACGACGATCGTAATCAGAGCGAGATCCATAGAGGTCATGACGATCTTAATCAGAGCGAGCTCAATAGTGGGCATGACGATCCTAATCAGAATGAGGTCCATAGTGGGCACCACGATCGTAATCAGAGCAAGATCCATAGTGGGCACGACGATCCTGATCAGGGAGAGATCCATAGTGGGCACGACGATTGTAGTCAGAGCGAGATCCATAGTGGGCACGACGATTGTAGTCAGAGCGAGATCCATAGTGGGCACGACGATCGTAATCAGAGCGAGATCCACAGAGGGCACGACGATCGTAAACAGAATGAGGTCCATAGTGGGCACGACGATCGTAATCAGAGCGAGGTCCATAGTGGGCACGACGATCGTAATCAGAGCGAGATCCATAGTGGGCACGACGATCGTAATCAGAGCGAGATCTATAGAGGTCACGACGATCCTGATGAGGGAGAGATCCATAGTGGGCACGACGATCGTGATCAGAGTGAGATCCATAGTGGGCACGATGATCGTAATCAGAGCGAGATCCATATTGGGCACGACGATCGTAATCAAATGAGGTCCATAGTGGGCATGGCGATTGTAATCAGAATGAGGTCCATAGTGGGCACGACGATCGTAATCAGAATGAGGTCCATAGTGGGCACGACGATCGTAATCAGAGCAAGATGCATTTTGGGCATGACGATCATAATCAGAATGAGGTACATCGTGGGCATGACGATCGTAATCAGAATGAGGTCCATAGTGGGCATGACGATCGTAATCAGAATGAGGTCATAGTGGGCATGACGATCGTAATCAGAATGAGGTCCATAGTGGGCATGATGTTCGTAATCAGAATGAGGTCCGTAGTGGGCATGACGATCGTAATCATAATGAGGTCCATAGTGGGCACGACGATCGTAATCAGAATGAGGTCCATACTGGGCATGACGATTGTAATCAGATTGAGGCCCATAGTGGGCTCGACGATCGTAATCAGTACGAGATCCATAGTGGGCACGACGATCGTAATTCGAGCGAGATCCATAGTGGGCATGACGATCGTAATCAGAATGAGGTCCATACTGGGCATGACGATCGTAATCAGAATGAGGTCCATAGTGGGCTCGACGATCGTAATCAGAGCGAGATCCATAGTGGGCACGACGATCTTAATCAGAGCTAGATCCATAGTGCGCATGACGATCGTAATCAGAATGAGGTCCATAGTAGGCACGACGATCGTAATCAGAGCGAGATCCATAGTGGGCACGACGATCGTAATCAGAGCGAGATCCATAGTGGGCATGACGATCGTAATCATAATGAGGTCCATAGTGGGCACGACGATCGTAATCAGAATGAGGTCCATACTGGGCATGACGATTGTAATCAGAATGAGGCCCATATTGGGCTCGACGATCGTAATAAGAGCGAGATCCATAGTGGGCACGACGATCGTAATCACAGCGAGATCCATAGTGGGCATGACGATCGTAATCAAAATGAGGTCCATAGTAGGCACGACGATCGTAATCAGAGCGAGATCCAGAGTGGGCACGACGATTGTAATCAGATTGAGGCCCATAGTGGGCTCGACGATCGTAATCAGAGCGAGATCCATAGTGGGCAAAACGATCGTACTCAGAGCAAGATCCATAGTGGGCATGACGATCGTAATCAGAATGAGGTCCATACTGGGCATGACGATCGTAATCAGAATGAGGTCCATAGTGGGCTCGACGATCGTAATCAGAGCGAGATCCATAGTGGGCAAGACGATCTTAATCAGAGCTAGATCCATAGTGCTCATGACGATCGTAATCAGAATGAGGTCCATAGTAGGCACGACGATCGTAATCAGAGCGAGATCCATAGTGGGCACGACGATCGTAATCAGAGCGAGATCCATAGAGGGCATGACGATCGTAATCATAATGAGGTCCATAGTGGGCACGACGATCGTAATCAGAATGAGGTCCATACTGGGCATGACGATTGTAATCAGAATGACGCCCATAGTGGGCTCGACGATCGTAATCAGAGCGAGATCCATAGTGGGCACGACGATCGTAATCAGAGCGAGATCCATAGTGGGCTTGACGATCGTAATCAAAATGAGGTCCATAGTAGGCACGACGATCGTAATCAGAGCGAGATCCAGAGTGGGCACGACGATCGTAATCAGAGCGAGATCCATAGTGGACATGACGATCGTAATCTATATGAGGTCCATAGTGGGCATGACGATCGTAATCAGAATGAGGTTCATAGTGGGCATGACGATCGTAATCAGAATGAGGTCTATAGTGGGCACGACGATCGTAATCAGACTGTGGTCCATAGTGGGCATTACGATCGTGATCAGAATGAGGTCCATAGTGGGCATGACCATAGTAATCAGAATGAGGTCCATAGTGGGCACGACGATCGCAATCAGAGCGAGATCCATAGTGGGCACGACGATCGTAATCAGAGCGAGATCCATAGTGAGCACGACGATTGTAATCAGAGCGAGATCCATAGTGGGCGCGACGAATGTAATCAGAATGAGGTCCATAGTAGGCACGACGATCTTACTCAGAGCGAGATCCATAGTGGGCACGACGATTGTAGTCAGAGCGAGATCCATAGTGGGCACGACGATCGTAATCAGAGCGAGATCCACAGTGGGCACGACGATCGTAAACAGAATGAGGTCCATAATGGGCACGACGATCGTAATCAGAGCGAGATCCATAGTGGGCACGACGATCGTAATCAGAGCGAGATCCATAGTGGGCACGACGATCGTAATCAGAGCGAGATCCATAGTGGGCACGACGAAGGTAATCAGAATGAGGTCCATAGTAGGCACGACGATCTTACTCAGAGCGAGATCCATAGTGGGCACGACGATTGTAGTCAGAGCGAGATCCATAGTGGGCACGACGATCGTAATCAGAGCGAGATCCACAGTGGGCACGGCAATCGTAAACAGAATGAGGTCCATAGTGAGCACGATGATCGTAATCAGAATGAGGTCCATAGTGGGCACGACGATCGTAATCAGAGCGAGTTCCATAGTGGGCACGACGATCGTAATCAGAGCGAGATCCATAGAGGTCATGACGATCTTAATCAGAGCGAGATCAATAGTGGGCATGACGATCCTGATCAGAATGAGGTCCATAGTGGGCACGACGATCATAATCAGAATGAGGTCCATAGTGGGCACGACGATCGTAATCATAGCGAGATCTATAGTGGGCATGACGATCGTAATCAGAATGAGGTGCATCGTGGGCACGACGATCGTAATCAGAGCGAGATCCATATTGGGCACGACGAATGTAATCAGAATGAGGTCCATAGTAGGCACGACGATCTTACTCAGAATGAGGTCCATAGTGGGCACGACGATCGTAATCAGAGCGAGACCCATAGTGGCCAAGACGATCGTAATCAGAATGAGGTCCATAGTGGGCACGACGATCGCAATCAGAGCGAGATCCATAGTGGGCACGACGATCGTAATCAGAGCGAGATCCATAGTGGGCACGACGATTGTAATCAGAGCGAGATCCATAGTGGGCGCGACGAATGTAATCAGAATGAGGTCCATAGTAGGCACGACGATCTTACTCAGAGCGAGATCCATAGTGGGCACGACGATTGTAGTCAGAGCGAGATCCATAGTGGGCACGACGATCGTAATCAGAGCGAGATCCACAGTGGGCACGACGATCGTAAACAGAATGAGGTCCATAATGGGCACGACGATCGTAATCAGAGCGAGATCCATAGTGGGCACGACGATCTTAATCAGAGCGAGATCCATAGTGGGCACGACGATCTTAATCAGAGCTAGATCCATAGTGCGCATGACGATCGTAATCAGAATGAGGTCCATAGTAGGCACGACGATCGTAATCAGAGCGAGATCCATAGTGGGCACGACGATCGTAATCAGAGCGAGATCCATAGTGGGCATGACGATCGTAATCATAATGAGGTCCATAGTGGGCACGACGATCGTAATCAGAATGAGGTCCATACTGGGCATGACGATTGTAATCAGAATGAGGCCCATATTGGGCTCGACGATCGTAATAAGAGCGAGATCCATAGTGGGCACGACGATCGTAATCACAGCGAGATCCATAGTGGGCATGACGATCGTAATCAAAATGAGGTCCATAGTAGGCACGACGATCGTAATCAGAGCGAGATCCAGAGTGGGCACGACGATTGTAATCAGATTGAGGCCCATAGTGGGCTCGACGATCGTAATCAGAGCGAGATCCATAGTGGGCACGACGATCGTAATCAGAGCAAGATCCATAGTGGGCATGACGATCGTAATCAGAATGAGGTCCATACTGGGCATGACGATCGTAATCAGAATGAGGTCCATAGTGGGCTCGACGATCGTAATCAGAGCGAGATCCATAGTGGGCAAGACGATCTTAATCAGAGCTAGATCCATAGTGCTCATGACGATCGTAATCAGAATGAGGTCCATAGTAGGCACGACGATCGTAATCAGAGCGAGATCCATAGTGGGCACGACGATCGTAATCAGAGCGAGATCCATAGTGGGCATGACGATCGTAATCATAATGAGGTCCATAGTGGGCACGACGATCGTAATCAGAATGAGGTCCATACTGGGCATGACGATTGTAATCAGAATGAGGCCCATAGTGGGCTCGACGATCGTAATCAGAGCGAGATCCATAGTGGGCACGACGATCGTAATCAGAGCGAGATCCATAGTGGGCTTGACGATCGTAATCAAAATGAGGTCCATAGTAGGCACGACGATCGTAATCAGAGCGAGATCCAGAGTGGGCACGACGATCGTAATCAGAGCGAGATCCATAGTGGACATGACGATCGTAATCTATATGAGGTCCATAGTGGGCATGACGATCGTAATCAGAATGAGGTTCATAGTGGGCATGACGATCGTAATCAGAATGAGGTCTATAGTGGGCACGACGATCGTAATCAGACTGTGGTCCATAGTGGGCATTACGATCGTGATCAGAATGAGGTCCATAGTGGGCATGACCATAGTAATCAGAATGAGGTCCATAGTGGGCACGACGATCGCAATCAGAGCGAGATCCATAGTGGGCACGACGATCGTAATCAGAGCGAGATCCATAGTGAGCACGACGATTGTAATCAGAGCGAGATCCATAGTGGGCGCGACGAATGTAATCAGAATGAGGTCCATAGTAGGCACGACGATCTTACTCAGAGCGAGATCCATAGTGGGCACGACGATTGTAGTCAGAGCGAGATCCATAGTGGGCACGACGATCGTAATCAGAGCGAGATCCACAGTGGGCACTACGATCGTAAACAGAATGAGGTCCATAATGGGCACGACGATCGTAATCAGAGCGAGATCCATAGTGGGCACGACGATCGTAATCAGAGCGAGATCCATAGTGGGCACGACGATCGTAATCAGAGCGAGATCCATAGTGGGCACGACGAAGGTAATCAGAATGAGGTCCATAGTAGGCACGACGATCTTACTCAGAGCGAGATCCATAGTGGGCACGACGATTGTAGTCAGAGCGAGATCCATAGTGGGCACGACGATCGTAATCAGAGCGAGATCCACAGTGGGCACGGCAATCGTAAACAGAATGAGGTCCATAGTGAGCACGATGATCGTAATCAGAATGAGGTCCATAGTGGGCACGACGATCGTAATCAGAGCGAGTTCCATAGTGGGCACGACGATCGTAATCAGAGCGAGATCCATAGAGGTCATGACGATCTTAATCAGAGCGAGATCAATAGTGGGCATGACGATCCTGATCAGAATGAGGTCCATAGTGGGCACGACGATCATAATCAGAATGAGGTCCCCTAGTGGGCACGACGATCGTAATCATAGCGAGATCTATAGTGGGCATGACGATCGTAATCAGAATGAGGTGCATCGTGGGCACGACGATCGTAATCAGAGCGAGATCCATATTGGGCACGACGAATGTAATCAGAATGAGGTCCATAGTGGGCACGACGATCGTAATCAGAGCGAGACCCATAGTGGCCAAGACGATCGTAATCAGAATGAGGTCCATAGTGGGCACGACGATCGCAATCAGAGCGAGATCCATAGTGGGCACGACGATCGTAATCAGAGCGAGATCCATAGTGGGCACGACGATTGTAATCAGAGCGAGATCCATAGTGGGCGCGACGAATGTAATCAGAATGAGGTCCATAGTAGGCACGACGATCTTACTCAGAGCGAGATCCATAGTGGGCACGACGATTGTAGTCAGAGCGAGATCCATAGTGGGCACGACGATCGTAATCAGAGCGAGATCCACAGTGGGCACGACGATCGTAAACAGAATGAGGTCCATAATGGGCACGACGATCGTAATCAGAGCGAGATCCATAGTGGGCACGACGATCTTAATCAGAGCGAGATCCATAGTGGGCACGACGATCGTAATCAGAGCGAGATCCATATTGGGCACGACGAATGTAATCAGAATGAGGTCCATAGTAGGCACGACGATCTTACTCAGAGCGAGATCCATAGTGGGCACGACGATTGTAGTCAGAGCGAGATACATAGTGGGCACGACGATCGTAATCATAATGAGGTCCATAGTGGGCACGACGATCGTAATCAGAGCGAGTTCCATAGTGGGCACGACGATCGTAATCAGAGCGAGATCCATAGAGGTCATGACGATCTTAATCAGAGCGAGATCAATAGTGGGCATGACGATCCTAATCAGAATGAGGTCCATAGTGGGCACCACGATCGTAATCAGAGCAAGATCCATAGTGGGCACGACGATCCTGATCAGGGAGAGATCCATAGTGGGCACGACGATCGTGATCAGAGTGAGATCCATAGTGGGCACGATGATCGTAATCAGAGCGAGATCCATATTGGGCACGACGATCGTAATCAAATGAGGTCCATAGTGGGCATGACGATTGTAATCAGAATGAGGTCCATAGTGGGCACGACGATCGTAATCAGAATGAGGTCCATAGTGGGCACGACGATCGTAATCAGAGCAAGATCCATTTTGGGCATGACGATCATAATCAGAATGAGGTACATCGTGGGCATGACGATCGTAATCAGAATGAGGTCCATAGTGGGCATGACGATCGTAATCAGAATGAGGTCATAGTGGGCATGACGATCGTAATCAGAATGAGGTCCATAGTGGGCATGACGATCGTAATCAGAATGAGGTCCGTAGTGGGCATGACGATCGTAATCATAATGAGGTCCATAGTGGGCACGACGATCGTAATCAGAATGAGGTCCATACTGGGCATGACGATTGTAATCAGATTGAGGCCCATAGTGGGCTCGACGATCGTAATCAGAGCGAGATCCATAGTGGGCACGACGATCGTAATCAGAGCAAGATCCATAGTGGGCATGACGATCGTAATCAGAATGAGGTCCATACTGGGCATGACGATCGTAATCAGAATGAGGTCCATAGTGGGCTCGACGATCGTAATCAGAGCGAGATCCATAGTGGGCACGACGATCGTAATCAGAGCGAGATCCATAGTGGGCATGACGATCGTAATCAAAATGAGGTCCATAGTAGGCACGACGATCCTAATCAGAGCGAGATCCAGAGTGGGCACGACGATCGTAATCAGAGCGAGATCCATAGTGGACATGACGATCGTAATCTATATGAGGTCCATAGTGGGCATGACGATCATAATCAGAATGAGGCCCATAGTAGGCACGTCGATCGTAATCAGAATGAGGTCCATAGTGGGCATGACCATCGTAATCAGAATGAGGTCCATAGTGGGCACGACGATCGTAATCGTAATCGTAATCGTAATCGACGATCGTAATCGTAATCGTAATCAGAGCTGGATCCATAATGGGCATGACGAACGTAATCAGAATGAGGTCCATAGTGGCCACGACGATCGTAATCAGAGCGAGAGCCATAGTGGCCACGACGATCGTAATCAGAATGAGGTTCATAGTGGGCACGACGATCGCAATCAGAGCGAGATCCATAGTGGGCACGACGATCGTAATCAGAGCGAGATCCATAGTGGGCGCGACGAATGTAATCAGAATGAGGTCCATAGTAGGCACGACGATCTTACTCAGAGCGAGATCCATAGTGGGCACGACGATTGTAGTCAGAGCGAGATCCATAGTGGGCACGACGATCGTAATCAGAGCGAGATCCACAGTGGGCACGACGATCGTAAACAGAATGAGGTCCATAATGGGCACGACGATCGTAATCAGAGCGAGATCCATAGTGGGCACGACGATCGTAATCAGATCGAGATCCATAGTGGGCACGACGAATGTAATCAGAATGAGGTCCATAGTAGGCACGACGATCTTACTCAGAGCGAGATCCATAGTGGGCACGACGATTGTAGTCAGAGCGAGATCCGTAGTGGGCACGACGATCGTAATCAGAGCGAGATCCACTGTGGGCACGACGATCGTAAACAGAATGAGGTCCATAGTGGGCACGACGATCGTAATCAGAGCGAGGTCCATAGTGTGCACGACGATCGTAATCAGAGGGAGATCCATAGTGGGCACGACGACCGTAATCAGAGCGAGGTCCAATAGTGGGCACGACGATTCTAATCAGAGCGAGATCCATAGTGGGCACGACGATCGTAATCAGAGCGAGATCCATAGTGGGCACGACGAATGTAATCAGAATGAGGTCCATAGTAGGCACGACGATCTTACTCAGAGCGAGATCCATAGTGGGCACGACGATTGTAGTCAGAGCGAGATCCATAGTGGGCACGACGATTGTAGTCAGAGCGAGATCCATAGTGGGCACGACGATCGTAATCAGAGCGAGATCCACAGAGGGCACGACGATTGTAAACAGAATGAGGTCCATAGTGGGCACGACGATCGTAATCAGAGCGAGGTCCATAGTGGGCACGATGATCGTAATCAGAGCGAGATCCATAGTGGGCACGACGATCGTAATCAGAGCGAGATCCATAGAGGTCATGACGATCTTAATCAGAGCGAGCTCAATAGTGGGCATGACGATCCTAATCAGAAGGAGGTCCATAGTGGGCACCACGATCGTAATCAGAGCAAGATCCATAGTGGGCACGACGATCCTGATCAGGGAGAGATCCATAGTGGGCACGACGATTGTAGTCAGAGCGAGATCCATAGTGGGCACGACGATTGTAGTCAGAGCGAGATCCATAGTGGGCACGACGATCGTAATCAGAGCGAGATCCACAGAGGGCACGACGATCGTAAACAGAATGAGGTCCATAGTGGGCACGACGATCGTAATCAGAGCGAGGTCCATAGTGGGCACGACGATCGTAATCAGAGCGAGATCCATAGTGGGCACGACGATCGTAATCAGAGCGAGATCCATAGAGGTCACGACGATCCTGATCAGGGAGAGATCCATAGTGGGCACGACGATCGTGATCAGAGTGAGATCCATAGTGGGCACGATGATCGTAATCAGAGCGAGATCCATATTGGGCACGACGATCGTAATCAAATGAGGTCCATAGTGGGCATGGCGATTGTAATCAGAATGAGGTCCATAGTGGGCACGACGATCGTAATCAGAATGAGGTCCATAGTGGGCACGACGATCGTAATCAGAGCAAGATGCATTTTGGGCATGACGATCATAATCAGAATGAGGTACATCGTGGGCATGACGATCGTAATCAGAATGAGGTCCATAGTGGGCATGACGATCGTAATCAGAATGAGGTCCATAGTGGGCATGACGATCGTAATCAGAATGAGGTCCGTAGTGGGCATGACGATCGTAATCATAATGAGGTCCATAGTGGGCACGACGATCGTAATCAGAATGAGGTCCATACTGGGCATGACGATTGTAATCAGATTGAGGCCCATAGTGGGCTCGACGATCGTAATCAGAGCGAGATCCATAGTGGGCACGACGATCGTAATCAGAGCGAGATCCATAGTGGGCACGACGATCGTAATCAGAGCGAGATCCATAGTGGGCATGACGATCGTAATCATAATGAGGTCCATAGCTGGCACGACGATCGTAATCAGAATGAGGTCCATACTGGGCATGACGATTGTAATCAGAATGAGGCCCATAGTGGGCTCGACGATCGTAATAAGAGCGAGATCCATAGTGGGCACGACGATCGTAATCACAGCGAGATCCATAGTGGGAATGACGATCGTAATCAAAATGAGGTCCATAGTAGGCACGACGATCGCAATCAGAGCGAGATCCAGAGTGGGCACGACGATTGTAATCAGATTGAGGCCCATAGTGGGCTCGACGATCGTAATCATAATGAGGTCCATAGTGGGCACGACGATCGTAATCAGAATGAGGTCCATACTGGGCATGACGATTGTAATCAGATTGAGGCCCATAGTGGGCTCGACGATCGTAATCAGAGCGAGATCCATAGTGGGCACGACGATCGTAATCAGAGCAAGATCCATAGTGGGCATGACGATCGTAATCAGAATGAGGTCCATACTGGGCATGACGATCGTAATCAGAATGAGGTCCATAGTGGGCTCGACGATCGTAATCAGAGCGAGATCCATAGTGGGCACGACGATCGTAATCAGAGCGAGATCCATAGTGGGCATGACGATCGTAATCAAAATGAGGTCCATAGTAGGCACGACGATCCTAATCAGAGCGAGATCCAGAGTGGGCACGACGATCGTAATCAGAGCGAGATCCATAGTGGACATGACGATCGTAATCTATATGAGGTCCATAGTGGGCATGACGATCATAATCAGAATGAGGCCCATAGTAGGCACGTCGATCGTAATCAGAATGAGGTCCATAGTGGGCATGACCATCGTAATCAGAATGAGGTCCATAGTGGGCACGACGATCGTAATCGTAATCGTAATCGTAATCGACGATCGTAATCGTAATCGTAATCAGAGCTGGATCCATAATGGGCATGACGAACGTAATCAGAATGAGGTCCATAGTGGCCACGACGATCGTAATCAGAGCGAGAGCCATAGTGGCCACGACGATCGTAATCAGAATGAGGTTCATAGTGGGCACGACGATCGCAATCAGAGCGAGATCCATAGTGGGCACGACGATCGTAATCAGAGCGAGATCCATAGTGGGCGCGACGAATGTAATCAGAATGAGGTCCATAGTAGGCACGACGATCTTACTCAGAGCGAGATCCATAGTGGGCACGACGATTGTAGTCAGAGCGAGATCCATAGTGGGCACGACGATCGTAATCAGAGCGAGATCCACAGTGGGCACGACGATCGTAAACAGAATGAGGTCCATAATGGGCACGACGATCGTAATCAGAGCGAGATCCATAGTGGGCACGACGATCGTAATCAGATCGAGATCCATAGTGGGCACGACGAATGTAATCAGAATGAGGTCCATAGTAGGCACGACGATCTTACTCAGAGCGAGATCCATAGTGGGCACGACGATTGTAGTCAGAGCGAGATCCGTAGTGGGCACGACGATCGTAATCAGAGCGAGATCCACTGTGGGCACGACGATCGTAAACAGAATGAGGTCCATAGTGGGCACGACGATCGTAATCAGAGCGAGGTCCATAGTGTGCACGACGATCGTAATCAGAGGGAGATCCATAGTGGGCACGACGACCGTAATCAGAGCGAGGTCCAATAGTGGGCACGACGATTCTAATCAGAGCGAGATCCATAGTGGGCACGACGATCGTAATCAGAGCGAGATCCATAGTGGGCACGACGAATGTAATCAGAATGAGGTCCATAGTAGGCACGACGATCTTACTCAGAGCGAGATCCATAGTGGGCACGACGATTGTAGTCAGAGCGAGATCCATAGTGGGCACGACGATTGTAGTCAGAGCGAGATCCATAGTGGGCACGACGATCGTAATCAGAGCGAGATCCACAGAGGGCACGACGATTGTAAACAGAATGAGGTCCATAGTGGGCACGACGATCGTAATCAGAGCGAGGTCCATAGTGGGCACGATGATCGTAATCAGAGCGAGATCCATAGTGGGCACGACGATCGTAATCAGAGCGAGATCCATAGAGGTCATGACGATCTTAATCAGAGCGAGCTCAATAGTGGGCATGACGATCCTAATCAGAAGGAGGTCCATAGTGGGCACCACGATCGTAATCAGAGCAAGATCCATAGTGGGCACGACGATCCTGATCAGGGAGAGATCCATAGTGGGCACGACGATTGTAGTCAGAGCGAGATCCATAGTGGGCACGACGATTGTAGTCAGAGCGAGATCCACAGAGGGCACGACGATCGTAAACAGAATGAGGTCCATAGTGGGCACGACGATCGTAATCAGAGCGAGGTCCATAGTGGGCACGACGATCGTAATCAGAGCGAGATCCATAGTGGGCACGACGATCGTAATCAGAGCGAGATCCATAGAGGTCACGACGATCCTGATCAGGGAGAGATCCATAGTGGGCACGACGATCGTGATCAGAGTGAGATCCATAGTGGGCACGATGATCGTAATCAGAGCGAGATCCATATTGGGCACGACGATCGTAATCAAATGAGGTCCATAGTGGGCATGGCGATTGTAATCAGAATGAGGTCCATAGTGGGCACGACGATCGTAATCAGAATGAGGTCCATAGTGGGCACGACGATCGTAATCAGAGCAAGATGCATTTTGGGCATGACGATCATAATCAGAATGAGGTACATCGTGGGCATGACGATCGTAATCAGAATGAGGTCCATAGTGGGCATGACGATCGTAATCAGAATGAGGTCCATAGTGGGCATGACGATCGTAATCAGAATGAGGTCCGTAGTGGGCATGACGATCGTAATCATAATGAGGTCCATAGTGGGCACGACGATCGTAATCAGAATGAGGTCCATACTGGGCATGACGATTGTAATCAGATTGAGGCCCATAGTGGGCTCGACGATCGTAATCAGAGCGAGATCCATAGTGGGCACGACGATCGTAATCAGAGCGAGATCCATAGTGGGCACGACGATCGTAATCAGAGCGAGATCCATAGTGGGCATGACGATCGTAATCATAATGAGGTCCATAGCTGGCACGACGATCGTAATCAGAATGAGGTCCATACTGGGCATGACGATTGTAATCAGAATGAGGCCCATAGTGGGCTCGACGATCGTAATAAGAGCGAGATCCATAGTGGGCACGACGATCGTAATCACAGCGAGATCCATAGTGGGAATGACGATCGTAATCAAAATGAGGTCCATAGTAGGCACGACGATCGCAATCAGAGCGAGATCCAGAGTGGGCACGACGATTGTAATCAGATTGAGGCCCATAGTGGGCTCGACGATCGTAATCAGAGCGAGATCCATAGTGGGCACGACGATCGTAATCAGAGCAAGATCCATAGTGGGCATGACGATCGTAATCAGAATGAGGTCCATACTGGGCATGACGATCGTAATCAGAATGAGGTCCATAGTGGGCTCGACGATCGTAATCAGAGCGAGATCCATAGTGGGCAAGACGATCTTAATCAGAGCTAGATCCATAGTGCGCATGACGATCGTAATCAGAATGAGGTCCATAGTAGGCACGACGATCGTAATCAGAGCGAGATCCATAGTGGGCACGACGATCGTAATCAGAGCGAGATCCATAGTGGGCATGACGATCGTAATCATAATGAGGTCCATAGTGGGCACGACGATCGTAATCAGAATGAGGTCCATACTGGGCATGACGATTGTAATCAGAATGAGGCCCATAGTGGGCTCGACGATCGTAATCAGAGCGAGATCCAGAGTGGGCACGACGATCGTAATCAGAGCGAGATCCATAGTGGACATGACGATCGTAATCTATATGAGGTCCATAGTGGGCATGACGATCGTAATCAGAATGAGGTTCATAGTGGGCATGACGATCGTAATCAGAATGAGGTCTATAGTGGGCACGACGATCGTAATCAGACTGTGGTCCATAGTGGGCATTACGATCGTGATCAGAATGAGGTCCATAGTGGGCATGACCATAGTAATCAGAATGAGGTCCATAGTGGGCACGACGATCGCAATCAGAGCGAGATCCATAGTGGGCACGACGATCGTAATCAGAGCGAGATCCATAGTGGGCACGACGATTGTAATCAGAGCGAGATCCATAGTGGGCGCGACGAATGTAATCAGAATGAGGTCCATAGTAGGCACGACGATCTTACTCAGAGCGAGATCCATAGTGGGCACGACGATTGTAGTCAGAGCGAGATCTATAGTGGGCACGATGATCGTAATCAGAGCGAGATCCATATTGGGCACGACGATCGTAATCAAATGAGGTCCATAGTGGGCATGGCGATTGTAATCAGAATGAGGTCCATAGTGGGCACGACGATCGTAATCAGAATGAGGTCCATAGTGGGCACGACGATCGTAATCAGAGCAAGATGCATTTTGGGCATGACGATCATAATCAGAATGAGGTACATCGTGGGCATGACGATCGTAATCAGAATGAGGTCCATAGTGGGCATGACGATCGTAATCAGAATGAGGTCCATAGTGGGCATGACGATCGTAATCAGAATGAGGTCCGTAGTGGGCATGACGATCGTAATCATAATGAGGTCCATAGTGGGCACGACGATCGTAATCAGAATGAGGTCCATACTGGGCATGACGATTGTAATCAGATTGAGGCCCATAGTGGGCTCGACGATCGTAATCAGAGCGAGATCCATAGTGGGCACGACGATCGTAATCAGAGCGAGATCCATAGTGGGCATGACGATCGTAATCAGAATGAGGTCCATACTGGGCATGACGATCGTAATCAGAATGAGGTCCATAGTGGGCACGACGATCTTAATCAGAGCTAGATCCATAGTGCGCATGACGATCGTAATCAGAATGAGGTCCATAGTAGGCACGACGATCGTAATCAGAGCGAGATCCATAGTGGGCACGACGATCGTAATCAGAGCGAGATCCATAGTGGGCATGACGATCGTAATCATAATGAGGTCCATAGTGGGCACGACGATCGTAATCAGAATGAGGTCCATACTGGGCATGACGATTGTAATCAGAATGAGGCCCATAGTGGGCTCGACGATCGTAATAAGAGCGAGATCCATAGTGGGCACGACGATCGTAATCACAGCGAGATCCATAGTGGGAATGACGATCGTAATCAAAATGAGGTCCATAGTAGGCACGACGATCGTAATCAGAGCGAGATCCAGAGTGGGCACGACGATTGTAATCAGATTGAGGCCCATAGTGGGCTCGACGATCGTAATCAGAGCGAGATCCATAGTGGGCACGACGATCGTAATCAGAGCAAGATCCATAGTGGGCATGACGATCGTAATCAGAATGAGGTCCATACTGGGCATGACGATCGTAATCAGAATGAGGTCCATAGTGGGCTCGACGATCGTAATCAGAGCGAGATCCATAGTGGGCAAGACGATCTTAATCAGAGCTAGATCCATAGTGCGCATGACGATCGTAATCAGAATGAGGTCCATAGTAGGCACGACGATCGTAATCAGAGCGAGATCCATAGTGGGCACGACGATCGTAATCAGAGCGAGATCCATAGTGGGCATGACGATCGTAATCATAATGAGGTCCATAGTGGGCACGACGATCGTAATCAGAATGAGGTCCATACTGGGCATGACGATTGTAATCAGAATGAGGCCCATAGTGGGCTCGACGATCGTAATCAGAGCGAGATCCAGAGTGGGCACGACGATCGTAATCAGAGCGAGATCCATAGTGGACATGACGATCGTAATCTATATGAGGTCCATAGTGGGCATGACGATCGTAATCAGAATGAGGTTCATAGTGGGCATGACGATCGTAATCAGAATGAGGTCTATAGTGGGCACGACGATCGTAATCAGACTGTGGTCCATAGTGGGCATTACGATCGTGATCAGAATGAGGTCCATAGTGGGCATGACCATAGTAATCAGAATGAGGTCCATAGTGGGCACGACGATCGCAATCAGAGCGAGATCCATAGTGGGCACGACGATCGTAATCAGAGCGAGATCCATAGTGGGCACGACGATTGTAATCAGAGCGAGATCCATAGTGGGCGCGACGAATGTAATCAGAATGAGGTCCATAGTAGGCACGACGATCTTACTCAGAGCGAGATCCATAGTGGGCACGACGATTGTAGTCAGAGCGAGATCCATAGTGGGCACGACGATCGTAATCAGAGCGAGATCCACAGTGGGCACGACGATCGTAAACAGAATGAGGTCCATAATGGGCACGACGATCGTAATCAGAGCGAGATCCATAGTGGGCACGACGATCGTAATCAGAGCGAGATCCATAGTGGGCACGACGATCGTAATCAGAGCGAGATCCATATTGGGCACGACGAAGGTAATCAGAATGAGGTCCATAGTAGGCACGACGATCTTACTCAGAGCGAGATCCATAGTGGGCACGACGATTGTAGTCAGAGCGAGATCCATAGTGGGCACGACGATCGTAATCAGAGCGAGATCCACAGTGGGCACGGCAATCGTAAACAGAATGAGGTCCATAGTGAGCACGATGATCGTAATCAGAATGAGGTCCATAGTGGGCACGACGATCGTAATCAGAGCGAGTTCCATAGTGGGCACGACGATCGTAATCAGAGCGAGATCCATAGAGGTCATGACGATCTTAATCAGAGCGAGATCAATAGTGGGCATGACGATCCTAATCAGAATGAGGTCCATAGTGGGCACGACGATCATAATCAGAATGAGGTCCATAGTGGGCACGACGATCGTAATCATAGCGAGATCTATAGTGGGCATGACGATCGTAATCAGAATGAGGTGCATCGTGGGCACCACGATCGTAATCAGAGCAAGATCCATAGTGGGCACGACGATCCTGATCAGGGCGAGATCCATAGTGGGCACGACGATCGTGATCAGAGTGAGATCCATAGTGGGCACGATGATCGTAATCAGAGCGAGATCCATATTGGGCACGACGACCGTAATCAAATGAGGTCCATAGTGGGCATGACGATCGTAATCAGAATGAGGTGCATCGTGGGCACCACGATCGTAATCAGAGCAAGATCCATAGTGGGCACGACGATCCTGATCAGGGCGAGATCCATAGTGGGCACGACGATCGTGATCAGAGTGAGATCCATAGTGGGCACGATGATCGTAATCAGAGCGAGATCCATATTGGGCACGACGACCGTAATCAAATGAGGTCCATAGTGGGCATGACGATTGTAATCAGAATGAGGTCCATAGTGGGCACGACGATCGTAATCAGAATGAGGTCCATAGTGGGCACGACGATCGTAATCAGAGCAAGATCCATTTTGGGCATGACGATCATAATCAGAATGAGGTACATCGTGGGCATGACGATCGTAATCAGAATGAGGTCCATAGTGGGCATGACGATCGTAATCAGAATGAGGTTCATAGTGGGCATGACGATCGTAATCAGAATGAGGTCTATAGTAGGCACGACGATCGTAATCAGACTGTGGTCCATAGTGGGCATTACGATCGTGATCAGAATGAGGTCCATAGTGGGCATGACCATAGTAATCAGAATGAGGTCCATAGTGGGCACGACGATCGCAATCAGAGCGAGATCCATAGTGGGCACGACGATCGTAATCAGAGCGAGATCCATAGTGAGCACGACGATTGTAATCAGAGCGAGATCCATAGTGGGCGCGACGAATGTAATCAGAATGAGGTCCATAGTAGGCACGACGATCTTACTCAGAGCGAGATCCATAGTGGGCACGACGATTGTAGTCAGAGCGAGATCCATAGTGGGCACGACGATCGTAATCAGAGCGAGATCCACAGTGGGCACGACGATCGTAAACAGAATGAGGTCCATAATGGGCACGACGATCGTAATCAGAGCGAGATCCATAGTGGGCACGACGATCGTAATCAGAGCGAGATCCATAGTGGGCACGACGATCGTAATCAGAGCGAGATCCATAGTGGGCACGACGAAGGTAATCAGAATGAGGTCCATAGTAGGCACGACGATCTTACTCAGAGCGAGATCCATAGTGGGCACGACGATTGTAGTCAGAGCGAGATCCATAGTGGGCACGACGATCGTAATCAGAGCGAGATCCACAGTGGGCACGGCAATCGTAAACAGAATGAGGTCCATAGTGAGCACGATGATCGTAATCAGAATGAGGTCCATAGTGGGCACGACGATCGTAATCAGAGCGAGTTCCATAGTGGGCACGACGATCGTAATCAGAGCGAGATCCATAGAGGTCATGACGATCTTAATCAGAGCGAGATCAATAGTGGGCATGACGATCCTAATCAGAATGAGGTCCATAGTGGGCACGACGATCATAATCAGAATGAGGTCCATAGTGGGCACGACGATCGTAATCATAGCGAGATCTATAGTGGGCATGACGATCGTAATCAGAATGAGGTGCATCGTGGGCACCACGATCGTAATCAGAGCAAGATCCATAGTGGGCACGACGATCCTGATCAGGGCGAGATCCATAGTGGGCACGACGATCGTGATCAGAGTGAGATCCATAGTGGGCACGATGATCGTAATCAGAGCGAGATCCATATTGGGCACGACGACCGTAATCAAATGAGGCCCATAGTGGGCATGACGATCGTAATCAGAATGAGGTGCATCGTGGGCACCACGATCGTAATCAGAGCAAGATCCATAGTGGGCACGACGATCCTGATCAGGGCGAGATCCATAGTGGGCACGACGATCGTGATCAGAGTGAGATCCATAGTGGGCAGGATGATCGTAATCAGAGCGAGATCCATATTGGGCACGACGACCGTAATCAAATGAGGTCCATAGTGGGCATGACGATTGTAATCAGAATGAGGTCCATAGTGGGCACGACGATCGTAATCAGAATGAGGTCCATAGTGGGCACGACGATCGTAATCAGAGCAAGATCCATAGTGGGCATGACGATCGTAATCATAATGAGGTCCATAGTGGGCACGACGATCGTAATCAGAATGAGGTCCATACTGGGCATGACGATTGTAATCAGAATGAGGCCCATAGTGGGCTCGACGATCGTAATCAGAGCGAGATCCAGAGTGGGCACGACGATCGTAATCAGAGCGAGATCCATAGTGGACATGACGATCGTAATCTATATGAGGTCCATAGTGGGCACGACGATCGTAATCAGACTGTGGTCCATAGTGGGCATTACGATCGTGATCAGAATGAGGTCCATAGTGGGCATGACCATAGTAATCAGAATGAGGTCCATAGTGGGCACGACGATCGCAATCAGAGCGAGATCCATAGTGGGCACGACGATCGTAATCAGAGCGAGATCCATAGTGGGCACGACGATTGTAATCAGAGCGAGATCCATAGTGGGCGCGACGAATGTAATCAGAATGAGGTCCATAGTAGGCACGACGATCTTACTCAGAGCGAGATCCATAGTGGGCACGACGATTGTAGTCAGAGCGAGATCCATAGTGGGCACGATGATCGTAATCAGAGCGAGATCCATATTGGGCACGACGATCGTAATCAAATGAGGTCCATAGTGGGCATGGCGATTGTAATCAGAATGAGGTCCATAGTGGGCACGACGATCGTAATCAGAATGAGGTCCATAGTGGGCACGACGATCGTAATCAGAGCAAGATGCATTTTGGGCATGACGATCATAATCAGAATGAGGTACATCGTGGGCATGACGATCGTAATCAGTATGAGGTCCATAGTGGGCATGACGATCGTAATCAGAATGAGGTCCATAGTGGGCATGACGATCGTAATCAGAATGAGGTCCGTAGTGGGCATGACGATCGTAATCATAATGAGGTCCATAGTGGGCACGACGATCGTAATCAGAATGAGGTCCATACTGGGCATGACGATTGTAATCAGATTGAGGCCCATAGTGGGCTCGACGATCGTAATCAGAGCGAGATCCAGAGTGGGCACGACGATCGTAATCAGAGCGAGATCCATAGTGGACATGACGATCGTAATCTATATGAGGTCCATAGTGGGCATGACGATCGTAATCAGAATGAGGTTCATAGTGGGCATGACGATCGTAATCAGAATGAGGTCTATAGTGGGCACGACGATCGTAATCAGACTGTGGTCCATAGTGGGCATTACGATCGTGATCAGAATGAGGTCCATAGTGGGCATGACCATAGTAATCAGAATGAGGTCCATAGTGGGCACGACGATCGCAATCAGAGCGAGATCCATAGTGGGCACGACGATCGTAATCAGAGCGAGATCCATAGTGGGCACGACGATTGTAATCAGAGCGAGATCCATAGTGGGCGCGACGAATGTAATCAGAATGAGGTCCATAGTAGGCACGACGATCTTACTCAGAGCGAGATCCATAGTGGGCACGACGATTGTAGTCAGAGCGAGATCCATAGTGGGCACGACGATCGTAATCAGAGCGAGATCCACAGTGGGCACGACGATCGTAAACAGAATGAGGTCCATAATGGGCACGACGATCGTAATCAGAGCGAGATCCATAGTGGGCACGACGATCGTAATCAGAGCGAGATCCATAGTGGGCACGACGATCGTAATCAGAGCGAGATCCATATTGGGCACGACGAAGGTAATCAGAATGAGGTCCATAGTAGGCACGACGATCTTACTCAGAGCGAGATCCATAGTGGGCACGACGATTGTAGTCAGAGCGAGATCCATAGTGGGCACGACGATCGTAATCAGAGCGAGATCCACAGTGGGCACGGCAATCGTAAACAGAATGAGGTCCATAGTGAGCACGATGATCGTAATCAGAATGAGGTCCATAGTGGGCACGACGATCGTAATCAGAGCGAGTTCCATAGTGGGCACGACGATCGTAATCAGAGCGAGATCCATAGAGGTCATGACGATCTTAATCAGAGCGAGATCAATAGTGGGCATGACGATCCTAATCAGAATGAGGTCCATAGTGGGCACGACGATCATAATCAGAATGAGGTCCATAGTGGGCACGACGATCGTAATCATAGCGAGATCTATAGTGGGCATGACGATCGTAATCAGAATGAGGTGCATCGTGGGCACCACGATCGTAATCAGAGCAAGATCCATAGTGGGCACGACGATCCTGATCAGGGCGAGATCCATAGTGGGCACGACGATCGTGATCAGAGTGAGATCCATAGTGGGCACGATGATCGTAATCAGAGCGAGATCCATATTGGGCACGACGACCGTAATCAAATGAGGTCCATAGTGGGCATGACGATCGTAATCAGAATGAGGTGCATCGTGGGCACCACGATCGTAATCAGAGCAAGATCCATAGTGGGCACGACGATCCTGATCAGGGCGAGATCCATAGTGGGCACGACGATCGTGATCAGAGTGAGATCCATAGTGGGCACGATGATCGTAATCAGAGCGAGATCCATATTGGGCACGACGACCGTAATCAAATGAGGTCCATAGTGGGCATGACGATTGTAATCAGAATGAGGTCCATAGTGGGCACGACGATCGTAATCAGAATGAGGTCCATAGTGGGCACGACGATCGTAATCAGAGCAAGATCCATTTTGGGCATGACGATCATAATCAGAATGAGGTACATCGTGGGCATGACGATCGTAATCAGAATGAGGTCCATAGTGGGCATGACGATCGTAATCAGAATGAGGTTCATAGTGGGCATGACGATCGTAATCAGAATGAGGTCTATAGTAGGCACGACGATCGTAATCAGACTGTGGTCCATAGTGGGCATTACGATCGTGATCAGAATGAGGTCCATAGTGGGCATGACCATAGTAATCAGAATGAGGTCCATAGTGGGCACGACGATCGCAATCAGAGCGAGATCCATAGTGGGCACGACGATCGTAATCAGAGCGAGATCCATAGTGAGCACGACGATTGTAATCAGAGCGAGATCCATAGTGGGCGCGACGAATGTAATCAGAATGAGGTCCATAGTAGGCACGACGATCTTACTCAGAGCGAGATCCATAGTGGGCACGACGATTGTAGTCAGAGCGAGATCCATAGTGGGCACGACGATCGTAATCAGAGCGAGATCCACAGTGGGCACGACGATCGTAAACAGAATGAGGTCCATAATGGGCACGACGATCGTAATCAGAGCGAGATCCATAGTGGGCACGACGATCGTAATCAGAGCGAGATCCATAGTGGGCACGACGATCGTAATCAGAGCGAGATCCATAGTGGGCACGACGAAGGTAATCAGAATGAGGTCCATAGTAGGCACGACGATCTTACTCAGAGCGAGATCCATAGTGGGCACGACGATTGTAGTCAGAGCGAGATCCATAGTGGGCACGACGATCGTAATCAGAGCGAGATCCACAGTGGGCACGGCAATCGTAAACAGAATGAGGTCCATAGTGAGCACGATGATCGTAATCAGAATGAGGTCCATAGTGGGCACGACGATCGTAATCAGAATGAGGTCCATAGTGGGCACGACGATCGTAATCAGAATGAGGTCCATAGTGGGCACGACGATCGTAATCAGAGCAAGATGCATTTTGGGCATGACGATCATAATCAGAATGAGGTACATCGTGGGCATGACGATCGTAATCAGTATGAGGTCCATAGTGGGCATGACGATCGTAATCAGAATGAGGTCCATAGTGGGCATGACGATCGTAATCAGAATGAGGTCCGTAGTGGGCATGACGATCGTAATCATAATGAGGTCCATAGTGGGCACGACGATCGTAATCAGAATGAGGTCCATACTGGGCATGACGATTGTAATCAGATTGAGGCCCATAGTGGGCTCGACGATCGTAATCAGAGCGAGATCCAGAGTGGGCACGACGATCGTAATCAGAGCGAGATCCATAGTGGACATGACGATCGTAATCTATATGAGGTCCATAGTGGGCATGACGATCGTAATCAGAATGAGGTTCATAGTGGGCATGACGATCGTAATCAGAATGAGGTCTATAGTGGGCACGACGATCGTAATCAGACTGTGGTCCATAGTGGGCATTACGATCGTGATCAGAATGAGGTCCATAGTGGGCATGACCATAGTAATCAGAATGAGGTCCATAGTGGGCACGACGATCGCAATCAGAGCGAGATCCATAGTGGGCACGACGATCGTAATCAGAGCGAGATCCATAGTGGGCACGACGATTGTAATCAGAGCGAGATCCATAGTGGGCGCGACGAATGTAATCAGAATGAGGTCCATAGTAGGCACGACGATCTTACTCAGAGCGAGATCCATAGTGGGCACGACGATTGTAGTCAGAGCGAGATCCATAGTGGGCACGACGATCGTAATCAGAGCGAGATCCACAGTGGGCACGACGATCGTAAACAGAATGAGGTCCATAATGGGCACGACGATCGTAATCAGAGCGAGATCCATAGTGGGCACGACGATCGTAATCAGAGCGAGATCCATAGTGGGCACGACGATCGTAATCAGAGCGAGATCCATATTGGGCACGACGAAGGTAATCAGAATGAGGTCCATAGTAGGCACGACGATCTTACTCAGAGCGAGATCCATAGTGGGCACGACGATTGTAGTCAGAGCGAGATCCATAGTGGGCACGACGATCGTAATCAGAGCGAGATCCACAGTGGGCACGGCAATCGTAAACAGAATGAGGTCCATAGTGAGCACGATGATCGTAATCAGAATGAGGTCCATAGTGGGCACGACGATCGTAATCAGAGCGAGTTCCATAGTGGGCACGACGATCGTAATCAGAGCGAGATCCATAGAGGTCATGACGATCTTAATCAGAGCGAGATCAATAGTGGGCATGACGATCCTAATCAGAATGAGGTCCATAGTGGGCACGACGATCATAATCAGAATGAGGTCCATAGTGGGCACGACGATCGTAATCATAGCGAGATCTATAGTGGGCATGACGATCGTAATCAGAATGAGGTGCATCGTGGGCACCACGATCGTAATCAGAGCAAGATCCATAGTGGGCACGACGATCCTGATCAGGGCGAGATCCATAGTGGGCACGACGATCGTGATCAGAGTGAGATCCATAGTGGGCACGATGATCGTAATCAGAGCGAGATCCATATTGGGCACGACGACCGTAATCAAATGAGGTCCATAGTGGGCATGACGATCGTAATCAGAATGAGGTGCATCGTGGGCACCACGATCGTAATCAGAGCAAGATCCATAGTGGGCACGACGATCCTGATCAGGGCGAGATCCATAGTGGGCACGACGATCGTGATCAGAGTGAGATCCATAGTGGGCACGATGATCGTAATCAGAGCGAGATCCATATTGGGCACGACGACCGTAATCAAATGAGGTCCATAGTGGGCATGACGATTGTAATCAGAATGAGGTCCATAGTGGGCACGACGATCGTAATCAGAATGAGGTCCATAGTGGGCACGACGATCGTAATCAGAGCAAGATCCATTTTGGGCATGACGATCATAATCAGAATGAGGTACATCGTGGGCATGACGATCGTAATCAGAATGAGGTCCATAGTGGGCATGACGATCGTAATCAGAATGAGGTTCATAGTGGGCATGACGATCGTAATCAGAATGAGGTCTATAGTAGGCACGACGATCGTAATCAGACTGTGGTCCATAGTGGGCATTACGATCGTGATCAGAATGAGGTCCATAGTGGGCATGACCATAGTAATCAGAATGAGGTCCATAGTGGGCACGACGATCGCAATCAGAGCGAGATCCATAGTGGGCACGACGATCGTAATCAGAGCGAGATCCATAGTGAGCACGACGATTGTAATCAGAGCGAGATCCATAGTGGGCGCGACGAATGTAATCAGAATGAGGTCCATAGTAGGCACGACGATCTTACTCAGAGCGAGATCCATAGTGGGCACGACGATTGTAGTCAGAGCGAGATCCATAGTGGGCACGACGATCGTAATCAGAGCGAGATCCACAGTGGGCACGACGATCGTAAACAGAATGAGGTCCATAATGGGCACGACGATCGTAATCAGAGCGAGATCCATAGTGGGCACGACGATCGTAATCAGAGCGAGATCCATAGTGGGCACGACGATCGTAATCAGAGCGAGATCCATAGTGGGCACGACGAAGGTAATCAGAATGAGGTCCATAGTAGGCACGACGATCTTACTCAGAGCGAGATCCATAGTGGGCACGACGATTGTAGTCAGAGCGAGATCCATAGTGGGCACGACGATCGTAATCAGAGCGAGATCCACAGTGGGCACGGCAATCGTAAACAGAATGAGGTCCATAGTGAGCACGATGATCGTAATCAGAATGAGGTCCATAGTGGGCACGACGATCGTAATCAGAGCGAGTTCCATAGTGGGCACGACGATCGTAATCAGAGCGAGATCCATAGAGGTCATGACGATCTTAATCAGAGCGAGATCAATAGTGGGCATGACGATCCTAATCAGAATGAGGTCCATAGTGGGCACGACGATCATAATCAGAGCGAGATCCATATTGGGCACGACGACCGTAATCAAATGAGGCCCATAGTGGGCATGACGATCGTAATCAGAATGAGGTGCATCGTGGGCACCACGATCGTAATCAGAGCAAGATCCATAGTGGGCACGACGATCCTGATCAGGGCGAGATCCATAGTGGGCACGACGATCGTGATCAGAGTGAGATCCATAGTGGGCACGATGATCGTAATCAGAGCGAGATCCATATTGGGCACGACGACCGTAATCAAATGAGGTCCATAGTGGGCATGACGATTGTAATCAGAATGAGGTCCATAGTGGGCACGACGATCGTAATCAGAATGAGGTCCATAGTGGGCACGACGATCGTAATCAGAGCAAGATCCATAGTGGGCATGACGATCGTAATCATAATGAGGTCCATAGTGGGCACGACGATCGTAATCAGAATGAGGTCCATACTGGGCATGACGATTGTAATCAGAATGAGGCCCATAGTGGGCTCGACGATCGTAATCAGAGCGAGATCCAGAGTGGGCACGACGATCGTAATCAGAGCGAGATCCATAGTGGACATGACGATCGTAATCTATATGAGGTCCATAGTGGGCACGACGATCGTAATCAGACTGTGGTCCATAGTGGGCATTACGATCGTGATCAGAATGAGGTCCATAGTGGGCATGACCATAGTAATCAGAATGAGGTCCATAGTGGGCACGACGATCGCAATCAGAGCGAGATCCATAGTGGGCACGACGATCGTAATCAGAGCGAGATCCATAGTGGGCACGACGATTGTAATCAGAGCGAGATCCATAGTGGGCGCGACGAATGTAATCAGAATGAGGTCCATAGTAGACACGACGATCTTACTCAGAGCGAGATCCATAGTGGGCACGACGATTGTAGTCAGAGCGAGATCCATAGTGGGCACGATGATCGTAATCAGAGCGAGATCCATATTGGGCACGACGATCGTAATCAAATGAGGTCCATAGTGGGCATGGCGATTGTAATCAGAATGAGGTCCATAGTGGGCACGACGATCGTAATCAGAATGAGGTCCATAGTGGGCACGACGATCGTAATCAGAGCAAGATGCATTTTGGGCATGACGATCATAATCAGAATGAGGTACATCGTGGGCATGACGATCGTAATCAGAATGAGGTCCATAGTGGGCATGACGATCGTAATCAGAATGAGGTCCATAGTGGGCATGACGATCGTAATCAGAATGAGGTCCGTAGTGGGCATGACGATCGTAATCATAATGAGGTCCATAGTGGGCACGACGATCGTAATCAGAATGAGGTCCATACTGGGCATGACGATTGTAATCAGATTGAGGCCCATAGTGGGCTCGACGATCGTAATCAGAGCGAGATCCATAGTGGGCACGACGATCGTAATCAGAGCGAGATCCATAGTGGGCATGACGATCGTAATCAGAATGAGGTCCATACTGGGCATGACGATCGTAATCAGAATGAGGTCCATAGTGGGCACGACGATCTTAATCAGAGCTAGATCCATAGTGCGCATGACGATCGTAATCAGAATGAGGTCCATAGTAGGCACGACGATCGTAATCAGAGCGAGATCCATAGTGGGCACGACGATCGTAATCAGAGCGAGATCCATAGTGGGCATGACGATCGTAATCATAATGAGGTCCATAGTGGGCACGACGATCGTAATCAGAATGAGGTCCATACTGGGCATGACGATTGTAATCAGAATGAGGCCCATAGTGGGCTCGACGATCGTAATAAGAGCGAGATCCATAGTGGGCACGACGATCGTAATCACAGCGAGATCCATAGTGGGAATGACGATCGTAATCAAAATGAGGTCCATAGTAGGCACGACGATCGTAATCAGAGCGAGATCCAGAGTGGGCACGACGATTGTAATCAGATTGAGGCCCATAGTGGGCTCGACGATCGTAATCAGAGCGAGATCCATAGTGGGCACGACGATCGTAATCAGAGCAAGATCCATAGTGGGCATGACGATCGTAATCAGAATGAGGTCCATACTGGGCATGACGATCGTAATCAGAATGAGGTCCATAGTGGGCTCGACGATCGTAATCAGAATGAGGTCCATAGTGGGCATGACGATCGTAATCAGAATGAGGTCCGTAGTGGGCATGACGATCGTAATCATAATGAGGTCCATAGTGGGCACGACGATCGTAATCAGAATGAGGTCCATACTGGGCATGACGATTGTAATCAGATTGAGGCCCATAGTGGGCTCGACGATCGTAATCAGAGCGAGATCCATAGTGGGCACGACGATCGTAATCAGAGCGAGATCCATAGTGGGCATGACGATCGTAATCAGAATGAGGTCCATACTGGGCATGACGATCGTAATCAGAATGAGGTCCATAGTGGGCACGACGATCTTAATCAGAGCTAGATCCATAGTGCGCATGACGATCGTAATCAGAATGAGGTCCATAGTAGGCACGACGATCGTAATCAGAGCGAGATCCATAGTGGGCACGACGATCGTAATCAGAGCGAGATCCATAGTGGGCATGACGATCGTAATCATAATGAGGTCCATAGTGGGCACGACGATCGTAATCAGAATGAGGTCCATACTGGGCATGACGATTGTAATCAGAATGAGGCCCATAGTGGGCTCGACGATCGTAATAAGAGCGAGATCCATAGTGGGCACGACGATCGTAATCACAGCGAGATCCATAGTGGGAATGACGATCGTAATCAGAATGAGGTCCATAGTGGGCACGACGATCGTAATCAGAGCGAGTTCCATAGTGGGCACGACGATCGTAATCAGAGCGAGATCCATAGAGGTCATGACGATCTTAATCAGAGCGAGATCAATAGTGGGCATGACGATCCTAATCAGAATGAGGTCCATAGTGGGCACGACGATCATAATCAGAATGAGGTCCATAGTGGGCACGACGATCGTAATCATAGCGAGATCTATAGTGGGCATGACGATCGTAATCAGAATGAGGTGCATCGTGGGCACCACGATCGTAATCAGAGCAAGATCCATAGTGGGCACGACGATCCTGATCAGGGCGAGATCCATAGTGGGCACGACGATCGTGATCAGAGTGAGATCCATAGTGGGCACGATGATCGTAATCAGAGCGAGATCCATATTGGGCACGACGACCGTAATCAAATGAGGTCCATAGTGGGCATGACGATCGTAATCAGAATGAGGTGCATCGTGGGCACCACGATCGTAATCAGAGCAAGATCCATAGTGGGCACGACGATCCTGATCAGGGCGAGATCCATAGTGGGCACGACGATCGTGATCAGAGTGAGATCCATAGTGGGCACGATGATCGTAATCAGAGCGAGATCCATATTGGGCACGACGACCGTAATCAAATGAGGTCCATAGTGGGCATGACGATTGTAATCAGAATGAGGTCCATAGTGGGCACGACGATCGTAATCAGAATGAGGTCCATAGTGGGCACGACGATCGTAATCAGAGCAAGATCCATTTTGGGCATGACGATCATAATCAGAATGAGGTACATCGTGGGCATGACGATCGTAATCAGAATGAGGTCCATAGTGGGCATGACGATCGTAATCAGAATGAGGTTCATAGTGGGCATGACGATCGTAATCAGAATGAGGTCTATAGTAGGCACGACGATCGTAATCAGACTGTGGTCCATAGTGGGCATTACGATCGTGATCAGAATGAGGTCCATAGTGGGCATGACCATAGTAATCAGAATGAGGTCCATAGTGGGCACGACGATCGCAATCAGAGCGAGATCCATAGTGGGCACGACGATCGTAATCAGAGCGAGATCCATAGTGAGCACGACGATTGTAATCAGAGCGAGATCCATAGTGGGCGCGACGAATGTAATCAGAATGAGGTCCATAGTAGGCACGACGATCTTACTCAGAGCGAGATCCATAGTGGGCACGACGATTGTAGTCAGAGCGAGATCCATAGTGGGCACGACGATCGTAATCAGAGCGAGATCCACAGTGGGCACGACGATCGTAAACAGAATGAGGTCCATAATGGGCACGACGATCGTAATCAGAGCGAGATCCATAGTGGGCACGACGATCGTAATCAGAGCGAGATCCATAGTGGGCACGACGATCGTAATCAGAGCGAGATCCATAGTGGGCACGACGAAGGTAATCAGAATGAGGTCCATAGTAGGCACGACGATCTTACTCAGAGCGAGATCCATAGTGGGCACGACGATTGTAGTCAGAGCGAGATCCATAGTGGGCACGACGATCGTAATCAGAGCGAGATCCACAGTGGGCACGGCAATCGTAAACAGAATGAGGTCCATAGTGAGCACGATGATCGTAATCAGAATGAGGTCCATAGTGGGCACGACGATCGTAATCAGAGCGAGTTCCATAGTGGGCACGACGATCGTAATCAGAGCGAGATCCATAGAGGTCATGACGATCTTAATCAGAGCGAGATCAATAGTGGGCATGACGATCCTAATCAGAATGAGGTCCATAGTGGGCACGACGATCATAATCAGAATGAGGTCCATAGTGGGCACGACGATCGTAATCATAGCGAGATCTATAGTGGGCATGACGATCGTAATCAGAATGAGGTGCATCGTGGGCACCACGATCGTAATCAGAGCAAGATCCATAGTGGGCACGACGATCCTGATCAGGGCGAGATCCATAGTGGGCACGACGATCGTGATCAGAGTGAGATCCATAGTGGGCACGATGATCGTAATCAGAGCGAGATCCATATTGGGCACGACGACCGTAATCAAATGAGGCCCATAGTGGGCATGACGATCGTAATCAGAATGAGGTGCATCGTGGGCACCACGATCGTAATCAGAGCAAGATCCATAGTGGGCACGACGATCCTGATCAGGGCGAGATCCATAGTGGGCACGACGATCGTGATCAGAGTGAGATCCATAGTGGGCAGGATGATCGTAATCAGAGCGAGATCCATATTGGGCACGACGACCGTAATCAAATGAGGTCCATAGTGGGCATGACGATTGTAATCAGAATGAGGTCCATAGTGGGCACGACGATCGTAATCAGAATGAGGTCCATAGTGGGCACGACGATCGTAATCAGAGCAAGATCCATAGTGGGCATGACGATCGTAATCATAATGAGGTCCATAGTGGGCACGACGATCGTAATCAGAATGAGGTCCATACTGGGCATGACGATTGTAATCAGAATGAGGCCCATAGTGGGCTCGACGATCGTAATCAGAGCGAGATCCAGAGTGGGCACGACGATCGTAATCAGAGCGAGATCCATAGTGGACATGACGATCGTAATCTATATGAGGTCCATAGTGGGCACGACGATCGTAATCAGACTGTGGTCCATAGTGGGCATTACGATCGTGATCAGAATGAGGTCCATAGTGGGCATGACCATAGTAATCAGAATGAGGTCCATAGTGGGCACGACGATCGCAATCAGAGCGAGATCCATAGTGGGCACGACGATCGTAATCAGAGCGAGATCCATAGTGGGCACGACGATTGTAATCAGAGCGAGATCCATAGTGGGCGCGACGAATGTAATCAGAATGAGGTCCATAGTAGACACGACGATCTTACTCAGAGCGAGATCCATAGTGGGCACGACGATTGTAGTCAGAGCGAGATCCATAGTGGGCACGATGATCGTAATCAGAGCGAGATCCATATTGGGCACGACGATCGTAATCAAATGAGGTCCATAGTGGGCATGGCGATTGTAATCAGAATGAGGTCCATAGTGGGCACGACGATCGTAATCAGAATGAGGTCCATAGTGGGCACGACGATCGTAATCAGAGCAAGATGCATTTTGGGCATGACGATCATAATCAGAATGAGGTACATCGTGGGCATGACGATCGTAATCAGAATGAGGTCCATAGTGGGCATGACGATCGTAATCAGAATGAGGTCCATAGTGGGCATGACGATCGTAATCAGAATGAGGTCCGTAGTGGGCATGACGATCGTAATCATAATGAGGTCCATAGTGGGCACGACGATCGTAATCAGAATGAGGTCCATACTGGGCATGACGATTGTAATCAGATTGAGGCCCATAGTGGGCTCGACGATCGTAATCAGAGCGAGATCCATAGTGGGCACGACGATCGTAATCAGAGCGAGATCCATAGTGGGCATGACGATCGTAATCAGAATGAGGTCCATACTGGGCATGACGATCGTAATCAGAATGAGGTCCATAGTGGGCACGACGATCTTAATCAGAGCTAGATCCATAGTGCGCATGACGATCGTAATCAGAATGAGGTCCATAGTAGGCACGACGATCGTAATCAGAGCGAGATCCATAGTGGGCACGACGATCGTAATCAGAGCGAGATCCATAGTGGGCATGACGATCGTAATCATAATGAGGTCCATAGTGGGCACGACGATCGTAATCAGAATGAGGTCCATACTGGGCATGACGATTGTAATCAGAATGAGGCCCATAGTGGGCTCGACGATCGTAATAAGAGCGAGATCCATAGTGGGCACGACGATCGTAATCACAGCGAGATCCATAGTGGGAATGACGATCGTAATCAAAATGAGGTCCATAGTAGGCACGACGATCGTAATCAGAGCGAGATCCAGAGTGGGCACGACGATTGTAATCAGATTGAGGCCCATAGTGGGCTCGACGATCGTAATCAGAGCGAGATCCATAGTGGGCACGACGATCGTAATCAGAGCAAGATCCATAGTGGGCATGACGATCGTAATCAGAATGAGGTCCATACTGGGCATGACGATCGTAATCAGAATGAGGTCCATAGTGGGCTCGACGATCGTAATCAGAGCGAGATCCATAGTGGGCAAGACGATCTTAATCAGAGCTAGATCCATAGTGCGCATGACGATCGTAATCAGAATGAGGTCCATAGTAGGCACGACGATCGTAATCAGAGCGAGATCCATAGTGGGCACGACGATCGTAATCAGAATGAGGTCCATACTGGGCATGACGATTGTAATCAGAATGAGGCCCATAGTGGGCTCGACGATCGTAATCAGAGCGAGACCCAGAGTGGGCACGACGATCGTAATCAGAGCGAGATCCATAGTGGACATGACGATCGTAATCTATATGAGGTCCATAGTGGGCATGACGATCGTAATCAGAATGAGGTTCATAGTGGGCATGACGATCGTAATCAGAATGAGGTCTATAGTGGGCACGACGATCGTAATAAGACTGTGGTCCATAGTGGGCATTACGATCGTGATCAGAATGAGGTCCATAGTGGGCATGACCATAGTAATCAGAATGAGGTCCATAGTGGGCACGACGATCGCAATCAGAGCGAGATCCATAGTGGGCACGACGATCGTAATCAGAGCGAGATCCATAGTGGGCACGACGATTGTAATCAGAGCGAGATCCATAGTGGGCGCGACGAATGTAATCAGAATGAGGTCCATAGTAGGCACGACGATCTTACTCAGAGCGAGATCCATAGTGGGCACGACGATTGTAGTCAGAGCGAGATCCATAGTGGGCACGACGATCGTAATCAGAGCGAGATCCACAGTGGGCACGACGATCGTAAACAGAATGAGGTCCATAATGGGCACGACGATCGTAATCAGAGCGAGATCCATAGTGGGCACGACGATCGTAATCAGAGCGAGATCCATAGTGGGCACGACGATCGTAATCAGAGCGAGATCCATAGTGGGCACGACGAAGGTAATCAGAATGAGGTCCATAGTAGGCACGACGATCTTACTCAGAGCGAGATCCATAGTGGGCACGACGATTGTAGTCAGAGCGAGATCCATAGTGGGCACGACGATCGTAATCAGAGCGAGATCCACAGTGGGCACGGCAATCGTAAACAGAATGAGGTCCATAGTGAGCACGATGATCGTAATCAGAATGAGGTCCATAGTGGGCACGACGATCGTAATCAGAGCGAGTTCCATAGTGGGCACGACGATCGTAATCAGAGCGAGATCCATAGAGGTCATGACGATCTTAATCAGAGCGAGATCAAT
Source organism: Amblyomma americanum (assembly GCF_052857255.1). Taxonomy (NCBI): domain Eukaryota; kingdom Metazoa; phylum Arthropoda; class Arachnida; order Ixodida; family Ixodidae; genus Amblyomma; species Amblyomma americanum. The sequence goes on from NC_135502.1 coordinate 152,921,258, forward strand.
AGTGGGCATGACGATCCTAATCAGAATAAGGTCCATAGTGGGCACGACGATCATAATCAGAATGAGGTCCATAGTGGGCACGACGATCGTAATCATAGCGAGATCTATAGTGGGCATGACGATCGTAATCAGAATGAGGTGCATCGTGGGCACCACGATCGTAATCAGAGCAAGATCCATAGTGGGCACGACGATCCTGATCAGGGCGAGATCCATAGTGGGCACGACGATCGTGATCAGAGTGAGATCCATAGTGGGCACGATGATCGTAATCAGAGCGAGATCCATATTGGGCACGACGACCGTAATCAAATGAGGTCCATAGTGGGCATGACGATCGTAATCAGAATGAGGTGCATCGTGGGCACCACGATCGTAATCAGAGCAAGATCCATAGTGGGCACGACGATCCTGATCAGGGCGAGATCCATAGTGGGCACGACGATCGTGATCAGAGTGAGATCCATAGTGGGCACGATGATCGTAATCAGAGCGAGATCCATATTGGGCACGACGACCGTAATCAAATGAGGTCCATAGTGGGCATGACGATTGTAATCAGAATGAGGTCCATAGTGGGCACGACGATCGTAATCAGAATGAGGTCCATAGTGGGCACGACGATCGTAATCAGAGCAAGATCCATTTTGGGCATGACGATCATAATCAGAATGAGGTACATCGTGGGCATGACGATCGTAATCAGAATGAGGTCCATAGTGGGCATGACGATCGTAATCAGAATGAGGTTCATAGTGGGCATGACGATCGTAATCAGAATGAGGTCTATAGTAGGCACGACGATCGTAATCAGACTGTGGTCCATAGTGGGCATTACGATCGTGATCAGAATGAGGTCCATAGTGGGCATGACCATAGTAATCAGAATGAGGTCCATAGTGGGCACGACGATCGCAATCAGAGCGAGATCCATAGTGGGCACGACGATCGTAATCAGAGCGAGATCCATAGTGAGCACGACGATTGTAATCAGAGCGAGATCCATAGTGGGCGCGACGAATGTAATCAGAATGAGGTCCATAGTAGGCACGACGATCTTACTCAGAGCGAGATCCATAGTGGGCACGACGATTGTAGTCAGAGCGAGATCCATAGTGGGCACGACGATCGTAATCAGAGCGAGATCCACAGTGGGCACGACGATCGTAAACAGAATGAGGTCCATAATGGGCACGACGATCGTAATCAGAGCGAGATCCATAGTGGGCACGACGATCGTAATCAGAGCGAGATCCATAGTGGGCACGACGATCGTAATCAGAGCGAGATCCATAGTGGGCACGACGAAGGTAATCAGAATGAGGTCCATAGTAGGCACGACGATCTTACTCAGAGCGAGATCCATAGTGGGCACGACGATTGTAGTCAGAGCGAGATCCATAGTGGGCACGACGATCGTAATCAGAGCGAGATCCACAGTGGGCACGGCAATCGTAAACAGAATGAGGTCCATAGTGAGCACGATGATCGTAATCAGAATGAGGTCCATAGTGGGCACGACGATCGTAATCAGAGCGAGTTCCATAGTGGGCACGACGATCGTAATCAGAGCGAGATCCATAGAGGTCATGACGATCTTATACAGAGCGAGATCAATAGTGGGCATGACGATCCTAATCAGAATGAGGTCCATAGTGGGCACGACGATCATAATCAGAATGAGGTCCATAGTGGGCACGACGATCGTAATCATAGCGAGATCTATAGTGGGCATGACGATCGTAATCAGAATGAGGTGCATCGTGGGCACCACGATCGTAATCAGAGCAAGATCCATAGTGGGCACGACGATCCTGATCAGGGCGAGATCCATAGTGGGCACGACGATCGTGATCAGAGTGAGATCCATAGTGGGCACGATGATCGTAATCAGAGCGAGATCCATATTGGGCACGACGACCGTAATCAAATGAGGCCCATAGTGGGCATGACGATCGTAATCAGAATGAGGTGCATCGTGGGCACCACGATCGTAATCAGAGCAAGATCCATAGTGGGCACGACGATCCTGATCAGGGCGAGATCCATAGTGGGCACGACGATCGTGATCAGAGTGAGATCCATAGTGGGCACGATGATCGTAATCAGAGCGAGATCCATATTGGGCACGACGACCGTAATCAAATGAGGTCCATAGTGGGCATGACGATTGTAATCAGAATGAGGTCCATAGTGGGCACGACGATCGTAATCAGAATGAGGTCCATAGTGGGCACGACGATCGTAATCAGAGCAAGATCCATTTTGGGCATGACGATCATAATCAGAATGAGGTACATCGTGGGCATGACGATCGTAATCAGAATGAGGTCCATAGTGGGCATGACGATCGTAATCAGAATGAGGTTCATAGTGGGCATGACGATCGTAATCAGAATGAGGTCTATAGTAGGCACGACGATCGTAATCAGACTGTGGTCCATAGTGGGCATTACGATCGTGATCAGAATGAGGTCCATAGTGGGCATGACCATAGTAATCAGAATGAGGTCCATAGTGGGCACGACGATCGCAATCAGAGCGAGATCCATAGTGGGCACGACGATCGTAATCAGAGCGAGATCCATAGTGAGCACGACGATTGTAATCAGAGCGAGATCCATAGTGGGCGCGACGAATGTAATCAGAATGAGGTCCATAGTAGGCACGACGATCTTACTCAGAGCGAGATCCATAGTGGGCACGACGATTGTAGTCAGAGCGAGATCCATAGTGGGCACGACGATCGTAATCAGAGCGAGATCCACAGTGGGCACGACGATCGTAAACAGAATGAGGTCCATAATGGGCACGACGATCGTAATCAGAGCGAGATCCATAGTGGGCACGACGATCGTAATCAGAGCGAGATCCATAGTGGGCACGACGATCGTAATCAGAGCGAGATCCATAGTGGGCACGACGAAGGTAATCAGAATGAGGTCCATAGTAGGCACGACGATCTTACTCAGAGCGAGATCCATAGTGGGCACGACGATTGTAGTCAGAGCGAGATCCATAGTGGGCACGACGATCGTAATCAGAGCGAGATCCACAGTGGGCACGGCAATCGTAAACAGAATGAGGTCCATAGTGAGCACGATGATCGTAATCAGAATGAGGTCCATAGTGGGCACGACGATCGTAATCAGAGCGAGTTCCATAGTGGGCACGACGATCGTAATCAGAGCGAGATCCATAGAGGTCATGACGATCTTAATCAGAGCGAGATCAATAGTGGGCATGACGATCCTAATCAGAATGAGGTCCATAGTGGGCACGACGATCATAATCAGAATGAGGTCCATAGTGGGCACGACGATCGTAATCATAGCGAGATCTATAGTGGGCATGACGATCGTAATCAGAATGAGGTGCATCGTGGGCACCACGATCGTAATCAGAGCAAGATCCATAGTGGGCACGACGATCCTGATCAGGGCGAGATCCATAGTGGGCACGACGATCGTGATCAGAGTGAGATCCATAGTGGGCACGATGATCGTAATCAGAGCGAGATCCATATTGGGCACGACGACCGTAATCAAATGAGGCCCATAGTGGGCATGACGATCGTAATCAGAATGAGGTGCATCGTGGGCACCACGATCGTAATCAGAGCAAGATCCATAGTGGGCACGACGATCCTGATCAGGGCGAGATCCATAGTGGGCACGACGATCGTGATCAGAGTGAGATCCATAGTGGGCACGATGATCGTAATCAGAGCGAGATCCATATTGGGCACGACGACCGTAATCAAATGAGGTCCATAGTGGGCATGACGATTGTAATCAGAATGAGGTCCATAGTGGGCACGACGATCGTAATCAGAATGAGGTCCATAGTGGGCACGACGATCGTAATCAGAGCAAGATCCATTTTGGGCATGACGATCATAATCAGAATGAGGTACATCGTGGGCATGACGATCGTAATCAGAATGAGGTCCATAGTGGGCATGACGATCGTAATCAGAATGAGGTTCATAGTGGGCATGACGATCGTAATCAGAATGAGGTCTATAGTAGGCACGACGATCGTAATCAGACTGTGGTCCATAGTGGGCATTACGATCGTGATCAGAATGAGGTCCATAGTGGGCATGACCATAGTAATCAGAATGAGGTCCATAGTGGGCACGACGATCGCAATCAGAGCGAGATCCATAGTGGGCACGACGATCGTAATCAGAGCGAGATCCATAGTGAGCACGACGATTGTAATCAGAGCGAGATCCATAGTGGGCGCGACGAATGTAATCAGAATGAGGTCCATAGTAGGCACGACGATCTTACTCAGAGCGAGATCCATAGTGGGCACGACGATTGTAGTCAGAGCGAGATCCATAGTGGGCACGACGATCGTAATCAGAGCGAGATCCACAGTGGGCACGACGATCGTAAACAGAATGAGGTCCATAATGGGCACGACGATCGTAATCAGAGCGAGATCCATAGTGGGCACGACGATCGTAATCAGAGCGAGATCCATAGTGGGCACGACGATCGTAATCAGAGCGAGATCCATAGTGGGCACGACGAAGGTAATCAGAATGAGGTCCATAGTAGGCACGACGATCTTACTCAGAGCGAGATCCATAGTGGGCACGACGATTGTAGTCAGAGCGAGATCCATAGTGGGCACGACGATCGTAATCAGAGCGAGATCCACAGTGGGCACGGCAATCGTAAACAGAATGAGGTCCATAGTGAGCATGATGATCGTAATCAGAATGAGGTCCATAGTGGGCACGACGATCGTAATCAGAGCGAGTTCCATAGTGGGCACGACGATCGTAATCAGAGCGAGATCCATAGAGGTCATGACGATCTTAATCAGAGCGAGATCAATAGTGGGCATGACGATCCTGATCAGAATGAGGTCCATAGTGGGCACGACGATCATAATCAGAATGAGGTCCATAGTGGGCACGACGATCGTAATCATAGCGAGATCTATAGTGGGCATGACGATCGTAATCAGAATGAGGTGCATCGTGGGCACGACGATCGTAATCAGAGCGAGATCCATATTGGGCACGACGAATGTAATCAGAATGAGGTCCATAGTAGGCACGACGATCTTACTCAGAATGAGGTCCATAGTGGGCACGACGATCGTAATCAGAGCGAGACCCATAGTGGCCAAGACGATCGTAATCAGAATGAGGTCCATAGTGGGCACGACGATCGCAATCAGAGCGAGATCCATAGTGGGCACGACGATCGTAATCAGAGCGAGATCCATAGTGGGCACGACGATTGTAATCAGAGCGAGATCCATAGTGGGCACGACGATCTTAATCAGAGCGAGATCCATAGTGGGCACGACGATCGTAATCAGAGCGAGATCCATATTGGGCACGACGAATGTAATCAGAATGAGGTCCATAGTAGGCACGACGATCTTACTCAGAGCGAGATCCATAGTGGGCACGACGATTGTAGTCAGAGCGAGATCCATAGTGGGCACGACGATCGTAATCATAATGAGGTCCATAGTGGGCACGACGATCGTAATCAGAGCGAGTTCCATAGTGGGCACGACGATCGTAATCAGAGCGAGATCCATAGAGGTCATGACGATCTTAATCAGAGCGAGATCAATAGTGGGCATGACGATCCTAATCAGAATGAGGTCCATAGTGGGCACCACGATCGTAATCAGAGCAAGATCCATAGTGGGCACGACGATCCTGATCAGGGAGAGATCCATAGTGGGCACGACGATCGTGATCAGAGTGAGATCCATAGTGGGCACGATGATCGTAATCAGAGCGAGATCCATATTGGGCACGACGATCGTAATCAAATGAGGTCCATAGTGGGCATGACGATTGTAATCAGAATGAGGTCCATAGTGGGCACGACGATCGTAATCAGAATGAGGTCCATAGTGGGCACGATGATCGTAATCAGAGCGAGATCCATATTGGGCACGACGATCGTAATCAAATGAGGTCCATAGTGGGCATGACGATTGTAATCAGAATGAGGTCCATAGTGGGCACGACGATCGTAATCAGAATGAGGTCCATAGTGGGCACGACGATCCTGATCAGGGAGAGATCCATAGTGGGCATGACGATTGTAGTCAGAGCGAGATCCATAGTGGGCACGACGATTGTAGTCAGAGCGAGATCCATAGTGGGCACGACGATCGTAATCAGAGCGAGATCCACAGAGGGCACGACGATCGTAAACAGAATGAGGTCCATAGTGGGCACGACGATCGTAATCAGAGCGAGGTCCATAGTGGGCACGACGATCGTAATCAGAGCGAGATCCATAGTGGGCACGACGATCGTAATCAGAGCGAGATCCATAGAGGTCACGACGATCCTGATCAGGGAGAGATCCATAGTGGGCACGACGATCGTGATCAGAGTGAGATCCATAGTGGGCACGATGATCGTAATCAGAGCGAGATCCATATTGGGCACGACGATCGTAATCAAATGAGGTCCATAGTGGGCATGGCGATTGTAATCAGAATGAGGTCCATAGTGGGCACGACGATAGTAATCAGAATGAGGTCCATAGTGGGCACGACGATCGTAATCAGAGCAAGATGCATTTTGGGCATGACGATCATAATCAGAATGAGGTACATCGTGGGCATGACGATCGTAATCAGAATGAGGTCCATAGTGGGCATGACGATCGTAATCAGAATGAGGTCCATAGTGGGCATGACGATCGTAATCAGAATGAGGTCCGTAGTGGGCATGACGATCGTAATCATAATGAGGTCCATAGTGGGCACGACGATCGTAATCAGAATGAGGTCCATACTGGGCATGACGATTGTAATCAGATTGAGGCCCATAGTGGGCTCGACGATCGTAATCAGAGCGAGATCCATAGTGGGCACGACGATCGTAATCAGAGCGAGATCCATAGTGGGCATGACGATCGTAATCAGAATGAGGTCCATACTGGGCATGACGATCGTAATCAGAATGAGGTCCATAGTGGGCACGACGATCTTAATCAGAGCTAGATCCATAGTGCGCATGACGATCGTAATCAGAATGAGGTCCATAGTAGGCACGACGATCGTAATCAGAGCGAGATCCATAGTGGGCACGACGATCGTAATCAGAGCGAGATCCATAGTGGGCATGACGATCGTAATCATAATGAGGTCCATAGTGGGCACGACGATCGTAATCAGAATGAGGTCCATACTGGGCATGACGATTGTAATCAGAATGAGGCCCATAGTGGGCTCGACGATCGTAATAAGAGCGAGATCCATAGTGGGCACGACGATCGTAATCACAGAGAGATCCATAGTGGGCATGACGATCGTAATCAAAATGAGGTCCATAGTAGGCACGACGATCGTAATCAGAGCGAGATCCAGAGTGGGCACGACGATTGTAATCAGATTGAGGCCCATAGTGGGCTCGACGATCGTAATCAGAGCGAGATCCATAGTGGGCACGACGATCGTAATCAGAGCAAGATCCATAGTGGGCATGACGATCGTAATCAGAATGAGGTCCATACTGGGCATGACGATCGTAATCAGAATGAGGTCCATAGTGGGCTCGACGATCGTAATCAGAGCGAGATCCATAGTGGGCAAGACGATCTTAATCAGAGCTAGATCCATAGTGCGCATGACGATCGTAATCAGAATGAGGTCCATAGTAGGCACGACGATCGTAATCAGAGCGAGATCCATAGTGGGCACGACGATCGTAATCAGAGCGAGATCCATAGTGGGCATGACGATCGTAATCATAATGAGGTCCATAGTGGGCACGACGATCGTAATCAGAATGAGGTCCATACTGGGCATGACGATTGTAATCAGAATGAGGCCCATAGTGGGCTCGACGATCGTAATCAGAGCGAGATCCAGAGTGGGCACGACGATCGTAATCAGAGCGAGATCCATAGTGGACATGACGATCGTAATCTATATGAGGTCCATAGTGGGCATGACGATCGTAATCAGAATGAGGTCTATAGTGGGCACGACGATCGTAATCAGACTGTGGTCCATAGTGGGCATTACGATCGTGATCAGAATGAGGTCCATAGTGGGCATGACCATAGTAATCAGAATGAGGTCCATAGTGGGCACGACGATCGCAATCAGAGCGAGATCCATAGTGGGCACGACGATCGTAATCAGAGCGAGATCCATAGTGGGCACGACGATTGTAATCAGAGCGAGATCCATAGTGGGCGCGACGAATGTAATCAGAATGAGGTCCATAGTAGGCACGACGATCTTACTCAGAGCGAGATCCATAGTGGGCACGACGATTGTAGTCAGAGCGAGATCCATAGTGGGCACGACGATCGTAATCAGAGCGAGATCCACAGTGGGCACGACGATCGTAAACAGAATGAGGTCCATAATGGGCACGACGATCGTAATCAGAGTGAGATCCATAGTGGGCACGATGATCGTAATCAGAGCGAGATCCATATTGGGCACGACGATCGTAATCAAATGAGGTCCATAGTGGGCATGACGATTGTAATCAGAATGAGGTCCATAGTGGGCACGACGATCGTAATCAGAATGAGGTCCATAGTGGGCACGATGATCGTAATCAGAGCGAGATCCATATTGGGCACGACGATCGTAATCAAATGAGGTCCATAGTGGGCATGACGATTGTAATCAGAATGAGGTCCATAGTGGGCACGACGATCGTAATCAGAATGAGGTCCATAGTGGGCACGACGATCGTAATCAGAGCAAGATCCATTTTGGGCATGACGATCATAATCAGAATGAGGTACATCGTGGGCATGACGATCGTAATCAGAATGAGGTCCATAGTGGGCATGACGATCGTAATCAGAATGAGGTCATAGTGGGCATGACGATCGTAATCAGAATGAGGTCCATAGTGGGCATGACGATCGTAATCAGAATGAGGTCCGTAGTGGGCATGACGATCGTAATCATAATGAGGTCCATAGTGGGCACGACGATCGTAATCAGAATGAGGTCCATACTGGGCATGACGATTGTAATCAGATTGAGGCCCATAGTGGGCTCGACGATCGTAATCAGAGCGAGATCCATAGTGGGCACGACGATCGTAATCAGAGCAAGATCCATAGTGGGCATGACGATCGTAATCAGAATGAGGTCCATACTGGGCATGACGATCGTAATCAGAATGAGGTCCATAGTGGGCTCGACGATCGTAATCAGAGCGAGGTCCATAGTGGGCACGACGATCGTAATCAGAGCGAGATCCATAGTGGGCATGACGATCGTAATCAAAATGAGGTCCATAGTAGGCACGACGATCGTAATCAGAGCGAGATCCAGAGTGGGCACGACGATCGTAATCAGAGCGAGATCCATAGTGGACATGACGATCGTAATCTATATGAGGTCCATAGTGGGCATGACGATCATAATCAGAATGAGGCCCATAGTAGGCACGTCGATCGTAATCAGAATGAGGTCCATAGTGGGCATGACCATCGTAATCAGAATGAGGTCCATAGTGGGCACGACGATCGTAATCGTAATCGTAATCGTAATCGACGATCGTAATCGTAATCGTAATCAGAGCTGGATCCATAATGGGCATGACGAACGTAATCAGAATGAGGTCCATAGTGGCCACGACGATCGTAATCAGAGCGAGACCCATAGTGGTTACGACGATCGTAATCAGAATGAGGTCCATAGTGGGCACGACGATCGCAATCAGAGCGAGATCCATAGTGGGCACGACGATCGTAATCAGAGCGAGATCCATAGTGGGCGCGACGAATGTAATCAGAATGAGGTCCATAGTAGGCACGACGATCTTACTCAGAGCGAGATCCATAGTGGGCACGACGATTGTAGTCAGAGCGAGATTCATAGTGGGCACGACGATCGTAATCAGAGCGAGATCCACAGTGGGCACGACGATCGTAAACAGAATGAGGTCCATAATGGGCACGACGATCGTAATCAGAGCGAGATCCATAGTGGGCACGACGATCGTAATCAGAGCGAGATCCATAGTGGGCACGACGAATGTAATCAGAATGAGGTCCATAGTAGGCACGACGATCTTACTCAGAGCGAGATCCATAGTGGGCACGACGATTGTAGTCAGAGCGAGATCCGTAGTGGGCACGACGATCGTAATCAGAGCGAGATCCACTGTGGGCACGACGATCGTAAACAGAATGAGGTCCATAGTGGGCACGACGATCGTAATCAGAGCGAGGTCCATAGTGTGCACGACGATCGTAATCAGAGGGAGATCCATAGTGGGCACGACGACCGTAATCAGAGCGAGGTCCAATAGTGGGCACGACGATCCTAATCAGAGCGAGATCCATAGTGGGCACGACGATCGTAATCAGAGCGAGATCCATAGTGGGCACGACGAATGTAATCAGAATGAGGTCCATAGTAGGCACGACGATCTTACTCAGAGCGAGATCCATAGTGGGCACGACGATTGTAGTCAGAGCGAGATCCATAGTGGGCACGACGATTGTAGTCAGAGCGAGATCCATAGTGGGCACGACGATCGTAATCAGAGCGAGATCCACAGAGGGCACGACGATTGTAAACAGAATGAGGTCCATAGTGGGCACGACGATCGTAATCAGAGCGAGGTCCATAGTGGGCACGATGATCGTAATCAGAGCGAGATCCATAGTGGGCACGACGATCGTAATCAGAGCGAGATCCATAGAGGTCATGACGATCTTAATCAGAGCGAGCTCAATAGTGGGCATGACGATCCTAATCAGAATGAGGTCCATAGTGGGCACCACGATCGTAATCAGAGCAAGATCCATAGTGGGCACGACGATCCTGATCAGGGAGAGATCCATAGTGGGCACGACGATTGTAGTCAGAGCGAGATCCATAGTGGGCACGACGATTGTAGTCAGAGCGAGATCCATAGTGGGCACGACGATCGTAATCAGAGCGAGATCCACAGAGGGCACGACGATCGTAAACAGAATGAGGTCCATAGTGGGCACGACGATCGTAATCAGAGCGAGGTCCATAGTGGGCACGACGATCGTAATCAGAGCGAGATCCATAGTGGGCACGACGATCGTAATCAGAGCGAGATCCATAGAGGTCACGAAGATCCTGATCAGGGAGAGATCCATAGTGGGCACGACGATCGTGATCAGAGTGAGATCCATAGTGGGCACGATGATCGTAATCAAATGAGGTCCATAGTGGGCATGGCGATTGTAATCAGAATGAGGTCCATAGTGGGCACGACGATCGTAATCAGAATGAGGTCCATAGTGGGCACGACGATCGTAATCAGAGCAAGATGCATTTTGGGCATGACGATCATAATCAGAATGAGGTACATCGTGGGCATGACGATCGTAATCAGAATGAGGTCCATAGTGGGCATGACGATCGTAATCAGAATGAGGTCATAGTGGGCATGACGATCATATTCAGAATGAGGTCCATAGTGGGCATGACGATCGTAATCAGAATGAGGTCCGTAGTGGGCATGACGATCGTAATCATAATGAGGTCCATAGTGGGCACGACGATCGTAATCAGAATGAGGTCCATACTGGGCATGACGATTGTAATCAGATTGAGGCCCATAGTGGGCTCGACGATCGTAATCAGAGCGGGATCCATAGTGGGCACGACGATCGTAATCAGAGCGAGATCCATAGTGGGCATGACGATCGTAATCAGAATGAGGTCCATACTGGGCATGACGATCGTAATCAGAATGAGGTCCATAGTGGGCACGACGATCTTAATCAGAGCTAGATCCATAGTGCGCATGACGATCGTAATCAGAATGAGGTCCATAGTAGGCACGACGATCGTAATCAGAGCGAGATCCATAGTGGGCACGACGATCGTAATCAGAGCGAGATCCATAGTGGGCATGACGATCGTAATCATAATGAGGTCCATAGTGGGCACGACGATCGTAATCAGAATGAGGTCCATACTGGGCATGACGATTGTAATCAGAATGAGGCCCATAGTGGGCTCGACGATCGTAATAGGAGCGAGATCCATAGTGGGCACGACGATCGTAATCACAGCGAGATCCATAGTGGGCATGACGATCGTAATCAAAATGAGGTCCATAGTAGGCACGACGATCGTAATCAGAGCGAGATCCAGAGTGGGCACGACGATTGTAATCAGATTGAGGCCCATAGTGGGCTCGACGATCGTAATCAGAGCGAGATCCATAGTGGGCACGACGATCGTAATCAGAGCAAGATCCATAGTGGGCATGACGATCGTAATCAGAATGAGGTCCATACTGGGCATGACGATCGTAATCAGAATGAGGTCCATAGTGGGCTCGACGATCGTAATCAGAGCGAGATCCATAGTGGGCAAGACGATCTTAATCAGAGCTAGATCCATAGTGCGCATGACGATCGTAATCAGAATGAGGTCCATAGTAGGCACGACGATCGTAATCAGAGCGAGATCCATAGTGGGCACGACGATCGTAATCAGAGCGAGATCCATAGTGGGCATGACGATCGTAATCATAATGAGGTCCATAGTGGGCACGACGATCGTAATAAGAATGAGGTCCATACTGGGCATGACGATTGTAATCAGAATGAGGCCCATAGTGGGCACGACGATCGTAATCAGAGCGAGATCCATAGTGGGCATGACGATCGTAATCAAAATGAGGTCCATAGTAGGCACGACGATCGTAATCAGAGCGAGATCCAGAGTGGGCACGACGATCGTAATCAGAGCGAGATCCATAGTGGACATGACGATCGTAATCTATATGAGGTCCATAGTGGGCATGACGATCGTAATCAGAATGAGGTTCATAGTGGGCATGACGATCGTAATCAGAATGAGGTCTATAGTGGGCACGACGATCGTAATCAGACTGTGGTCCATAGTGGGCATTACGCTCGTGATCAGAATGAGGTCCATAGTGGGCATGACCATAGTAATCAGAATGAGGTCCATAGTGGGCACGACGATCGCAATCAGAGCGAGATCCATAGTGGGCACGACGATCGTAATCAGAGCGAGATCCATAGTGGGCACGACGATTGTAATCAGAGCGAGATCCATAGTGGGCGCGACGAATGTAATCAGAATGAGGTCCATAGTAGGCACGACGATCTTACTCAGAGCGAGATCCATAGTGGGCACGACGATTGTAGTCAGAGCGAGATCCATAGTGGGCACGACGATCGTAATCAGAGCGAGATCCACAGTGGGCACGACGATCGTAAACAGAATGAGGTCCATAATGGGCACGACGATCGTAATCAGAGCGAGATCCATAGTGGGCACGACGATCGTAATCAGAGCGAGATCCATAGTGGGCACGACGATCGTAATCAGAGCGAGATCCATAGTGGGCACGACGAAGGTAATCAGAATGAGGTCCATAGTAGGCACGACGATCTTACTCAGAGCGAGATCCATAGTGGGCACGACGATTGTAGTCAGAGCGAGATCCATAGTGGGCACGACGATCGTAATCAGAGCGAGATCCACAGTGGGCACGGCAATCGTAAACAGAATGAGGTCCATAGTGAGCACGATGATCGTAATCAGAATGAGGTCCATAGTGGGCACGACGATCGTAATCAGAGCGAGTTCCATAGTGGGCACGACGATCGTAATCAGAGCGAGATCCATAGAGGTCATGACGATCTTAATCAGAGCGAGATCAATAGTGGGCATGACGATCCTAATCAGAATGAGGTCCATAGTGGGCACGACGATCATAATCAGAATGAGGTCCATAGTGGGCACGACGATCGTAATCATAGCGAGATCTATAGTGGGCATGACGATCGTAATCAGAATGAGGTGCATCGTGGGCACCACGATTGTAATCAGAGCAAGATCCATAGTGGGCACGACGATCCTGATCAGGGCGAGATCCATAGTGGGCACGACGATCGTGATCAGAGTGAGATCCATAGTGGGCACGATGATCGTAATCAGAGCGAGATCCATATTGGGCACGACGACCGTAATCAAATGAGGTCCATAGTGGGCATGACGATCGTAATCAGAATGAGGTGCATCGTGGGCACCACGATCGTAATCAGAGCAAGATCCATAGTGGGCACGACGATCCTGATCAGGGCGAGATCCATAGTGGGCACGACGATCGTGATCAGAGTGAGATCCATAGTGGGCACGATGATCGTAATCAGAGCGAGATCCATATTGGGCACGACGACCGTAATCAAATGAGGTCCATAGTGGGCATGACGATTGTAATCAGAATGAGGTCCATAGTGGGCACGACGATCGTAATCAGAATGAGGTCCATAGTGGGCACGACGATCGTAATCAGAGCAAGATCCATTTTGGGCATGACGATCATAATCAGAATGAGGTACATCGTGGGCATGACGATCGTAATCAGAATGAGGTCCATAGTGGGCATGACGATCGTAATCAGAATGAGGTCATAGTGGGCGTGACGATCGTAATCAGAATGAGGTCCATAGTGGGCATGACGATCGTAATCAGACTGTGGTCCATAGTGGGCATTACGATCGTGATCAGAATCAGGTCCATAGTGGGCATGACGATCGTAATCAGAATGAGGTCCATACTGGGAAAGACGATCGTAATCAGAATGAGGTCCATAGTGGGCACGACGATCGCAATCAGAGCGAGACCCATAGTGGGCACGACGATCGTAACCAGAGCGAGATCCATAGTGGGCACGACGATCGTAATCAGAGCGAGATCCATAGCGGGCGCGACGAATGTAATCAGAATGAGGTCCATAGTACGCACGACGATCTTACTCAGAGCGAGATCCATAGTGGGCACGACGATTGTATTCAGAGCGAGATCCATAGTGGGCACGACGATCGTAATCAGAATGAGGTCCATAGTGGGCACGACGATCGTAATCAGAGCGAGTTCCATAGTGGGCACGACGATCGTAATCAGAGCGAGATCCATAATGGTCATGACGATCTTAATCAGAGCGAGATCAATAGTGGGCATGACGATCCCAATTAGAATGAGGTCCATAGTGGGCACGACGATCGTAATCAGAGTGAGGTCCATAGTGGGCACGACGATCGTAATCAGAGCAAGATCCATAGTGGGCATGACGATCGTAATCAGATTGAGGTCAATAGTGGGCATGACGTTCGTAATCAGAATGAGGTCCATAGTGGGCATGACGATCGTAATCAGAATGAGGTCCATAGTGGGCATGACGATCGTAATCAGAATGAGGTCTATAGTGGGCACGACGATCGTAATCAGACTGTGGTCCATATTGGGCATTACGATCGTGATCAGAATGAGGTCCATAGTGGGCATGAAGATCGTAATGAGAATGAGGTCCATACTGGGAAAGACGATCGTAATCAGAATGAGGCCCATAGTGGGCTCGACGATCGTAATCAGAGCGAGATCCACAGTGGGCACGACGATCGTAATCATGATGTCCATAGTGGGCACGACGACCGTAATCAGAGCGAGGTCCATAGTGGGCACGACGATCCTAATCAGAGCGAGATTCATAGTGGGCACGACAATCGTAATCAGAGCTTGATCCATAATTTGCATGACGAACGTAATCAGAATGAGGTCCATAGTGGCCACGACGATCGTAATCAGAGCGAGACCCATAGTGGCCACGACGATCGTAATCAGAATGAGGTCCATAGTGGGCACGACGGTCGCAATCAGAGCGAGATCCATAGTGGGCACGACGATCGTAATCAGAGAGAGATCCATAGTGGGCACGACGATTGTAATCAGAGCGAGATCCATAGTGGGCGCGACGAATGTAATCAGAATGAGGTCCATAGTAGGCACGACGATCTTACTCAGAGCGAGATCCATAGTGGGCACGACGATTGTAGTCAGAATGATGTCCATACTGGGCATGACGATCGTAATCAGAATGAGGTCCATAGTGGGCTCGACGATCGTAATCAGAGCGAGATCCATAGTGGGCATGACGATCGTAATCAGAATGAGGTCCATAGTGGGCACGACGATCGTAATCAGAGCAAGATCCATAGTGGGCATGACGATCGTAATCAGAATGAGGTCCATAGTGGGCATGACGATCGTAATCAGAATGCGGTGCATAGTGGGCATGACGATCGTAATCAGAATGAGGTCTATAGTGGGCACGACGATCGTAATCAGACTGTGGTCCATAGTGGGCATTACGATCGTGATCAGAATGAGGTCCATAGTGGGCATGACGATCGTAATCAGAATGAGGTCCATACTGGGAATGACGATCGTAATCAGAATGAGGCCCATAGTGGGCTCGACGATCGTAATCAGAGCGAGATCCACAGTGGGCACGACGATCGTAATCATAATGATGTCCATAGTGGGCACGACGACCGTAATCAGAGCGAGGTCCATAGTGGGCACGACGATCCTAATCAGAGCGAGATCCAGAGTGGACATGACGATCGTAATCTATATGAGGTCCATAGTGGGCATGACGATCATAATCAGAATGAGGCCCATAGTAGGCACGTCGATCGTAATCAGAATGAGGTCCATAGTGGGCATGACCATCGTAATCAGAATGAGGTTCATAGTGGGCACGACGATCGTAATCAGAGCGAGATCCATAGTGGGTATGACGATCGTTATCAGACTGAGGTCCACAGTGGGCATGACGATCGTAATCAGAATGTTGCCCATAGTGGGCATGACGATCGTAATCAGAATGAGGTCCAAAGTGGGCATGACGATCGTAATCAGAATGAGGTCTATAGTGGGCACGACGATCGTAATCAGAATGTGGTCCATAGTGGGCATTACGATCGTGATCAGAATCAGGTCCATAGTGGGCATGACGATCGTAATCAGAATGAGGTCCATACTGGGAAAGACGATCGTAATCAGAATGAGGTCCATAGTGGGCACGACGATCGCAATCAGAGCGAGACCCATAGTGGGCACGACGATCGTAATCAGAGCGAGATCCATAGTGGGCACGACGATCGTAATCAGAGCGAGATCCATAGCGGGCGCGACGAATGTAATCAGAATGAGGTCCATAGTACGCACGACGATCTTACTCAGAGCGAGATCCATAGTGGGCACGACGATTGTATTCAGAGCGAGATCCATAGTGGGCACGACGATCGTAATCAGAATGAGGTCCATAGTGGGCACGACGATCGTAATCAGAGCGAGTTCCATAGTGGGCACGACGATCGTAATCAGAGCGAGATCCATAATGGTCATGACGATCTTAATCAGAGTGAGATCAATAGTGGGCATGACGATCCCAATTAGAATGAGGTCCATAGTGGGCACGACGATCGTAATCAGAGTGAGATCCATAGTGGGCACGACGATCGTAATCAGAGCAAGATCCATAGTGGGCATGACGATCGTAATCAGATTGAGGTCAATAGTGGGCATGACGTTCGTAATCAGAATGAGGTCCATAGTGGGCATGACGATCGTAATCAGAATGAGGTCCATAGTGGGCATGACGATCGTAATCAGAATGAGGTCTATAGTGGGCACGACGATCGTAATCAGACTGTGGTCCATAGTGGGTATTACGATCGTGATCAGAATGAGGTCCATAGTGGGCATGACGATCGTAATGAGAATGAGGTCCATACTGGGAAAGACGATCGTAATCAGAATGAGGCCCATAGTGGGCTCGACGATCGTAATCAGAGCGAGATCCACAGTGGGCACGACGATCGTAATCATGATGTCCATAGTGGGCACGACGACCGTAATCAGAGCGAGGTCCATAGTGGGCACGACGATCCTAATCAGAGCGAGATTCATAGTGGGCACGACAATCGTAATCAGAGCTTGATCCATAATGGGCATGACGAACGTAATCAGAATGAGGTCCATAGTGGCCACGACGATCGTAATCAGAGCGAGACCCATAGTGGCCACGACGATCGTAATCAGAATGAGGTCCATAGTGGGCACGACGGTCGCAATCAGAGCGAGATCCATAGTGGGCACGACGATCGTAATCAGAGCGAGATCCATAGTGGGCACGACGAAAGTAATCAGAATGAGGTCCATAGTAGGCACGACGATCTTACTCAGAGCGAGATCCATAGTGGGCACGACGATTGTAGTCAGAGCGAGATCCATAGTGGGCACGACGATCATAATCAGAGCGAGATCCACTGTGGGCACGACGATCGTAAACAGAATGAGGTCCATAGTGGGCACGACGATCGTAATCAGAGCGAGGTCCATAGTGGGCACGACGATCGTAATCAGAGGGAGATCCATAGTGGGCACGACGACCGTAATCAGAGCGAGGTCCAATAGTGGGCACGACAATCCTAATCAGAGCGAGATCCATAGTGGGCACGACGATCGTAATGAGAGCGAGATCCATAGTGGGCACGACGAATGTAATCAGAATGAGGTCCATAGTAGGCACGACGACCTTACTCAGAGCGAGATCCATAGTGGGCACGACGATTGTAGTCAGAGCGAGATCCATAGTGGGCACGACGATCGTAATCAGAGCGAGATCCACAGTGGGCACGACGATCGTAAACAGAATGAGGTCCATAGTGGGCACGACGATCGTAATCAGAGCGAGGTCCATAGTGGGCACGACGATCGTAATCAGAGGGAGATCCATAGTGGGCACGACGACCGTAATCAGAGCGAGGTCCAATAGTGGGCACGCCGATCCTAATCAGAGCGAGATCCATAGTGGGCACGACGATCGTAATCAGAGCGAGATCCATAGTGGGCACGACGAATGTAATCAGAATGAGGTCCATAGTAGGCACGACGATCTTACTCAGAGCGAGATCCATAGTGGGCACGACGATTGTAGTCAGAGCGAGATCCATAGTGGGCACGACGATCGTAATCAGAGCGAGATCCACAGTGGGCACGACGATCGTAAACAGAATGAGGTCCATAGTGGGCACGACGATCGTAATCAGAGCGAGGTCCATAGTGGGCACGACGATCGTAATCAGAGCGAGATCCATAGTGGGCACGACGATCGTAATCAGAGCGAGATCCATAGTGGGCACGACGAATGTAATCAGAATGAGGTCCATAGTAGGCACGACGATCTTACTCAGAGCGAGATCCATAGTGGGCACGACGATTGTAGTCAGAGCGAGATCCATAGTGGGCACGACGATCGTAATCAGAGCGAGATCCACAGTGGGCACGACGATCGTAAACAGAATGAGGTCCATAGTGAGCACGATGATCGTAATCAGAATGAGGTCCATAGTGGGCACGACGATCGTAATCAGAGCGAGTTCCATAGTGGGCACGACGATCGTAATCAGAGCGAGATCCATAGAGGTCATGACGATCTTAATCAGAGCGAGATCAATAGTGGGCATGACGATCCTAATCATAATGAGGTCCATAGTGGGCACCACGATCGTAAT
Organism: Amblyomma americanum; assembly: GCF_052857255.1. Classification (NCBI taxonomy): domain Eukaryota; kingdom Metazoa; phylum Arthropoda; class Arachnida; order Ixodida; family Ixodidae; genus Amblyomma; species Amblyomma americanum. The sequence goes on from NC_135502.1 coordinate 152,940,634, forward strand.
CAGAGCAAGATCCATAGTGGGCACGACGATCCTGATCAGGGAGAGATCCATAGTGGGCACGACGATCGTGATCAGAGTGAGATCCATAGTGGGCACGATGATCGTAATCAGAGCGAGATCCATATTGGGCACGACGATCGTAATCAAATGAGGTCCATAGTGGGCATGACGATTGTAATCAGAATGAGGTCCATAGTGGGCACGACGATCGTAATCAGAATGAGGTCCATTTTGGGCATGACGATCATAATCAGAATGAGGTACATCGTGGGCATGACGATCGTAATCAGAATGAGGCCCATAGTGGGCATGACGATCGTAATCAGAGCTAGATCCATAGTGCGCATGACGATCGTAATCAGAATGAGGTCCATAGTAGGCACGACGATCATAATCAGAGCGAGATCCATAGTGGGCACGACGATCGTAATCAGAGCGAGATCCATAGTGGGCATGACGATCGTAATCATAATGAGGTCCATAGTGGGCACGACGATCGTAATCAGAATGAGGTCCATACTGGGCATGACGATTGTAATCAGAATGAGGCCCATAGTGGGCTCGACGATCGTAAAAGGAGCGAGATCCATAGTGGGCACGACGATCGTAATCAGAGCGAGATCCATAGTGGGCATGACGATCGTAATCAAAATGAGGTCCATAGTAGGCACGACGATCGTAATCAGCGCGAGATCCAGAGTGGGCACGACGATCGTAATCAGAGCGAGATCCATAGTGGACATGACGATCATAATCAGAATGAGGCCCATAGTAGGCACGTCGATTGAATCAGAATGAGGTCCATAGTGGGCATGACCATCGTAATCAGAATGAGGTCCATAGTGGGCACGACGATCGCAATAAGAGCGAGATCCATAGTGGGCACGACGATTGTAGTCAGAGCGAGATCCATAGTGGGCACGACGATCGTAATCAGAGCGAGATCCACAGTGGGCACGACGATCGTAAACAGAATGAGGTCTATAATGGGCACGACGATCGTAATCAGAGCGAGATCCATAGTGGGCACGACGATCGTGATCAGAGTGAGATCCATAGTGGGCACGATGATCGTAATCAGAGCGAGATCCATATTGGGCACGACGATCGTAATCAAATGAGGTCCATAGTGGGCATGACGATTGTAATCAGAATGAGGTCCATAGTGGGCACGACGATCGTAATCAGAGCAAGATCCATTTTGGGCATGACGATCATAATCAGAATGAGGTACATCGTGGGCATGACGATCGTAATCAGAATGAGGTCCATAGTGGGCATGACGATCGTAATCAGAATGAGGTCATAGTGGGCATGACGATCGTAATCAGAATGAGGTCCATACTGGGCATGACGATTGTAATCAGATTGAGGCCCATAGTGGGCTCGACGATCGTAATCAGAGCGAGATTTATAGTGGGCACGACGATCGTAATCAGAGCGAGATCCATAGTGGGCATGACGATCGTAATCAGATTGAGGTCCATACTGGGCATGACGATCGTAATCAGAATGAGGTCCATAGTGGGCTCGACGATCGTAATCAGAGCGAGATCCATAGTGGGCTCGACGATCTTAATCAGAGCTAGATCCATAGTGCGCATGACGATCGTAATCAGAATGAGGTCCATAGTAGGCACGACGATCGTAATCAGAGCGAGATCCAAAGTGGGCACGACGATCGTAATCAGAGCGAGATCCATAGTGGACATGACGATAGTAATCTGAATGAGGTCCATAGTGGGCATGACGATCATAATCAGAATGAGGCCCATAGTAGGCACGTCGATCGTAATCAGAATGAGGTCCATAGTGGGCATGACCATCGTAATCAGAATGATGTTCATAGTGGGCACGACGATCCTAATTAGAGCGAGATTCATAGTGGGTATGACGATCGTAATCAGACTGAGGTCTATAGTGGGCATGACGATCGCAGTCAGAATGTTGCCCATAGTGGGCATGACGATCGTAAGCAGAATAAGGTCCATTTGGGCATGACGATCGTAATCAGAATGAGGTCCATAGTGGGCACGACGATCGTAATCAGAGCAAGATCCATAGTGGGCATGACGATCGTAATCAGAATGAGGTCCATAGTGGGCATGACGATCGTATCAGATTGAGGTCTATAGTGGGCACGACGATCGTAATCAGACTGTGGTCCATAGTGGGCATTACGATCGTGATCAGAATGAGGTCCATAGTGGGCATGACGATCATAATCAGAATGAGGCCCATAGTAGGCACGTCGATCGTAATCAGAATGAGGTCCATAGTGGGCATGACCATCGTAATCAGAATGATGTTCATTGTGGGCACGACGATCCTAATCAGAGCGAGATTCATAGTGGGTATGACGATCGTAATCAGACTGAGGTCCATAGTGGGCATGACGATCGTAGTCAGAATGTTGCCCATAGTGGGCATGACAATCGTAAGCAGAATGAGGTCCATTTGGGCACGACGATCGTTATCAGAATGATGTCCATACTGGGCATGACGATCGTAATCAGAATGAGGTCCATAGTGGGCTCGACGATTGTAATCAGAGCGAGATCCATAGTGGGCATGACGATCGTAATCAGAATGAGGTCCATAGTGGGCACGACGATCGTAATCAGAGCACGATCCATAGTGGGCATGACGATCGTAATCAGAATGAGGTCAATAGTGGGCATGACGATCGTAATCAGAATGCGGTGCATAGTGGGCATGACGATCGTAATCAGAATGAGGTCTATAGTGGGCACGACGATCGTAATCAGACTGTGGTCCATAGTGGGCATTACGATCGTGATCAGAATGAGGTCCATAGTGGGCATGACGATCGTAATCAGAATGAGGTCCATACTGGGAATGACGATCGTAATCAGAATGAGGCCCATAGTGGGCTCGACGATCGTAATCAGAGCGAGATCCACAGTGGGCACGACGATCGTAATCATAATGATGTCCATAGTGGGCACGACGACCGTAATCAGAGCGAGGTCTATAGTGGGCACGACGATCCTAATCAGAGCGAGATCCAGAGTGGACATGACGATCGTAATCTATATGAGGTCCATAGTGGGCATGACGATCATAATCAGAATGAGGCCCATAGTAGGCACGTCGATCGTAATCAGAATGAGGTCCATAGTGGGCATGACCATCGTAATCAGAATGAGGTTCATAGTGGGCACGACGATCGTAATCAGAGCGAGATCCATAGTGGGTATGACGATCGTTATCAGACTGAGGTCCACAGTGGGCATGACGATCGTAATCAGAATGTTGCCCATAGTGGGCATGACGATCGTAATCAGAATGAGGTCCAAAGTGGGCATGACGATCGTAATCAGAATGAGGTCTGTAGTGGGCACGACGATCGTAATCAGACTGTGGTCCATAGTGGGCATTACGATCGTGATCAGAATGAGGTCCATAGTGGGCATGACGATCGTAATCAGAATGAGGTCCATATTGGGAAAGACGATCGTAATCAGAATGAGGTCCATAGTGGGCACGACGATCGCAATCAGAGCGAGACCCATAGTGGGCACGACGATCGTAATCAGAGCGAGATCCATAGTGGGCACGACGATCGTAATCAGAGCGAGATCCATAGCGGGCGCGACGAATGTAATCAGAATGAGGTCCATAGTACGCACGACGATCTTACTCAGAGCGAGATCCATAGTGGGCACGACGATTGTATTCAGAGCGAGATCCATAGTGGGCACGACGATCGTAATCAGAATGAGGTCCATAGTGGGCACGACGATCGTAATCAGAGCGAGTTCCATAGTGGGCACGACGATCGTAATCAGAGCGAGATCCATAATGGTCATGACGATCTTAATCAGAGCGAGATCAATAGTGGGCATGACGATCCCAATTAGAATGAGGTCCATAGTGGGCACGACGATCGTAATCAGAGTGAGGTTCATAGTGGGCACGACGATCGTAATCAGAGCAAGATCCATAGTGGGCATGACGATCGTAATCAGATTGAGGTCAATAGTGGGCATGACGTTCGTAATCAGAATGCGGTCCATAGTGGGCATGACGATCGTAATCAGAATGAGGTCCATTGTGGGCATGACGATCGTAATCAGAATGAGGTCTATAGTGGGCACGACGATCGTAATCAGACTGTGGTCCATAGTGGGCATTACGATCGTGATCAGAATGAGGTCCATAGTGGGCATGACGATCGTAATGAGAATGAGGTCCATACTGGGAAAGACGATCGTAATCAGAATGAGGCCCATAGTGGGCTCGACGATCGTAATCAGAGCGAGATCCACAGTGGGCACGACGATCGTAATCATGATGTCCATAGTGGGCACGACGACCGTAATCAGAGCGAGGTCCATAGTGGGCACGACGATCCTAATCAGAGCGAGATTCATAGTGGGCACGACAATCGTAATCAGAGCTTGATCCATAATGGGCATGACGAACGTAATCAGAATGAGGTCCATAGTGGCCACGACGATCGTAATCAGAGCGAGACCCATAGTGGCCACGACGATCGTAATCAGAATGAGGTCCATAGTGGGCACGACGGTCGCAATCAGAGCGAGATCCATAGTGGGCACGACGATCGTAATCAGAGAGAGATCCATAGTGGGCACGACGATTGTAATCAGAGCGAGATCCATAGTGGGCGCGACGAATGTAATCAGAATGAGGTCCATAGTAGGCACGACGATCTTACTCAGAGCGAGATCCATAGTGGGGACGACGATTGTAGTCAGAGCGAGATCCATAGTGGGCACGACGATCGTAATCAGAGCGAGATCCACAGTGGGCACGACGATCGTAAACAGAATGAGGTCCATAATGGGCACGACGATCGTAATCAGAGCGAGATCCATAGTGGGCACGACGATCGTAATCAGAGAGAGAGATCCATAGTGGGCACGACGATTGTAATCAGAGCGAGATCCATAGTGGGCGCGACGAATGTAGTCAGAATGAGGTCCATAGTAGGCACGACGATCTTACTCAGAGCGAGATCCATAGTGGGCACGACGATTGTAGTCAGAGCGAGATCCATAGTGGGCACGACGATCGTAATCAGAGCGAGATCCACAGTGGGCACGACGTTCGTAAACAGAATGAGGTCCATAGTGAGCACGATGATCGTAATCAGAATGAGGTCCATAGTGGGCACGACGATCGTAATCAGAGCGAGTTCCATAGTGGGCACGACGATCGTAATCAGAGCGAGATCCATAGAGGTCATGACGATCTTAATCAGAGCGAGATCAATAGTGGGCATGACGATCCTAATCATAATGAGGTCCATAGTGGGCACCACGATCGTAATCAGAGCAAGATCCATAGTGGGCACGACGATCCTGATCAGGGAGAGATCCATAGTGGGCACGACGATCGTGATCAGAGTGAGATCCATAGTGGGCACGATGATCGTAATCAGAGCGAGATCCATATTGGGCACGACGATCGTAATCAAATGAGGTCCATAGTGGGCATGACGATTGTAATCAGAATGAGGTCCATAGTGGGCACGACGATCGTAATCAGAATGAGGTCCATTTTGGGCATGACGATCGTAATCAGATTGAGGTCAATAGTGGGCATGACGTTCGTAATCAGAATGAGGTCCATAGTGGGCATGACGATCGTAATCAGAATGAGGTCCATAGTGGGCATGACGATCGTAATCAGAATGAGGTCTATAGTGGGCACGACGATCGTAATCAGACTGTGGTCCATATTGGGCATTACGATCGTGATCAGAATGAGGTCCATAGTGGGCATGAAGATCGTAATGAGAATGAGGTCCATACTGGGAAAGACGATCGTAATCAGAATGAGGCCCATAGTGGGCTCGACGATCGTAATCAGAGCGAGATCCACAGTGGGCACGACGATCGTAATCATGATGTCCATAGTGGGCACGACGACCGTAATCAGAGCGAGGTCCATAGTGGGCACGACGATCCTAATCAGAGCGAGATTCATAGTGGGCACGACAATCGTAATCAGAGCTTGATCCATAATTTGCATGACGAACGTAATCAGAATGAGGTCCATAGTGGCCACGACGATCGTAATCAGAGCGAGACCCATAGTGGCCACGACGATCGTAATCAGAATGAGGTCCATAGTGGGCACGACGGTCGCAATCAGAGCGAGATCCATAGTGGGCACGACGATCGTAATCAGAGAGAGATCCATAGTGGGCACGACGATTGTAATCAGAGCGAGATCCATAGTGGGCGCGACGAATGTAATCAGAATGAGGTCCATAGTAGGCACGACGATCTTACTCAGAGCGAGATCCATAGTGGGCACGACGATTGTAGTCAGAATGATGTCCATACTGGGCATGACGATCGTAATCAGAATGAGGTCCATAGTGGGCTCGACGATCGTAATCAGAGCGAGATCCATAGTGGGCATGACGATCGTAATCAGAATGAGGTCCATAGTGGGCACGACGATCGTAATCAGAGCAAGATCCATAGTGGGCATGACGATCGTAATCAGAATGAGGTCCATAGTGGGCATGACGATCGTAATCAGAATGCGGTGCATAGTGGGCATGACGATCGTAATCAGAATGAGGTCTATAGTGGGCACGACGATCGTAATCAGACTGTGGTCCATAGTGGGCATTACGATCGTGATCAGAATGAGGTCCATAGTGGGCATGACGATCGTAATCAGAATGAGGTCCATACTGGGAATGACGATCGTAATCAGAATGAGGCCCATAGTGGGCTCGACGATCGTAATCAGAGCGAGATCCACAGTGGGCACGACGATCGTAATCATAATGATGTCCATAGTGGGCACGACGACCGTAATCAGAGCGAGGTCCATAGTGGGCACGACGATCCTAATCAGAGCGAGATCCAGAGTGGACATGACGATCGTAATCTATATGAGGTCCATAGTGGGCATGACGATCATAATCAGAATGAGGCCCATAGTAGGCACGTCGATCGTAATCAGAATGAGGTCCATAGTGGGCATGACCATCGTAATCAGAATGAGGTTCATAGTGGGCACGACGATCGTAATCAGAGCGAGATCCATAGTGGGTATGACGATCGTTATCAGACTGAGGTCCACAGTGGGCATGACGATCGTAATCAGAATGTTGCCCATAGTGGGCATGACGATCGTAATCAGAATGAGGTCCAAAGTGGGCATGACGATCGTAATCAGAATGAGGTCTATAGTGGGCACGACGATCGTAATCAGAATGTGGTCCATAGTGGGCATTACGATCGTGATCAGAATCAGGTCCATAGTGGGCATGACGATCGTAATCAGAATGAGGTCCATACTGGGAAAGACGATCGTAATCAGAATGAGGTCCATAGTGGGCACGACGATCGCAATCAGAGCGAGACCCATAGTGGGCACGACGATCGTAATCAGAGCGAGATCCATAGTGGGCACGACGATCGTAATCAGAGCGAGATCCATAGCGGGCGCGACGAATGTAATCAGAATGAGGTCCATAGTACGCACGACGATCTTACTCAGAGCGAGATCCATAGTGGGCACGACGATTGTATTCAGAGCGAGATCCATAGTGGGCACGACGATCGTAATCAGAATGAGGTCCATAGTGGGCACGACGATCGTAATCAGAGCGAGTTCCATAGTGGGCACGACGATCGTAATCAGAGCGAGATCCATAATGGTCATGACGATCTTAATCAGAGTGAGATCAATAGTGGGCATGACGATCCCAATTAGAATGAGGTCCATAGTGGGCACGACGATCGTAATCAGAGTGAGATCCATAGTGGGCACGACGATCGTAATCAGAGCAAGATCCATAGTGGGCATGACGATCGTAATCAGATTGAGGTCAATAGTGGGCATGACGTTCGTAATCAGAATGAGGTCCATAGTGGGCATGACGATCGTAATCAGAATGAGGTCCATAGTGGGCATGACGATCGTAATCAGAATGAGGTCTATAGTGGGCACGACGATCGTAATCAGACTGTGGTCCATAGTGGGTATTACGATCGTGATCAGAATGAGGTCCATAGTGGGCATGACGATCGTAATGAGAATGAGGTCCATACTGGGAAAGACGATCGTAATCAGAATGAGGCCCATAGTGGGCTCGACGATCGTAATCAGAGCGAGATCCACAGTGGGCACGACGATCGTAATCATGATGTCCATAGTGGGCACGACGACCGTAATCAGAGCGAGGTCCATAGTGGGCACGACGATCCTAATCAGAGCGAGATTCATAGTGGGCACGACAATCGTAATCAGAGCTTGATCCATAATGGGCATGACGAACGTAATCAGAATGAGGTCCATAGTGGCCACGACGATCGTAATCAGAGCGAGACCCATAGTGGCCACGACGATCGTAATCAGAATGAGGTCCATAGTGGGCACGACGGTCGCAATCAGAGCGAGATCCATAGTGGGCACGACGATCGTAATCAGAGCGAGATCCATAGTGGGCACGACGAAAGTAATCAGAATGAGGTCCATAGTAGGCACGACGATCTTACTCAGAGCGAGATCCATAGTGGGCACGACGATTGTAGTCAGAGCGAGATCCATAGTGGGCACGACGATCATAATCAGAGCGAGATCCACTGTGGGCACGACGATCGTAAACAGAATGAGGTCCATAGTGGGCACGACGATCGTAATCAGAGCGAGGTCCATAGTGGGCACGACGATCGTAATCAGAGGGAGATCCATAGTGGGCACGACGACCGTAATCAGAGCGAGGTCCAATAGTGGGCACGACAATCCTAATCAGAGCGAGATCCATAGTGGGCACGACGATCGTAATGAGAGCGAGATCCATAGTGGGCACGACGAATGTAATCAGAATGAGGTCCATAGTAGGCACGACGACCTTACTCAGAGCGAGATCCATAGTGGGCACGACGATTGTAGTCAGAGCGAGATCCATAGTGGGCACGACGATCGTAATCAGAGCGAGATCCACAGTGGGCACGACGATCGTAAACAGAATGAGGTCCATAGTGGGCACGACGATCGTAATCAGAGCGAGGTCCATAGTGGGCACGACGATCGTAATCAGAGGGAGATCCATAGTGGGCACGACGACCGTAATCAGAGCGAGGTCCAATAGTGGGCACGCCGATCCTAATCAGAGCGAGATCCATAGTGGGCACGACGATCGTAATCAGAGCGAGATCCATAGTGGGCACGACGAATGTAATCAGAATGAGGTCCATAGTAGGCACGACGATCTTACTCAGAGCGAGATCCATAGTGGGCACGACGATTGTAGTCAGAGCGAGATCCATAGTGGGCACGACGATCGTAATCAGAGCGAGATCCACAGTGGGCACGACGATCGTAAACAGAATGAGGTCCATAGTGGGCACGACGATCGTAATCAGAGCGAGGTCCATAGTGGGCACGACGATCGTAATCAGAGCGAGATCCATAGTGGGCACGACGATCGTAATCAGAGCGAGATCCATAGTGGGCACGACGAATGTAATCAGAATGAGGTCCATAGTAGGCACGACGATCTTACTCAGAGCGAGATCCATAGTGGGCACGACGATTGTAGTCAGAGCGAGATCCATAGTGGGCACGACGATCGTAATCAGAGCGAGATCCACAGTGGGCACGACGATCGTAAACAGAATGAGGTCCATAGTGAGCACGATGATCGTAATCAGAATGAGGTCCATAGTGGGCACGACGATCGTAATCAGAGCGAGTTCCATAGTGGGCACGACGATCGTAATCAGAGCGAGATCCATAGAGGTCATGACGATCTTAATCAGAGCGAGATCAATAGTGGGCATGACGATCCTAATCATAATGAGGTCCATAGTGGGCACCACGATCGTAATCAGAGCAAGATCCATAGTGGGCACGACGATCCTGATCAGGGAGAGATCCATAGTGGGCACGACGATCGTGATCAGAGTGAGATCCATAGTGGGCACGATGATCGTAATCAGAGCGAGATCCATATTGGGCACGACGATCGTAATCAAATGAGGTCCATAGTGGGCATGACGATTGTAATCAGAATGAGGTCCATAGTGGGCACGACGATCGTAATCAGAATGAGGTCCATTTTGGGCATGACGATCATAATCAGAATGAGGTACATCGTGGGCATGACGATCGTAATCAGAATGAGGCCCATAGTGGGCATGACGATCGTAATCAGAGCTAGATCCATAGTGCGCATGACGATCGTAATCAGAATGAGGTCCATATTAGGCACGACGATCATAATCAGAGCGAGATCCATAGTGGGCACGACGATCGTAATCAGAGCGAGATCCATAGTGGGCATGACGATCGTAATCATAATGAGGTCCATAGTGGGCACGACGATCGTAATCAGAATGAGGTCCATACTGGGCATGACGATTGTAATCAGAATGAGGCCCATAGTGGGCTCGACGATCGTAAAAGGAGCGAGATCCATAGTGGGCACGACGATCGTAATCAGAGCGAGATCCATAGTGGGCATGACGATCGTAATCAAAATGAGGTCCATAGTAGGCACGACGATCGTAATCAGCGCGAGATCCAGAGTGGGCACGACGATCGTAATCAGAGCGAGATCCATAGTGGACATGACGATCATAATCAGAATGAGGCCCATAGTAGGCACGTCGATTGAATCAGAATGAGGTCCATAGTGGGCATGACCATCGTAATCAGAATGAGGTCCATAGTGGGCACGACGATCGCAATAAGAGCGAGATCCATAGTGGGCACGACGATTGTAGTCAGAGCGAGATCCATAGTGGGCACGACGATCGTAATCAGAGCGAGATCCACAGTGGGCACGACGATCGTAAACAGAATGAGGTCTATAATGGGCACGACGATCGTAATCAGAGCGAGATCCATAGTGGGCACGACGATCGTGATCAGAGTGAGATCCATAGTGGGCACGATGATCGTAATCAGAGCGAGATCCATATTGGGCACGACGATCGTAATCAAATGAGGTCCATAGTGGGCATGACGATTGTAATCAGAATGAGGTCCATAGTGGGCACGACGATCGTAATCAGAGCAAGATCCATTTTGGGCATGACGATCATAATCAGAATGAGGTACATCGTGGGCATGACGATCGTAATCAGAATGAGGTCCATAGTGGGCATGACGATCGTAATCAGAATGAGGTCATAGTGGGCATGACGATCGTAATCAGAATGAGGTCCATACTGGGCATGACGATTGTAATCAGATTGAGGCCCATAGTGGGCTCGACGATCGTAATCAGAGCGAGATTTATAGTGGGCACGACGATCGTAATCAGAGCGAGATCCATAGTGGGCATGACGATCGTAATCAGATTGAGGTCCATACTGGGCATGACGATCGTAATCAGAATGAGGTCCATAGTGGGCTCGACGATCGTAATCAGAGCGAGATCCATAGTGGGCTCGACGATCTTAATCAGAGCTAGATCCATAGTGCGCATGACGATCGTAATCAGAATGAGGTCCATAGTAGGCACGACGATCGTAATCAGAGCGAGATCCAAAGTGGGCACGACGATCGTAATCAGAGCGAGATCCATAGTGGACATGACGATAGTAATCTGAATGAGGTCCATAGTGGGCATGACGATCATAATCAGAATGAGGCCCATAGTAGGCACGTCGATCGTAATCAGAATGAGGTCCATAGTGGGCATGACCATCGTAATCAGAATGATGTTCATAGTGGGCACGACGATCCTAATTAGAGCGAGATTCATAGTGGGTATGACGATCGTAATCAGACTGAGGTCTATAGTGGGCATGACGATCGCAGTCAGAATGTTGCCCATAGTGGGCATGACGATCGTAAGCAGAATAAGGTCCATTTGGGCATGACGATCGTAATCAGAATGAGGTCCATAGTGGGCACGACGATCGTAATCAGAGCAAGATCCATAGTGGGCATGACGATCGTAATCAGAATGAGGTCCATAGTGGGCATGACGATCGTATCAGATTGAGGTCTATAGTGGGCACGACGATCGTAATCAGACTGTGGTCCATAGTGGGCATTACGATCGTGATCAGAATGAGGTCCATAGTGGGCATGACGATCATAATCAGAATGAGGCCCATAGTAGGCACGTCGATCGTAATCAGAATGAGGTCCATAGTGGGCATGACCATCGTAATCAGAATGATGTTCATTGTGGGCACGACGATCCTAATCAGAGCGAGATTCATAGTGGGTATGACGATCGTAATCAGACTGAGGTCCATAGTGGGCATGACGATCGTAGTCAGAATGTTGCCCATAGTGGGCATGACAATCGTAAGCAGAATGAGGTCCATTTGGGCACGACGATCGTTATCAGAATGATGTCCATACTGGGCATGACGATCGTAATCAGAATGAGGTCCATAGTGGGCTCGACGATTGTAATCAGAGCGAGATCCATAGTGGGCATGACGATCGTAATCAGAATGAGGTCCATAGTGGGCACGACGATCGTAATCAGAGCAAGATCCATAGTGGGCATGACGATCGTAATCAGAATGAGGTCAATAGTGGGCATGACGATCGTAATCAGAATGCGGTGCATAGTGGGCATGACGATCGTAATAAGAATGAGGTCTATAGTGGGCACGACGATCGTAATCAGACTGTGGTCCATAGTGGGCATTACGATCGTGATCAGAATGAGGTCCATAGTGGGCATGACGATCGTAATCAGAATGAGGTCCATACTGGGAATGACGATCGTAATCAGAATGAGGCCCATAGTGGGCTCGACGATCGTAATCAGAGCGAGATCCACAGTGGGCACGACGATCGTAATCATAATGATGTCCATAGTGGGCACGACGACCGTAATCAGAGCGAGGTCTATAGTGGGCACGACGATCCTAATCAGAGCGAGATCCAGAGTGGACATGACGATCGTAATCTATATGAGGTCCATAGTGGGCATGACGATCATAATCAGAATGAGGCCCATAGTAGGCACGTCGATCGTAATCAGAATGAGGTCCATAGTGGGCATGACCATCGTAATCAGAATGAGGTTCATAGTGGGCACGACGATCGTAATCAGAGCGAGATCCATAGTGGGTATGACGATCGTTATCAGACTGAGGTCCACAGTGGGCATGACGATCGTAATCAGAATGTTGCCCATAGTGGGCATGACGATCGTAATCAGAATGAGGTCCAAAGTGGGCATGACGATCGTAATCAGAATGAGGTCTGTAGTGGGCACGACGATCGTAATCAGACTGTGGTCCATAGTGGGCATTACGATCGTGATCAGAATGAGGTCCATAGTGGGCATGACGATCGTAATCAGAATGAGGTCCATATTGGGAAAGACGATCGTAATCAGAATGAGGTCCATAGTGGGCACGACGATCGCAATCAGAGCGAGACCCATAGTGGGCACGACGATCGTAATCAGAGCGAGATCCATAGCGGGCGCGACGAATGTAATCAGAATGAGGTCCATAGTACGCACGACGATCTTACTCAGAGCGAGATCCATAGTGGGCACGACGATTGTATTCAGAGCGAGATCCATAGTGGGCACGACGATCGTAATCAGAATGAGGTCCATAGTGGGCACGACGATCGTAATCAGAGCGAGTTCCATAGTGGGCACGACGATCGTAATCAGAGCGAGATCCATAATGGTCATGACGATCTTAATCAGAGCGAGATCAATAGTGGGCATGACGATCCCAATTAGAATGAGGTCCATAGTGGGCACGACGATCGTAATCAGAGTGAGGTTCATAGTGGGCACGACGATCGTAATCAGAGCAAGATCCATAGTGGGCATGACGATCGTAATCAGATTGAGGTCAATAGTGGGCATGACGTTCGTAATCAGAATGCGGTCCATAGTGGGCATGACGATCGTAATCAGAATGAGGTCCATTGTGGGCATGACGATCGTAATCAGAATGAGGTCTATAGTGGGCACGACGATCGTAATCAGACTGTGGTCCATAGTGGGCATTACGATCGTGATCAGAATGAGGTCCATAGTGGGCATGACGATCGTAATGAGAATGAGGTCCATACTGGGAAAGACGATCGTAATCAGAATGAGGCCCATAGTGGGCTCGACGATCGTAATCAGAGCGAGATCCACAGTGGGCACGACGATCGTAATCATGATGTCCATAGTGGGCACGACGACCGTAATCAGAGCGAGGTCCATAGTGGGCACGACGATCCTAATCAGAGCGAGATTCATAGTGGGCACGACAATCGTAATCAGAGCTTGATCCATAATGGGCATGACGAACGTAATCAGAATGAGGTCCATAGTGGCCACGACGATCGTAATCAGAGCGAGACCCATAGTGGCCACGACGATCGTAATCAGAATGAGGTCCATAGTGGGCACGACGGTCGCAATCAGAGCGAGATCCATAGTGGGCACGACGATCGTAATCAGAGAGAGATCCATAGTGGGCACGACGATTGTAATCAGAGCGAGATCCATAGTGGGCGCGACGAATGTAATCAGAATGAGGTCCATAGTAGGCACGACGATCTTACTCAGAGCGAGATCCATAGTGGGGACGACGATTGTAGTCAGAGCGAGATCCATAGTGGGCACGACGATCGTAATCAGAGCGAGATCCACAGTGGGCACGACGATCGTAAACAGAATGAGGTCCATAATGGGCACGACGATCGTAATCAGAGCGAGATCCATAGTGGGCACGACGATCGTAATCAGAGAGAGATCCATAGTGGGCACGACGATTGTAATCAGAGCGAGATCCATAGTGGGCGCGACGAATGTAATCAGAATGAGGTCCATAGTAGGCACGACGATCTTACTCAGAGCGAGATCCATAGTGGGCACGACGATTGTAGTCAGAGCGAGATCCATAGTGGGCACGACGATCGTAATCAGAGCGAGATCCACAGTGGGCACGACGATCGTAAACAGAATGAGGTCCATAGTGAGCACGATGATCGTAATCAGAATGAGGTCCATAGTGGGCACGACGATCGTAATCAGAGCGAGTTCCATAGTGGGCACGACGATCGTAATCAGAGCGAGATCCATAGAGGTCATGACGATCTTAATCAGAGCGAGATCAATAGTGGGCATGACGATCCTAATCATAATGAGGTCCATAGTGGGCACCACGATCGTAATCAGAGCAAGATCCATAGTGGGCACGACGATCCTGATCAGGGAGAGATCCATAGTGGGCACGACGATCGTGATCAGAGTGAGATCCATAGTGGGCACGATGATCGTAATCAGAGCGAGATCCATATTGGGCACGACGATCGTAATCAAATGAGGTCCATAGTGGGCATGACGATTGTAATCAGAATGAGGTCCATAGTGGGCACGACGATCGTAATCAGAATGAGGTCCATTTTGGGCATGACGATCATAATCAGAATGAGGTACATCGTGGGCATGACGATCGTAATCAGAATGAGGCCCATAGTGGGCATGACGATCGTAATCAGAGCTAGATCCATAGTGCGCATGACGATCGTAATCAGAATGAGGTCCATAGTAGGCACGACGATCATAATCAGAGCGAGATCCATAGTGGGCACGACGATCGTAATCAGAGCGAGATCCATAGTGGGCATGACGATCGTAATCATAATGAGGTCCATAGTGGGCACGACGATCGTAATCAGAATGAGGTCCATACTGGGCATGACGATTGTAATCAGAATGAGGCCCATAGTGGGCTCGACGATCGTAAAAGGAGCGAGATCCATAGTGGGCACGACGATCGTAATCAGAGCGAGATCCATAGTGGGCATGACGATCGTAATCAAAATGAGGTCCATAGTAGGCACGACGATCGTAATCAGCGCGAGATCCAGAGTGGGCACGACGATCGTAATCAGAGCGAGATCCATAGTGGACATGACGATCATAATCAGAATGAGGCCCATAGTAGGCACGTCGATTGAATCAGAATGAGGTCCATAGTGGGCATGACCATCGTAATCAGAATGAGGTCCATAGTGGGCACGACGATCGCAATCAGAGCGAGATCCATAGTGGGCACGACGATTGTAGTCAGAGCGAGATCCATAGTGGGCACGACGATCGTAATCAGAGCGAGATCCACAGTGGGCACGACGATCGTAAACAGAATGAGGTCTATAATGGGCACGACGATCGTAATCAGAGCGAGATCCATAGTGGGCACGACGATCGTGATCAGAGTGAGATCCATAGTGGGCACGATGATCGTAATCAGAGCGAGATCCATATTGGGCACGACGATCGTAATCAAATGAGGTCCATAGTGGGCATGACGATTGTAATCAGAATGAGGTCCATAGTGGGCACGACGATCGTAATCAGAGCAAGATCCATTTTGGGCATGACGATCATAATCAGAATGAGGTACATCGTGGGCATGACGATCGTAATCAGAATGAGGTCCATAGTGGGCATGACGATCGTAATCAGAATGAGGTCATAGTGGGCATGACGATCGTAATCAGAATGAGGTCCATACTGGGCATGACGATTGTAATCAGATTGAGGCCCATAGTGGGCTCGACGATCGTAATCAGAGCGAGATTTATAGTGGGCACGACGATCGTAATCAGAGCGAGATCCATAGTGGGCATGACGATCGTAATCAGATTGAGGTCCATACTGGGCATGACGATCGTAATCAGAATGAGGTCCATAGTGGGCTCGACGATCGTAATCAGAGCGAGATCCATAGTGGGCTCGACGATCTTAATCAGAGCTAGATCCATAGTGCGCATGACGATCGTAATCAGAATGAGGTCCATAGTAGGCACGACGATCGTAATCAGAGCGAGATCCAAAGTGGGCACGACGATCGTAATCAGAGCGAGATCCATAGTGGACATGACGATAGTAATCTGAATGAGGTCCATAGTGGGCATGACGATCATAATCAGAATGAGGCCCATAGTAGGCACGTCGATCGTAATCAGAATGAGGTCCATAGTGGGCATGACCATCGTAATCAGAATGATGTTCATAGTGGGCACGACGATCCTAATTAGAGCGAGATTCATAGTGGGTATGACGATCGTAATCAGACTGAGGTCTATAGTGGGCATGACGATCGCAGTCAGAATGTTGCCCATAGTGGGCATGACGATCGTAAGCAGAATAAGGTCCATTTGGGCATGACGATCGTAATCAGAATGAGGTCCATAGTGGGCACGACGATCGTAATCAGAGCAAGATCCATAGTGGGCATGACGATCGTAATCAGAATGAGGTCCATAGTGGGCATGACGATCGTAATCAGAATGCGGTCCATAGTGGGCATGACGATCGTATCAGAATGAGGTCTATAGTGGGCACGACGATCGTAATCAGACTGTGGTCCATAGTGGGCATTACGATCGTGATCAGAATGAGGTCCATAGTGGGCATGACGATCATAATCAGAATGAGGCCCATAGTAGGCACGTCGATCGTAATCAGAATGAGGTCCATAGTGGGCATGACCATCGTAATCAGAATGATGTTCATTGTGGGCACGACGATCCTAATCAGAGCGAGATTCATAGTGGGTATGACGATCGTAATCAGACTGAGGTCCATAGTGGGCATGACGATCGTAGTCAGAATGTTGCCCATAGTGGGCATGACAATCGTAAGCAGAATGAGGTCCATTTGGGCACGACGATCGTTATCAGAATGATGTCCATACTGGGCATGACGATCGTAATCAGAATGAGGTCCATAGTGGGCTCGACGATCGTAATCAGAGCGAGATCCATAGTGGGCATGACGATCGTAATCAGAATGAGGTCCATAGTGGGCACGACGATCGTAATCAGAGCAAGATCCATAGTGGGCATGACGATCGTAATCAGAATGAGGTCAATAGTGGGCATGACGATCGTAATCAGAGCGAGGTCTATAGTGGGCACGACGATCCTAATCAGAGTGAGATCCAGAGTGGACATGACGATCGTAATCTATATGAGGTCCATAGTGGGCATGACGATCATAATCAGAATGAGGCCCATAGTAGGCACGTCGATCGTAATCAGAATGAGGTCCATAGTGGGCATGACCATCGTAATCAGAATGAGGTTCATAGTGGGCACGACGATCGTAATCAGAGCGAGATCCATAGTGGGTATGACGATCGTTATCAGACTGAGGTCCACAGTGGGCATGACGATCGTAATCAGAATGTTGCCCATAGTGGGCATGACGATCGTAATCAGAATGAGGTCCAAAGTGGGCATGACGATCGTAATCAGAATGAGGTCTGTAGTGGGCACGACGATCGTAATCAGACTGTGGTCCATAGTGGGCATTACGATCGTGATCAGAATGAGGTCCATAGTGGGCATGACGATCGTAATCAGAATGAGGTCCATATTGGGAAAGACGATCGTAATCAGAATGAGGTCCATAGTGGGCACGACGATCGCAATCAGAGCGAGACCCATAGTGGGCACGACGATCGTAATCAGAGCGAGATCCATAGTGGGCACGACGATCGTAATCAGAGCGAGATCCATAGCGGGCGCGACGAATGTAATCAGAATGAGGTCCATAGTACGCACGACGATCTTACTCAGAGCGAGATCCATAGTGGGCACGACGATTGTATTCAGAGCGAGATCCATAGTGGGCACGACGATCGTAATCAGAATGAGGTCCATAGTGGGCACGACGATCGTAATCAGAGCGAGTTCCATAGTGGGCACGACGATCGTAATCAGAGCGAGATCCATAATGGTCATGACGATCTTAATCAGAGCGAGATCAATAGTGGGCATGACGATCCCAATTAGAATGAGGTCCATAGTGGGCACGACGATCGTAATCAGAGTGAGGTCCATAGTGGGCACGACGATCGTAATCAGAGCAAGATCCATAGTGGGCATGACGATCGTAATCAGATTGAGGTCAATAGTGGGCATGACGTTCGTAATCAGAATGCGGTCCATAGTGGGCATGACGATCGTAATCAGAATGAGGTCCATTGTGGGCATGACGATCGTAATCAGAATGAGGTCTATAGTGGGCACGACGATCGTAATCAGACTGTGGTCCATAGTGGGCATTACGATCGTGATCAGAATGAGGTCCATAGTGGGCATGACGATCGTAATGAGAATGAGGTCCATACTGGGAAAGACGATCGTAATCAGAATGAGGCCCATAGTGGGCTCGACGATCGTAATCAGAGCGAGATCCACAGTGGGCACGACGATCGTAATCATGATGTCCATAGTGGGCACGACGACCGTAATCAGAGCGAGGTCCATAGTGGGCACGACGATCCTAATCAGAGCGAGATTCATAGTGGGCACGACAATCGTAATCAGAGCTTGATCCATAATGGGCATGACGAACGTAATCAGAATGAGGTCCATAGTGGCCACGACGATCGTAATCAGAGCGAGACCCATAGTGGCCACGACGATCGTAATCAGAATGAGGTCCATAGTGGGCACGACGGTCGCAATCAGAGCGAGATCCATAGTGGGCACGACGATCGTAATCAGAGAGAGATCCATAGTGGGCACGACGATTGTAATCAGAGCGAGATCCATAGTGGGCGCGACGAATGTAATCAGAATGAGGTCCATAGTAGGCACGACGATCTTACTCAGAGCGAGATCCATAGTGGGGACGACGATTTTAGTCAGAGCGAGATCCATAGTGGGCACGACGATCGTAATCAGAGCGAGATCCACAGTGGGCACGACGATCGTAAACAGAATGAGGTCCATAATGGGCACGACGATCGTAATCAGAGCGAGATCCATAGTGGGCACGACGATCGTAAT
Organism: Amblyomma americanum; assembly: GCF_052857255.1. Lineage (NCBI taxonomy): Eukaryota > Metazoa > Arthropoda > Arachnida > Ixodida > Ixodidae > Amblyomma > Amblyomma americanum. The sequence continues at coordinate 152,960,401 of NC_135502.1, forward strand.
CAGAGAGAGATCCATAGTGGGCACGACGATTGTAATCAGAGCGAGATCCATAGTGGGCGCGACGAATGTAATCAGAATGAGGTCCATAGTAGGCACGACGATCTTACTCAGAGCGAGATCCATAGTGGGGACGACGATTGTAGTCAGAGCGAGATCCATAGTGGGCACGACGATCGTAATCAGAGCGAGATCCACAGTGGGCACGACGATCGTAAACAGAATGAGGTCCATAATGGGCACGACGATCGTAATCAGAGATAGGTCCATAGTGGGCACGACGATCGTAATCAGAGGGAGATCCATAGTGGGCACGACGACCGTAATCAGAGCGAGGTCCAATAGTGGGCACGACGATCCTAATCAGAGCGAGATCCATAGTGGGCACGACGATCGTAATCAGAGCGAGATCCATAGTGGGCACGACGAATGTAATCAGAATGAGGTCCATAGTAGGCACGACGATCTTACTCAGAGCGAGATCCATAGTGGGCACGACGATTGTAGTCAGAGCGAGATCCATAGTGGGCACGACGATCGTAATCAGAGCGAGATCCACAGTGGGCACGACGATCGTAAACAGAATGAGGTCCATAGTGGGCACGATGATCGTAATCAGAGCGAGGTCCATAGTGGGCACGACGATCGTAATCAGAGGGAGATCCATAGTGGGCACGACGACCGTAATCAGAGCGAGGTCCAATAGTGGGCACGACGATCCTAATCAGAGCGAGATCCATAGTGGGCACGACGATCGTAATCAGAGCGAGATCCATAGTGGGCACGACGAATGTAATCAGAATGAGGTCCATAGTAGGCACGACGATCTTACTCAGAGCGAGATCCATAGTGGGCACGACGATTGTAGTCAGAGCGAGATCCATAGTGGGGACGACGATTGTAGTCAGAGCGAGATCCATAGTGGGCACGACGATCGTAATCAGAGCGAGATCCACAGTGGGCACGACGATCGTAAACAGAATGAGGTCCATAATGGGCACGACGATCGTAATCAGAGATAGGTCCATAGTGGGCACGACGATCGTAATCAGAGGGAGATCCATAGTGGGCACGACGACCGTAATCAGAGCGAGGTCCAATAGTGGGCACGACGATCCTAATCAGAGCGAGATCCATAGTGGGCACGACGATCGTAATCAGAGCGAGATCCATAGTGGGCACGACGAATGTAATCAGAATGAGGTCCATAGTAGGCACGACGATCTTACTCAGAGCGAGATCCATAGTGGGCACGACGATTGTAGTCAGAGCGAGATCCATAGTGGGCACGACGATCGTAATCAGAGCGAGATCCACAGTGGGCACGACGATCGTAAACAGAATGAGGTCCATAGTGGGCACGATGATCGTAATCAGAGCGAGGTCCATAGTGGGCACGACGATCGTAATCAGAGGGAGATCCATAGTGGGCACGACGACCGTAATCAGAGCGAGGTCCAATAGTGGGCACGACGATCCTAATCAGAGCGAGATCCATAGTGGGCACGACGATCGTAATCAGAGCGAGATCCATAGTGGGCACGACGAATGTAATCAGAATGAGGTCCATAGTAGGCACGACGATCTTACTCAGAGCGAGATCCATAGTGGGCACGACGATTGTAGTCAGAGCGAGATCCATAGTGGGCACGACGATCGTAATCAGAGCGAGATCCACAGTGGGCACGACGATCGTAAACAGAATGAGGTCCATAGTGGGCACGACGATCGTAATCAGAGCGAGATACATAGTGGGCATGACGATCGTAATCAAAATGAGGTCCATAGTAGGCACGACGATCGTAATCAGAGCGAGATCCAGAGTGGGCACGACGATTGTAATCAGATTGAGGCCCATAGTGGGCTCGACGATCGTAATCAGAGCGAGATCCATAGTGGGCACGACGATCGTAATCAGAGCAAGATCCATAGTGGGCATGACGATCGTAATCAGAATGAGGTCCATACTGGGCATGACGATCGTAATCAGAATGAGGTCCATAGTGGGCTCGACGATCGTAATCAGAGCGAGATCCATAGTGGGCAAGACGATCTTAATCAGAGCTAGATCCATAGTGCGCATGACGATCGTAATCAGAATGAGGTCCATAGTAGGCACGACGATCGTAATCAGAGCGAGATCCATAGTGGGCACGACGATCGTAATCAGAGCGAGATCCATAGTGGGCATGACGATCGTAATCATAATGAGGTCCATAGTGGGCACGACGATCGTAATCAGAATGAGGTCCATACTGGGCATGACGATTGTAATCAGAATGAGGCCCATAGTGGGCTCGACGATCGTAATCAGAGCGAGATCCAGAGTGGGCACGACGATCGTAATCAGAGCGAGATCCATAGTGGACATGACGATCGTAATCTATATGAGGTCCATAGTGGGCATGACGATCGTAATCAGAATGAGGTCTATAGTGGGCACGACGATCGTAATCAGACTGTGGTCCATAGTGGGCATTACGATCGTGATCAGAATGAGGTCCATAGTGGGCATGACCATAGTAATCAGAATGAGGTCCATAGTGGGCACGACGATCGCAATCAGAGCGAGATCCATAGTGGGCACGACGATCGTAATCAGAGCGAGATCCATAGTGGGCACGACGATTGTAATCAGAGCGAGATCCATAGTGGGCGCGACGAATGTAATCAGAATGAGGTCCATAGTAGGCACGACGATCTTACTCAGAGCGAGATCCATAGTGGGCACGACGATTGTAGTCAGAGCGAGATGCATAGTGGGCACGACGATCGTAATCAGAGCGAGATCCACAGTGGGCACGACGATCGTAATCAGAGCGAGATCCATAGTGGGCACGACGATTGTAATCAGAGTGAGATCCATAGTGGGCACGATGATCGTAATCAGAGCGAGATCCATATTGGGCACGACGATCGTAATCAAATGAGGTCCATAGTGGGCATGACGATTGTAATCAGAATGAGGTCCATAGTGGGCACGACGATCGTAATCAGAATGAGGTCCATAGTGGGCACGATGATCGTAATCAGAGCGAGATCCATATTGGGCACGACGATCGTAATCAAATGAGGTCCATAGTGGGCATGACGATTGTAATCAGAATGAGGTCCATAGTGGGCACGACGATCGTAATCAGAATGAGGTCCATAGTGGGCACGACGATCGTAATCAGAGCAAGATCCATTTTGGGCATGACGATCATAATCAGAATGAGGTACATCGTGGGCATGACGATCGTAATCAGAATGAGGTCCATAGTGGGCATGACGATCGTAATCAGAATGAGGTCATAGTGGGCATGACGATCGTAATCAGAATGAGGTCCATAGTGGGCATGACGATCGTAATCAGAATGAGGTCCGTAGTGGGCATGACGATCGTAATCATAATGAGGTCCATAGTGGGCACGACGATCGTAATCAGAATGAGGTCCATACTGGGCATGACGATTGTAATCAGATTGAGGCCCATAGTGGGCTCGACGATCGTAATCAGAGCGAGATCCATAGTGGGCACGACGATCGTAATCAGAGCAAGATCCATAGTGGGCATGACGATCGTAATCAGAATGAGGTCCATACTGGGCATGACGATCGTAATCAGAATGAGGTCCATAGTGGGCTCGACGATCGTAATCAGAGCGAGGTCCATAGTGGGCACGACGATCGTAATCAGAGCGAGATCCATAGTGGGCATGACGATCGTAATCAAAATGAGGTCCATAGTAGGCACGACGATCGTAATCAGAGCGAGATCCAGAGTGGGCACGACGATCGTAATCAGAGCGAGATCCATAGTGGACATGACGATCGTAATCTATATGAGGTCCATAGTGGGCATGACGATCATAATCAGAATGAGGCCCATAGTAGGCACGTCGATCGTAATCAGAATGAGGTCCATAGTGGGCATGACCATCGTAATCAGAATGAGGTCCATAGTGGGCACGACGATCGTAATCGTAATCGTAATCGTAATCGACGATCGTAATCGTAATCGTAATCAGAGCTGGATCCATAATGGGCATGACGAACGTAATCAGAATGAGGTCCATAGTGGCCACGACGATCGTAATCAGAGCGAGACCCATAGTGGTTACGACGATCGTAATCAGAATGAGGTCCATAGTGGGCACGACGATCGCAATCAGAGCGAGATCCATAGTGGGCACGACGATCGTAATCAGAGCGAGATCCATAGTGGGCGCGACGAATGTAATCAGAATGAGGTCCATAGTAGGCACGACGATCTTACTCAGAGCGAGATCCATAGTGGGCACGACGATTGTAGTCAGAGCGAGATCCATAGTGGGCACGACGATCGTAATCAGAGCGAGATCCACAGTGGGCACGACGATCGTAAACAGAATGAGGTCCATAATGGGCACGACGATCGTAATCAGAGCGAGATCCATAGTGGGCACGACGATCGTAATCAGAGCGAGATCCATAGTGGGCACGACGAATGTAATCAGATTGATGTCCATAGTAGGCACGACGATCTTACTCAGAGCGAGATCCATAGCGGGCACGACGATTGTAGTCAGAGCGAGATCCGTAGTGGGCACGACGATCGTAATCAGAGCGAGATCCACTGTGGGCACGACGATCGTAAACAGAATGAGGTCCATAGTGGGCACGACGATCGTAATCAGAGCGAGGTCCATAGTGTGCACGACGATCGTAATCAGAGGGAGATCCATAGTGGGCACGACGACCGTAATCAGAGCGAGGTCCAATAGTGGGCACGACGATCCTAATCAGAGCGAGATCCATAGTGGGCACGACGATCGTAATCAGAGCGAGATCCATAGTGGGCACGACGAATGTAATCAGAATGAGGTCCATAGTAGGCACGACGATCTTACTCAGAGCGAGATCCATAGTGGGCACGACGATTGTAGTCAGAGCGAGATCCATAGTGGGCACGACGATTGTAGTCAGAGCGAGATCCATAGTGGGCACGACGATCGTAATCAGAGCGAGATCCACAGAGGGCACGACGATTGTAAACAGAATGAGGTCCATAGTGGGCACGACGATCGTAATCAGAGCGAGGTCCATAGTGGGCACGATGATCGTAATCAGAGCGAGATCCATAGTGGGCACGACGATCGTAATCAGAGCGAGATCCATAGAGGTCATGACGATCTTAATCAGAGCGAGCTCAATAGTGGGCATGACGATCCTAATCAGAATGAGGTCCATAGTGGGCACCACGATCGTAATCAGAGCAAGATCCATAGTGGGCACGACGATCCTGATCAGGGAGAGATCCATAGTGGGCACGACGATTGTAGTCAGAGCGAGATCCATAGTGGGCACGACGATTGTAGTCAGAGCGAGATCCATAGTGGGCACGACGATCGTAATCAGAGCGAGATCCACAGAGGGCACGACGATCGTAAACAGAATGAGGTCCATAGTGGGCACGACGATCGTAATCAGAGCGAGGTCCATAGTGGGCACGACGATCGTAATCAGAGCGAGATCCATAGTGGGCACGACGATCGTAATCAGAGCGAGATCCATAGAGGTCACGACGATCCTGATCAGGGAGAGATCCATAGTGGGCACGACGATCGTGATCAGAGTGAGATCCATAGTGGGCACGATGATCGTAATCAGAGCGAGATCCATATTGGGCACGACGATCGTAATCAAATGAGGTCCATAGTGGGCATGGCGATTGTAATCAGAATGAGGTCCATAGTGGGCACGACGATCGTAATCAGAATGAGGTCCATAGTGGGCACGATGATCGTAATCAGAGCAAGATGCATTTTGGGCATGACGATCATAATCAGAATGAGGTACATCGTGGGCATGACGATCGTAATCAGAATGAGGTCCATAGTGGGCATGACGATCGTAATCAGAATGAGGTCATAGTGGGCATGACGATCATATTCAGAATGAGGTCCATAGTGGGCATGACGATCGTAATCAGAATGAGGTCCGTAGTGGGCATGACGATCGTAATCATAATGAGGTCCATAGTGGGCACGACGATCGTAATCAGAATGAGGTCCATACTGGGCATGACGATTGTAATCAGATTGAGGCCCATAGTGGGATCGACGATCGTAATCAGAGCGGGATCCATAGTGGGCACGACGATCGTAATCAGAGCGAGATCCATAGTGGGCATGACGATCGTAATCAGAATGAGGTCCATACTGGGCATGACGATCGTAATCAGAATGAGGTCCATAGTGGGCACGACGATCTTAATCAGAGCTAGATCCATAGTGCGCATGACGATCGTAATCAGAATGAGGTCCATAGTAGGCACGACGATCGTAATCAGAGCGAGATCCATAGTGGGCACGACGATCGTAATCAGAGCGAGATCCATAGTGGGCATGACGATCGTAATCATAATGAGGTCCATAGTGGGCACGACGATCGTAATCAGAATGAGGTCCATACTGGGCATGACGATTGTAATCAGAATGAGGCCCATAGTGGGCTCGACGATCGTAATAAGAGCGAGATCCATAGTGGCCACGACGATCGTAATCACAGCGAGATCCATAGTGGGCATGACGATCGTAATCAAAATGAGGTCCATAGTAGGCACGACGATCGTAATCAGAGCGAGATCCAGAGTGGGCACGACGATTGTAATCAGATTGAGGCCCATAGTGGGCTCGACGATCGTAATCAGAGCGAGATCCATAGTGGGCACGACGATCGTAATCAGAGCAAGATCCATAGTGGGCATGACGATCGTAATCAGAATGAGGTCCATACTGGGCATGACGATCGTAATCAGAATGAGGTCCATAGTGGGCTCGACGATCGTAATCAGAGCGAGATCCATAGTGGGCAAGACGATCTTAATCAGAGCTAGATCCATAGTGCGCATGACGATCGTAATCAGAATGAGGTCCATAGTAGGCACGACGATCGTAATCAGAGCGAGATCCATAGTGGGCACGACGATCGTAATCAGAGCGAGATCCATAGTGGGCATGACGATCGTAATCATAATGAGGTCCATAGTGGGCACGACGATCGTAATAAGAATGAGGTCCATACTGGGCATGACGATTGTAATCAGAATGAGGCCCATAGTGGGCACGACGATCGTAATCAGAGCGAGATCCATAGTGGGCATGACGATCGTAATCAAAATGAGGTCCATAGTAGGCACGACGATCGTAATCAGAGCGAGATCCAGAGTGGGCACGACGATCGTAATCAGAGCGAGATCCATAGTGGACATGACGATCGTAATCTATATGAGGTCCATAGTGGGCATGACGATCGTAATCAGAATGAGGTTCATAGTGGGCATGACGATCGTAATCAGAATGAGGTCTATAGTGGGCACGACGATCGTAATCAGACTGTGGTCCATAGTGGGCATTACGATCGTGATCAGAATGAGGTCCATAGTGGGCATGACCATAGTAATCAGAATGAGGTCCATAGTGGGCACGACGATCGCAATCAGAGCGAGATCCATAGTGGGCACGACGATCGTAATCAGAGCGAGATCCATAGTGGGCACGACGATTGTAATCAGAGCGAGATCCATAGTGGGCGCGACGAATGTAATCAGAATGAGGTCCATAGTAGGCACGACGATCTTACTCAGAGCGAGATCCATAGTGGGCACGACGATTGTAGTCAGAGCGAGATCCATAGTGGGCACGACGATCGTAATCAGAGCGAGATCCACAGTGGGCACGACGATCGTAAACAGAATGAGGTCCATAATGGGCACGACGATCGTAATCAGAGCGAGATCCATAGTGGGCACGACGATCGTAATCAGAGCGAGATCCATAGTGGGCACGACGATCGTAATCAGAGCGAGATCCATAGTGGGCACGACGAAGGTAATCAGAATGAGGTCCATAGTAGGCACGACGATCTTACTCAGAGCGAGATCCATAGTGGGCACGACGATTGTAGTCAGAGCGAGATCCATAGTGGGCACGACGATCGTAATCAGAGCGAGATCCACAGTGGGCACGGCAATCGTAAACAGAATGAGGTCCATAGTGAGCACGATGATCGTAATCAGAATGAGGTCCATAGTGGGCACGACGATCGTAATCAGAGCGAGTTCCATAGTGGGCACGACGATCGTAATCAGAGCGAGATCCATAGAGGTCATGACGATCTTAATCAGAGCGAGATCAATAGTGGGCATGACGATCCTAATCAGAATGAGGTCCATAGTGGGCACGACGATCATAATCAGAATGAGGTCCATAGTGGGCACGACGATCGTAATCATAGCGAGATCTATAGTGGGCATGACGATCGTAATCAGAATGAGGTGCATCGTGGGCACCACGATCGTAATCAGAGCAAGATCCATAGTGGGCACGACGATCCTGATCAGGGCGAGATCCATAGTGGGCACGACGATCGTGATCAGAGTGAGATCCATAGTGGGCACGATGATCGTAATCAGAGCGAGATCCATATTGGGCACGACGACCGTAATCAAATGAGGTCCATAGTGGGCATGACGATCGTAATCAGAATGAGGTGCATCGTGGGCACCACGATCGTAATCAGAGCAAGATCCATAGTGGGCACGACGATCCTGATCAGGGCGAGATCCATAGTGGGCACGACGATCGTGATCAGAGTGAGATCCATAGTGGGCACGATGATCGTAATCAGAGCGAGATCCATATTGGGCACGACGACCGTAATCAAATGAGGTCCATAGTGGGCATGACGATTGTAATCAGAATGAGGTCCATAGTGGGCACGACGATCGTAATCAGAATGAGGTCCATAGTGGGCACGACGATCGTAATCAGAGCAAGATCCATTTTGGGCATGACGATCATAATCAGAATGAGGTACATCGTGGGCATGACGATCGTAATCAGAATGAGGTCCATAGTGGGCATGACGATCGTAATCAGAATGAGGTCATAGTGGGCGTGACGATCGTAATCAGAATGAGGTCCATAGTGGGCATGACGATCGTAATCAGACTGTGGTCCATAGTGGGCATTACGATCGTGATCAGAATCAGGTCCATAGTGGGCATGACGATCGTAATCAGAATGAGGTCCATACTGGGAAAGACGATCGTAATCAGAATGAGGTCCATAGTGGGCACGACGATCGCAATCAGAGCGAGACCCATAGTGGGCACGACGATCGTAACCAGAGCGAGATCCATAGTGGGCACGACGATCGTAATCAGAGCGAGATCCATAGCGGGCGCGACGAATGTAATCAGAATGAGGTCCATAGTACGCACGACGATCTTACTCAGAGCGAGATCCATAGTGGGCACGACGATTGTATTCAGAGCGAGATCCATAGTGGGCACGACGATCGTAATCAGAATGAGGTCCATAGTGGGCACGACGATCGTAATCAGAGCGAGTTCCATAGTGGGCACGACGATCGTAATCAGAGCGAGATCCATAATGGTCATGACGATCTTAATCAGAGCGAGATCAATAGTGGGCATGACGATCCCAATTAGAATGAGGTCCATAGTGGGCACGACGATCGTAATCAGAGTGAGGTCCATAGTGGGCACGACGATCGTAATCAGAGCAAGATCCATAGTGGGCATGACGATCGTAATCAGATTGAGGTCAATAGTGGGCATGACGTTCGTAATCAGAATGAGGTCCATAGTGGGCATGACGATCGTAATCAGAATGAGGTCCATAGTGGGCATGACGATCGTAATCAGAATGAGGTCTATAGTGGGCACGACGATCGTAATCAGACTGTGGTCCATAGTGGGCATTACGATCGTGATCAGAATGAGGTCCATAGTGGGCATGACGATCGTAATGAGAATGAGGTCCATACTGGGAAAGACGATCGTAATCAGAATGAGGCCCATAGTGGGCTCGACGATCGTAATCAGAGCGAGATCCACAGTGGGCACGACGATCGTAATCATGATGTCCATAGTGGGCACGACGACCGTAATCAGAGCGAGGTCCATAGTGGGCACGACGATCCTAATCAGAGCGAGATTCATAGTGGGCACGACAATCGTAATCAGAGCTTGATCCATAATGGGCATGACGAACGTAATCAGAATGAGGTCCATAGTGGCCACGACGATCGTAATCAGAGCGAGACCCATAGTGGCCACGACGATCGTAATCAGAATGAGGTCCATAGTGGGCACGACGGTCGCAATCAGAGCGAGATCCATAGTGGGCACGACGATCGTAATCAGAGAGAGATCCATAGTGGGCACGACGATTGTAATCAGGGCGAGATCCATAGTGGGCGCGACGAATGTAATCAGAATGAGGTCCATAGTAGGCACGACGATCTTACTCAGAGCGAGATCCATAGTGGGCACGACGATTGTAGTCAGAATGATGTCCATACTGGGCATGACGATCGTAATCAGAATGAGGTCCATAGTGGGCTCGACGATCGTAATCAGAGCGAGATCCATAGTGGGCATGACGATCGTAATCAGAATGAGGTCCATAGTGGGCACGACGATCGTAATCAGAGCAAGATCCATAGTGGGCATGACGATCGTAATCAGAATGAGGTCCATAGTGGGCATGACGATCGTAATCAGAATGCGGTGCATAGTGGGCATGACGATCGTAATCAGAATGAGGTCTATAGTGGGCACGACGATCGTAATCAGACTGTGGTCTATAGTGGGCATTACGATCGTGATCAGAATGAGGTCCATAGTGGGCATGACGATCGTAATCAGAATGAGGTCCATACTGGGAATGACGATCGTAATCAGAATGAGGCCCATAGTGGGCTCGACGATCGTAATCAGAGCGAGATCCACAGTGGGCACGACGATCGTAATCATAATGATGTCCATAGTGGGCACGACGACCGTAATCAGAGCGAGGTCCATAGTGGGCACGACGATCCTAATCAGAGCGAGATCCAGAGTGGACATGACGATCGTAATCTATATGAGGTCCATAGTGGGCATGACGATCATAATCAGAATGAGGCCCATAGTAGGCACGTCGATCGTAATCAGAATGAGGTCCATAGTGGGCATGACCATCGTAATCAGAATGAGGTTCATAGTGGGCACGACGATCGTAATCAGAGCGAGATCCATAGTGGGTATGACGATCGTTATCAGACTGAGGTCTACAGTGGGCATGACGATCGTAATCAGAATGTTGCCCATAGTGGGCATGACGATCGTAATCAGAATGAGGTCCAAAGTGGGCATGACGATCGTAATCAGAATGAGGTCTATAGTGGGCACGACGATCGTAATCAGAATGTGGTCCATAGTGGGCATTACGATCGTGATCAGAATCAGGTCCATAGTGGGCATGACGATCGTAATCAGAATGAGGTCCATACTGGGAAAGACGATCGTAATCAGAATGAGGTCCATAGTGGGCACGACGATCGCAATCAGAGCGAGACCCATAGTGGGCACGACGATCGTAATCAGAGCGAGATCCATAGTGGGCACGACGATCGTAATCAGAGCGAGATCCATAGCGGGCGCGACGAATGTAATCAGAATGAGGTCCATAGTACGCACGACGATCTTACTCAGAGCGAGATCCATAGTGGGCACGACGATTGTATTCAGAGCGAGATCCATAGTGGGCACGACGATCGTAATCAGAATGAGGTCCATAGTGGGCACGACGATCGTAATCAGAGCGAGTTCCATAGTGGGCACGACGATCGTAATCAGAGCGAGATCCATAATGGTCATGACGATCTTAATCAGAGCGAGATCAATAGTGGGCATGACGATCCCAATTAGAATGAGGTCCATAGTGGGCACGACGATCGTAATCAGAGTGAGGTCCATAGTGGGCACGACGATCGTAATCAGAGCAAGATCCATAGTGGGCATGACGATCGTAATCAGATTGAGGTCAATAGTGGGCATGACGTTCGTAATCAGAATGAGGTCCATAGTGGGCATGACGATCGTAATCAGAATGAGGTCCATAGTGGGCATGACGATCGTAATCAGAATGAGGTCTATAGTGGGCACGACGATCGTAATCAGACTGTGGTCCATAGTGGGCATTACGATCGTGATCAGAATGAGGTCCATAGTGGGCATGACGATCGTAATGAGAATGAGGTCCATACTGGGAAAGACGATCGTAATCAGAATGAGGCCCATAGTGGGCTCGACGATCGTAATCAGAGCGAGATCCACAGTGGGCACGACGATCGTAATCATGATGTCCATAGTGGGCACGACGACCGTAATCAGAGCGAGGTCCATAGTGGGCACGACGATCCTAATCAGAGCGAGATTCATAGTGGGCACGACAATCGTAATCAGAGCTTGATCCATAATGGGCATGACGAACGTTATCAGAATGAGGTCCATAGTGGCCACGACGATCGTAATCAGAGCGAGACCCATAGTGGCCACGACGATCGTAATCAGAATGAGGTCCATAGTGGGCACGACGGTCGCAATCAGAGCGAGATCCATAGTGGGCACGACGATCGTAATCAGAGAGAGATCCATAGTGGGCACGACGATTGTAATCAGAGCGAGATCCATAGTGGGCGCGACGAATGTAATCAGAATGAGGTCCATAGTAGGCACGACGATCTTACTCAGAGCGAGATCCATAGTGGGCACGACGATTGTAGTCAGAGCGAGATCCATAGTGGGCACGACGATCGTAATCAGAGCGAGATCCACAGTGGGCACGACGATCGTAAACAGAATGAGGTCCATAATGGGCACGACGATCGTAATCAGAGCGAGATCCATAGTGGGCACGACGATCGTAATCAGAGCGAGATCCATAGTGGGCAGGACGATCGTAATCAGAGCGAGATCCATAGTGGGCACGACGAAAGTAATCAGAATGAGGTCCATAGTAGGCACGACGATCTTACTCAGAGCGAGATCCATAGTGGGCACGACGATTGTAGTCAGAGCGAGATCCATAGTGGGCACGACGATCATAATCAGAGCGAGATCCACTGTGGGCACGACGATCGTAAACAGAATGAGGTCCATAGTGGGCACGACGATCGTAATCAGAGCGAGGTCCATAGTGGGCACGACGATCGTAATCAGAGGGAGATCCATAGTGGGCACGACGACCGTAATCAGAGCGAGGTCCAATAGTGGGCACGACGATCCTAATCAGAGCGAGATCCATAGTGGGCACGACGATCGTAATCAGAGCGAGATCCATAGTGGGCACGACGAATGTAATCAGAATGAGGTCCATAGTAGGCACGACGACCTTACTCAGAGCGAGATCCATAGTGGGCACGACGATTGTAGTCAGAGCGAGATCCATAGTGGGCACGACGATTGTAATCAGAGCGAGATCCACAGTGGGCACGACGATCGTAAACAGAATGAGGTCCATAGTGGGCACGACGATCGTAATCAGAGCGAGGTCCATAGTGGGCACGACGATCGTAATCAGAGGGAGATCCATAGTGGGCACGACGACCGTAATCAGAGCGAGGTCCAATAGTGGGCACGACGATCCTAATCAGAGCGAGATCCATAGTGGGCACGACGATCGTAATCAGAGCGAGATCCATAGTGGGCACGACGAATGTAATCAGAATGAGGTCCATAGTAGGCACGACGATCTTACTCAGAGCGAGATCCATAGTGGGCACGACGATCGTAATCAGAGCGAGATCCACAGTGGGCACGACGATCGTAAACAGAATGAGGTCCATAGTGGGCACGACGATCGTAATCAGAGCGAGGTCCATAGTGGGCACGACGATCGTAATCAGAGCGAGATCCATAGTGGGCACGACGATCGTAATCAGAGCGAGATCCATAGTGGGCACGACGAATGTAATCAGAATGAGGTCCATAGTAGGCACGACGATCTTACTCAGAGCGAGATCCATAGTGGGCACGACGATTGTAGTCAGAGCGAGATCCATAGTGGGCACGACGATCGTAATCAGAGCGAGATCCACAGTGGGCACGACGATCGTAAACAGAATGAGGTCCATAGTGAGCACGATGATCGTAATCAGAATGAGGTCCATAGTGGGCACGACGATCGTAATCAGAGCGAGTTCCATAGTGGGCACGACGATCGTAATCAGAGCGAGATCCATAGAGGTCATGACGATCTTAATCAGAGCGAGATCAATAGTGGGCATGACGATCCTAATCATAATGAGGTCCATAGTGGGCACCACGATCGTAATCAGAGCAAGATCCATAGTGGGCACGACGATCCTGATCAGGGAGAGATCCATAGTGGGCACGACGATCGTGATCAGAGTGAGTTCCATAGTGGGCACGATGATCGTAATCAGAGCGAGATCCATATTGGGCACGACGATCGTAATCAAATGAGGTCCATAGTGGGCATGACGATTGTAATCAGAATGAGGTCCATAGTGGGCACGACGATCGTAATCAGAATGAGGTCCATTTTGGGCATGACGATCATAATCAGAATGAGGTCCATAGTGGGCATGACGATCGTAATCAGAGCTAGATCCATAGTGGGCATGACGATCGTAATCATAATGAGGTCCATAGTGGGCACGACGATCGTAATCAGAATGAGGTCCATACTGGGCATGACGATTGTAATCAGAATGAGGCCCATAGTGGGCTCGACGATCGTAAAAGGAGCGAGATCCATAGTGGGCACGACGATCGTAATCAGAGCGAGATCCATAGTGGGCATGACGATCGTAATCAAAATGAGGTCCATAGTAGGCACGACGATCGTAATCAGCGCGAGATCCAGAGTGGGCACGACGATCGTAATCAGAGCGAGATCCATAGTGGACATGACGATCATAATCAGAATGAGGCCCATAGTAGGCACGTCGATTGAATCAGAATGAGGTCCATAGTGGGCATGACCATCGTAATCAGAATGAGGTCCATAGTGGGCACGACGATCGCAATCAGAGCGAGATCCATAGTGGGCACGACGATTGTAGTCAGAGCGAGATTCATAGTGGGCACGACGATCGTAATCAGAGCGAGATCCACAGTGGGCACGACGATCGTAAACAGAATGAGGTCTATAATGGGCACGACGATCGTAATCAGAGCGAGATCCATAGTGGGCACGACGATCGTGATCAGAGTGAGATCCATAGTGGGCACGATGATCGTAATCAGAGCGAGATCCATATTGGGCACGACGATCGTAATCAAATGAGGTCCATAGTGGGCATGACGATTGTAATCAGAATGAGGTCCATAGTGGGCACGACGATCGTAATCAGAATGAGGCCCATAGTGGGCACGACGATCGTAATCAGAGCAAGATCCATTTTGGGCATGACGATCATAATCAGAATGAGGTACATCGTGGGCATGACGATCGTAATCAGAATGAGGTCCATAGTGGGCATGACGATCGTAATCAGAATGAGGTCATAGTGGGCATGACGATCGTAATCAGAATGAGGTCCATACTGGGCATGACGATTGTAATCAGATTGAGGCCCATAGTGGGCTCGACGATCGTAATCAGAGCGAGATTTATAGTGGGCACGACGATCGTAATCAGAGCGAGATCCATAGTGGGCATGACGATCGTAATCAGATTGAGGTCCATACTGGGCATGACGATCGTAATCAGAATGAGGTCCATAGTGGGCTCGACGATCGTAATCAGAGCGAGATCCATAGTGGGCTCGACGATCTTAATCAGAGCTAGATCCATAGTGCGCATGACGATCGTAATCAGAATGAGGTCCATAGTAGGCACGACGATCGTAATCAGAGCGAGGTCCAAAGTGGGCACGACGATCGTAATCAGAGCGAGATCCATAGTGGACATGACGATAGTAATCTGAATGAGGTCCATAGTGGGCATGACGATCATAATCAGAATGAGGCCCATAGTAGGCACGTCGATCGTAATCAGAATGAGGTCCATAGTGGGCATGACCATCGTAATCAGAATGATGTTCATAGTGGGCACGACGATCCTAATTAGAGCGAGATTCATAATGGGTATGACGATCGTAATCAGACTGAGGTCTATAGTGGGCATGACGATCGCAGTCAGAATGTTGCCCATAGTGGGCATGACGATCGTAAGCAGAATAAGGTCCATTTGGGCACGACGATCGTTATCAGAATGATGTCCATACTGGGCATGACGATCGTAATCAGAATGAGGTCCATAGTGGGCTCGACGATCGTAATCAGAGCGAGATCCATAGTGGACACGACGATCGTAATCAGAGCGAGATCCATAGTGGGCATGACGATTGTAATCAGAATGAGGTCCATAGTGGGCACGACGATCGTAATCAGAGCAAGATCCACAGTGGGCATGACGATCGTAATCAGAATGAGGTCCATAGTGGGCATGACGATCGTAATCAGAATGCGGTCCATAGTGGGCATGACGATCGTATCAGAATGAGGTCTATAGTGGGCACGACGATCGTAATCAGACTGTGGTCCATAGTGGGCATTACGATCGTGATCAGAATGAGGTCCATAGTGGGCATGACGATCATAATCAGAATGAGGCCCATAGTAGGCACGTCGATCGTAATCAGAATGAGGTCCATAGTAGGCATGACCATCGTAATCAGAATGATGTTCATTGTGGGCACGACGATCCTAATCAGAGCGAGATTCATAGTGGGTATGACGATCGTAATCAGACTGAGGTCCATAGTGGGCATGACGATCGTAGTCAGAATGTTGCCCATAGTGGGCATGACAATCGTAAGCAGAATGAGGTCCATTTGGGCACGACGATCGTTATCAGAATGATGTCCATACTGGGCATGACGATCGTAATCAGAATGAGGTCCATAGTGGGCTCGACGATCGTAATCAGAGCGAGATCCATAGTGGGCATGACGATCGTAATCAGAATGAGGTCCATAGTGGGCACGACGATCGTAATCAGAGCAAGATCCATAGTGGGCATGACGATCGTAATCAGAATGAGGTCAATAGTGGGCATGACGATCGTAATCAGAATGCGGTGCATAGTGGGCATGACGATCGTAATCAGAATGAGGTCTATAGTGGGCACGACGATTGTAATCAGACTGTGGTCCATAGTGGGCATTACGATCGTGATCAGAATGAGGTCCATAGTGGGCATGACGATCGTAATCAGAATGAGGTCCATACTGGGAATGACGATCGTAATCAGAATGAGGCCCATAGTGGGCTCGACGATCGTAATCAGAGCGAGATCCACAGTGGGCACGACGATCGTAATCATAATGATGTCCATAGTGGGCACGACGACCGTAATCAGAGCGAGGTCTATAGTGGGCACGACGATCCTAATCAGAGCGAGATCCAGAGTGGACATGACGATCGTAATCTATATGAGGTCCATAGTGGGCATGACGATCATAATCAGAATGAGGCCCATAGTAGGCACGTCGATCGTAATCAGAATGAGGTCCATAGTGGGCATGACCATCGTAATCAGAATGAGGTTCATAGTGGGCACGACGATCGTAATCAGAGCGAGATCCATAGTGGGTATGACGATCGTTATCAGACTGAGGTCCACAGTGGGCATGACGATCGTAATCAGAATGTTGCCCATAGTGGGCATGACGATCGTAATCAGAATGAGGTCCAAAGTGGGCATGACGATCGTAATCAGAATGAGGTCTGTAGTGGGCACGACGATCGTAATCAGACTGTGGTCCATAGTGGGCATTACGATCGTGATCAGAATGAGGTCCATAGTGGGCATGACGATCGTAATCAGAATGAGGTCCATAGTGGGCACGACGATCGCAATCAGAGCGAGACCCATAGTGGGCACGACGATCGTAATCAGAGCGAGATCCATAGTGGGCACGACGATCGTAATCAGAGCGAGATCCATAGCGGGCGCGACGAATGTAATCAGAATGAGGTCCATAGTACGCACGACGATCTTACTCAGAGCGAGATCCATAGTGGGCACGACGATTGTATTCAGAGCGAGATCCATAGTGGGCACGACGATCGTAATCAGAATGAGGTCCATAGTGGGCACGACGATCGTAATCAGAGCGAGTTCCATAGTGGGCACGACGATCGTAATCAGAGCGAGATCCATAATGGTCATGACGATCTTAATCAGAGCGAGATCAATAGTGGGCATGACGATCCCAATTAGAATGAGGTCAATAGTGGGCACGACGACCGTAATCAGAGTGAGGTCCATAGTGGGCACGACGATCGTAATCAGAGCAAGATCCATAGTGGGCATGACGATCGTAATCAGATTGAGGTCAATAGTGGGCATGACGTTCGTAATCAGAATGCGGTCCATAGTGGGCATGACGATCGTAATCAGAATGAGGTCCATAGTGGGCATGACGATCGTAATCAGAATGAGGTCTATAGTGGGCACGACGATCGTAATCAGACTGTGGTCCATAGTGGGCATTACGATCGTGATCAGAATGAGGTCCATAGTGGGCATGACGATCGTAATGAGAATGAGGTCCATACTGGGAAAGACGATCGTAATCAGAATGAGGCCCATAGTGGGCTCGACGATCGTAATCAGAGCGAGATCCACAGTGGGCACGACGATCGTAATCATGATGTCCATAGTGGGCACGACGACCGTAATCAGAGCGAGGTCCATAGTGGGCACGACGATCCTAATCAGAGCGAGATTCATAGTGGGCACGACAATCGTAATCAGAGCTTGATCCATAATGGGCATGACGAACGTAATCAGAATGAGGTCCATAGTGGCCACGACGATCGTAATCAGAGCGAGACCCATAGTGGCCACGACGATCGTAATCAGAATGAGGTCCATAGTGGGCACGACGGTCGCAATCAGAGCGAGATCCATAGTGGGCACGACGATCGTAATCAGAGAGAGATCCATAGTGGGCACGACGATTGTAATCAGAGCGAGATCCATAGTGGGCGCGACGAATGTAATCAGAATGAGGTCCATAGTAGGCACGACGATCTTACTCAGAGCGAGATCCATAGTGGGGACGACGATTGTAGTCAGAGCGAGATCCATAGTGGGCACGACGATCGTAATCAGAGCGAGATCCACAGTGGGCACGACGATCGTAAACAGAATGAGGTCCATAATGGGCACGACGATCGTAATCAGAGCGAGATCCATAGTGGGCACGACGATCGTAATCAGAGCGAGATCCATAGTGGGCACGACGATCGTAATCAGAGCGAGATCCATAGTGGGCACGACGAATGTAATCAGAATGAGGTCCATAGTAGGCACGACGATCTTACTCAGAGCGAGATCCATAGTGGGCACGACGATTGTAGTCAGAGCGAGATCCATAGTGGGCACGACGATCATAATCAGAGCGAGATCCACTGTGGGCACGACGATCGTAAACAGAATGAGGTCCATAGTGGGGACGACGATCGTAATCAGAGATAGGTCCATAGTGGGCACGACGATCGTAATCAGAGGGAGATCCATAGTGGGCACAACGACCGTAATCAGAGCGAGGTCCAATAGTGGGCACGACGATCCTAATCAGAGCGAGATCCATAGTGGGCACGACGATCGTAATCAGAGCGAGATCCATAGTGGGCACGACGAATGTAATCAGAATGAGGTCCATAGTAGGCACGACGATCTTACTCAGAGCGAGATCCATAGTGGGCACGACGATTGTAGTCAGAGCGAGATCCATAGTGGGCACGACGATCGTAATCAGAGCGAGATCCACAGTGGGCACGACGATCGTAAACAGAATGAGGTCCATAGTGGGCACGACGATCGTAATCAGAGCGAGGTCCATAGTGGGCACGACGATCGTAATCAGAGGGAGATCCATAGTGGGCACGACGACCGTAATCAGAGCGAGGTCCAATAGTGGGCACGACGATCCTAATCAGAGCGAGATCCATAGTGGGCACGACGATCGTAATCAGAGCGAGATCCATAGTGGGCACGACGAATGTAATCAGAATGAGGTCCATAGTAGGCACGACGATCTTACTCAGAGCGAGATCCATAGTGGGCACGACGATTGTAGTCAGAGCGAGATCCATAGTGGGCACGACGATCGTAATCAGAGCGAGATCCACAGTGGGCACGACGATCGTAAACAGAATGAGGTCCATAGTGGGCACGACGATCATAATCAGAGCGAGGTCCATAGTGGGCACGACGATCGTAATCAGAGCGAGATCCATAGTGGGCACGACGATCGTAATCAGAGTGAGATCCATAGTGGGCACGACGAATGTAATCAGAATGAGGTCCATAGTAGGCACGACGATCTTACTCAGAGCGAGATCCATAGTGGGCACGACGATTGTAGTCAGAGCGAGATCCATAGTGGGCACGACGATCGTAATCAGAGCGAGATCCACAGTGGGCACGACGATCGTAAACAGAATGAGGTCCATAGTGAGCACGATGATCGTAATCAGAATGAAGTCCATAGTGGGCACGATGATCGTAATCAGAGCGAGTTCCATAGTGGGCACGACGATCGTAATCAGAGCGAGATCCATAGAGGTCATGACGATCTTAATCAGAGCGAGATCAATAGTGGGCATGACGATCCTAATCATAATGAGGTCCATAGTGGGCACCACGATCGTAATCAGAGCAAGATCCATAGTGGGCACGACGATCCTGATCAGAGAGAGATCCATAGTGGGCACGACGATCGTGATCAGAGTGAGATCCATAGTGGGCACGATGATCGTAATCAGAGCGAGATCCATATTGGGCACGACGATCGTAATCAAATGAGGTCCATAGTGGGCATGACGATTGTAATCAGAATGAGGTCCATAGTGGGCACGACGATCATAATCAGAATGAGGTCCATAGTGGACATGACGATCGTAATCAGAATGAGGTCCGTAGTGGGCATGACGATCGTAATCATAATGAGGTCCATAGTGGGCACGACGATCGTAATCAGAATGAGGTCCATACTGGGCATGACGATTGTAATCAGATTGAGGCCCATAGTGGGCTCGACGATCGTAATCAGAGCGAGATCTATAGTGGGCACGACGATCGTATTCAGAGCGAGATCCATAGTGGGCATGACGATCGTAATCAGAATGAGGTCCATACTGGGCATGACGATCGTAATCAGAATGAGGTCCATAGTGGGGTCGACGATCGTAATCAGAGCGAGATCCATAGTGGGCACGACGATCTTAATCAGAGCTAGATCCATAGTGCGCATGACGATCGTAATCAGAATGAGGTCCATAGTAGGCACGACGATCGTAATCAGAGCGAGATCCATAGTGGGCACGACGATCGTAATCAGAGCGAGATCCATAGTGGGCATGACGATCGTAATCATAATGAGGTCCATAGTGGGCACGACGATCGTAATCAGAATGAGGCCCATAGTGGGCTCGACGATCGTAATAAGAGCGAGATCCATAGTGGGCACGACGATCGTAATCAGAGAGAGATCCATAGTGGGCACGACGATTGTAATCAGAGCGAGATCCATAGTGGGCGCGACGAATGTAATCAGAATGAGGTCCATAGTAGGCACGACGATCTTAGAGCGAGATCCATAGTGGGGACGACGATTGTAGTCAGAGCGAGATCCATAGTGGGCACGACGATCGTAATCAGAGCGAGATCCACAGTGGGCTCGACGATCGTAAACAGAATGAGGTCCATAATGGGCACGACGATCGTAATCAGAGCGAGATCCATAGTGGGCACGACGATCGTAATCAGAGCGAGATCCATAGTGGGCACGACGATCGTAATCAGAGCGAGATCCATAGTGGGCACGACGAATGTAATCAGAATGAGGTCCATAGTAGGCACGACGATCTTACTCAGAGCGAGATCCATAGTGGGCACGACGATTGTAGTCAGAGCGAGATCCATAGTGGGCACGACGATCATAATCAGAGCGAGATCCACTGTGGGCACGACGATCGTAAACAGAATGAGGTCCATAGTGGGCACGACGATCGTAATCAGAGATAGGTCCATAGTGGGCACGACGATCGTAATCAGAGGGAGATCCATAGTGGGCACGACGACCGTAATCAGAGCGAGGTCCAATAGTGGGCACGACGATCCTAATCAGAGCGAGATCCATAGTGGGCACGACGATCGTAATCAGAGCGAGATCCATAGTGGGCACGACGAATGTAATCAGAATGAGGTCCATAGTAGGCACGACGATCTTACTCAGAGCGAGATCCATAGTGGGCACGACGATTGTAGTCAGAGCGAGATCCATAGTGGGCACGACGATCGTAATCAGAGCGAGATCCACAGTGGGCACGACGATCGTAAACAGAATGAGGTCCATAGTGGGCACGACGATCGTAATCAGAGCGAGGTCCATAGTGGGCACGACGATCGTAATCAGAGGGAGATCCATAGTGGGCACGACGACCGTAATCAGAGCGAGGTCCAATAGTGGGCACGACGATCCTAATCAGAGCGAGATCCATAGTGGGCACGACGAATGTAATCAGAATGAGGTCCATAGTAGGCACGACGATCTTACTCAGAGCGAGATCCATAGTGGGCACGACGATTGTAGTCAGAGCGAGATCCATAGTGGGCACGACGATCGTAATCAGAGCGAGATCCACAGTGGGCACGACGATCGTAAACAGAATGAGGTCCATAGTGGGCACGACGATCGTAATCAGAGCGAGGTCCATAGTGGGCACGACGATCGTAATCAGAGCGAGATCCATAGTGGGCACGACGATCGTAATCAGAGCGAGATCCATAGTGGGCACGACGAATGTAATCAGAATGAGGTCCATAGTAGGCACGACGATCTTACTCAGAGCGAGATCCATAGTGGGCACGACGATTGTAGTCAGAGCGAGATCCATAGTGGGCACGACGATCGTAATCAGAGCGAGATCCACAGTGGGCACGACGATCGTAAACAGAATGAGGTCCATAGTGAGCACGATGATCGTAATCAGAATGAGGTCCATAGTGGGCACGACGATCGTAATCAGAGCGAGTTCCATAGTGGGCACGACGATCGTAATCAGAGCGAGATCCATAGAGGTCATGACGATCTTAATCAGAGCGAGATCAATAGTGGGCATGACGATCCTAATCATAATGAGGTCCATAGTGGGCACCACGATCGTAATCAGAGCAAGATCCATAGTGGGCACGACGATCCTGATCAGGGAGAGATCCATAGTGGGCACGACGATCGTGATCAGAGTGAGATCCATAGTGGGCACGATGATCGTAATCAGAGCGAGATCCATATTGGGCACGACGATCGTAATCAAATGAGGTCCATAGTGGGCATGACGATTGTAATCAGAATGAGGTCCATAGTGGGCACGACGATCATAATCAGAATGAGGTACATCGTGGGCATGACGATCGTAATCAGAATGAGGTCCATAGTGGGCATGACGATCGTAATCAGAATGAGGTCATAGTGGGCATGACGATCGTAATCAGAATGAGGTCATAGTGGGCATGACGATCGTAATCAGAATGAGGTCCATAGTGGGCACGACGATCTTAATCAGAGCTAGATCCATAGTGCGCATGACGATCGTAATCAGAATGAGGTCCATAGTAGGCACGACGATCGTAATCAGAGCGAGATCCATAGTGGGCACGACGATCGTAATCAGAGCGAGATCCATAGTGGGCATGACGATCGTAATCATAATGAGGTCCATAGTGGGCACGACGATCGTAATCAGAATGAGGCCCATAGTGGGCTCGACGATCGTAATAAGAGCGAGATCCATAGTGGGCACGACGATCGTAATCAGAGAGAGATCCATAGTGGGCACGACGATTGTAATCAGAGCGAGATCCATAGTGGGCGCGACGAATGTAATCAGAATGAGGTCCATAGTAGGCACGACGATCTTACTCAGAGCGAGATCCATAGTGGGGACGACGATTGTAGTCAGAGCGAGATCCATAGTGGGCACGACGATCGTAATCAGAGCGAGATCCACAGTGGGCTCGACGATCGTAAACAGAATGAGGTCCATAATGGGCACGACGATCGTAATCAGAGCGAGATCCATAGTGGGCCCGACGATCGTAATCAGAGCGAGATCCATAGTGGGCACGACGATCGTAATCAGAGCGAGATCCATAGTGGGCACGACGAATGTAATCAGAATGAGGTCCATAGTAGGCACGACGATCTTACTCAGAGCGAGATCCATAGTGGGCACGACGATTGTAGTCAGAGCGAGATCCATAGTGGGCACGACGATTGTAGTCAGAGCGAGATCCATAGTGGGCACGACGATCGTAATCAGAGCGAGATCCACAGTGGGCACGACGATCGTAAACAGAATGAGGTCCATAGTGGGCACGACGATCGTAATCAGAGCGAGGTCCATAGTGGGCACGACGATCGTAATCAGAGGGAGATCCATAGTGGGCACGACGACCGTAATCAGAGCGAGGTCCAATAGTGGGTACGACGATCCTAATCAGAGCGAGATCCATAGTGGGCACGACGATCGTAATCAGAGCGAGATCCATAGTGGGCACGACGAATGTAATCAGAATGAGGTCCATAGTAGGCACGACGATCTTACTCAGAGCGAGATCCATAGTGGGCACGACGATTGTAGTCAGAGCGAGATCCATAGTGGGCACGACGATCGTAATCAGAGCGAGATCCACAGTGGGCACGACGATCGTAAACAGAATGAGGTCCATAGTGGGCACGACGATCGTAATCAGAGCGAGGTCCATAGTGGGCACGACGATCGTAATCAGAGCGAGATCCATAGTGGGCACGACGATCGTAATCAGAGCGAGATCCATAGTGGGCACGACGAATGTAATCAGAATGAGGTCCATAGTAGGCACGACGATCTTACTCAGAGCGAGATCCATAGTGGGCACGACGATTGTAGTCAGAGCGAGATCCATAGTGGGCACGACGATCGTAATCAGAGCGAGATCCACAGTGGGCACGACGATCGTAAACAGAATGAGGTCCATAGTGAGCACGATGATCGTAATCAGAATGAGGTCCATAGTGGGCACGACGATCGTAATCAGAGCGAGTTCCATAGTGGGCACGACGATCGTAATCAGAGCGAGATCCATAGAGGTCATGACGATCTTAATCAGAGCGAGATCAATAGTGGGCATGACGATCCTAATCATAATGAGGTCCATAGTGGGCACCACGATCGTAATCAGAGCAAGATCCATAGTGGGCACGACGATCCTGATCAGGGAGAGATCCATAGTGGGCACGACGATCGTGATCAGAGTGAGATCCATAGTGGGCACGATGATCGTAATCAGAGCGAGATCCATATTGGGCACGACGATCGTAATCAAATGAGGTCCATAGTGGGCATGACGATTGTAATCAGAATGAGGTCCATAGTGGGCACGACGATCATAATCAGAATGAGTTACATCGTGGGCATGACGATCGTAATCAGAATGAGGTCCATAGTGGGCATGACGATCGTAATCAGAATGAGGTCATAGTGGGCATGACGATCGTAATCAGAATGAGGTCATAGTGGGCATGACGATCGTAATCAGAATGAGGTCCATAGTGGACATGACGATCGTAATCAGAATGAGGTCCGTAGTGGGCATGACGATCGTAATCATAATGAGGTCCATAGTGGGCACGACGATCGTAATCAGAATGAGGTCCATACTGGGCATGACGATTGTAATCAGATTGAGGCCCATAGTGGGCTCGACGATCGTAATCAGAGCGAGATCTATAGTGGGCACGACGATCGTATTCAGAGCGAGATCCATAGTGGGCATGACGATCGTAATCAGAATGAGGTCCATACTGGGCATGACGATCGTAATCAGAATGAGGTCCATAGTGGGGTCGACGATCGTAATCAGAGCGAGATCCATAGTGGACATGACGATCATAATCAGAATGAGGCCCATAGTAGGCACGTCGATTGAATCAGAATGAGGTCCATAGTGGGCATGACCATCGTAATCAGAATGAGGTCCATAGTGGGCACGACGATCGCAATCAGAGCGAGATCCATAGTGGGCACGACGATTGTAGTCAGAGCGAGATCCATAGTGGGCACGACGATCGTAATCAGAGCGAGATCCACAGTGGGCACGACGATCGTAAACAGAATGAGGTCCATAATGGGCACGACGATCGTAATCAGAGCGAGATCCATAGTGGGCACGACGATCGTGATCAGAGTGAGATCCATAGTGGGCACGATGATCGTAATCAGAGCGAGATCCATATTGGGCACGACGATCGTAATCAAATGAGGTCCATAGTGGGCATGACGATTGTAATCAGAATGAGGTCCATAGTGGGCACGACGATCGTAATCAGAATGAGGTCCATAGTGGGCACGACGATCGTAATCAGAGCAAGATCCATTTTGGGCATGACGATCATAATCAGAATGAGGTACATCGTGGGCATGACGATCGTAATCAGAATGAGGTCCATAGTGGGCATGACGATCGTAATCAGAATGAGGTCATAGTGGGCATGACGATCGTAATCAGAATGAGGTCCATAGTGGGCATGACGATCGTAATCAGAATGAGGTCCGTAGTGGGCATGACGATCGTAATCCTAATGAGGTCCATAGTGGGCACGACGATCGTAATCAGAATGAGGTCCATACTGGGCATGACGATTGTAATCAGATTGAGGCCCATAGTGGGCTCGACGATCGTAATCAGAGCGAGATTTATAGTGGGCACGACGATCGTAATCAGAGCGAGATCCATAGTGGGCATGACGATCGTAATCAGATTGAGGTCCATACTGGGCATGACGATCGTAATCAGAATGAGGTCCATAGTGGGCTCGACGATCGTAATCAGAGCGAGATCCATAGTGGGCTCGACGATCTTAATCAGAGCTAGATCCATAGTGCGCATGACGATCGTAATCACAATGAGGTCCATAGTAGGCACGACGATCGTAATCAGAGCGAGATCCAAAGTGGGCACGACGATCGTAATCAGAGCGAGATCCATAGTGGACATGACGATAGTAATCTGAATGAGGTCCATAGTGGGCATGACGATCATAATCAGAATGAGGCCCATAGTAGGCACGTCGATCGTAATCAGAATGAGGTCCATAGTGGGCATGACCATCGTAATCAGAATGATGTTCATAGTGGGCACGACGATCCTAATCAGAGCGAGATTCATAGTGGGTATGACGATCGTAATCAGTAGCGTGGCTTTTTGGGCTTGTTGGTACATAGTTCCAATACACTGTGTAGCGCAGCAAAAGACGAGGACACAAGAGGCGAGAGACGAACACCACGTGGTGTTCGTCTCTCGCCTCTTGTGTCCTCGTCTTTTGCTGCGCTACACAGTGTATTGGATCGTAATCAGACTGAGGTCTATAGTGGGCATGACGATCGTAGTCAGAATGTTGCCCATAGTGGGCATGACGATCGTAAGCAGAATGAGGTCCATTTGGGCACGACGATCGTTATCAGAATGATGTCCATACTGGGCATGACGATCGTAATCAGAATGAGGTCCATAGTGGGCTCGACGATCGTAATCAGAGCGAGATCCATAGTGGACACGACGATCGTAATCAGACCGAGATCCATAGTGGGCATGACGATCGTAATCAGAATGAGGTCCATAGTGGGCACGACGATCGTAATCAGAGCAAGATCCATAGTGGGCATGACGATCGTAATCAGAATGAGGTCCATAGTGGGCATGACGATCGTAATCAGAATGCGGTCCAAAGTGGGCATGACGATCGTATCAGAATGAGGTCTATAGTGGGCACGACGATCGTAATCAGACTGTGGTCCATAGTGGGCATTACGATCGTGATCAGAATGAGGTCCATAGTGGGCATGACGATCGTAATCAGAATGAGGTGCATACTGGGAATGACGATCGTAATCAGAATGAGGCCCATAGTGGGCTCGACGATCGTAATCAGAGCGAGATCCACAGTGGGCACGACGATCGTAATCATAATGATGTCCATAGTGGGCACGACGACCGTAATCAGAGCGAGGTCCATAGTGGGCACGACGATCCTAATCAGAGCGAGATCCAGAGTGGGCACGACGATCGTAATCAGAGCGAGATCCATAGTGGACATGACGATCGTAATCTATATGAGGTCCATAGTGGGCATGACGATCATAATCAGAATGAGGCCCATAGTAGGCACGTCGATTGTAATCAGAATGAGGCTCATAGTGGGCTCGACGATCGTAATAAGAGCGAGATCCATAGTGGGCACGACGATCGTAATCAGAGCGAGATCTATAGTGGGCATGACGATCGTAATCAAAATGAGGTCCATAGTAGGCACGACGATCGTAATCAGAGCGAGATCCAGAATGTGCACGACGATCGTAATCAGAGCGAGATCCATAGTGGACATGACGATCGTAATCTATATGAGGTCCATAGTGGGCATGACGATCATAATCAGAATGAGGCCCATAGTAGGCACGTCGATCGTAATCAGAATGAGGTCCATAGTGGGCATGACCATCGTAATCAGAATGAGGTCCATAGTGGGCACGACGATCGCAATCAGAGCGAGATCCATAGTGGGCACGACGATCGTAATCCAAGCGAGATCCATAGTGGGCACGACGATTGTAATCAGAGCGAGATCCATAGTGGGCGCGACGAATGTAATCAGAATGAGGTCCATAGTAGGCACTACGATCTTACTCAGAGCGAGATGCATAGTGGGCACGACGATTGTAGTCAGAGCGAGATCCGTAGTGGGCACGAATATCGTAATCAGAGCGAGATCCACAGTGGGCACGACGATCGTAAACAGAATGAGGTCCATAATGGGCACGACGATCGTAATCAGAGCGAGATCCATAGTGGGCACGACGATCGTAATCAGAGCGAGATCCATAGTGGGCACGACGATCGTAATCAGAGCGAGATCCATAGTGGGCACGACAAAGGTAATCAGAATGAGGTCCATAGTAGGCACGACGATCTTAGAGCGAGATCCATAGTGGGCACGACGATTGTAGTCAGAGCGAGATCCATAGTGGGCACGACGATCGTAATCAGAGCGAGATCCACAGTGGGCACGACGATCGTAAACAGAATGAGGTCCATAGTGAGCACGATGATCGTAATCAGAATGAGGTCCATAGTGGGCACGACGATCGTAATCAGAGCGAGTTCCATAGTGGGCACGACGATCGTAATCAGAGCGAGATCCATAGAGGTCATGACGATCTTAATCAGAGCGAGATCAATAGTGGGCATGACGATCCTAATCATAATGAGGTCCATAGTGGGCACCACGATCGTAATCAGAGCAAGATCCATAGTGGGCACGACGATCCTGATCAGGGAGAGATCCATAGTGGGCACGACGATCGTGATCAGAGTGAGATCCATAGTGGGCACGATGATCGTAATCAGAGCGAGATCCATATTGGGCACGACGATCGTAATCAAATGAGGTCCATAGTGGGCATGACGATTGTAATCAGAATGAGGTCCATAGTGGGCACGACGATCATAATCAGAATGAGGTACATCGTGGGCATGACGATCGTAATCAGAATGAGGTCCATAGTGGGCATGACGATCGTAATCAGAATGAGGTCATAGTGGGCATGGCGATCGTAATCAGAATGAGGTCATAGTGGGCATGACGATCGTAATCAGAATGAGGTCCATAGTGGACATGACGATCGTAATCAGAATGAGGTCCGTAGTGGGCATGACGATCGTAATCATAATGAGGTCCATAGTGGGCACGACGATCGTAATCAGAATGAGGTCCATACTGGGCATGACGATTGTAATCAGATTGAGGCCCATAGTGGGCTCGACGATCGTAATCAGAGCGAGATCTATAGTGGGCACGACGATCGTATTCAGAGCGAGATCCATAGTGGGCATGACGATCGTAATCAGAATGAGGTCCATACTGGGCATGACGATCGTAATCAGAATGAGGTCCATAGTGGGGTCGACGATCGTAATCAGAGCGAGATCCATAGTGGGCACGACGATCTTAATCAGAGCTAGATCCATAGTGCGCATGACGATCGTAATCAGAATGAGGTCCATAGTAGGCACGACGATCGTAATCAGAGCGAGATCCATAGTGGGCACGACGATCGTAATCAGAGCGAGATCCATAGTGGGCATGACGATCGTAATCATAATGAGGTCCATAGTGGGCACGACGATCGTAATCAGAATGAGGCCCATAGTGGGCTCGACGATCGTAATAAGAGCGAGATCCATAGTGGGCACGACGATCGTAATAAGAGCGAGATCCATAGTGGGCACGACGATCGTAATCAGAGCGAGATCCATAGTGGGCATGACGATCGTAATCAAAATGAGGTCCATAGTAGGCACGACGATCGTAATCAGCGCGAGATCCAGAGTGGGCACGACGATCGTAATCAGAGCGAGATCCATAGTGGACATGACGATCATAATCAGAATGAGGCCCATAGTAGGCACGTCGATTGAATCAGAATGAGGTCCATAGTGGGCATGACCATCGTAATCAGAATGAGGTCCATTTTGGGCATGACGATCGTAATCAGAATGAGGTCCATAGTGGGCACGACGATCGTAATCAGAATGAGGTCCATAGTGGGCACGACGATCGTAATCAGAGCAAGATCCATTTTGGGCATGACGATCATAATCAGAATGAGGTACATCGTGGGCATGACGATTGTAATCAGAATGAGGTCCATAGTGGGCACGACGATCGTAATCAGAATGAGGTCCATAGTGGGCACGACGATCGTAATCAGAGCAAGATCCATTTTGGGCATGACGATCATAATCAGAATGAGGTACATCGTGGGCATGACGATCGTAATCAGAATGAGGTCCATAGTGGGCATGACGATCGTAATCAGAATGAGGTCATAGTGGGCATGACGATCGTAATCAGAATGAGGTCCATAGTGGGCATGACGATCGTAATCAGAATGAGGTCCGTAGTGGGCATGACGATCGTAATCCTAATGAGGTCCATAGTGGGCACGACGATCGTAATCAGAATGAGGTCCATACTGGGCATGACGATTGTAATCAGATTGAGGCCCATAGTGGGCTCGACGATCGTAATCAGAGCGAGATTTATAGTGGGCACGACGATCGTAATCAGAGCGAGATCCATAGTGGGCATGACGATCGTAATCAGATTGAGGTCCATACTGGGCATGACGATCGTAATCAGAATGAGGTCCATAGTGGGCTCGACGATCGTAATCAGAGCGAGATCCATAGTGGGCTCGACGATCTTAATCAGAGCTAGATCCATAGTGCGCATGACGATCGTAATCACAATGAGGTCCATAGTAGGCACGACGATCGTAATCAGAGCGAGATCCAAAGTGGGCACGACGATCGTAATCAGAGCGAGATCCATAGTGGACATGACGATAGTAATCTGAATGAGGTCCATAGTGGGCATGACGATCATAATCAGAATGAGGCCCATAGTAGGCACGTCGATCGTAATCAGAATGAGGTCCATAGTGGGCATGACCATCGTAATCAGAATGATGTTCATAGTGGGCACGACGATCCTAATCAGAGCGAGATTCATAGTGGGTATGACGATCGTAATCAGTAGCGTGGCTTTTTGGGCTTGTTGGTACATAGTTCCAATACACTGTGTAGCGCAGCAAAAGACGAGGACACAAGAGGCGAGAGACGAACACCACGTGGTGTTCGTCTCTCGCCTCTTGTGTCCTCGTCTTTTGCTGCGCTACACAGTGTATTGGATCGTAATCAGACTGAGGTCTATAGTGGGCATGACGATCGTAGTCAGAATGTTGCCCATAGTGGGCATGACGATCGTAAGCAGAATGAGGTCCATTTGGGCACGACGATCGTTATCAGAATGATGTCCATACTGGGCATGACGATCGTAATCAGAATGAGGTCCATAGTGGGCTCGACGATCGTAATCAGAGCGAGATCCATAGTGGACACGACGATCGTAATCAGAGCGAGATCCATAGTGGGCATGACGATCGTAATCAGAATGAGGTCCATAGTGGGCACGACGATCGTAATCAGAGCAAGATCCATAGTGGGCATGACGATCGTAATCAGAATGAGGTCCATAGTGGGCATGACGATCGTAATCAGAATGCGGTCCAAAGTGGGCATGACGATCGTATCAGAATGAGGTCTATAGTGGGCACGACGATCGTAATCAGACTGTGGTCCATAGTGGGCATTACGATCGTGATCAGAATGAGGTCCATAGTGGGCATGACGATCGTAATCAGAATGAGGTCCATAGTGGGCATGACGATCGTAATCAGAATGAGGTCATAGTGGGCATGACGATCGTAATCAGAATGAGGTCATAGTGGGCATGACGATCGTAATCAGAATGAGGTCCATAGTGGGCACGACGATCTTAATCAGAGCTAGATCCATAGTGCGCATGACGATCGTAATCAGAATGAGGTCCATAGTAGGCACGACGATCGTAATCAGAGCGAGATCCATAGTGGGCACGACGATCGTAATCAGAGCGAGATCCATAGTGGGCATGACGATCGTAATCATAATGAGGTCCATAGTGGGCACGACGATCGTAATCAGAATGAGGCCCATAGTGGGCTCGACGATCGTAATAAGAGCGAGATCCATAGTGGGCACGACGATCGTAATCAGAGAGAGATCCATAGTGGGCACGACGATTGTAATCAGAGCGAGATCCATAGTGGGCGCGACGAATGTAATCAGAATGAGGTCCATAGTAGGCACGACGATCTTACTCAGAGCGAGATCCATAGTGGGGACGACGATTGTAGTCAGAGCGAGATCCATAGTGGGCACGACGATCGTAATCAGAGCGAGATCCACAGTGGGCTCGACGATCGTAAACAGAATGAGGTCCATAATGGGCACGACGATCGTAATCAGAGCGAGATCCATAGTGGGCCCGACGATCGTAATCAGAGCGAGATCCATAGTGGGCACGACGATCGTAATCAGAGCGAGATCCATAGTGGGCACGACGAATGTAATCAGAATGAGGTCCATAGTAGGCACGACGATCTTACTCAGAGCGAGATCCATAGTGGGCACGACGATTGTAGTCAGAGCGAGATCCATAGTGGGCACGACGATTGTAGTCAGAGCGAGATCCATAGTGGGCACGACGATCGTAATCAGAGCGAGATCCACAGTGGGCACGACGATCGTAAACAGAATGAGGTCCATAGTGGGCACGACGATCGTAATCAGAGCGAGGTCCATAGTGGGCACGACGATCGTAATCAGAGGGAGATCCATAGTGGGCACGACGACCGTAATCAGAGCGAGGTCCAATAGTGGGTACGACGATCCTAATCAGAGCGAGATCCATAGTGGGCACGACGATCGTAATCAGAGCGAGATCCATAGTGGGCACGACGAATGTAATCAGAATGAGGTCCATAGTAGGCACGACGATCTTACTCAGAGCGAGATCCATAGTGGGCACGACGATTGTAGTCAGAGCGAGATCCATAGTGGGCACGACGATCGTAATCAGAGCGAGATCCACAGTGGGCACGACGATCGTAAACAGAATGAGGTCCATAGTGGGCACGACGATCGTAATCAGAGCGAGGTCCATAGTGGGCACGACGATCGTAATCAGAGCGAGATCCATAGTGGGCACGACGATCGTAATCAGAGCGAGATCCATAGTGGGCACGACGAATGTAATCAGAATGAGGTCCATAGTAGGCACGACGATCTTACTCAGAGCGAGATCCATAGTGGGCACGACGATTGTAGTCAGAGCGAGATCCATAGTGGGCACGACGATCGTAATCAGAGCGAGATCCACAGTGGGCACGACGATCGTAAACAGAATGAGGTCCATAGTGAGCACGATGATCGTAATCAGAATGAGGTCCATAGTGGGCACGACGATCGTAATCAGAGCGAGTTCCATAGTGGGCACGACGATCGTAATCAGAGCGAGATCCATAGAGGTCATGACGATCTTAATCAGAGCGAGATCAATAGTGGGCATGACGATCCTAATCATAATGAGGTCCATAGTGGGCACCACGATCGTAATCAGAGCAAGATCCATAGTGGGCACGACGATCCTGATCAGGGAGAGATCCATAGTGGGCACGACGATCGTGATCAGAGTGAGATCCATAGTGGGCACGATGATCGTAATCAGAGCGAGATCCATATTGGGCACGACGATCGTAATCAAATGAGGTCCATAGTGGGCATGACGATTGTAATCAGAATGAGGTCCATAGTGGGCACGACGATCATAATCAGAATGAGTTACATCGTGGGCATGACGATCGTAATCAGAATGAGGTCCATAGTGGGCATGACGATCGTAATCAGAATGAGGTCATAGTGGGCATGACGATCGTAATCAGAATGAGGTCATAGTGGGCATGACGATCGTAATCAGAATGAGGTCCATAGTGGACATGACGATCGTAATCAGAATGAGGTCCGTAGTGGGCATGACGATCGTAATCATAATGAGGTCCATAGTGGGCACGACGATCGTAATCAGAATGAGGTCCATACTGGGGATGACGATTGTAATCAGATTGAGGCCCATAGTGGGCTCGACGATCGTAATCAGAGCGAGATCTATAGTGGGCACGACGATCGTATTCAGAGCGAGATCCATAGTGGGCATGACGATCGTAATCAGAATGAGGTCCATACTGGGCATGACGATCGTAATCAGAATGAGGTCCATAGTGGGGTCGACGATCGTAATCAGAGCGAGATCCATAGTGGACATGACGATCATAATCAGAATGAGGCCCATAGTAGGCACGTCGATTGAATCAGAATGAGGTCCATAGTGGGCATGACCATCGTAATCAGAATGAGGTCCATAGTGGGCACGACGATCGCAATCAGAGCGAGATCCATAGTGGGCACGACGATTGTAGTCAGAGCGAGATCCATAGTGGGCACGACGATCGTAATCAGAGCGAGATCCACAGTGGGCACGACGATCGTAAACAGAATGAGGTCCATAATGGGCACGACGATCGTAATCAGAGCGAGATCCATAGTGGGCACGACGATCGTGATCAGAGTGAGATCCATAGTGGGCACGATGATCGTAATCAGAGCGAGATCCATATTGGGCACGACGATCGTAATCAAATGAGGTCCATAGTGGGCATGACGATTGTAATCAGAATGAGGTCCATAGTGGGCACGACGATCGTAATCAGAATGAGGTCCATAGTGGGCACGACGATCGTAATCAGAGCAAGATCCATTTTGGGCATGACGATCATAATCAGAATGAGGTACATCGTGGGCATGACGATCGTAATCAGAATGAGGTCCATAGTGGGCATGACGATCGTAATCAGAATGAGGTCATAGTGGGCATGACGATCGTAATCAGAATGAGGTCCATAGTGGGCATGACGATCGTAATCAGAATGAGGTCCGTAGTGGGCATGACGATCGTAATCCTAATGAGGTCCATAGTGGGCACGACGATCGTAATCAGAATGAGGTCCATACTGGGCATGACGATTGTAATCAGATTGAGGCCCATAGTGGGCTCGACGATCGTAATCAGAGCGAGATTTATAGTGGGCACGACGATCGTAATCAGAGCGAGATCCATAGTGGGCATGACGATCGTAATCAGATTGAGGTCCATACTGGGCATGACGATCGTAATCAGAATGAGGTCCATAGTGGGCTCGACGATCGTAATCAGAGCGAGATCCATAGTGGGCTCGACGATCTTAATCAGAGCTAGATCCATAGTGCGCATGACGATCGTAATCACAATGAGGTCCATAGTAGGCACGACGATCGTAATCAGAGCGAGATCCAAAGTGGGCACGACGATCGTAATCAGAGCGAGATCCATAGTGGACATGACGATAGTAATCTGAATGAGGTCCATAGTGGGCATGACGATCATAATCAGAATGAGGCCCATAGTAGGCACGTCGATCGTAATCAGAATGAGGTCCATAGTGGGCATGACCATCGTAATCAGAATGATGTTCATAGTGGGCACGACGATCCTAATCAGAGCGAGATTCATAGTGGGTATGACGATCGTAATCAGTAGCGTGGCTTTTTGGGCTTGTTGGTACATAGTTCCAATACACTGTGTAGCGCAGCAAAAGACGAGGACACAAGAGGCGAGAGACGAACACCACGTGGTGTTCGTCTCTCGCCTCTTGTGTCCTCGTCTTTTGCTGCGCTACACAGTGTATTGGATCGTAATCAGACTGAGGTCTATAGTGGGCATGACGATCGTAGTCAGAATGTTGCCCATAGTGGGCATGACGATCGTAAGCAGAATGAGGTCCATTTGGGCACGACGATCGTTATCAGAATGATGTCCATACTGGGCATGACGATCGTAATCAGAATGAGGTCCATAGTGGGCTCGACGATCGTAATCAGAGCGAGATCCATAGTGGACACGACGATCGTAATCAGACCGAGATCCATAGTGGGCATGACGATCGTAATCAGAATGAGGTCCATAGTGGGCACGACGATCGTAATCAGAGCAAGATCCATAGTGGGCATGACGATCGTAATCAGAATGAGGTCCATAGTGGGCATGACGATCGTAATCAGAATGCGGTCCAAAGTGGGCATGACGATCGTATCAGAATGAGGTCTATAGTGGGCACGACGATCGTAATCAGACTGTGGTCCATAGTGGGCATTACGATCGTGATCAGAATGAGGTCCATAGTGGGCATGACGATCGTAATCAGAATGAGGTGCATACTGGGAATGACGATCGTAATCAGAATGAGGCCCATAGTGGGCTCGACGATCGTAATCATAATGATGTCCATAGTGGGCACGACGACCGTAATCAGAGCGAGGTCCATAGTGGGCACGACGATCCTAATCAGAGCGAGATCCAGAGTGGGCACGACGATCGTAATCAGAGCGAGATCCATAGT
Source organism: Amblyomma americanum (assembly GCF_052857255.1). Classification (NCBI taxonomy): domain Eukaryota; kingdom Metazoa; phylum Arthropoda; class Arachnida; order Ixodida; family Ixodidae; genus Amblyomma; species Amblyomma americanum. The sequence continues at coordinate 152,997,233 of NC_135502.1, forward strand.
GGACATGACGATCGTAATCTATATGAGGTCCATAGTGGGCATGACGATCATAATCAGAATGAGGCCCATAGTAGGCACGTCGATTGTAATCAGAATGAGGCTCATAGTGGGCTCGACGATCGTAATAAGAGCGAGATCCATAGTGGGCACGACGATCGTAATCAGAGCGAGATCCATAGTGGGCATGACGATCGTAATCAAAATGAGGTCCATAGTAGGCACGACGATCGTAATCAGAGCGAGATCCAGAATGTGCACGACGATCGTAATCAGAGCGAGATCCATAGTGGACATGACGATCGTAATCTATATGAGGTCCATAGTGGGCATGACGATCATAATCAGAATGAGGCCCATAGTAGGCACGTCGATCGTAATCAGAATGAGGTCCATAGTGGGCATGACCATCGTAATCAGAATGAGGTCCATAGTGGGCACGACGATCGCAATCAGAGCGAGATCCATAGTGGGCACGACGATCGTAATCCAAGCGAGATCCATAGTGGGCACGACGATTGTAATCAGAGCGAGATCCATAGTGGGCGCGACGAATGTAATCAGAATGAGGTCCATAGTAGGCACTACGATCTTACTCAGAGCGAGATGCATAGTGGGCACGACGATTGTAGTCAGAGCGAGATCCGTAGTGGGCACGAATATCGTAATCAGAGCGAGATCCACAGTGGGCACGACGATCGTAAACAGAATGAGGTCCATAATGGGCACGACGATCGTAATCAGAGCGAGATCCATAGTGGGCACGACGATCGTAATCAGAGCGAGATCCATAGTGGGCACGACGATCGTAATCAGAGCGAGATCCATAGTGGGCACGACAAAGGTAATCAGAATGAGGTCCATAGTAGGCACGACGATCTTAGAGCGAGATCCATAGTGGGCACGACGATTGTAGTCAGAGCGAGATCCATAGTGGGCACGACGATCGTAATCAGAGCGAGATCCACAGTGGGCACGACGATCGTAAACAGAATGAGGTCCATAGTGAGCACGATGATCGTAATCAGAATGAGGTCCATAGTGGGCACGACGATCGTAATCAGAGCGAGATCCATAGAGGTCATGACGATCTTAATCAGAGCGAGATCAATAGTGGGCATGACGATCCTAATCATAATGAGGTCCATAGTGGGCACCACGATCGTAATCAGAGCAAGATCCATAGTGGGCACGACGATCCTGATCAGGGAGAGATCCATAGTGGGCACGACGATCGTGATCAGAGTGAGATCCATAGTGGGCACGATGATCGTAATCAGAGCGAGATCCATATTGGGCACGACGATCGTAATCAAATGAGGTCCATAGTGGGCATGACGATTGTAATCAGAATGAGGTCCATAGTGGGCACGACGATCATAATCAGAATGAGGTACATCGTGGGCATGACGATCGTAATCAGAATGAGGTCCATAGTGGGCATGACGATCGTAATCAGAATGAGGTCATAGTGGGCATGGCGATCGTAATCAGAATGAGGTCATAGTGGGCATGACGATCGTAATCAGAATGAGGTCCATAGTGGACATGACGATCGTAATCAGAATGAGGTCCGTAGTGGGCATGACGATCGTAATCATAATGAGGTCCATAGTGGGCACGACGATCGTAATCAGAATGAGGTCCATACTGGGCATGACGATTGTAATCAGATTGAGGCCCATAGTGGGCTCGACGATCGTAATCAGAGCGAGATCTATAGTGGGCACGACGATCGTATTCAGAGCGAGATCCATAGTGGGCATGACGATCGTAATCAGAATGAGGTCCATACTGGGCATGACGATCGTAATCAGAATGAGGTCCATAGTGGGGTCGACGATCGTAATCAGAGCGAGATCCATAGTGGGCACGACGATCTTAATCAGAGCTAGATCCATAGTGCGCATGACGATCGTAATCAGAATGAGGTCCATAGTAGGCACGACGATCGTAATCAGAGCGAGATCCATAGTGGGCACGACGATCGTAATCAGAGCGAGATCCATAGTGGGCATGACGATCGTAATCATAATGAGGTCCATAGTGGGCACGACGATCGTAATCAGAATGAGGCCCATAGTGGGCTCGACGATCGTAATAAGAGCGAGATCCATAGTGGGCACGACGATCGTAATAAGAGCGAGATCCATAGTGGGCACGACGATCGTAATCAGAGCGAGATCCATAGTGGGCATGACGATCGTAATCAAAATGAGGTCCATAGTAGGCACGACGATCGTAATCAGCGCGAGATCCAGAGTGGGCACGACGATCGTAATCAGAGCGAGATCCATAGTGGACATGACGATCATAATCAGAATGAGGCCCATAGTAGGCACGTCGATTGAATCAGAATGAGGTCCATAGTGGGCATGACCATCGTAATCAGAATGAGGTCCATTTTGGGCATGACGATCGTAATCAGAATGAGGTCCATAGTGGGCACGACGATCGTAATCAGAATGAGGTCCATAGTGGGCACGACGATCGTAATCAGAGCAAGATCCATTTTGGGCATGACGATCATAATCAGAATGAGGTACATCGTGGGCATGACGATTGTAATCAGAATGAGGTCCATAGTGGGCACGACGATCGTAATCAGAATGAGGTCCATAGTGGGCACGACGATCGTAATCAGAGCAAGATCCATTTTGGGCATGACGATCATAATCAGAATGAGGTACATCGTGGGCATGACGATCGTAATCAGAATGAGGTCCATAGTGGGCATGACGATCGTAATCAGAATGAGGTCATAGTGGGCATGACGATCGTAATCAGAATGAGGTCCATAGTGGGCATGACGATCGTAATCAGAATGAGGTCCGTAGTGGGCATGACGATCGTAATCCTAATGAGGTCCATAGTGGGCACGACGATCGTAATCAGAATGAGGTCCATACTGGGCATGACGATTGTAATCAGATTGAGGCCCATAGTGGGCTCGACGATCGTAATCAGAGCGAGATTTATAGTGGGCACGACGATCGTAATCAGAGCGAGATCCATAGTGGGCATGACGATCGTAATCAGATTGAGGTCCATACTGGGCATGACGATCGTAATCAGAATGAGGTCCATAGTGGGCTCGACGATCGTAATCAGAGCGAGATCCATAGTGGGCTCGACGATCTTAATCAGAGCTAGATCCATAGTGCGCATGACGATCGTAATCACAATGAGGTCCATAGTAGGCACGACGATCGTAATCAGAGCGAGATCCAAAGTGGGCACGACGATCGTAATCAGAGCGAGATCCATAGTGGACATGACGATAGTAATCTGAATGAGGTCCATAGTGGGCATGACGATCATAATCAGAATGAGGCCCATAGTAGGCACGTCGATCGTAATCAGAATGAGGTCCATAGTGGGCATGACCATCGTAATCAGAATGATGTTCATAGTGGGCACGACGATCCTAATCAGAGCGAGATTCATAGTGGGTATGACGATCGTAATCAGTAGCGTGGCTTTTTGGGCTTGTTGGTACATAGTTCCAATACACTGTGTAGCGCAGCAAAAGACGAGGACACAAGAGGCGAGAGACGAACACCACGTGGTGTTCGTCTCTCGCCTCTTGTGTCCTCGTCTTTTGCTGCGCTACACAGTGTATTGGATCGTAATCAGACTGAGGTCTATAGTGGGCATGACGATCGTAGTCAGAATGTTGCCCATAGTGGGCATGACGATCGTAAGCAGAATGAGGTCCATTTGGGCACGACGATCGTTATCAGAATGATGTCCATACTGGGCATGACGATCGTAATCAGAATGAGGTCCATAGTGGGCTCGACGATCGTAATCAGAGCGAGATCCATAGTGGACACGACGATCGTAATCAGAGCGAGATCCATAGTGGGCATGACGATCGTAATCAGAATGAGGTCCATAGTGGGCACGACGATCGTAATCAGAGCAAGATCCATAGTGGGCATGACGATCGTAATCAGAATGAGGTCCATAGTGGGCATGACGATCGTAATCAGAATGCGGTCCAAAGTGGGCATGACGATCGTATCAGAATGAGGTCTATAGTGGGCACGACGATCGTAATCAGACTGTGGTCCATAGTGGGCATTACGATCGTGATCAGAATGAGGTCCATAGTGGGCATGACGATCGTAATCAGAATGAGGTGCATACTGGGAATGACGATCGTAATCAGAATGAGGCCCATAGTGGGCTCGACGATCGTAATCAGAGCGAGATCCACAGTGGGCACGACGATCGTAATCATAATGATGTCCATAGTGGGCACGACGACCGTAATCAGAGCGAGGTCCATAGTGGGCACGACGATCCTAATCAGAGCGAGATCCAGAGTGGGCACGACGATCGTAATCAGAGCGAGATCCATAGTGGACATGACGATCGTAATCTATATGAGGTCCATAGTGGGCATGACGATCATAATCAGAATGAGGCCCATAGTAGGCACGTCGATTGTAATCAGAATGAGGCCCATAGTGGGCTCGACGATCGTAATAAGAGCGAGATCCATAGTGGGCACGACGATCGTAATCAGAGCGAGATCCATAGTGGGCATGACGATCGTAATCAAAATGAGGTCCATAGTAGGCACGACGATCGTAATCAGAGCGAGATCCAGAGTGGGCACGACGATCGTAATCAGAGCGAGATCCATAGTGGACATGACGATCGTAATCTATATGAGGTCCATAGTGGGCATGACGATCATAATCAGAATGAGGCCCATAGTAGGCACGTCGATCGTAATCAGAATGAGGTCCATAGTGGGCATGACCATCGTAATCAGAATGAGGTCCATAGTGGGCACGACGATCGCAATCAGAGCGAGATCCATAGTGGGCACGACGATCGTAATCCAAGCGAGATCCATAGTGGGCACGACGATTGTAATCAGAGCGAGATCCATAGTGGGCGCGACGAATGTAATCAGAATGAGGTCCATAGTAGGCACTACGATCTTACTCAGAGCGAGATGCATAGTGGGCACGACGATTGTAGTCAGAGCGAGATCCATAGTGGGCACGAATATCGTAATCAGAGCGAGATCCACAGTGGGCACGACGATCGTAAACAGAATGAGGTCCATAATGGGCACGACGATCGTAATCAGAGCGAGATCCATAGTGGGCACGACGATCGTAATCAGAGCGAGATCCATAGTGGGCACGACGATCGTAATCAGAGCGAGATCCATAGTGGGCACGACAAAGGTAATCAGAATGAGGTCCATAGTAGGCACGACGATCTTAGAGCGAGATCCATAGTGGGCACGACGATTGTAGTCAGAGCGAGATCCATAGTGGGCACGACGATCGTAATCAGAGCGAGATCCACAGTGGGCACGACGATCGTAAACAGAATGAGGTCCATAGTGAGCACGATGATCGTAATCAGAATGAGGTCCATAGTGGGCACGACGATCGTAATCAGAGCGAGTTCCATAGTGGGCACGACGATCGTAATCAGAGCGAGATCCATAGAGGTCATGACGATCTTAATCAGAGCGAGATCAATAGTGGGCATGACGATCCTAATCATAATGAGGTCCATAGTGGGCACCACGATCGTAATCAGAGCAAGATCCATAGTGGGCACGACGATCCTGATCAGGGAGAGATCCATAGTGGGCACGACGATCGTGATCAGAGTGAGATCCATAGTGGGCACGATGATCGTAATCAGAGCGAGATCCATATTGGGCACGACGATCGTAATCAAATGAGGTCCATAGTGGGCATGACGATTGTAATCAGAATGAGGTCCATAGTGGGCACGACGATCATAATCAGAATGAGGTACATCGTGGGCATGACGATCGTAATCAGAATGAGGTCCATAGTGGGCATGACGATCGTAATCAGAATGAGGTCATAGTGGGCATGGCGATCGTAATCAGAATGAGGTCATAGTGGGCATGACGATCGTAATCAGAATGAGGTCCATAGTGGACATGACGATCGTAATCAGAATGAGGTCCGTAGTGGGCATGACGATCGTAATCATAATGAGGTCCATAGTGGGCACGACGATCGTAATCAGAATGAGGTCCATACTGGGCATGACGATTGTAATCAGATTGAGGCCCATAGTGGGCTCGACGATCGTAATCAGAGCGAGATCTATAGTGGGCACGACGATCGTATTCAGAGCGAGATCCATAGTGGGCATGACGATCGTAATCAGAATGAGGTCCATACTGGGCATGACGATCGTAATCAGAATGAGGTCCATAGTGGGGTCGACGATCGTAATCAGAGCGAGATCCATAGTGGGCACGACGATCTTAATCAGAGCTAGATCCATAGTGCGCATGACGATCGTAATCAGAATGAGGTCCATAGTAGGCACGACGATCGTAATCAGAGCGAGATCCATAGTGGGCACGACGATCGTAATCAGAGCGAGATCCATAGTGGGCATGACGATCGTAATCATAATGAGGTCCATAGTGGGCACGACGATCGTAATCAGAATGAGGCCCATAGTGGGCTCGACGATCGTAATAAGAGCGAGATCCATAGTGGGCACGACGATCGTAATAAGAGCGAGATCCATAGTGGGCACGACGATCGTAATCAGAGCGAGATCCATAGTGGGCATGACGATCGTAATCAAAATGAGGTCCATTATAGGCACGACGATCGTAATCAGCGCGAGATCCAGAGTGGGCACGACGATCGTAATCAGAGCGAGATCCATAGTGGACATGACGATCATAATCAGAATGAGGCCCATAGTAGGCACGCCGATTGAATCAGAATGAGGTCCATAGTGGGCATGACCATCGTAATCAGAATGAGGTCCATAGTGGGCACGACGATCGCAATCAGAGCGAGATCCATAGTGGGCACGACGATTGTAGTCAGAGCGAGATCCATAGTGGGCACGACGATCGTAATCAGAGCGAGATCCACAGTGGGCACGACGATCGTAAACAGAATGAGGTCCATAATGGGCACGACGATCGTAATCAGAATGAGGTCCATAGTGGGCACGACGATCGTAATCAGAATGAGGTCCATAGTGGGCACGACGATCGTAATCAGAGCAAGATCCATTTTGGGCATGACGATCATAATCAGAATGAGGTACATCGTGGGCATGACGATTGTAATCAGAATGAGGTCCATAGTGGGCACGACGATCGTAATCAGAATGAGGTCCATAGTGGGCACGACGATCGTAATCAGAGCAAGATCCATTTTGGGCATGACGATCATAATCAGAATGAGGTACATCGTGGGCATGACGATCGTAATCAGAATGAGGTCCATAGTGGGCATGACGATCGTAATCAGAATGAGGTCATAGTGGGCATGACGATCGTAATCAGAATGAGGTCCATAGTGGGCATGACGATCGTAATCAGAATGAGGTCCGTAGTGGGCATGACGATCGTAATCCTAATGAGGTCCATAGTGGGCACGACGATCGTAATCAGAATGAGGTCCATACTGGGCATGACGATTGTAATCAGATTGAGGCCCATAGTGGGCTCGACGATCGTAATCAGAGCGAGATTTATAGTGGGCACGACGATCGTAATCAGAGCGAGATCCATAGTGGGCATGACGATCGTAATCAGATTGAGGTCCATACTGGGCATGACGATCGTAATCAGAATGAGGTCCATAGTGGGCTCGACGATCGTAATCAGAGCGAGATCCATAGTGGGCTCGACGATCTTAATCAGAGCTAGATCCATAGTGCGCATGACGATCGTAATCAGAATGAGGTCCATAGTAGGCACGACGATCGTAATCAGAGCGAGATCCAAAGTGGGCACGACGATCGTAATCAGAGCGAGATCCATAGTGGACATGACGATAGTAATCTGAATGAGGTCCATAGTGGGCATGACGATCATAATCAGAATGAGGCCCATAGTAGGCACGTCGATCGTAATCAGAATGAGGTCCATAGTGGGCATGACCATCGTAATCAGAATGATGTTCATAGTGGGCACGACGATCCTAATCAGAGCGAGATTCATAGTGGGTATGACGATCGTAATCAGTAGCGTGGCTTTTTGGGCTTGTTGGTACATAGTTCCAATACACTGTGTAGCGCAGCAAAAGACGAGGACACAAGAGGCGAGAGACGAACACCACGTGGTGTTCGTCTCTCGCCTCTTGTGTCCTCGTCTTTTGCTGCGCTACACAGTGTATTGGATCGTAATCAGACTGAGGTCTATAGTGGGCATGACGATCGTAGTCAGAATGTTGCCCATAGTGGGCATGACGATCGTAAGCAGAATGAGGTCCATTTGGGCACGACGATCGTTATCAGAATGATGTCCATACTGGGCATGACGATCGTAATCAGAATGAGGTCCATAGTGGGCTCGACGATCGTAATCAGAGCGAGATCCATAGTGGACACGACGATCGTAATCAGAGCGAGATCCATAGTGGGCATGACGATCGTAATCAGAATGAGGTCCATAGTGGGCACGACGATCGTAATCAGAGCAAGATCCATAGTGGGCATGACGATCGTAATCAGAATGAGGTCCATAGTGGGCATGACGATCGTAATCAGAATGCGGTCCAAAGTGGGCATGACGATCGTATCAGAATGAGGTCTATAGTGGGCACGACGATCGTAATCAGACTGTGGTCCATAGTGGGCATTACGATCGTGATCAGAATGAGGTCCATAGTGGGCATGACGATCGTAATCAGAACGAGGTGCATACTGGGAATGACGATCGTAATCAGAATGAGGCCCATAGTGGGCTCGACGATCGTAATCAGAGCGAGATCCACAGTGGGCACGACGATCGTAATCATAATGATGTCCGTAGTGGGCACGACGACCGTAATCAGAGCGAGGTCCATAGTGGGCACGACGATCCTAATCAGAGCGAGATCCAGAGTGGGCACGACGATCGTAATCAGAGCGAGATCCATAGTGGACATGACGATCGTAATCTATATGAGGTCCATAGTGGGCATGACGATCATAATCAGAATGAGGCCCATAGTAGGCACGTCGATTGTAATGAGAATGAGGCCCATAGTGGGCTCGACGATCGTAATAAGAGCGAGATCCATAGTGGGCACGACGATCGTAATCAGAGCGAAATCCATAGTGGGCATGACGATCGTAATCAAAATGAGGTCCATAGTAGGCACGACGATCGTAATCAGAGCGAGATCCAGAGTGGGCACGACGATCGTAATCAGAGCGAGATCCATAGTGGACATGACGATCGTAATCTATATGAGGTCCATAGTGGGCATGACGATCATAATCAGAATGAGGCCCATAGTAGGCACGTCGATCGTAATCAGAATGAGGTCCATAGTGGGCATGACCATCGTAATCAGAATGAGGTCCATAGTGGGCACGACGATCGCAATCAGAGCGAGATCCATAGTGGGCACGACGATCGTAATCCAAGCGAGATCCATAGTGGGCACGACGATTGTAATCAGAGCGAGATCCATAGTGGGCGCGACGAATGTAATCAGAATGAGGTCCATAGTAGGCACGACGATCTTACTCAGAGCGAGATGCATAGTGGGCACGACGATTGTAGTCAGAGCGAGATCCATAGTGGGCACGACGATCGTAATCAGAGCGAGATCCACAGTGGGCACGACGATCGTAAACAGAATGAGGTCCATAATGGGCACGACGATCGTAATCAGAGCGAGATCCATAGTGGGCACGACGATCGTAATCAGAGCGAGATCCATAGTGGGCACGACGATCGTAATCAGAGCGAGATCCATAGTGGGCACGACAAAGGTAATCAGAATGAGGTCCATAGTAGGCACGACGATCTTACTCAGAGCGAGATCCATAGTGGGCACGACGATTGTAGTCAGAGCGAGATCCATAGTGGGCACGACGATCGTAATCAGAGCGAGATCCACAGTGGGCACGACGATCGTAAACAGAATGAGGTCCATAGTGGGCACGACGAGCGTAATCAGAGCGAGGTCCATAGTGGGCACGACGATCGTAATCAGAGCGAGATCCACAGTGGGCACGGCGATCGTAAACAGAATGAGGTCCATAGTGAGCACGATGATCGTAATCAGAATGAGGTCCATAGTGGGCACGACGATCCTAATCAGAGCGAGATTCATAGTGGGCACGACAATCGTAATCAGAGCTGGATCCATAATGGGCATGACGAACGTAATCAGAATGAGGTCCATAGTGGCCACGACGATCGTAATCAGAGCGAGACCCATAATGGACACGACGATCGTAATCAGAATGAGGTCCATAGTGGGCACGACGATCGCAATCAGAGCGAGATCCATAGTGGGCACGACGATCGTAATCAGAGCGAAATCCATAGTGGGCACGACGATTGTAATCAGAGCAAGATCCATAGTGGGCGCGACGAATGTAATCAGAATGAGGTCCATAGTAGGCACGACGATCTTACTCAGAGCGAGATCCATAGTGGGCACGACGATTGTAGTCAGAGCGAGATCCATAGTGGGCACGACGATCGTAATCAGAGCGAGATCCACAGTGGGCACGACGATCGTAAACAGAATGAGGTCCATAATGGGCACGACGATCGTAATCAGAGCGAGATCCATAGTGGACATGACGATAGTAATCTGAATGAGGTCCATAGTGGGCATGACGATCATAATCAGAATGAGGCCAATAGTAGGCACGTCGATCGTAATCAGAATGAGGTCCATAGTGGGCATGACCATCGTAATCAGAATGATGTTCATAGTGGGCATGACGATCGTATTCAGAATGAGGTCCATAGTGGGCACGTCGATCGTAATCAGAATGAGGTCCATAGTGGGCATGACCATTGTAATCAGAATGAGGTTCATAGTGGGCACGACGATCGTAATCAGAGCGAGATCCATAGTGGGTATGACGATCGTAATCAGACTGAGGTCCATAGTGGGCATGACTATCGTAATCAGAATGTTGCCCATAGTGGGCATGACGATCGTAAGCAGAATGAGGTCCATATAGGCACGACGATCGTAATCAGAATGATGTCCATACTGGGCATGACGATCGTAATCAGAATGAGGTCATAGTGGGCTCGACGATCGTAATCAGAGCGAGACCCATAGTGGCCACGACGATCGTAATCAGAATGAGGTCCATAGTGGGCACGACGATCCTAATCAGAGCAAGATTCATAGTGGGCACGACAATCGTAATCAGAGCTGGATCCATAATGGGCATGACGATCGTAATCAGAATGAGGTCCATAGTGGGCACGACGATCGTAATCAGAGCGAGATCCATAGTGGGCACGACGATCTGAATCATAGCGAGATCCATAGTGGGCATGACGATCGTAATCAGAATGAGGTCCATAGTGGGCACGACGAACCTAATCAAATGAGGTCCAAAGTGGGCACGATGATCGTAATCAGAGCGAGATTCATATTGGGCACGACGATCGTAATCAAATGAGGTCCATAGTGGGCATGACGATTGTAATCAGAATGAGGTCTATAGTGGGCACGACGATCGTAATCAGAATGAGGTCCATAGTGGGCACGACGATCGTAATCAGAGCAAGATCCATTTTGGGCATGACGATCATAATCAGAATGAGGTACATCGTGGGCACGACGATCGTAATCATGATGTCCATAGTGGGCACGACAACCGTAATCAGAGCGAGGTCCATAGTGGGCACGACGATCCTAATCAGAGCGAGATTCATAGTGGGCACGACAATCGTAATCAGACCTGGATCCATAATGGGCATGACGATCGTAATCAGAATGAGGTCCATAGTGGGCACGACGATCGTAATCAGAGAGAGATCCTTAGTGGACAAGACGATCGTAATCAGAGCTAGATCCATAGTGGGCACGACGATCCTAATCAGAGCGAGATCCATAGTGGGCCCGACGATCGTAATCAGACCGAGATCCAAAGTGGGCATGACGATCGCAATCAGAATGAGGTCCATAGTGGGCACGACGATAATAATCAGAGCGAGACCCATAGTGGGCACGACGATTGTAATGAGACTGAGGTCCATAGTGGGCATGACGATTGTAAGCAGAATGAGGTCCATAGTTGGCATGACGATGGTAATCAGAATGAGTTCCATAGTGGTCATGACGATTGTAATCAGAATGAGGTCCATAGTGGGCACGACGATCGTAATCAGAACGAGGTCCATAATGGGCATGACGATCGTATTCAGAGCGAGGTCGATAGTGGGCACGATGATCGTAATCAGAGCGAGATCCATAGTCGGCACGACGGTCGTAATAAGAGCGAGATCCATATTGTGCATGATGATCGTAATCAGAATGAGGTCCATTGTAGGCATGACGTTCGTAATCAGAGCGAGATCCATAGTGGGCACGACGATCGTAAGCAGACTGAGGTCCATAGTGGGCATGATGATCTTAATCAGAATGAGGCCCATAGTGGGCGCGACGATCGTAATCAGAATGAGGTCCATACTGGGCATGACGATCGTAATCAGAATGAGGCCCGTAGTGGGCATGACGATCGTAATGAGAATGAGGTCCATAGTGGCATGACGATCGTAATCAGAATGAGGTCCATAGTAGGCATGACGATCGTAATCAGAATGAGGTCCATAGTGGGCATGACGATCGTAATCAGAATGAGGTATATAGTGGGCTTGACGATCGTAATCAGAATGAGGTCCATAGTGCGCACGACGATCGTAATCAGAATGAGGTCCATACTGGGCATGACCATCGTATTCAGAATGAGGTCCATAGTGCGCTCGACGATCGTAATCAGAGCGAGATCCACTGTGGGCACGACGATCGTAATCAGAGCGAGATCCATAGTGGGCACGACGATCCTAATGAGAGCGAGATTGATAGTGGGCACGACGATCGTAATCAGAGCGAGATCCATAGTGGACATGACGATCGTAATCAGAATGAGGTCCATAGTGGGCATGACGATCATAATCAGAATGAGGTTCATAGTAGGCACGACGATCGTAATCAGAATGAGGTCCATAGTGGGCTCGACGATCGTAATCAGAGCGAGATACATAGTGGGCACGACGATCGTAATCAGAGCGAGATCCATATTGGGCATGACGATCGTATTCAGAATAAGGTCCATAGTAGGCTCGACGATCGTAAACAGAACGAGATCCATAGTGGGCACGACAATCATAATCAGACTGAGGTCCATAGTGGGCATGACGATCGTAATGTGAATGAGGTCCATAGTGGGCATGACGATTGTAATCAGAATGAGGTCCATAGTGGGCATGACGGTCGTAATGAGAATGAGGTCTATAGTGGGCATGGCGATCGTAATCAGAATGAGGTCCATATTGGGCATGACGATCGTAATCAGAATGAGGTTCATAGTGGGCATGACGATCGTAATCAGAATGAGGTTCATAGTGGGCATGACGATCGTAATCAAAATGAGGTCCATAGTGGGCATGACGATCGTAAGCAGACTTAGGTCCATAGTGGGCACGACGATCGTAATCAGAATGCGGTCCATACTGGGCATGACGATCGTAATCAGAATGAGGTCCATAGTGGGCACGACGATCGTAATCAGAGCGAGATTCATAGTGGGCATGACGATCGTAATCAGAATGAGGTCCATAGTAGGCACGACGATCGTAATCAGAATGAGATCCATAGTGGGCACGACGATGGTAATCAGAATGAGGTCCATAGTGGGCATGACGATTGTAATCAGAATGAGGTCCATAGTGGGCATGACGGTCGTAATCAGAATGAGGTCTATAGTGGGCATGGCGATCGTAATCAGAATGAGGTCCATATTGGGCATGACGATCGTAATCAGAATGAGGTTCATAGTGGGCATGACGATCGTAATCAGAATGAGGTTCATAGTGGGCATGACGGTCGTAATCAGAATGAGGTCCATAGTGGGCATGACGATCGTAAGCAGACTTAGGTCCATAGTGGGCACGACGATCGTAATCAGAATGCGGTTCATACTGGGCATGACGATCGTAATCAGAATGAGGTCCATAGTGGGCACGACGATCGTAATCAGAGCGAGATCCATAGTGGGCATGACGATCGTAATCAGCATGAGGTCCATAGTAGGCACGACGATCGTAATCAGAATGAGATCCATAGTGGGCACGACGATGGTAATCAGAATGAGGTCCATAGTGGGCATGACGATCATAATCAGAATGAGGTCCATAGTAGGCACGACGATCCTAATCATATCGAGATCCATAGTGGTCACGACGATCCTAATCAGAACGAGATCCATAGTGGGCACGACGATCGTAATCAGAGCGAGATCCATAGTGGGTATGACGATCGTAATCAGAATGAGGTCCATAGTGGGCACGACGATCGCAATCAGAGCGAGATCCATAGTGGGCACGACGATCCTAATCAGAGCGATATCCATAGTGGGCACGACGATCGTAATCAGAATGAGGTTCATAGTGGGCATGACGATCGTATTCAGAATGAGGTCCATAGTGGGCACGTCGATCGTAATCAGAATGAGGTCCATAGTGGCCATGACCATTGTAATCAGAATGAGGTTCATAGTGGCCACGACGATCGTAATCAGAGCGAGATCCATAGTGGGTATGACGATCGTAATCAGACAGGTCCATAGTGGGCATGACGATCGTAATCAGAATGTTGTCCATAGTGGGCATGACGATCGTAAGCAGAATGAGGTCCATATGGGCACGACGGTCGTAATCAGAATGATGTCCATACTGGGCATGACGATCGTAATCAGAATGAGGTCATAGTGGGCTCGACGATCGTAATCAGAGCGAGACCCATAGTGGCCACGACGATCGTAATCAGAATGAGGTCCATAGTGGGCACGACGATCCTAATCAGAGCAAGATTCATAGTGGGCACGACAATCGTAATCAGAGCGGGATCCATAATGAGCATGACGATCGTAATCAGAATGAGGTCCATAGTGGGCACGACGATCGTAATCAGAGCGAGATCCATAGTGGGCACGACGATCGGAATCATAGCGAGATCCATAGTGGGCATGACGATCGTAATCAGAATGAGGTCCATAGTGGGCACCACGATCGTAATCAGAGTGAGATCCATAGTGGGCACGACGAACGTAATCATAGCGAGATCCATAGCGGGCACGACGATCGTGATCAGAGTGAGATCCATAGTGGGCACGACGATCGTAATCAGAGCGAGATCCATAGTGGGCACGACGATCGTAATCAAATGAGGTCCATAGTGGGCATGACGATCATAATCAGAATGAGGTACATAGTGGGCATGACGATCGTAATCAGAATGAGGTCCATAGTGGGCATGACGATCGTAATCAGAATGAGGTGCATAGTGGGCATGACGATCGTAATCAGAATGAAGTCCATAGTGGGCATGACGATCGTAATCAGAATGAGGTCCGTAGTGGGCATGACGATCGTAATGATAATGAGGTCCATAGTGGGCACGACGATCGTAATCAGAATGAGGTCCATACTGGGCATGACGATTGTAATCAGAATGAGGTCCATAGTGGGCACGACGATCCTAATCAGAGCAAGATTCATAGTGGGCACGACAATCGTAATCAGAGCTGGATCCATAATGGGCATGACGATCGTAATCAGAATGAGGTCCATAGTGGGCATGACGATCGTAATCAGAATGAGGTGCATAGTGGGCATGACGATCGTAATCAGAATAAAGTCCATAGTGGGCATGACGATCGTAATCAGAATGAGGTCCGTAGTGGGCATGACGATCGTAATCAGAGCGAGACCCATAGTGGCCACGACGATCGTAATCAGAATGAGGTCCATAGTGGGCACGACGATCCTAATCAGAGCAAGATTCATAGTGGGCACGACAATCGTAATCAGAGCTGGATCCATAATTGGCATGACGATCGTAATCAGAATGAGGTCCATAGTGGGCACGACGATCGTAATCAGAGCGAGATCCATAGTGGGCACGACGATCGGAATCATAGCGAGATCCATAGTGGGCATTACGATCGTAATCAGAATGAGGTCTATAGTGGGCACCACGATCGTAATCAGAGTGAGATCCATAGTGGGCACGACGAACGTAATCAGAGCGAGATCCATAGCGGGCACGACGATCATGATCAGAGTGAGATCCATAGTGGGCACGACGATCGTAATCAGAGCGAGATCCATAGTGGGCACGACGATCGTAATCAAATGAGGTCCATAGTGGGCATGACGATCATAATCAGAATGAGGTACATAGTGGGCATGACGATCGTAATCAGAATGAGGTGCATAGTGGGCATGACGATCGTAATCAGAATAAAGTCCATAGTGGGCATGACGATCGTAATCAGAATGAGGTCCGTAGTGGGCATGACGATCGTAATGATAATGAGGTCCATAGTGGGCACGACGATCGTAATCAGAATGAGGTCCATAGTGGGCACGACGATCGTAATCAGAGCGAGATCCATAGTGGGCATGACGATCGTAATCAAAATGAGGTCCATAGTAGGCACGACGATCATAATCAGAGCGAGATCCAGAGTGGGCACGACGATCGTAATCAGAACGAGATCCATAGTGGACATGACGATCGTAATCTATATGAGGTCCATAGTGGGCATGACGATCATAATCAGAATGAGGCCCATAGTAGGCACGTCGATCGTAATCAGAATGAGGTCCATAGTGGGCATGACCATCGTAATCAGAATGAGGTTCATAGTGGGCACGACGATCGTAATCAGAGCGAGATCCATAGTGGGTATGACGATCGTTATCAGACTGAGGTCCACAGTGGGCATGACGATCGTAATCAGAATGTTGCCCGTAGTGGGCATGACGATCGTAATCAGAATGAGGTCCAAAGTGGGCACGATGATCGTAATCAGAGCGAGATTCATATTGGGCACGACGATCGTAATCAAATGAGGTCCATAGTGGGCATGACGATTGTAATCAGAATGAGGTCCATAGTGGGCACGACGATCGTAATCAGAATGAGGTCCATAGTGGGCACGACGATCGTAATCAGAGCAAGATCCATTTTGGGCATGACGATCATAATCAGAATGCGGTACATCGTGGGCACGACGATGGTAATCATGATATCCATAGTGGGCACGACGACCGTAATCAGAGCGAGGTCCATAGTGGGCACGACGATCCTAATCAGAGCGAGATTCATAGTGGGCACGACGATCGTAATCAGAGCGAGACCCATAGTGGCCACGACGATCGTAATCAGAATGAGGTCCATAGTGGGCACGACGATCGTAATCAGAGCAAGATCCATAGTGGGCATGACGATCGTAATCAGATTGAGGTCGATAGTGGGCATGACGTTCGTAATCAGAATGAGGTCTATAGGGGGCATGACGATCGTAATCAGAATGAGGTCCATAGTGGGCATGACGATCGTAATCAGAATGAGGTCTATATTGGGCACGACGATCGTAATCAGACTGTGGTCCATAGTGGGCATTACGATCGTGATCAGAATGAGGTCCATAGTGGGCATGACGATCGTAATCAGAATGAGGTCCATACTGGGAAAGACGATCGTAATCAGAATGAGGCCCATAGTGGGCTCGACGATCGTAATCAGAGCGAGATCCACAGTGGGCACGACGATCGTAATCAGAGCGAGATCCATAGTGGGCGCGACGAATGTAATCAGAATAAGGTCCATAGTAGGCACGACGATCTTACTCAGAGCGAGATCCATAGTGGGCACGACGATTGTAGTCAGAGCGAAATCCATAGTGGGCACGACGATCGTAATCAGAGCGAGATCCACAGTGGGCACGACGATCGTAAACAGAATGAGGTCCATAATGGGCACGACGATCGTAATCAGAGCGAGATCCATAGTGGGCACGACGATCGTAATCAGAGCGAGATCCATAGTGGGCACGACGATCGTAATCAGAGCGAGATCCATAGTGGGCACGACGAATGTAATCAGAATGAGGTCCATAGTAGGCACGACGATCTTACTCAGAGCGAGATCCATAGTGGGCACGACGATTGTAGTCAGAGCGAGATCCATAGTGGGCACGACGATCGTAATCAGAGCGAGATCCACAGTGGGCACGACGATCGTAAACAGAATGAGGTCCATAGTGGGCACGACGATCGTAATCAGCGAGGTCCATAGTGGGCACGACGATCGTAATCAGAGCGAGTTCCATAGTGGGCACGACGATCGTAATCAGAGCGAGATCCATAGAGGTCATGACGATCTTAATCAGAGCGAGATCAATAGTGGGCATGACGATCCTAATCAGAATGAGGTCCATAGTGGGCACCACGATCGTAATCAGAGCAAGATCCATAGTGGGCACGACGATCCTGATCAGGGAGAGATCCATAGTGGGCACGACGATCGTGATCAGAGTGAGATCCATAGTGGGCACGATGATCGTAATCAGAGCGAGATCCATATTGGGCACGACAATCGTAATCAAATGAGGTCCATAGTGGGCATGACGATTGTAATCAGAATGAGGTCCATAGTGGGCACGACGATCGTAATCAGAATGAGGTCCATAGTGGGCACGACGATCGTAATCAGAGCAAGATCCATTTTGGGCATGACGATCATAATCAGAATGAGGTACATCGTGGGCATGACGATCGTAATCAGAATGAGGTCCATAGTGGGCATGACGATCGTAATCAGAATGAGGTCATAGTGGGCATGACGATCGTAATCAGAATGAGGTCCATAGTGGGCATGACGATCGTAATCAGAATGAGGTCCGTAGTGGGCATGACGATCGTAATCATAATGAGGTCCATAGTGGGCACGACGATCGTAATCAGAATGAGGTCCATACTGGGCATGACGATTGTATCAGATTGAGGCCCATAGTGGGCTCGACGATCGTAATCAGAGCGAGATCCATAGTGGGCACGACGATCGTAATCAGAGCAAGATCCATAGTGGGCATGACGATCGTAATCAGAATGAGGTCCATACTGGGCATGACGATCGTAATCAGAATGAGGTCCATACTGGGCATGACGATTGTAATCAGATTGAGGCCCATAGTGGGCTCGACGATCGTAATCAGAGCGAGATCCATAGTGCGCATGACGATCGTAATCATAATGAGGTCCATAGTGGGCACGACGATCGTAATCAGAATGAGGTCCATACTGGGCATGACGATTGTAATCAGAAAGAGGCCCATAGTGGGCTCGACGATCGTAATCAGAGCGAGATCCATAGTGGGCACGACGATCGTAATCAAAATGAGGTCCATAGTAGGCACGACGATCGTAATCAGAGCGAGATCCAGAGTGGGCACGACGATCGTAATCAGAGCGAGATCCATAGTGGACATGACGATCGTAATCTATATGAGGTCCATAGTGGGCATGACGATCATAATCAGAATGAGGCCCATAGTAGGCACGTCGATCGTAATCAGAATGAGGTCCATAGTGGGCATGACCATCGTAATCAGAATGAGGTCCATAGTGGGCACGACGATCGTAATCGTAATCGTAATCGACGATCGTAATCGTAATCAGAGCTGGATCCATAATGGGCATGACGAACGTAATCAGAATGAGGTCCATAGTGGCCACGACGATCGTAATCAGAGCGAGACCCATAGTGGCCACGACGATCGTAATCAGAATGAGGTCCATAGTGGGCACGACGATCGCAATCAGAGCGAGATCCATAGTGGGCACGACGATCGTAATCAGAGCGAGATCCACTGTGGGCACGACGATCGTAAACAGAATGAGGTCCATAGTGGGCACGACGATCGTAATCAGAGCGAGGTCCATAGTGTGCACGACGATCGTAATCAGAGGGAGATCCATAGTGGGCACGACGACCGTAATCAGAGCGAGGTCCAATAGTGGGCACGACGATCCTAATCAGAGCGAGATCCATAGTGGGCACGACGATCGTAATCAGAGCGAGATCCATAGTGGGCACGACGAATGTAATCAGAATGAGGTCCATAGTAGGCACGACGATCTTACTCAGAGCGAGATCCATAGTGGGCACGACGATTGTAGTCAGAGCGAGATCCATAGTGGGCACGACGATTGTAGTCAGAGCGAGATCCATAGTGGGCACGACGATCGTAATCAGAGCGAGATCCACAGAGGGCACGACGATCGTAAACAGAATGAGGTCCATAGTGGGCACGACGATCGTAATCAGAGCGAGGTCTATAGTGGGCACGACGATCGTAATCAGAGCGAGATCCATAGTGGGCACGACGATCGTAATCAGAGCGAGATCCATAGAGGTCATGACGATCTTAATCAGAGCGAGCTCAATAGTGGGCATGACGATCCTAATCAGAATGAGGTCCATAGTGGGCACCACGATCGTAATCAGAGCAAGATCCATAGTGGGCACGACGATCCTGATCAGGGAGAGATCCATAGTGGGCACGACGATTGTAGTCAGAGCGAGATCCATAGTGGGCACGACGATTGTAGTCAGAGCGAGATCCATAGTGGGCACGACGATCGTAATCAGAGCGAGATCCACAGAGGGCACGACGATCGTAAACAGAATGAGGTCCATAGTGGGCACGACGATCGTAATCAGAGCGAGGTCCATAGTGGGCACGACGATCGTAATCAGAGCGAGATCCATAGTGGGCACGACGATCGTAATCAGAGCGAGATCTATAGAGGTCACGACGATCCTGATCAGGGAGAGATCCATAGTGGGCACGACGATCGTGATCAGAGTGAGATCCATAGTGGGCACGATGATCGTAATCAGAGCGAGATCCATATTGGGCACGACGATCGTAATCAAATGAGGTCCATAGTGGGCATGGCGATTGTAATCAGAATGAGGTCCATAGTGGGCACGACGATCGTAATCAGAATGAGGTCCATAGTGGGCACGACGATCGTAATCAGAGCAAGATGCATTTTGGGCATGACGATCATAATCAGAATGAGGTACATCGTGGGCATGACGATCGTAATCAGAATGAGGTCCATAGTGGGCATGACGATCGTAATCAGAATGAGGTCATAGTGGGCATGACGATCGTAATCAGAATGAGGTCCATAGTGGGCATGATGTTCGTAATCAGAATGAGGTCCGTAGTGGGCATGACGATCGTAATCATAATGAGGTCCATAGTGGGCACGACGATCGTAATCAGAATGAGGTCCATACTGGGCATGACGATTGTAATCAGATTGAGGCCCATAGTGGGCTCAACGATCGTAATCAGTACGAGATCCATAGTGGGCACGACGATCGTAATTCGAGCGAGATCCATAGTGGGCATGACGATCGTAATCAGAATGAGGTCCATACTGGGCATGACGATCGTAATCAGAATGAGGTCCATAGTGGGCTCGACGATCGTAATCAGAGCGAGATCCATAGTGGGCACGACGATCTTAATCAGAGCTAGATCCATAGTGCGCATGACGATCGTAATCAGAATGAGGTCCATAGTGGGCACGACGATCGTAATCAGAATGAGGTCATAGTGGGCATGACGGTCGTAATCAGAATGAGGTCTATAGTGGGCATGACGATCGTAATCAGAATGAGGTCCATATTGGGCATGACGATCGTAATCAGAATGAGGTTCATAGTGGGCATGACGATCGTAATCAGAATGAGGTTCATAGTGGGCATGACGATCGTAATCAGAATGAGGTCCATAGTGGGCATGACGATCGTAAGCAGACTTAGGTCCATAGTGGGCACGACGATCGTAATCAGAATGAGGTCCATACTGGGCATGACGATCGTAATCAGAATGAGGTCCATAGTGGGCACGACGATCGTAATCAGAGCGAGATCCATAGTGGGCATGACGATCGTAATCAGAATGAGGTCCGTAGTAGGCACGACGATCGTAATCAGAATGAGATCCATAGTGGGCACGACGATGGTAATCAGAATGAGGTCCATAGTGGGCATGACGATCATAATCAGAATGAGGTCCATAGTAGGCACGACGATCCTAATCATATCGAGATCCATAGTGGTCACGACGATCCTAATCAGAACGAGATCCATAGTGGGCACGACGATCGTAATCAGAGCGAGATCCATAGTGGGTATGACGATCGTAATCAGAATGAGGTCCATAGTGGGCACGACGATCGCAATCAGAGCGAGATCCATAGTGGGCACGACGATCCTAATCAGAGCGATATCCATAGTGGGCACGACGATCGTAATCAGATTGAGGTTCATAGTGGGCATGACGATCGTATTCAGAATGAGGTCCATAGTGGGCACGTCGATCGTAATCAGAATGAGGTCCATAGTGGGCATGACCATTGTAATCAGAATGAGGTTCATAGTGGGCAAGACGATCGTAATCAGAGCGAGATCCATAGTGGGTATGACGATCGTAATCAGACTGAGGTCCATAGTGGGCATGACTATCGTAATCAGAATGTTGCCCATAGTGGGCATGACGATCGTAAGCAGAATGAGGTCCATATAGGCACGACGATCGTAATCAGAATGATGTCCATACTGGGCATGACGATCGTAATCAGAATGAGGTCATAGTGGGCTCGACGATCGTAATCAGAGCGAGACCCATAGTGGCCACGACGATCGTAATCAGAATGAGGTCCATAGTGGGCACGACGATCCTAATCAGAGCAAGATTCATAGTGGGCACGACAATCGTAATCAGAGCTGGATCCATAATGGGCATGACGATCGTAATCAGAATGAGGTCCATAGTGGGCACGACGATCGTAATCAGAGCGAGATCCATAGTGGGCACGACGATCTGAATCATAGCGAGATCCATAGTGGGCATGACGATCGTAATCAGAATGAGGTCCATAGTGGGCACGACGAACCTAATCAAATGAGGTCCAAAGTGGGCACGATGATCGTAATCAGAGCGAGATTCATATTGGGCACGACGATCGTAATCAAATGAGGTCCATAGTGGGCATGACGATTGTAATCAGAATGAGGTCTATAGTGGGCACGACGATCGTAATCAGAATGAGGTCCATAGTGGGCACGACGATCGTAATCAGAGCAAGATCCATTTTGGGCATGACGATCATAATCAGAATGAGGTACATCGTGGGCACGACGATCGTAATCATGATGTCCATAGTGGGCACGACGACCGTAATCAGAGCGAGGTCCATAGTGGGCACGACGATCCTAATCAGAGCGAGATTCATAGTGGGCACGACAATCGTAATCAGACCTGGATCCATAATGGGCATGACGATCGTAATCAGAATGAGGTCCATAGTGGGCACGACGATCGTAATCAGAGAGAGATCCTTAGTGGACAAGACGATCGTAATCAGAGCTAGATCCATAGTGGGCACGACGATCCTAATCAGAGCGAGATCCATAGTGGGCCCGACGATCGTAATCAGACCGAGATCCAAAGTGGGCATGACGATCGCAATCAGAATGAGGTCCATAGTGGGCACGACGATAATAATCAGAGCGAGACCCATAGTGGGCACGACGATTGTAATGAGACTGAGGTCCATAGTGGGCATGACGATTGTAAGCAGAATGAGGTCCATAGTTGGCATGACGATGGTAATCAGAATGAGTTCCATAGTGGTCATGACGATTGTAATCAGAATGAGGTCCATAGTGGGCACGACGATCGTAATCAGAACGAGGTCCATAATGGGCATGACGATCGTATTCAGAGCGAGGTCGATAGTGGGCACGATGATCGTAATCAGAGCGAGATCCATAGTCGGCACGACGGTCGTAATAAGAGCGAGATCCATATTGTGCATGATGATCGTAATCAGAATGAGGTCCATTGTAGGCATGACGTTCGTAATCAGAGCGAGATCCATAGTGGGCACGACGATCGTAAGCAGACTGAGGTCCATAGTGGGCATGATGATCTTAATCAGAATGAGGCCCATGGTGGGCGCGACGATCGTAATCAGAATGAGGTCCATACTGGGCATGACGATCGTAATCAGAATGAGGCCCGTAGTGGGCATGACGATCGTAATGAGAATGAGGTCCATAGTGGCATGACGATCGTAATCAGAATGAGGTCCATAGTAGGCATGACGATCGTAATCAGAATGAGGTCCATAGTGGGCATGACGATCGTAATCAGAATGAGGTATATAGTGGGCTTGACGATCGTAATCAGAATGAGGTCCATAGTGCGCACGACGATCGTAATCAGAATGAGGTCCATACTGGGCATGACCATCGTATTCAGAATGAGGTCCATAGTGCGCTCGACGATCGTAATCAGAGCGAGATCCACTGTGGGCACGACGATCGTAATCAGAGCGAGATCCATAGTGGGCACGACGATCCTAATGAGAGCGAGATTGATAGTGGGCACGACGATCGTAATCAGAGCGAGATCCATAGTGGACATGACGATCGTAATCAGAATGAGGTCCATAGTGGGCATGACGATCATAATCAGAATGAGGTTCATAGTAGGCACGACGATCGTAATCAGAATGAGGTCCATAGTGGGCTCGACGATCGTAATCAGAGCGAGATACATAGTGGGCACGACGATCGTAATCAGAGCGAGATCCATATTGGGCATGACGATCGTATTCAGAATAAGGTCCATAGTAGGCTCGACGATCGTAAACAGAACGAGATCCATAGTGGGCACGACAATCATAATCAGACTGAGGTCCATAGTGGGCATGACGATCGTAATGTGAATGAGGTCCATAGTGGGCATGACGATTGTAATCAGAATGAGGTCCATAGTGGGCATGACGGTCGTAATGAGAATGAGGTCTATAGTGGGCATGGCGATCGTAATCAGAATGAGGTCCATATTGGGCATGACGATCGTAATCAGAATGAGGTTCATAGTGGGCATGACGATCGTAATCAGAATGAGGTTCATAGTGGGCATGACGATCGTAATCAAAATGAGGTCCATAGTGGGCATGACGATCGTAAGCAGACTTAGGTCCATAGTGGGCACGACGATCGTAATCAGAATGCGGTCCATACTGGGCATGACGATCGTAATCAGAATGAGGTCCATAGTGGGCACGACGATCGTAATCAGAGCGAGATTCATAGTGGGCATGACGATCGTAATCAGAATGAGGTCCATAGTAGGCACGACGATCGTAATCAGAATGAGATCCATAGTGGGCACGACGATGGTAATCAGAATGAGGTCCATAGTGGGCATGACGATTGTAATCAGAATGAGGTCCATAGTGGGCATGACGGTCGTAATCAGAATGAGGTCTATAGTGGGCATGGCGATCGTAATCAGAATGAGGTCCATATTGGGCATGACGATCGTAATCAGAATGAGGTTCATAGTGGGCATGACGATCGTAATCAGAATGAGGTTCATAGTGGGCATGACGATCGTAATCAGAATGAGGTCCATAGTGGGCATGACGATCGTAAGCAGACTTAGGTCCATAGTGGGCACGACGATCGTAATCAGAATGCGGTTCATACTGGGCATGACGATCGTAATCAGAATGAGGTCCATAGTGGGCACGACGATCGTAATCAGAGCGAGATCCATAGTGGGCATGACGATCGTAATCAGCATGAGGTCCATAGTAGGCACGACGATCGTAATCAGAATGAGATCCATAGTGGGCACGACGATGGTAATCAGAATGAGGTCCATAGTGGGCATGACGATCATAATCAGAATGAGGTCCATAGTAGGCACGACGATCCTAATCATATCGAGATCCATAGTGGTCACGACGATCCTAATCAGAACGAGATCCATAGTGGGCACGACGATCGTAATCAGAGCGAGATCCATAGTGGGTATGACGATCGTAATCAGAATGAGGTCCATAGTGGGCACGACGATCGCAATCAGAGCGAGATCCATAGTGGGCACGACGATCCTAATCAGAGCGATATCCATAGTGGGCACGACGATCGTAATCAGAATGAGGTTCATAGTGGGCATGACGATCGTATTCAGAATGAGGTCCATAGTGGGCACGTCGATCGTAATCAGAATGAGGTCCATAGTGGCCATGACCATTGTAATCAGAATGAGGTTCATAGTGGCCACGACGATCGTAATCAGAGCGAGATCCATAGTGGGTATGACGATCGTAATCAGACAGGTCCATAGTGGGCATGACGATCGTAATCAGAATGTTGTCCATAGTGGGCATGACGATCGTAAGCAGAATGAGGTCCATATGGGCACGACGATCGTAATCAGAATGATGTCCATACTGGGCATGACGATCGTAATCAGAATGAGGTCATAGTGGGCTCGACGATCGTAATCAGAGCGAGACCCATAGTGGCCACGACGATCGTAATCAGAATGAGGTCCATAGTGGGCACGACGATCCTAATCAGAGCAAGATTCATAGTGGGCACGACAATCGTAATCAGAGCGGGATCCATAATGAGCATGACGATCGTAATCAGAATGAGGTCCATAGTGGGCACGACGATCGTAATCAGAGCGAGATCCATAGTGGGCACGACGATCGGAATCATAGCGAGATTCATAGTGGGCATGACGATCGTAATCAGAATGAGGTCCATAGTGGGCACCACGATCGTAATCAGAGTGAGATCCATAGTGGGCACGACGAACGTAATCATAGCGAGATCCATAGCGGGCACGACGATCGTGATCAGAGTGAGATCCATAGTGGGCACGACGATCGTAATCAGAGCGAGATCCATAGTGGGCACGACGATCGTAATCAAATGAGGTCCATAGTGGGCATGACGATCATAATCAGAATGAGGTACATAGTGGGCATGACGATCGTAATCAGAATGAGGTCCATAGTGGGCATGACGATCGTAATCAGAATGAGGTGCATAGTGGGCATGACGATCGTAATCAGAATGAAGTCCATAGTGGGCATGACGATCGTAATCAGAATGAGGTCCGTAGTGGGCATGACGATCGTAATGATAATGAGGTCCATAGTGGGCACGACGATCGTAATCAGAATGAGGTCCATACTGGGCATGACGATTGTAATCAGAATGAGGTCCATAGTGGGCACGACGATCCTAATCAGAGCAAGATTCATAGTGGGCACGACAATCGTAATCAGAGCTGGATCCATAATGGGCATGACGATCGTAATCAGAATGAGGTCCATAGTGGGCATGACGATCGTAATCAGAATGAGGTGCATAGTGGGCATGACGATCGTAATCAGAATAAAGTCCATAGTGGGCATGACGATCGTAATCAGAATGAGGTCCGTAGTGGGCATGACGATCGTAATCAGAGCGAGACCCATAGTGGCCACGACGATCGTAATCAGAATGAGGTCCATAGTGGGCACGACGATCCTAATCAGAGCAAGATTCATAGTGGGCACGACAATCGTAATCAGAGCTGGATCCATAATTGGCATGACGATCGTAATCAGAATGAGGTCCATAGTGGGCACGACGATCGTAATCAGAGCGAGATCCATAGTGGGCACGACGATCGGAATCATAGCGAGATCCATAGTGGGCATTACGATCGTAATCAGAATGAGGTCCATAGTGGGCACCACGATCGTAATCAGAGTGAGATCCATAGTGGGCACGACGAACGTAATCAGAGCGAGATCCATAGTGGGCACGACGATTGTAATCAGAGCGAGATCCATAGTGGGCACGACGATCGTAATCAAATGAGGTCCATAGTGGGCATGACGATCATAATCAGAATGAGGTACATAGTGGGCATGACGATCGTAATCAGAATGAGGTGCATAGTGGGCATGACGATCGTAATCAGAATGAGGTCCATAGTGGGCACGACGATCGTAATCAGAGCAAGATCCATTTTGGGCATGACGATCATAATCAGAATGCGGTACATCGTGGGCACGACGATGGTAATCATGATATCCATAGTGGGCACGACGACCGTAATCAGAGCGAGGTCCATAGTGGGCACGACGATCCTAATCAGAGCGAGATTCATAGTGGGCACGACAATCGTAATCAGACCTGGATCCATAATGGGCATGACGATCGTAATCAGAATGAGGTCCATAGTGGGCACGACGATCGTAATCAGAGCGAGACCCATAGTGGCCACGACGATCGTAATCAGAATGAGGTCCATAGTGGGCACGACGA
Organism: Amblyomma americanum; assembly: GCF_052857255.1. NCBI lineage: Eukaryota > Metazoa > Arthropoda > Arachnida > Ixodida > Ixodidae > Amblyomma > Amblyomma americanum. The sequence continues at coordinate 153,025,261 of NC_135502.1, forward strand.
TCGTAATCAGAGCAAGATCCATAGTGGGCATGACGATCGTAATCAGATTGAGGTCGATAGTGGGCATGACGTTCGTAATCAGAATGAGGTCTATAGGGGGCATGACGATCGTAATCAGAATGAGGTCCATAGTGGGCATGACGATCGTAATCAGAATGAGGTCTATAGTGGGCACGACGATCGTAATCAGACTGTGGTCCATAGTGGGCATTACGATCGTGATCAGAATGAGGTCCATAGTGGGCATGACGATCGTAATCAGAATGAGGTCCATACTGGGAAAGACGATCGTAATCAGAATGAGGCCCATAGTGGGCTCGACGATCGTAATCAGAGCGAGATCCACAGTGGGCACGACGATCGTAATCAGAGCGAGATCCATAGTGGGCGCGACGAATGTAATCAGAATAAGGTCCATAGTAGGCACGACGATCTTACTCAGAGCGAGATCCATAGTGGGCACGACGATTGTAGTCAGAGCGAAATCCATAGTGGGCACGACGATCGTAATCAGAGCGAGATCCACAGTGGGCACGACGATCGTAAACAGAATGAGGTCCATAATGGGCACGACGATCGTAATCAGAGCGAGATCCATAGTGGGCACGACGATCGTAATCAGAGCGAGATCCATAGTGGGCACGACGATCGTAATCAGAGCGAGATCCATAGTGGGCACGACGAATGTAATCAGAATGAGGTCCATAGTAGGCACGACGATCTTACTCAGAGCGAGATCCATAGTGGGCACGACGATTGTAGTCAGAGCGAGATCCATAGTGGGCACGACGATCGTAATCAGAGCGAGATCCACAGTGGGCACGACGATCGTAAACAGAATGAGGTCCATAGTGGGCACGACGATCGTAATCAGCGAGGTCCATAGTGGGCACGACGATCGTAATCAGAGCGAGTTCCATAGTGGGCACGACGATCGTAATCAGAGCGAGATCCATAGAGGTCATGACGATCTTAATCAGAGCGAGATCAATAGTGGGCATGACGATCCTAATCAGAATGAGGTCCATAGTGGGCACCACGATCGTAATCAGAGCAAGATCCATAGTGGGCACGACGATCCTGATCAGGGAGAGATCCATAGTGGGCACGACGATCGTGATCAGAGTGAGATCCATAGTGGGCACGATGATCGTAATCAGAGCGAGATCCATATTGGGCACGACAATCGTAATCAAATGAGGTCCATAGTGGGCATGACGATTGTAATCAGAATGAGGTCCATAGTGGGCACGACGATCGTAATCAGAATGAGGTCCATAGTGGGCACGACGATCGTAATCAGAGCAAGATCCATTTTGGGCATGACGATCATAATCAGAATGAGGTACATCGTGGGCATGACGATCGTAATCAGAATGAGGTCCATAGTGGGCATGACGATCGTAATCAGAATGAGGTCATAGTGGGCATGACGATCGTAATCAGAATGAGGTCCATAGTGGGCATGACGATCGTAATCAGAATGAGGTCCGTAGTGGGCATGACGATCGTAATCATAATGAGGTCCATAGTGGGCACGACGATCGTAATCAGAATGAGGTCCATACTGGGCATGACGATTGTATCAGATTGAGGCCCATAGTGGGCTCGACGATCGTAATCAGAGCGAGATCCATAGTGGGCTCGACGATCGTAATCAGAGCGAGATCCATAGTGCGCATGACGATCGTAATCATAATGAGGTCCATAGTCTGCACGACGATCGTAATCAGAATGAGGTCCATACTGGGCATGACGATTGTAATCAGAAAGAGGCCCATAGTGGGCTCGACGATCGTAATCAGAGCGAGATCCATAGTGGGCACGACGATCGTAATCAAAATGAGGTCCATAGTAGGCACGACGATCGTAATCAGAGCGAGATCCAGAGTGGGCACGACGATCGTAATCAGAGCGAGATCCATAGTGGACATGACGATCGTAATCTATATGAGGTCCATAGTGGGCATGACGATCATAATCAGAATGAGGCCCATAGTAGGCACGTCGATCGTAATCAGAATGAGGTCCATAGTGGGCATGACCATCGTAATCAGAATGAGGTCCATAGTGGGCACGACGATCGTAATCGTAATCGTAATCGTAATCGACGATCGTAATCGTAATCAGAGCTGGATCCATAATGGGCATGACGAACGTAATCAGAATGAGGTCCATAGTGGCCACGACGATCGTAATCAGAGCGAGACCCATAGTGGCCACGACGATCGTAATCAGAATGAGGTCCATAGTGGGCACGACGATCGCAATCAGAGCGAGATCCATAGTGGGCACGACGATCGTAATCAGAGCGAGATCCATAGTGGGCACGACGATTGTAATCAGAGCAAGATCCATAGTGGGCGCGACGAATGTAATCAGAATGAGGTCCATAGTAGGCACGACGATCTTACTCAGAGCGAGATCCATAGTGGGCACGACGATTGTAGTCAGAGCGAGATCCATAGTGGGCACGACGATCGTAATCAGAGCGAGATCCACAGTGGGCACGACGATCGTAAACAGAATGAGGTCCATAATGGGCACGACGATCGTAATCAGAGCGAGATCCATAGTGGGCACGACGATCGTAATCAGAGCGAGATCCATAGTGGGCACGACGAATGTAATCAGAATGAGGTCCATAGTAGGCACGACGATCTTACTCAGAGCGAGATCCATAGTGGGCACGACGATTGTAGTCAGAGCGAGATCCGTAGTGGGCACGACGATCGTAATCAGAGCGAGATCCACTGTGGGCACGACGATCGTAAACAGAATGAGGTCCATAGTGGGCACGACGATCGTAATCAGAGCGAGGTCCATAGTGTGCACGACGATCGTAATCAGAGGGAGATCCATAGTGGGCACGACGACCGTAATCAGAGCGAGGTCCATAGTGGGCACGACGATCCTAATCAGAGCGAGATCCATAGTGGGCACGACAATCGTAATCAGACCTGGATCCATAATGGGCATGACGATCGTAATCAGAATGAGGTCCATAGTGGGCACGACGATCGTAATCAGAGAGAGATCCTTAGTGGACAAGACGATCGTAATCAGAGCTAGATCCATAGTGGGCACGACGATCCTAATCAGAGCGAGATCCATAGTGGGCCCGACGATCGTAATCAGACCGAGATCCAAAGTGGGCATGACGATCGCAATCAGAATGAGGTCCATAGTGGGCACGACGATAATAATCAGAGCGAGACCCATAGTGGGCACGACGATTGTAATGAGACTGAGGTCCATAGTGGGCATGACGATTGTAAGCAGAATGAGGTCCATAGTTGGCATGACGATGGTAATCAGAATGAGTTCCATAGTGGTCATGACGATTGTAATCAGAATGAGGTCCATAGTGGGCACGACGATCGTAATCAGAACGAGGTCCATAATGGGCATGACGATCGTATTCAGAGCGAGGTCGATAGTGGGCACGATGATCGTAATCAGAGCGAGATCCATAGTCGGCACGACGGTCGTAATAAGAGCGAGATCCATATTGTGCATGATGATCGTAATCAGAATGAGGTCCATTGTAGGCATGACGTTCGTAATCAGAGCGAGATCCATAGTGGGCACGACGATCGTAAGCAGACTGAGGTCCATAGTGGGCATGATGATCTTAATCAGAATGAGGCCCATAGTGGGCGCGACGATCGTAATCAGAATGAGGTCTATACTGGGCATGACGATCGTAATCAGAATGAGGCCCGTAGTGGGCATGACGATCGTAATGAGAATGAGGTCCATAGTGGCATGACGATCGTAATCAGAATGAGGTCCATAGTAGGCATGACGATCGTAATCAGAATGAGGTCCATAGTGGGCATGACGATCGTAATCAGAATGAGGTATATAGTGGGCTTGACGATCGTAATCAGAATGAGGTCCATAGTGCGCACGACGATCGTAATCAGAATGAGGTCCATACTGGGCATGACCATCGTATTCAGAATGAGGTCCATAGTGCGCTCGACGATCGTAATCAGAGCGAGATCCACTGTGGGCACGACGATCGTAATCAGAGCGAGATCCATAGTGGGCACGACGATCCTAATGAGAGCGAGATTGATAGTGGGCACGACGATCGTAATCAGAGCGAGATCCATAGTGGACATGACGATCGTAATCCGAATGAGGTCCATAGTGGGCATGACGATCATAATCAGAATGAGGTTCATAGTAGGCACGACGATCGTAATCAGAATGAGGTCCATAGTGGGCTCGACGATCGTAATCAGAGCGAGATACATAGTGGGCACGACGATCGTAATCAGAGCGAGATCCATATTGGGCATGACGATCGTATTCAGAATAAGGTCCATAGTAGGCTCGACGATCGTAAACAGAACGAGATCCATAGTGGGCACGACAATCATAATCAGACTGAGGTCCATAGTGGGCATGACGATCGTAATGTGAATGAGGTCCATAGTGGGCATGACGATTGTAATCAGAATGAGGTCCATAGTGGGCATGACGGTCGTAATGAGAATGAGGTCTATAGTGGGCATGGCGATCGTAATCAGAATGAGGTCCATATTGGGCATGACGATCGTAATCAGAATGAGGTTCATAGTGGGCATGACGATCGTAATCAGAATGAGGTTCATAGTGGGCATGACGATCGTAATCAAAATGAGGTCCATAGTGGGCATGACGATCGTAAGCAGACTTAGGTCCATAGTGGGCACGACGATCGTAATCAGAATGCGGTCCATACTGGGCATGACGATCGTAATCAGAATGAGGTCCATAGTGGGCACGACGATCGTAATCAGAGCGAGATTCATAGTGGGCATGACGATCGTAATCAGAATGAGGTCCATAGTAGGCACGACGATCGTAATCAGAATGAGATCCATAGTGGGCACGACGATGGTAATCAGAATGAGGTCCATAGTGGGCATGACGATTGTAATCAGAATGAGGTCCATAGTGGGCATGACGGTCGTAATCAGAATGAGGTCTATAGTGGGCATGGCGATCGTAATCAGAATGAGGTCCATATTGGGCATGACGATCGTAATCAGAATGAGGTTCATAGTGGGCATGACGATCGTAATCAGAATGAGGTTCATAGTGGGCATGACGATCGTAATCAGAATGAGGTCCATAGTGGGCATGACGATCGTAAGCAGACTTAGGTCCATAGTGGGCACGACGATCGTAATCAGAATGCGGTTCATACTGGGCATGACGATCGTAATCAGAATGAGGTCCATAGTGGGCACGACGATCGTAATCAGAGCGAGATCCATAGTGGGCATGACGATCGTAATCAGCATGAGGTCCATAGTAGGCACGACGATCGTAATCAGAATGAGATCCATAGTGGGCACGACGATGGTAATCAGAATGAGGTCCATAGTGGGCATGACGATCATAATCAGAATGAGGTCCATAGTAGGCACGACGATCCTAATCATATCGAGATCCATAGTGGTCACGACGATCCTAATCAGAACGAGATCCATAGTGGGCACGACGATCGTAATCAGAGCGAGATCCATAGTGGGTATGACGATCGTAATCAGAATGAGGTCCATAGTGGGCACGACGATCGCAATCAGAGCGAGATCCATAGTGGGCACGACGATCCTAATCAGAGCTATTTCCATAGTGGGCACGACGATCGTAATCAGAATGAGGTTCATAGTGGGCATGACGATCGTATTCAGAATGAGGTCCATAGTGGGCACGTCGATCGTAATCAGAATGAGGTCCATAGTGGCCATGACCATTGTAATCAGAATGAGGTTCATAGTGGCCACGACGATCGTAATCAGAGCGAGATCCATAGTGGGTATGACGATCGTAATCAGACAGGTCCATAGTGGGCATGACGATCGTAATCAGAATGTTGTCCATAGTGGGCATGACGATCGTAAGCAGAATGAGGTCCATATGGGCACGACGATCGTAATCAGAATGATGTCCATACTGGGCATGACGATCGTAATCAGAATGAGGTCATAGTGGGCTCGACGATCGTAATCAGAGCGAGACCCATAGTGGCCACGACGATCGTAATCAGAATGAGGTCCATAGTGGGCACGACGATCCTAATCAGAGCAAGATTCATAGTGGGCACGACAATCGTAATCAGAGCGGGATCCATAATGAGCATGACGATCGTAATCAGAATGAGGTCCATAGTGGGCACGACGATCGTAATCAGAGCGAGATCCATAGTGGGCACGACGATCGGAATCATAGCGAGATCCATAGTGGGCATGACGATCGTAATCAGAATGAGGTCCATAGTGGGCACCACGATCGTAATCAGAGTGAGATCCATAGTGGGCACGACGAACGTAATCATAGCGAGATCCATAGCGGGCACGACGATCGTGATCAGAGTGAGATCCATAGTGGGCACGACGATCGTAATCAGAGCGAGATCCATAGTGGGCACGACGATCGTAATCAAATGAGGTCCATAGTGGGCATGACGATCATAATCAGAATAAGGTACATAGTGGGCATGACGATCGTAATCAGAATGAGGTCCATAGTGGGCATGACGATCGTAATCAGAATGAGGTGCATAGTGGGCATGACGATCGTAATCAGAATGAAGTCCATAGTGGGCATGACGATCGTAATCAGAATGAGGTCCGTAGTGGGCATGACGATCGTAATGATAATGAGGTCCATAGTGGGCACGACGATCGTAATCAGAATGAGGTCCATACTGGGCATGACGATTGTAATCAGAATGAGGTCCATAGTGGGCACGACGATCCTAATCAGAGCAAGATTCATAGTGGGCACGACAATCGTAATCAGAGCTGGATCCATAATGGGCATGACGATCGTAATCAGAATGAGGTCCATAGTGGGCATGACGATCGTAATCAGAATGAGGTGCATAGTGGGCATGACGATCGTAATCAGAATAAAGTCCATAGTGGGCATGACGATCGTAATCAGAATGAGGTCCGTAGTGGGCATGACGATCGTAATCAGAGCGAGACCCATAGTGGCCACGACGATCGTAATCAGAATGAGGTCCATAGTGGGCACGACGATCCTAATCAGAGCAAGATTCATAGTGGGCACGACAATCGTAATCAGAGCTGGATCCATAATTGGCATGACGATCGTAATCAGAATGAGGTCCATAGTGGGCACGACGATCGTAATCAGAGCGAGATCCATAGTGGGCACGACGATCGGAATCATAGCGAGATCCATAGTGGGCATTACGATCGTAATCAGAATGAGGTCCATAGTGGGCACCACGATCGTAATCAGAGTGAGATCCATAGTGGGCACGACGAACGTAATCAGAGCGAGATCCATAGCGGGCACGACGATCATGATCAGAGTGAGATCCATAGTGGGCACGACGATTGTAATCAGAGCGAGATCCATAGTGGGCACGACGATCGTAATCAAATGAGGTCCATAGTGGGCATGACGATCATAATCAGAATGAGGTACATAGTGGGCATGACGATCGTAATCAGAATGAGGTGCATAGTGGGCATGACGATCGTAATCAGAATAAAGTCCATAGTGGGCATGACGATCGTAATCAGAATGAGGTCCGTAGTGGGCATGACGATCGTAATGATAATGAGGTCCATAGTGGGCACGACGATCGTAATCAGAATGAGGTCCATAGTGGGCACGACGATCGTAATCAGAGCGAGATCCATAGTGGGCATGACGATCGTAATCAAAATGAGGTCCATAGTAGGCACGACGATCATAATCAGAGCGAGATCCAGAGTGGGCACGACGATCGTAATCAGAACGAGATCCATAGTGGACATGACGATCGTAATCTATATGAGGTCCATAGTGGGCATGACGATCATAATCAGAATGAGGCCCATAGTAGGCACGTCGATCGTAATCAGAATGAGGTCCATAGTGGGCATGACCATCGTAATCAGAATGAGGTTCATAGTGGGCACGACGATCGTAATCAGAGCGAGATCCATAGTGGGTATGACGATCGTTATCAGACTGAGGTCCACAGTGGGCATGACGATCGTAATCAGAATGTTGCCCGTAGTGGGCATGACGATCGTAATCAGAATGAGGTCCAAAGTGGGCACGATGATCGTAATCAGAGCGAGATTCATATTGGGCACGACGATCGTAATCAAATGAGGTCCATAGTGGGCATGACGATTGTAATCAGAATGAGGTCCATAGTGGGCACGACGATCGTAATCAGAATGAGGTCCATAGTGGGCACGACGATCGTAATCAGAGCAAGATCCATTTTGGGCATGACGATCATAATCAGAATGCGGTACATCGTGGGCACGACGATGGTAATCATGATATCCATAGTGGGCACGACGACCGTAATCAGAGCGAGGTCCATAGTGGGCACGACGATCCTAATCAGAGCGAGATTCATAGTGGGCACGACAATCGTAATCAGACCTGGATCCATAATGGGCATGACGATCGTAATCAGAATGAGGTCCATAGTGGGCACGACGATCGTAATCAGAGCGAGACCCATAGTGGCCACGACGATCGTAATCAGAATGAGGTCCATAGTAGGCACAACGATCGTAATCAGAGCGAGATCCATAGTGGACATGACGATCGTAATCTATATGAGGTCCATAGTGGGCATGACGATCATAATCAGAATGAGGCCCATAGTAGGCACGTCGATCGTAATCAGAATGAGGTCCATAGTGGGCATGACCATCGTAATCAGAATGAGGTTCATAGTGGGCACGACGATCGTAATCAGAGCGAGATCCATAGTGGGTATGACGATCGTTATCAGACTGAGGTCCACAGTGGGCACGACGATCGTAAACAGAATGAGGTCCATAATGGGCACGACGATCGTAATCAGAGCGAGATCCATAGTGGGCACGACGATCGTAATCAGAGCGAGATCCATAGTGGGCACGACGATCGTAATCAGAGCGAGATCCATAGTGGGCACGACGAATGTAATCAGAATGAGGTCCATAGTAGGCACGACGATCTTACTCAGAGCGAGATCCATAGTGGGCACGACGATTGTAGTCAGAGCGAGATCCATAGTGGGCACGACGATCGTAATCAGAGCGAGATCCACAGTGGGCACGACGATCGTAAACAGAATGAGGTCCATAGTGGGCACGACGATCGTAATCAGCGAGGTCCATAGTGGGCACGACGATCGTAATCAGAGCGAGTTCCATAGTGGGCACGACGATCGTAATCAGAGCGAGATCCATAGAGGTCATGACGATCTTAATCAGAGCGAGATCAATAGTGGGCATGACGATCCTAATCAGAATGAGGTCCATAGTGGGCACCACGATCGTAATCAGAGCAAGATCCATAGTGGGCACGACGATCCTGATCAGGGAGAGATCCATAGTGGGCACGACGATCGTGATCAGAGTGAGATCCATAGTGGGCACGATGATCGTAATCAGAGCGAGATCCATATTGGGCACGACAATCGTAATCAAATGAGGTCCATAGTGGGCATGACGATTGTAATCAGAATGAGGTCCATAGTGGGCACGACGATCGTAATCAGAATGAGGTCCATAGTGGGCACGACGATCGTAATCAGAGCAAGATCCATTTTGGGCATGACGATCATAATCAGAATGAGGTACATCGTGGGCATGACGATCGTAATCAGAATGAGGTCCATAGTGGGCATGACGATCGTAATCAGAATGAGGTCATAGTGGGCATGACGATCGTAATCAGAATGAGGTCCATAGTGGGCATGACGATCGTAATCAGAATGAGGTCCATACTGGGCATGACGATTGTATCAGATTGAGGCCCATAGTGGGCTCGACGATCGTAATCAGAGCGAGATCCATAGTGGGCACGACGATCGTAATCAGAGCAAGATCCATAGTGGGCATGACGATCGTAATCAGAATGAGGTCCATACTGGGCATGACGATCGTAATCAGAATGAGGTCCATACTGGGCATGACGATTGTAATCAGATTGAGGCCCATAGTGGGCTCGACGATCGTAATCAGAGCGAGATCCATAGTGCGCATGACGATCGTAATCATAATGAGGTCCATAGTGGGCACGACGATCGTAATCAGAATGAGGTCCATACTGGGCATGACGATTGTAATCAGAAAGAGGCCCATAGTGGGCTCGACGATCGTAATCAGAGCGAGATCCATAGTGGGCACGACGATCGTAATCAAAATGAGGTCCATAGTAGGCACGACGATCGTAATCAGAGCGAGATCCAGAGTGGGCACGACGATCGTAATCAGAGCGAGATCCATAGTGGGCACGACGATTGTAATCAGAGCGAGATCCATAGTGGGCGCGACGAATGTAATCAGAATGAGGTCCATAGTAGGCACGACGATCTTACTCAGAGCGAGATCCATAGTGGGCACGACGATTGTAGTCAGAGCGAGATCTATAGTGGGCACGATGATCGTAATCAGAGCGAGATCCATATTGGGCACGACGATCGTAATCAAATGAGGTCCATAGTGGGCATGGCGATTGTAATCAGAATGAGGTCCATAGTGGGCACGACGATCGTAATCAGAATGAGGTCCATAGTGGGCACGACGATCGTAATCAGAGCAAGATGCATTTTGGGCATGACGATCATAATCAGAATGAGGTACATCGTGGGCATGACGATCGTAATCAGAATGAGGTCCATAGTGGGCATGACGATCGTAATCAGAATGAGGTCCATAGTGGGCATGACGATCGTAATCAGAATGAGGTCCGTAGTGGGCATGACGATCGTAATCATAATGAGGTCCATAGTGGGCACGACGATCGTAATCAGAATGAGGTCCATACTGGGCATGACGATTGTAATCAGATTGAGGCCCATAGTGGGCTCGACGATCGTAATCAGAGCGAGATCCATAGTGGGCACGACGATCGTAATCAGAGCGAGATCCATAGTGGGCATGACGATCGTAATCAGAATGAGGTCCATACTGGGCATGACGATCGTAATCAGAATGAGGTCCATAGTGGGCACGACGATCTTAATCAGAGCTAGATCCATAGTGCGCATGACGATCGTAATCAGAATGAGGTCCATAGTAGGCACGACGATCGTAATCAGAGCGAGATCCATAGTGGGCACGACGATCGTAATCAGAGCGAGATCCATAGTGGGCATGACGATCGTAATCATAATGAGGTCCATAGTGGGCACGACGATCGTAATCAGAATGAGGTCCATACTGGGCATGACGATTGTAATCAGAATGAGGCCCATAGTGGGCTCGACGATCGTAATAAGAGCGAGATCCATAGTGGGCACGACGATCGTAATCACAGCGAGATCCATAGTGGGAATGACGATCGTAATCAAAATGAGGTCCATAGTAGGCACGACGATCGTAATCAGAGCGAGATCCAGAGTGGGCACGACGATTGTAATCAGATTGAGGCCCATAGTGGGCTCGACGATCGTAATCAGAGCGAGATCCATAGTGGGCACGACGATCGTAATCAGAGCAAGATCCATAGTGGGCATGACGATCGTAATCAGAATGAGGTCCATACTGGGCATGACGATCGTAATCAGAATGAGGTCCATAGTGGGCTCGACGATCGTAATCAGAGCGAGATCCATAGTGGGCAAGACGATCTTAATCAGAGCTAGATCCATAGTGCGCATGACGATCGTAATCAGAATGAGGTCCATAGTAGGCACGACGATCGTAATCAGAGCGAGATCCATAGTGGGCACGACGATCGTAATCAGAGCGAGATCCATAGTGGGCATGACGATCGTAATCATAATGAGGTCCATAGTGGGCACGACGATCGTAATCAGAATGAGGTCCATACTGGGCATGACGATTGTAATCAGAATGAGGCCCATAGTGGGCTCGACGATCGTAATCAGAGCGAGATCCAGAGTGGGCACGACGATCGTAATCAGAGCGAGATCCATAGTGGACATGACGATCGTAATCTATATGAGGTCCATAGTGGGCATGACGATCGTAATCAGAATGAGGTTCATAGTGGGCATGACGATCGTAATCAGAATGAGGTCTATAGTGGGCACGACGATCGTAATCAGACTGTGGTCCATAGTGGGCATTACGATCGTGATCAGAATGAGGTCCATAGTGGGCATGACCATAGTAATCAGAATGAGGTCCATAGTGGGCACGACGATCGCAATCAGAGCGAGATCCATAGTGGGCACGACGATCGTAATCAGAGCGAGATCCATAGTGGGCACGACGATTGTAATCAGAGCGAGATCCATAGTGGGCGCGACGAATGTAATCAGAATGAGGTCCATAGTAGGCACGACGATCTTACTCAGAGCGAGATCCATAGTGGGCACGACGATTGTAGTCAGAGCGAGATCCATAGTGGGCACGACGATCGTAATCAGAGCGAGATCCACAGTGGGCACGACGATCGTAAACAGAATGAGGTCCATAATGGGCACGACGATCGTAATCAGAGCGAGATCCATAGTGGGCACGACGATCGTAATCAGAGCGAGATCCATAGTGGGCACGACGATCGTAATCAGAGCGAGATCCATATTGGGCACGACGAAGGTAATCAGAATGAGGTCCATAGTAGGCACGACGATCTTACTCAGAGCGAGATCCATAGTGGGCACGACGATTGTAGTCAGAGCGAGATCCATAGTGGGCACGACGATCATAATCAGAGCGAGATCCACAGTGGGCACGGCAATCGTAAACAGAATGAGGTCCATAGTGAGCACGATGATCGTAATCAGAATGAGGTCCATAGTGGGCACGACGATCGTAATCAGAGCGAGTTCCATAGTGGGCACGACGATCGTAATCAGAGCGAGATCCATAGAGGTCATGACGATCTTAATCAGAGCGAGATCAATAGTGGGCATGACGATCCTAATCAGAATGAGGTCCATAGTGGGCACGACGATCATAATCAGAATGAGGTCCATAGTGGGCACGACGATCGTAATCATAGCGAGATCTATAGTGGGCATGACGATCGTAATCAGAATGAGGTGCATCGTGGGCACCACGATCGTAATCAGAGCAAGATCCATAGTGGGCACGACGATCCTGATCAGGGCGAGATCCATAGTGGGCACGACGATCGTGATCAGAGTGAGATCCATAGTGGGCACGATGATCGTAATCAGAGCGAGATCCATATTGGGCACGACGACCGTAATCAAATGAGGTCCATAGTGGGCATGACGATCGTAATCAGAATGAGGTGCATCGTGGGCACCACGATCGTAATCAGAGCAAGATCCATAGTGGGCACGACGATCCTGATCAGGGCGAGATCCATAGTGGGCACGACGATCGTGATCAGAGTGAGATCCATAGTGGGCACGATGATCGTAATCAGAGCGAGATCCATATTGGGCACGACGACCGTAATCAAATGAGGTCCATAGTGGGCATGAGGATTGTAATCAGAATGAGGTCCATAGTGGGCACGACGATCGTAATCAGAATGAGGTCCATAGTGGGCACGACGATCGTAATCAGAGCAAGATCCATTTTGGGCATGACGATCATAATCAGAATGAGGTACATCGTGGGCATGACGATCGTAATCAGAATGAGGTCCATAGTGGGCATGACGATCGTAATCAGAATGAGGTTCATAGTGGGCATGACGATCGTAATCAGAATGAGGTCTATAGTAGGCACGACGATCGTAATCAGACTGTGGTCCATAGTGGGCATTACGATCGTGATCAGAATGAGGTCCATAGTGGGCATGACCATAGTAATCAGAATGAGGTCCATAGTGGGCACGACGATCGCAATCAGAGCGAGATCCATAGTGGGCACGACGATCGTAATCAGAGCGAGATCCATAGTGAGCACGACGATTGTAATCAGAGCGAGATCCATAGTGGGCGCGACGAATGTAATCAGAATGAGGTCCATAGTAGGCACGACGATCTTACTCAGAGCGAGATCCATAGTGGGCACGACGATTGTAGTCAGAGCGAGATCCATAGTGGGCACGACGATCGTAATCAGAGCGAGATCCACAGTGGGCACGACGATCGTAAACAGAATGAGGTCCATAATGGGCACGACGATCGTAATCAGAGCGAGATCCATAGTGGGCACGACGATCGTAATCAGAGCGAGATCCATAGTGGGCACGACGATCGTAATCAGAGCGAGATCCATAGTGGGCACGACGAAGGTAATCAGAATGAGGTCCATAGTAGGCACGACGATCTTACTCAGAGCGAGATCCATAGTGGGCACGACGATTGTAGTCAGAGCGAGATCCATAGTGGGCACGACGATCGTAATCAGAGCGAGATCCACAGTGGGCACGGCAATCGTAAACAGAATGAGGTCCATAGTGAGCACGATGATCGTAATCAGAATGAGGTCCATAGTGGGCACGACGATCGTAATCAGAGCGAGTTCCATAGTGGGCACGACGATCGTAATCAGAGCGAGATCCATAGAGGTCATGACAATCTTAATCAGAGCGAGATCAATAGTGGGCATGACGATCCTAATCAGAATGAGGTCCATAGTGGGCACGACGATCATAATCAGAATGAGGTCCATAGTGGGCACGACGATCGTAATCATAGCGAGATCTATAGTGGGCATGACGATCGTAATCAGAATGAGGTGCATCGTGGGCACCACGATCGTAATCAGAGCAAGATCCATAGTGGGCACGACGATCCTGATCAGGGCGAGATCCATAGTGGGCACGACGATCGTGATCAGAGTGAGATCCATAGTGGGCACGATGATCGTAATCAGAGCGAGATCCATATTGGGCACGACGACCGTAATCAAATGAGGCCCATAGTGGGCATGACGATCGTAATCAGAATGAGGTGCATCGTGGGCACCACGATCGTAATCAGAGCAAGATCCATAGTGGGCACGACGATCCTGATCAGGGCGAGATCCATAGTGGGCACGACGATCGTGATCAGAGTGAGATCCATAGTGGGCAGGATGATCGTAATCAGAGCGAGATCCATATTGGGCACGACGACCGTAATCAAATGAGGTCCATAGTGGGCATGACGATTGTAATCAGAATGAGGTCCATAGTGGGCACGACGATCGTAATCAGAATGAGGTCCATAGTGGGCACGACGATCGTAATCAGAGCAAGATCCATAGTGGGCATGACGATCGTAATCATAATGAGGTCCATAGTGGGCACGACGATCGTAATCAGAATGAGGTCCATACTGGGCATGACGATTGTAATCAGAATGAGGCCCATAGTGGGCTCGACGATCGTAATCAGAGCGAGATCCAGAGTGGGCACGACGATCGTAATCAGAGCGAGATCCATAGTGGACATGACGATCGTAATCTATATGAGGTCCATAGTGGGCACGACGATCGTAATCAGAATGAGGTCCATACTGGGCATGACGATTGTAATCAGATTGAGGCCCATAGTGGGCTCGACGATCGTAATCAGAGCGAGATCCATAGTGGGCACGACGATCGTAATCAGAGCGAGATCCATAGTGGGCACGACGATCGTAATCAGAGCGAGATCCATAGTGGGCACGACGATTGTAATCAGAGCGAGATCCATAGTGGGCAAGACGATCTTAATCAGAGCTAGATCCATAGTGCTCATGACGATCGTAATCAGAATGAGGTCCATAGTAGGCACGACGATCGTAATCAGAGCGAGATCCATAGTGGGCACGACGATCGTAATCAGAGCGAGATCCATAGTGGGCATGACGATCGTAATCATAATGAGGTCCATAGTGGGCACGACGATCGTAATCAGAATGAGGTCCATACTGGGCATGACGATTGTAATCAGAATGAGGCCCATAGTGGGCTCGACGATCGTAATCAGAGCGAGATCCATAGTGGGCACGACGATCGTAATCAGAGCGAGATCCATAGTGGGCTTGACGATCGTAATCAAAATGAGGTCCATAGTAGGCACGACGATCGTAATCAGAGCGAGATCCAGAGTGGGCACGACGATCGTAATCAGAGCGAGATCCATAGTGGACATGACGATCGTAATCTATATGAGGTCCATAGTGGGCATGACGATCGTAATCAGAATGAGGTTCATAGTGGGCATGACGATCGTAATCAGAATGAGGTCTATAGTGGGCACGACGATCGTAATCAGACTGTGGTCCATAGTGGGCATTACGATCGTGATCAGAATGAGGTCCATAGTGGGCATGACCATAGTAATCAGAATGAGGTCCATAGTGGGCACGACGATCGCAATCAGAGCGAGATCCATAGTGGGCACGACGATCGTAATCAGAGCGAGATCCATAGTGAGCACGACGATTGTAATCAGAGCGAGATCCATAGTGGGCGCGACGAATGTAATCAGAATGAGGTCCATAGTAGGCACGACGATCTTACTCAGAGCGAGATCCATAGTGGGCACGACGATTGTAGTCAGAGCGAGATCCATAGTGGGCACGACGATCGTAATCAGAGCGAGATCCACAGTGGGCACTACGATCGTAAACAGAATGAGGTCCATAATGGGCACGACGATCGTAATCAGAGCGAGATCCATAGTGGGCACGACGATCGTAATCAGAGCGAGATCCATAGTGGGCACGACGATCGTAATCAGAGCGAGATCCATAGTGGGCACGACGAAGGTAATCAGAATGAGGTCCATAGTAGGCACGACGATCTTACTCAGAGCGAGATCCATAGTGGGCACGACGATTGTAGTCAGAGCGAGATCCATAGTGGGCACGACGATCGTAATCAGAGCGAGATCCACAGTGGGCACGGCAATCGTAAACAGAATGAGGTCCATAGTGAGCACGATGATCGTAATCAGAATGAGGTCCATAGTGGGCACGACGATCGTAATCAGAGCGAGTTCCATAGTGGGCACGACGATCGTAATCAGAGCGAGATCCATAGAGGTCATGACGATCTTAATCAGAGCGAGATCAATAGTGGGCATGACGATCCTGATCAGAATGAGGTCCATAGTGGGCACGACGATCATAATCAGAATGAGGTCCCCTAGTGGGCACGACGATCGTAATCATAGCGAGATCTATAGTGGGCATGACGATCGTAATCAGAATGAGGTGCATCGTGGGCACGACGATCGTAATCAGAGCGAGATCCATATTGGGCACGACGAATGTAATCAGAATGAGGTCCATAGTGGGCACGACGATCGTAATCAGAGCGAGACCCATAGTGGCCAAGACGATCGTAATCAGAATGAGGTCCATAGTGGGCACGACGATCGCAATCAGAGCGAGATCCATAGTGGGCACGACGATCGTAATCAGAGCGAGATCCATAGTGGGCACGACGATTGTAATCAGAGCGAGATCCATAGTGGGCGCGACGAATGTAATCAGAATGAGGTCCATAGTAGGCACGACGATCTTACTCAGAGCGAGATCCATAGTGGGCACGACGATTGTAGTCAGAGCGAGATCCATAGTGGGCACGACGATCGTAATCAGAGCGAGATCCACAGTGGGCACGACGATCGTAAACAGAATGAGGTCCATAATGGGCACGACGATCGTAATCAGAGCGAGATCCATAGTGGGCACGACGATCTTAATCAGAGCGAGATCCATAGTGGGCACGACGATCGTAATCAGAGCGAGATCCATATTGGGCACGACGAATGTAATCAGAATGAGGTCCATAGTAGGCACGACGATCTTACTCAGAGCGAGATCCATAGTGGGCACGACGATTGTAGTCAGAGCGAGATACATAGTGGGCACGACGATCGTAATCATAATGAGGTCCATAGTGGGCACGACGATCGTAATCAGAGCGAGTTCCATAGTGGGCACGACGATCGTAATCAGAGCGAGATCCATAGAGGTCATGACGATCTTAATCAGAGCGAGATCAATAGTGGGCATGACGATCCTAATCAGAATGAGGTCCATAGTGGGCACCACGATCGTAATCAGAGCAAGATCCATAGTGGGCACGACGATCCTGATCAGGGAGAGATCCATAGTGGGCACGACGATCGTGATCAGAGTGAGATCCATAGTGGGCACGATGATCGTAATCAGAGCGAGATCCATATTGGGCACGACGATCGTAATCAAATGAGGTCCATAGTGGGCATGACGATTTTAATCAGAATGAGGTCCATAGTGGGCACGACGATCGTAATCAGAATGAGGTCCATAGTGGGCACGACGATCGTAATCAGAGCAAGATCCATTTTGGGCATGACGATCATAATCAGAATGAGGTACATCGTGGGCATGACGATCGTAATCAGAATGAGGTCCATAGTGGGCATGACGATCGTAATCAGAATGAGGTCATAGTGGGCATGACGATCGTAATCAGAATGAGGTCCATAGTGGGCATGACGATCGTAATCAGAATGAGGTCCGTAGTGGGCATGACGATCGTAATCATAATGAGGTCCATAGTGGGCACGACGATCGTAATCAGAATGAGGTCCATACTGGGCATGACGATTGTAATCAGATTGAGGCCCATAGTGGGCTCGACGATCGTAATCAGAGCGAGATCCATAGTGGGCACGACGATCGTAATCAGAGCAAGATCCATAGTGGGCATGACGATCGTAATCAGAATGAGGTCCATACTGGGCATGACGATTGTAATCAGAATGAGGCCCATAGTGGGCTCGACGATCGTAATCAGAGCGAGATCCATAGTGGGCACGACGATCGTAATCACAGCGAGATCCATAGTGGGAATGACGATCGTAATCAAAATGAGGTCCATAGTAGGCACGACGATCGTAATCAGAGCGAGATCCAGAGTGGGCACGACGATTGTAATCAGATTGAGGCCCATAGTGGGCTCGACGATCGTAATCAGAGCGAGATCCATAGTGGGCACGACGATCGTAATCAGAGCAAGATCCATAGTGGGCATGACGATCGTAATCAGAATGAGGTCCATACTGGGCATGACGATCGTAATCAGAATGAGGTCCATAGTGGGCTCGACGATCGTAATCAGAGCGAGATCCATAGTGGGCAAGACGATCTTAATCAGAGCTAGATCCATAGTGGGCTTGACGATCGTAATCAAAATGAGGTCCATAGTAGGCACGACGATCGTAATCAGAGCGAGATCCAGAGTGGGCACGACGATCGTAATCAGAGCGAGATCCATAGTGGACATGACGATCGTAATCTATATGAGGTCCATAGTGGGCATGACGATCGTAATCAGAATGAGGTTCATAGTGGGCATGACGATCGTAATCAGAATGAGGTCTATAGTGGGCACGACGATCGTAATCAGACTGTGGTCCATAGTGGGCATTACGATCGTGATCAGAATGAGGTCCATAGTGGGCATGACCATAGTAATCAGAATGAGGTCCATAGTGGGCACGACGATCGCAATCAGAGCGAGATCCATAGTGGGCACGACGATCGTAATCAGAGCGAGATCCATAGTGAGCACGACGATTGTAATCAGAGCGAGATCCATAGTGGGCGCGACGAATGTAATCAGAATGAGGTCCATAGTAGGCACGACGATCTTACTCAGAGCGAGATCCATAGTGGGCACGACGATTGTAGTCAGAGCGAGATCCATAGTGGGCACGACGATCGTAATCAGAGCGAGATCCACAGTGGGCACTACGATCGTAAACAGAATGAGGTCCATAATGGGCACGACGATCGTAATCAGAGCGAGATCCATAGTGGGCACGACGATCGTAATCAGAGCGAGATCCATAGTGGGCACGACGATCGTAATCAGAGCGAGATCCATAGTGGGCACGACGAAGGTAATCAGAATGAGGTCCATAGTAGGCACGACGATCTTACTCAGAGCGAGATCCATAGTGGGCACGACGATTGTAGTCAGAGCGAGATCCATAGTGGGCACGACGATCGTAATCAGAGCGAGATCCACAGTGGGCACGGCAATCGTAAACAGAATGAGGTCCATAGTGAGCACGATGATCGTAATCAGAATGAGGTCCATAGTGGGCACGACGATCGTAATCAGAGCGAGTTCCATAGTGGGCACGACGATCGTAATCAGAGCGAGATCCATAGAGGTCATGACGATCTTAATCAGAGCGAGATCAATAGTGGGCATGACGATCCTGATCAGAATGAGGTCCATAGTGGGCACGACGATCATAATCAGAATGAGGTCCCCTAGTGGGCACGACGATCGTAATCATAGCGAGATCTATAGTGGGCATGACGATCGTAATCAGAATGAGGTGCATCGTGGGCACGACGATCGTAATCAGAGCGAGATCCATATTGGGCACGACGAATGTAATCAGAATGAGGTCCATAGTGGGCACGACGATCGTAATCAGAGCGAGACCCATAGTGGCCAAGACGATCGTAATCAGAATGAGGTCCATAGTGGGCACGACGATCGCAATCAGAGCGAGATCCATAGTGGGCACGACGATCGTAATCAGAGCGAGATCCATAGTGGGCACGACGATTGTAATCAGAGCGAGATCCATAGTGGGCGCGACGAATGTAATCAGAATGAGGTCCATAGTAGGCACGACGATCTTACTCAGAGCGAGATCCATAGTGGGCACGACGATTGTAGTCAGAGCGAGATCCATAGTGGGCACGACGATCGTAATCAGAGCGAGATCCACAGTGGGCACGACGATCGTAAACAGAATGAGGTCCATAATGGGCACGACGATCGTAATCAGAGCGAGATCCATAGTGGGCACGACGATCTTAATCAGAGCGAGATCCATAGTGGGCACGACGATCGTAATCAGAGCGAGATCCATATTGGGCACGACGAATGTAATCAGAATGAGGTCCATAGTAGGCACGACGATCTTACTCAGAGCGAGATCCATAGTGGGCACGACGATTGTAGTCAGAGCGAGATACATAGTGGGCACGACGATCGTAATCATAATGAGGTCCATAGTGGGCACGACGATCGTAATCAGAGCGAGTTCCATAGTGGGCACGACGATCGTAATCAGAGCGAGATCCATAGAGGTCATGACGATCTTAATCAGAGCGAGATCAATAGTGGGCATGACGATCCTAATCAGAATGAGGTCCATAGTGGGCACCACGATCGTAATCAGAGCAAGATCCATAGTGGGCACGACGATCCTGATCAGGGAGAGATCCATAGTGGGCACGACGATCGTGATCAGAGTGAGATCCATAGTGGGCACGATGATCGTAATCAGAGCGAGATCCATATTGGGCACGACGATCGTAATCAGAGCGAGATCCATAGTGGGCTTGACGATCGTAATCAAAATGAGGTCCATAGTAGGCACGACGATCGTAATCAGAGCGAGATCCAGAGTGGGCACGACGATCGTAATCAGAGCGAGATCCATAGTGGACATGACGATCGTAATCTATATGAGGTCCATAGTGGGCATGACGATCGTAATCAGAATGAGGTTCATAGTGGGCATGACGATCGTAATCAGAATGAGGTCTATAGTGGGCACGACGATCGTAATCAGACTGTGGTCCATAGTGGGCATTACGATCGTGATCAGAATGAGGTCCATAGTGGGCATGACCATAGTAATCAGAATGAGGTCCATAGTGGGCACGACGATCGCAATCAGAGCGAGATCCATAGTGGGCACGACGATCGTAATCAGAGCGAGATCCATAGTGAGCACGACGATTGTAATCAGAGCGAGATCCATAGTGGGCGCGACGAATGTAATCAGAATGAGGTCCATAGTAGGCACGACGATCTTACTCAGAGCGAGATCCATAGTGGGCACGACGATTGTAGTCAGAGCGAGATCCATAGTGGGCACGACGATCGTAATCAGAGCGAGATCCACAGTGGGCACTACGATCGTAAACAGAATGAGGTCCATAATGGGCACGACGATCGTAATCAGAGCGAGATCCATAGTGGGCACGACGATCGTAATCAGAGCGAGATCCATAGTGGGCACGACGATCGTAATCAGAGCGAGATCCATAGTGGGCACGACGAAGGTAATCAGAATGAGGTCCATAGTAGGCACGACGATCTTACTCAGAGCGAGATCCATAGTGGGCACGACGATTGTAGTCAGAGCGAGATCCATAGTGGGCACGACGATCGTAATCAGAGCGAGATCCACAGTGGGCACGGCAATCGTAAACAGAATGAGGTCCATAGTGAGCACGATGATCGTAATCAGAATGAGGTCCATAGTGGGCACGACGATCGTAATCAGAGCGAGTTCCATAGTGGGCACGACGATCGTAATCAGAGCGAGATCCATAGAGGTCATGACGATCTTAATCAGAGCGAGATCAATAGTGGGCATGACGATCCTGATCAGAATGAGGTCCATAGTGGGCACGACGATCATAATCAGAATGAGGTCCCCTAGTGGGCACGACGATCGTAATCATAGCGAGATCTATAGTGGGCATGACGATCGTAATCAGAATGAGGTGCATCGTGGGCACGACGATCGTAATCAGAGCGAGATCCATATTGGGCACGACGAATGTAATCAGAATGAGGTCCATAGTGGGCACGACGATCGTAATCAGAGCGAGACCCATAGTGGCCAAGACGATCGTAATCAGAATGAGGTCCATAGTGGGCACGACGATCGCAATCAGAGCGAGATCCATAGTGGGCACGACGATCGTAATCAGAGCGAGATCCATAGTGGGCACGACGATTGTAATCAGAGCGAGATCCATAGTGGGCGCGACGAATGTAATCAGAATGAGGTCCATAGTAGGCACGACGATCTTACTCAGAGCGAGATCCATAGTGGGCACGACGATTGTAGTCAGAGCGAGATCCATAGTGGGCACGACGATCGTAATCAGAGCGAGATCCACAGTGGGCACGACGATCGTAAACAGAATGAGGTCCATAATGGGCACGACGATCGTAATCAGAGCGAGATCCATAGTGGGCACGACGATCTTAATCAGAGCGAGATCCATAGTGGGCACGACGATCGTAATCAGAGCGAGATCCATATTGGGCACGACGAATGTAATCAGAATGAGGTCCATAGTAGGCACGACGATCTTACTCAGAGCGAGATCCATAGTGGGCACGACGATTGTAGTCAGAGCGAGATACATAGTGGGCACGACGATCGTAATCATAATGAGGTCCATAGTGGGCACGACGATCGTAATCAGAGCGAGTTCCATAGTGGGCACGACGATCGTAATCAGAGCGAGATCCATAGAGGTCATGACGATCTTAATCAGAGCGAGATCAATAGTGGGCATGACGATCCTAATCAGAATGAGGTCCATAGTGGGCACCACGATCGTAATCAGAGCAAGATCCATAGTGGGCACGACGATCCTGATCAGGGAGAGATCCATAGTGGGCACGACGATCGTGATCAGAGTGAGATCCATAGTGGGCACGATGATCGTAATCAGAGCGAGATCCATATTGGGCACGACGATCGTAATCAAATGAGGTCCATAGTGGGCATGACGATTTTAATCAGAATGAGGTCCATAGTGGGCACGACGATCGTAATCAGAATGAGGTCCATAGTGGGCACGACGATCGTAATCAGAGCAAGATCCATTTTGGGCATGACGATCATAATCAGAATGAGGTACATCGTGGGCATGACGATCGTAATCAGAATGAGGTCCATAGTGGGCATGACGATCGTAATCAGAATGAGGTCATAGTGGGCATGACGATCGTAATCAGAATGAGGTCCATAGTGGGCATGACGATCGTAATCAGAATGAGGTCCGTAGTGGGCATGACGATCGTAATCATAATGAGGTCCATAGTGGGCACGACGATCGTAATCAGAATGAGGTCCATACTGGGCATGACGATTGTAATCAGATTGAGGCCCATAGTGGGCTCGACGATCGTAATCAGAGCGAGATCCATAGTGGGCACGACGATCGTAATCAGAGCAAGATCCATAGTGGGCATGACGATCGTAATCAGAATGAGGTCCATACTGGGCATGACGATTGTAATCAGAATGAGGCCCATAGTGGGCTCGACGATCGTAATCAGAGCGAGATCCATAGTGGGCACGACGATCGTAATCACAGCGAGATCCATAGTGGGAATGACGATCGTAATCAAAATGAGGTCCATAGTAGGCACGACGATCGTAATCAGAGCGAGATCCAGAGTGGGCACGACGATTGTAATCAGATTGAGGCCCATAGTGGGCTCGACGATCGTAATCAGAGCGAGATCCATAGTGGGCACGACGATCGTAATCAGAGCAAGATCCATAGTGGGCATGACGATCGTAATCAGAATGAGGTCCATACTGGGCATGACGATCGTAATCAGAATGAGGTCCATAGTGGGCTCGACGATCGTAATCAGAGCGAGATCCATAGTGGGCAAGACGATCTTAATCAGAGCTAGATCCATAGTGGGCTTGACGATCGTAATCAAAATGAGGTCCATAGTAGGCACGACGATCGTAATCAGAGCGAGATCCAGAGTGGGCACGACGATCGTAATCAGAGCGAGATCCATAGTGGACATGACGATCGTAATCTATATGAGGTCCATAGTGGGCATGACGATCGTAATCAGAATGAGGTTCATAGTGGGCATGACGATCGTAATCAGAATGAGGTCTATAGTGGGCACGACGATCGTAATCAGACTGTGGTCCATAGTGGGCATTACGATCGTGATCAGAATGAGGTCCATAGTGGGCATGACCATAGTAATCAGAATGAGGTCCATAGTGGGCACGACGATCGCAATCAGAGCGAGATCCATAGTGGGCACGACGATCGTAATCAGAGCGAGATCCATAGTGAGCACGACGATTGTAATCAGAGCGAGATCCATAGTGGGCGCGACGAATGTAATCAGAATGAGGTCCATAGTAGGCACGACGATCTTACTCAGAGCGAGATCCATAGTGGGCACGACGATTGTAGTCAGAGCGAGATCCATAGTGGGCACGACGATCGTAATCAGAGCGAGATCCACAGTGGGCACTACGATCGTAAACAGAATGAGGTCCATAATGGGCACGACGATCGTAATCAGAGCGAGATCCATAGTGGGCACGACGATCGTAATCAGAGCGAGATCCATAGTGGGCACGACGATCGTAATCAGAGCGAGATCCATAGTGGGCACGACGAAGGTAATCAGAATGAGGTCCATAGTAGGCACGACGATCTTACTCAGAGCGAGATCCATAGTGGGCACGACGATTGTAGTCAGAGCGAGATCCATAGTGGGCACGACGATCGTAATCAGAGCGAGATCCACAGTGGGCACGGCAATCGTAAACAGAATGAGGTCCATAGTGAGCACGATGATCGTAATCAGAATGAGGTCCATAGTGGGCACGACGATCGTAATCAGAGCGAGTTCCATAGTGGGCACGACGATCGTAATCAGAGCGAGATCCATAGAGGTCATGACGATCTTAATCAGAGCGAGATCAATAGTGGGCATGACGATCCTGATCAGAATGAGGTCCATAGTGGGCACGACGATCATAATCAGAATGAGGTCCCCTAGTGGGCACGACGATCGTAATCATAGCGAGATCTATAGTGGGCATGACGATCGTAATCAGAATGAGGTGCATCGTGGGCACGACGATCGTAATCAGAGCGAGATCCATATTGGGCACGACGAATGTAATCAGAATGAGGTCCATAGTGGGCACGACGATCGTAATCAGAGCGAGACCCATAGTGGCCAAGACGATCGTAATCAGAATGAGGTCCATAGTGGGCACGACGATCGCAATCAGAGCGAGATCCATAGTGGGCACGACGATCGTAATCAGAGCGAGATCCATAGTGGGCACGACGATTGTAATCAGAGCGAGATCCATAGTGGGCGCGACGAATGTAATCAGAATGAGGTCCATAGTAGGCACGACGATCTTACTCAGAGCGAGATCCATAGTGGGCACGACGATTGTAGTCAGAGCGAGATCCATAGTGGGCACGACGATCGTAATCAGAGCGAGATCCACAGTGGGCACGACGATCGTAAACAGAATGAGGTCCATAATGGGCACGACGATCGTAATCAGAGCGAGATCCATAGTGGGCACGACGATCTTAATCAGAGCGAGATCCATAGTGGGCACGACGATCGTAATCAGAGCGAGATCCATATTGGGCACGACGAATGTAATCAGAATGAGGTCCATAGTAGGCACGACGATCTTACTCAGAGCGAGATCCATAGTGGGCACGACGATTGTAGTCAGAGCGAGATACATAGTGGGCACGACGATCGTAATCATAATGAGGTCCATAGTGGGCACGACGATCGTAATCAGAGCGAGTTCCATAGTGGGCACGACGATCGTAATCAGAGCGAGATCCATAGAGGTCATGACGATCTTAATCAGAGCGAGATCAATAGTGGGCATGACGATCCTAATCAGAATGAGGTCCATAGTGGGCACCACGATCGTAATCAGAGCAAGATCCATAGTGGGCACGACGATCCTGATCAGGGAGAGATCCATAGTGGGCACGACGATCGTGATCAGAGTGAGATCCATAGTGGGCACGATGATCGTAATCAGAGCGAGATCCATATTGGGCACGACGATCGTAATCAAATGAGGTCCATAGTGGGCATGACGATTTTAATCAGAATGAGGTCCATAGTGGGCACGACGATCGTAATCAGAATGAGGTCCATAGTGGGCACGACGATCGTAATCAGAGCAAGATCCATTTTGGGCATGACGATCATAATCAGAATGAGGTACATCGTGGGCATGACGATCGTAATCAGAATGAGGTCCATAGTGGGCATGACGATCGTAATCAGAATGAGGTCATAGTGGGCATGACGATCGTAATCAGAATGAGGTCCATAGTGGGCATGACGATCGTAATCAGAATGAGGTCCGTAGTGGGCATGACGATCGTAATCATAATGA
The DNA here is from genome assembly GCF_052857255.1 of Amblyomma americanum. Taxonomy (NCBI): domain Eukaryota; kingdom Metazoa; phylum Arthropoda; class Arachnida; order Ixodida; family Ixodidae; genus Amblyomma; species Amblyomma americanum. Next base: position 153,052,105 of record NC_135502.1, read on the forward strand.
GGTCCATAGTGGGCACGACGATCGTAATCAGAATGAGGTCCATACTGGGCATGACGATTGTAATCAGATTGAGGCCCATAGTGGGCTCGACGATCGTAATCAGAGCGAGATCCATAGTGGGCACGACGATCGTAATCAGAGCAAGATCCATAGTGGGCATGACGATCGTAATCAGAATGAGGTCCATACTGGGCATGACGATTGTAATCAGAATGAGGCCCATAGTGGGCTCGACGATCGTAATCAGAGCGAGATCCATAGTGGGCACGACGATCGTAATCACAGCGAGATCCATAGTGGGAATGACGATCGTAATCAAAATGAGGTCCATAGTAGGCACGACGATCGTAATCAGAGCGAGATCCAGAGTGGGCACGACGATTGTAATCAGATTGAGGCCCATAGTGGGCTCGACGATCGTAATCAGAGCGAGATCCATAGTGGGCACGACGATCGTAATCAGAGCAAGATCCATAGTGGGCATGACGATCGTAATCAGAATGAGGTCCATACTGGGCATGACGATCGTAATCAGAATGAGGTCCATAGTGGGCTCGACGATCGTAATCAGAGCGAGATCCATAGTGGGCAAGACGATCTTAATCAGAGCTAGATCCATAGTGCGCATGACGATCGTAATCAGAATGAGGTCCATAGTAGGCACGACGATCGTAATCAGAGCGAGATCCATAGTGGGCACGACGATCGTAATCAGAGCGAGATCCATAGTGGGCATGACGATCGTAATCATAATGAGGTCCATAGTGGGCACGACGATCGTAATCAGAATGAGGTCCATACTGGGCATGACGATTGTAATCAGAATGAGGCCCATAGTGGGCTCGACGATCGTAATCAGAGCGAGATCCAGAGTGGGCACGACGATCGTAATCAGAGCGAGATCCATAGTGGACATGACGATCGTAATCTATATGAGGTCCATAGTGGGCATGACGATCGTAATCAGAATGAGGTTCATAGTGGGCATGACGATCGTAATCAGAATGAGGTCTATAGTGGGCACGACGATCGTAATCAGACTGTGGTCCATAGTGGGCATTACGATCGTGATCAGAATGAGGTCCATAGTGGGCATGACCATAGTAATCAGAATGAGGTCCATAGTGGGCACGACGATCGCAATCAGAGCGAGATCCATAGTGGGCACGACGATCGTAATCAGAGCGAGATCCATAGTGGGCACGACGATTGTAATCAGAGCGAGATCCATAGTGGGCGCGACGAATGTAATCAGAATGAGGTCCATAGTAGGCACGACGATCTTACTCAGAGCGAGATCCATAGTGGGCACGACGATTGTAGTCAGAGCGAGATCCATAGTGGGCACGACGATCGTAATCAGAGCGAGATCCACAGTGGGCACGACGATCGTAAACAGAATGAGGTCCATAATGGGCACGACGATCGTAATCAGAGCGAGATCCATAGTGGGCACGACGATCGTAATCAGAGCGAGATCCATAGTGGGCACGACGATCGTAATCAGAGCGAGATCCATATTGGGCACGACGAAGGTAATCAGAATGAGGTCCATAGTGGGCACGACGATCTTACTCAGAGCGAGATCCATAGTGGGCACGACGATTGTAGTCAGAGCGAGATCCATAGTGGGCACGACGATCGTAATCAGAGCGAGATCCACAGTGGGCACGGCAATCGTAAACAGAATGAGGTCCATAGTGAGCACGATGATCGTAATCAGAATGAGGTCCATAGTGGGCACGACGATCGTAATCAGAGCGAGTTCCATAGTGGGCACGACGATCGTAATCAGAGCGAGATCCATAGAGGTCATGACGATCTTAATCAGAGCGAGATCAATAGTGGGCATGACGATCCTAATCAGAATGAGGTCCATAGTGGGCACGACGATCATAATCAGAATGAGGTCCATAGTGGGCACGACGATCGTAATCATAGCGAGATCTATAGTGGGCATGACGATCGTAATCAGAATGAGGTGCATCGTGGGCACCACGATCGTAATCAGAGCAAGATCCATAGTGGGCACGACGATCCTGATCAGGGCGAGATCCATAGTGGGCACGACGATCGTGATCAGAGTGAGATCCATAGTGGGCACGATGATCGTAATCAGAGCGAGATCCATATTGGGCACGACGACCGTAATCAAATGAGGTCCATAGTGGGCATGACGATCGTAATCAGAATGAGGTGCATCGTGGGCACCACGATCGTAATCAGAGCAAGATCCATAGTGGGCACGACGATCCTGATCAGGGCGAGATCCATAGTGGGCACGACGATCGTGATCAGAGTGAGATCCATAGTGGGCACGATGATCGTAATCAGAGCGAGATCCATATTGGGCACGACGACCGTAATCAAATGAGGTCCATAGTGGGCATGACGATTGTAATCAGAATGAGGTCCATAGTGGGCACGACGATCGTAATCAGAATGAGGTCCATAGTGGGCACGACGATCGTAATCAGAGCAAGATCCATTTTGGGCATGACGATCATAATCAGAATGAGGTACATCGTGGGCATGACGATCGTAATCAGAATGAGGTCCATAGTGGGCATGACGATCGTAATCAGAATGAGGTTCATAGTGGGCATGACGATCGTAATCAGAATGAGGTCTATAGTAGGCACGACGATCGTAATCAGACTGTGGTCCATAGTGGGCATTACGATCGTGATCAGAATGAGGTCCATAGTGGGCATGACCATAGTAATCAGAATGAGGTCCATAGTGGGCACGACGATCGCAATCAGAGCGAGATCCATAGTGGGCACGACGATCGTAATCAGAGCGAGATCCATAGTGAGCACGACGATTGTAATCAGAGCGAGATCCATAGTGGGCGCGACGAATGTAATCAGAATGAGGTCCATAGTAGGCACGACGATCTTACTCAGAGCGAGATCCATAGTGGGCACGACGATTGTAGTCAGAGCGAGATCCATAGTGGGCACGACGATCGTAATCAGAGCGAGATCCACAGTGGGCACGACGATCGTAAACAGAATGAGGTCCATAATGGGCACGACGATCGTAATCAGAGCGAGATCCATAGTGGGCACGACGATCGTAATCAGAGCGAGATCCATAGTGGGCACGACGATCGTAATCAGAGCGAGATCCATAGTGGGCACGACGAAGGTAATCAGAATGAGGTCCATAGTAGGCACGACGATCTTACTCAGAGCGAGATCCATAGTGGGCACGACGATTGTAGTCAGAGCGAGATCCATAGTGGGCACGACGATCGTAATCAGAGCGAGATCCACAGTGGGCACGGCAATCGTAAACAGAATGAGGTCCATAGTGAGCACGATGATCGTAATCAGAATGAGGTCCATAGTGGGCACGACGATCGTAATCAGAGCGAGTTCCATAGTGGGCACGACGATCGTAATCAGAGCGAGATCCATAGAGGTCATGACGATCTTAATCAGAGCGAGATCAATAGTGGGCATGACGATCCTAATCAGATTGAGGTCCATAGTGGGCACGACGATCATAATCAGAATGAGGTCCATAGTGGGCACGACGATCGTAATCATAGCGAGATCTATAGTGGGCATGACGATCGTAATCAGAATGAGGTGCATCGTGGGCACCACGATCGTAATCAGAGCAAGATCCATAGTGGGCACGACGATCCTGATCAGGGCGAGATCCATATTGGGCACGACGATCGTGATCAGAGTGAGATCCATAGTGGGCACGATGATCGTAATCAGAGCGAGATCCATATTGGGCACGACGACCGTAATCAAATGAGGCCCATAGTGGGCATGACGATCGTAATCAGAATGAGGTGCATCGTGGGCACCACGATCGTAATCAGAGCAAGATCCATAGTGGGCACGACGATCCTGATCAGGGCGAGATCCATAGTGGGCACGACGATCGTGATCAGAGTGAGATCCATAGTGGGCAGGATGATCGTAATCAGAGCGAGATCCATATTGGGCACGACGACCGTAATCAAATGAGGTCCATAGTGGGCATGACGATTGTAATCAGAATGAGGTCCATAGTGGGCACGACGATCGTAATCAGAATGAGGTCCATAGTGGGCACGACGATCGTAATCAGAGCAAGATCCATAGTGGGCATGACGATCGTAATCATAATGAGGTCCATAGTGGGCACGACGATCGTAATCAGAATGAGGTCCATACTGGGCATGACGATTGTAATCAGAATGAGGCCCATAGTGGGCTCGACGATCGTAATCAGAGCGAGATCCAGAGTGGGCACGACGATCGTAATCAGAGCGAGATCCATAGTGGACATGACGATCGTAATCTATATGAGGTCCATAGTGGGCACGACGATCGTAATCAGACTGTGGTCCATAGTGGGCATTACGATCGTGATCAGAATGAGGTCCATAGTGGGCATGACCATAGTAATCAGAATGAGGTCCATAGTGGGCACGACGATCGCAATCAGAGCGAGATCCATAGTGGGCACGACGATCGTAATCAGAGCGAGATCCATAGTGGGCACGACGATTGTAATCAGAGCGAGATCCATAGTGGGCGCGACGAATGTAATCAGAATGAGGTCCATAGTAGGCACGACGATCTTACTCAGAGCGAGATCCATAGTGGGCACGACGATTGTAGTCAGAGCGAGATCCATAGTGGGCACGATGATCGTAATCAGAGCGAGATCCATATTGGGCACGACGATCGTAATCAAATGAGGTCCATAGTGGGCATGGCGATTGTAATCAGAATGAGGTCCATAGTGGGCACGACGATCGTAATCAGAATGAGGTCCATAGTGGGCACGACGATCGTAATCAGAGCAAGATGCATTTTGGGCATGACGATCATAATCAGAATGAGGTACATCGTGGGCATGACGATCGTAATCAGAATGAGGTCCATAGTGGGCATGACGATCGTAATCAGAATGAGGTCCATAGTGGGCATGACGATCGTAATCAGAATGAGGTCCGTAGTGGGCATGACGATCGTAATCATAATGAGGTCCATAGTGGGCACGACGATCGTAATCAGAATGAGGTCCATACTGGGCATGACGATTGTAATCAGATTGAGGCCCATAGTGGGCTCGACGATCGTAATCAGAGCGAGATCCATAGTGGGCACGACGATCGTAATCAGAGCGAGATCCATAGTGGGCATGACGATCGTAATCAGAATGAGGTCCATACTGGGCATGACGATCGTAATCAGAATGAGGTCCATAGTGGGCACGACGATCTTAATCAGAGCTAGATCCATAGTGCGCATGACGATCGTAATCAGAATGAGGTCCATAGTAGGCACGACGATCGTAATCAGAGCGAGATCCATAGTGGGCACGACGATCGTAATCAGAGCGAGATCCATAGTGGGCATGACGATCGTAATCATAATGAGGTCCATAGTGGGCACGACGATCGTAATCAGAATGAGGTCCATACTGGGCATGACGATTGTAATCAGAATGAGGCCCATAGTGGGCTCGACGATCGTAATAAGAGCGAGATCCATAGTGGGCACGACGATCGTAATCACAGCGAGATCCATAGTGGGAATGACGATCGTAATCAAAATGAGGTCCATAGTAGGCACGACGATCGTAATCAGAGCGAGATCCAGAGTGGGCACGACGATTGTAATCAGATTGAGGCCCATAGTGGGCTCGACGATCGTAATCAGAGCGAGATCCATAGTGGGCACGACGATCGTAATCAGAGCAAGATCCATAGTGGGCATGACGATCGTAATCAGAATGAGGTCCATACTGGGCATGACGATCGTAATCAGAATGAGGTCCATAGTGGGCTCGACGATCGTAATCAGAGCGAGATCCATAGTGGGCAAGACGATCTTAATCAGAGCTAGATCCATAGTGCGCATGACGATCGTAATCAGAATGAGGTCCATAGTAGGCACGACGATCGTAATCAGAGCGAGATCCATAGTGGGCACGACGATCGTAATCAGAATGAGGTCCATACTGGGCATGACGATTGTAATCAGAATGAGGCCCATAGTGGGCTCGACGATCGTAATCAGAGCGAGACCCAGAGTGGGCACGACGATCGTAATCAGAGCGAGATCCATAGTGGACATGACGATCGTAATCTATATGAGGTCCATAGTGGGCATGACGATCGTAATCAGAATGAGGTTCATAGTGGGCATGACGATCGTAATCAGAATGAGGTCTATAGTGGGCACGACGATCGTAATCAGACTGTGGTCCATAGTGGGCATTACGATCGTGATCAGAATGAGGTCCATAGTGGGCATGACCATAGTAATCAGAATGAGGTCCATAGTGGGCACGACGATCGCAATCAGAGCGAGATCCATAGTGGGCACGACGATCGTAATCAGAGCGAGATCCATAGTGGGCACGACGATTGTAATCAGAGCGAGATCCATAGTGGGCGCGACGAATGTAATCAGAATGAGGTCCATAGTAGGCACGACGATCTTACTCAGAGCGAGATCCATAGTGGGCACGACGATTGTAGTCAGAGCGAGATCCATAGTGGGCACGACGATCGTAATCAGAGCGAGATCCACAGTGGGCACGACGATCGTAAACAGAATGAGGTCCATAATGGGCACGACGATCGTAATCAGAGCGAGATCCATAGTGGGCACGACGATCGTAATCAGAGCGAGATCCATAGTGGGCACGACGATCGTAATCAGAGCGAGATCCATAGTGGGCACGACGAAGGTAATCAGAATGAGGTCCATAGTAGGCACGACGATCTTACTCAGAGCGAGATCCATAGTGGGCACGACGATTGTAGTCAGAGCGAGATCCATAGTGGGCACGACGATCGTAATCAGAGCGAGATCCACAGTGGGCACGGCAATCGTAAACAGAATGAGGTCCATAGTGAGCACGATGATCGTAATCAGAATGAGGTCCATAGTGGGCACGACGATCGTAATCAGAGCGAGTTCCATAGTGGGCACGACGATCGTAATCAGAGCGAGATCCATAGAGGTCATGACGATCTTAATCAGAGCGAGATCAATAGTGGGCATGACGATCCTAATCAGAATAAGGTCCATAGTGGGCACGACGATCATAATCAGAATGAGGTCCATAGTGGGCACGACGATCGTAATCATAGCGAGATCTATAGTGGGCATGACGATCGTAATCAGAATGAGGTGCATCGTGGGCACCACGATCGTAATCAGAGCAAGATCCATAGTGGGCACGACGATCCTGATCAGGGCGAGATCCATAGTGGGCACGACGATCGTGATCAGAGTGAGATCCATAGTGGGCACGATGATCGTAATCAGAGCGAGATCCATATTGGGCACGACGACCGTAATCAAATGAGGTCCATAGTGGGCATGACGATCGTAATCAGAATGAGGTGCATCGTGGGCACCACGATCGTAATCAGAGCAAGATCCATAGTGGGCACGACGATCCTGATCAGGGCGAGATCCATAGTGGGCACGACGATCGTGATCAGAGTGAGATCCATAGTGGGCACGATGATCGTAATCAGAGCGAGATCCATATTGGGCACGACGACCGTAATCAAATGAGGTCCATAGTGGGCATGACGATTGTAATCAGAATGAGGTCCATAGTGGGCACGACGATCGTAATCAGAATGAGGTCCATAGTGGGCACGACGATCGTAATCAGAGCAAGATCCATTTTGGGCATGACGATCATAATCAGAATGAGGTACATCGTGGGCATGACGATCGTAATCAGAATGAGGTCCATAGTGGGCATGACGATCGTAATCAGAATGAGGTTCATAGTGGGCATGACGATCGTAATCAGAATGAGGTCTATAGTAGGCACGACGATCGTAATCAGACTGTGGTCCATAGTGGGCATTACGATCGTGATCAGAATGAGGTCCATAGTGGGCATGACCATAGTAATCAGAATGAGGTCCATAGTGGGCACCACGATCGCAATCAGAGCGAGATCCATAGTGGGCACGACGATCGTAATCAGAGCGAGATCCATAGTGAGCACGACGATTGTAATCAGAGCGAGATCCATAGTGGGCGCGACGAATGTAATCAGAATGAGGTCCATAGTAGGCACGACGATCTTACTCAGAGCGAGATCCATAGTGGGCACGACGATTGTAGTCAGAGCGAGATCCATAGTGGGCACGACGATCGTAATCAGAGCGAGATCCACAGTGGGCACGACGATCGTAAACAGAATGAGGTCCATAATGGGCACGACGATCGTAATCAGAGCGAGATCCATAGTGGGCACGACGATCGTAATCAGAGCGAGATCCATAGTGGGCACGACGATCGTAATCAGAGCGAGATCCATAGTGGGCACGACGAAGGTAATCAGAATGAGGTCCATAGTAGGCAGTACGATCTTACTCAGAGCGAGATCCATAGTGGGCACGACGATTGTAGTCAGAGCGAGATCCATAGTGGGCACGACGATCGTAATCAGAGCGAGATCCACAGTGGGCACGGCAATCGTAAACAGAATGAGGTCCATAGTGAGCACGATGATCGTAATCAGAATGAGGTCCATAGTGGGCACGACGATCGTAATCAGAGCGAGTTCCATAGTGGGCACGACGATCGTAATCAGAGCGAGATCCATAGAGGTCATGACGATCTTAATCAGAGCGAGATCAATAGTGGGCATGACGATCCTAATCAGAATGAGGTCCATAGTGGGCACGACGATCATAATCAGAATGAGGTCCATAGTGGGCACGACGATCGTAATCATAGCGAGATCTATAGTGGGCATGACGATCGTAATCAGAATGAGGTGCATCGTGGGCACCACGATCGTAATCAGAGCAAGATCCATAGTGGGCACGACGATCCTGATCAGGGCGAGATCCATAGTGGGCACGACGATCGTGATCAGAGTGAGATCCATAGTGGGCACGATGATCGTAATCAGAGCGAGATCCATATTGGGCACGACGACCGTAATCAAATGAGGCCCATAGTGGGCATGACGATCGTAATCAGAATGAGGTGCATCGTGGGCACCACGATCGTAATCAGAGCAAGATCCATAGTGGGCACGACGATCCTGATCAGGGCGAGATCCATAGTGGGCACGACGATCGTGATCAGAGTGAGATCCATAGTGGGCACGATGATCGTAATCAGAGCGAGATCCATATTGGGCACGACGACCGTAATCAAATGAGGTCCATAGTGGGCATGACGATTGTAATCAGAATGAGGTCCATAGTGGGCACGACGATCGTAATCAGAATGAGGTCCATAGTGGGCACGACGATCGTAATCAGAGCAAGATCCATTTTGGGCATGACGATCATAATCAGAATGAGGTACATCGTGGGCATGACGATCGTAATCAGAATGAGGTCCATAGTGGGCATGACGATCGTAATCAGAATGAGGTTCATAGTGGGCATGACGATCGTAATCAGAATGAGGTCTATAGTAGGCACGACGATCGTAATCAGACTGTGGTCCATAGTGGGCATTACGATCGTGATCAGAATGAGGTCCATAGTGGGCATGACCATAGTAATCAGAATGAGGTCCATAGTGGGCACGACGATCGCAATCAGAGCGAGATCCATAGTGGGCACGACGATCGTAATCAGAGCGAGATCCATAGTGAGCACGACGATTGTAATCAGAGCGAGATCCATAGTGGGCGCGACGAATGTAATCAGAATGAGGTCCATAGTAGGCACGACGATCTTACTCAGAGCGAGATCCATAGTGGGCACGACGATTGTAGTCAGAGCGAGATCCATAGTGGGCACGACGATCGTAATCAGAGCGAGATCCACAGTGGGCACGACGATCGTAAACAGAATGAGGTCCATAATGGGCACGACGATCGTAATCAGAGCGAGATCCATAGTGGGCACGACGATCGTAATCAGAGCGAGATCCATAGTGGGCACGACGATCGTAATCAGAGCGAGATCCATAGTGGGCACGACGAAGGTAATCAGAATGAGGTCCATAGTAGGCACGACGATCTTACTCAGAGCGAGATCCATAGTGGGCACGACGATTGTAGTCAGAGCGAGATCCATAGTGGGCACGACGATCGTAATCAGAGCGAGATCCACAGTGGCCACGGCAATCGTAAACAGAATGAGGTCCATAGTGAGCATGATGATCGTAATCAGAATGAGGTCCATAGTGGGCACGACGATCGTAATCAGAGCGAGTTCCATAGTGGGCACGACGATCGTAATCAGAGCGAGATCCATAGAGGTCATGACGATCTTAATCAGAGCGAGATCAATAGTGGGCATGACGATCCTGATCAGAATGAGGTCCATAGTGGGCACGACGATCATAATCAGAATGAGGTCCATAGTGGGCACGACGATCGTAATCATAGCGAGATCTATAGTGGGCATGACGATCGTAATCAGAATGAGGTGCATCGTGGGCACGACGATCGTAATCAGAGCGAGATCCATATTGGGCACGACGAATGTAATCAGAATGAGGTCCATAGTAGGCACGACGATCTTACTCAGAATGAGGTCCATAGTGGGCACGACGATCGTAATCAGAGCGAGACCCATAGTGGCCAAGACGATCGTAATCAGAATGAGGTCCATAGTGGGCACGACGATCGCAATCAGAGCGAGATCCATAGTGGGCACGACGATCGTAATCAGAGCGAGATCCATAGTGGGCACGACGATTGTAATCAGAGCGAGATCCATAGTGGGCGCGACGAATGTAATCAGAATGAGGTCCATAGTAGGCACGACGATCTTACTCAGAGCGAGATCCATAGTGGGCACGACGATTGTAGTCAGAGCGAGATCCATAGTGGGCACGACGATCGTAATCAGAGCGAGATCCACAGTGGGCACGACGATCGTAAACAGAATGAGGTCCATAATGGGCACGACGATCGTAATCAGAGCGAGATCCATAGTGGGCACGACGATCTTAATCAGAGCGAGATCCATAGTGGGCACGACGATCGTAATCAGAGCGAGATCCATATTGGGCACGACGAATGTAATCAGAATGAGGTCCATAGTAGGCACGACGATCTTACTCAGAGCGAGATCCATAGTGGGCACGACGATTGTAGTCAGAGCGAGATCCATAGTGGGCACGACGATCGTAATCATAATGAGGTCCATAGTGGGCACGACGATCGTAATCAGAGCGAGTTCCATAGTGGGCACGACGATCGTAATCAGAGCGAGATCCATAGAGGTCATGACGATCTTAATCAGAGCGAGATCAATAGTGGGCATGACGATCCTAATCAGAATGAGGTCCATAGTGGGCACCACGATCGTAATCAGAGCAAGATCCATAGTGGGCACGACGATCCTGATCAGGGAGAGATCCATAGTGGGCACGACGATCGTGATCAGAGTGAGATCCATAGTGGGCACGATGATCGTAATCAGAGCGAGATCCATATTGGGCACGACGATCGTAATCAAATGAGGTCCATAGTGGGCATGACGATTGTAATCAGAATGAGGTCCATAGTGGGCACGACGATCGTAATCAGAATGAGGTCCATAGTGGGCACGATGATCGTAATCAGAGCGAGATCCATATTGGGCACGACGATCGTAATCAAATGAGGTCCATAGTGGGCATGACGATTGTAATCAGAATGAGGTCCATAGTGGGCACGACGATCGTAATCAGAATGAGGTCCATAGTGGGCACGACGATCCTGATCAGGGAGAGATCCATAGTGGGCATGACGATTGTAGTCAGAGCGAGATCCATAGTGGGCACGACGATTGTAGTCAGAGCGAGATCCATAGTGGGCACGACGATCGTAATCAGAGCGAGATCCACAGAGGGCACGACGATCGTAAACAGAATGAGGTCCATAGTGGGCACGACGATCGTAATCAGAGCGAGGTCCATAGTGGGCACGACGATCGTAATCAGAGCGAGATCCATAGTGGGCACGACGATCGTAATCAGAGCGAGATCCATAGAGGTCACGACGATCCTGATCAGGGAGAGATCCATAGTGGGCACGACGATCGTGATCAGAGTGAGATCCATAGTGGGCACGATGATCGTAATCAGAGCGAGATCCATATTGGGCACGACGATCGTAATCAAATGAGGTCCATAGTGGGCATGGCGATTGTAATCAGAATGAGGTCCATAGTGGGCACGACGATCGTAATCAGAATGAGGTCCATAGTGGGCACGACGATCGTAATCAGAGCAAGATGCATTTTGGGCATGACGATCATAATCAGAATGAGGTACATCGTGGGCATGACGATCGTAATCAGAATGAGGTCCATAGTGGGCATGACGATCGTAATCAGAATGAGGTCCATAGTGGGCATGACGATCGTAATCAGAATGAGGTCCGTAGTGGGCATGACGATCGTAATCATAATGAGGTCCATAGTGGGCACGACGATCGTAATCAGAATGAGGTCCATACTGGGCATGACGATTGTAATCAGATTGAGGCCCATAGTGGGCTCGACGATCGTAATCAGAGCGAGATCCATAGTGGGCACGACGATCGTAATCAGAGCGAGATCCATAGTGGGCATGACGATCGTAATCAGAATGAGGTCCATACTGGGCATGACGATCGTAATCAGAATGAGGTCCATAGTGGGCACGACGATCTTAATCAGAGCTAGATCCATAGTGCGCATGACGATCGTAATCAGAATGAGGTCCATAGTAGGCACGACGATCGTAATCAGAGCGAGATCCATAGTGGGCACGACGATCGTAATCAGAGCGAGATCCATAGTGGGCATGACGATCGTAATCATAATGAGGTCCATAGTGGGCACGACGATCGTAATCAGAATGAGGTCCATACTGGGCATGACGATTGTAATCAGAATGAGGCCCATAGTGGGCTCGACGATCGTAATAAGAGCGAGATCCATAGTGGGCACGACGATCGTAATCACAGCGAGATCCATAGTGGGCATGACGATCGTAATCAAAATGAGGTCCATAGTAGGCACGACGATCGTAATCAGAGCGAGATCCAGAGTGGGCACGACGATTGTAATCAGATTGAGGCCCATAGTGGGCTCGACGATCGTAATCAGAGCGAGATCCATAGTGGGCACGACGATCGTAATCAGAGCAAGATCCATAGTGGGCATGACGATCGTAATCAGAATGAGGTCCATACTGGGCATGACGATCGTAATCAGAACGAGGTCCATAGTGGGCTCGACGATCGTAATCAGAGCGAGATCCATAGTGGGCAAGACGATCTTAATCAGAGCTAGATCCATAGTGCGCATGACGATCGTAATCAGAATGAGGTCCATAGTAGGCACGACGATCGTAATCAGAGCGAGATCCATAGTGGGCACGACGATCGTAATCAGAGCGAGATCCATAGTGGGCATGACGATCGTAATCATAATGAGGTCCATAGTGGGCACGACGATCGTAATCAGAATGAGGTCCATACTGGGCATGACGATTGTAATCAGAATGAGGCCCATAGTGGGCTCGACGATCGTAATCAGAGCGAGATCCAGAGTGGGCACGACGATCGTAATCAGAGCGAGATCCATAGTGGACATGACGATCGTAATCTATATGAGGTCCATAGTGGGCATGACGATCGTAATCAGAATGAGGTCTATAGTGGGCACGACGATCGTAATCAGACTGTGGTCCATAGTGGGCATTACGATCGTGATCAGAATGAGGTCCATAGTGGGCATGACCATAGTAATCAGAATGAGGTCCATAGTGGGCACGACGATCGCAATCAGAGCGAGATCCATAGTGGGCACGACGATCGTAATCAGAGCGAGATCCATAGTGGGCACGACGATTGTAATCAGAGCGAGATCCATAGTGGGCGCGACGAATGTAATCAGAATGAGGTCCATAGTAGGCACGACGATCTTACTCAGAGCGAGATCCATAGTGGGCACGACGATTGTAGTCAGAGCGAGATCCATAGTGGGCACGACGATCGTAATCAGAGCGAGATCCACAGTGGGCACGACGATCGTAAACAGAATGAGGTCCATAATGGGCACGACGATCGTAATCAGAGTGAGATCCATAGTGGGCACGATGATCGTAATCAGAGCGAGATCCATATTGGGCACGACGATCGTAATCAAATGAGGTCCATAGTGGGCATGACGATTGTAATCAGAATGAGGTCCATAGTGGGCACGACGATCGTAATCAGAATGAGGTCCATAGTGGGCACGATGATCGTAATCAGAGCGAGATCCATATTGGGCACGACGATCGTAATCAAATGAGGTCCATAGTGGGCATGACGATTGTAATCAGAATGAGGTCCATAGTGGGCACGACGATCGTAATCAGAATGAGGTCCATAGTGGGCACGACGATCGTAATCAGAGCAAGATCCATTTTGGGCATGACGATCATAATCAGAATGAGGTACATCGTGGGCATGACGATCGTAATCAGAATGAGGTCCATAGTGGGCATGACGATCGTAATCAGAATGAGGTCATAGTGGGCATGACGATCGTAATCAGAATGAGGTCCATAGTGGGCATGACGATCGTAATCAGAATGAGGTCCGTAGTGGGCATGACGATCGTAATCATAATGAGGTCCATAGTGGGCACGACGATCGTAATCAGAATGAGGTCCATACTGGGCATGACGATTGTAATCAGATTGAGGCCCATAGTGGGCTCGACGATCGTAATCAGAGCGAGATCCATAGTGGGCACGACGATCGTAATCAGAGCAAGATCCATAGTGGGCAGGACGATCGTAATCAGAATGAGGTCCATACTGGGCATGACGATCGTAATCAGAATGAGGTCCATAGTGGGCTCGACGATCGTAATCAGAGCGAGATCCAGAGTGGGCACGACGATCGTAATCAGAGCGAGATCCATAGTGGACATGACGATCGTAATCTATATGAGGTCCATAGTGGGCATGACGATCATAATCAGAATGAGGCCCATAGTAGGCACGTCGATCGTAATCAGAATGAGGTCCATAGTGGGCATGACCATCGTAATCAGAATGAGGTCCATAGTGGGCACGACGATCGTAATCGTAATCGTAATCGTAATCGACGATCGTAATCGTAATCGTAATCAGAGCTGGATCCATAATGGGCATGACGAACGTAATCAGAATGAGGTCCATAGTGGCCACGACGATCGTAATCAGAGCGAGACCCATAGTGGTTACGACGATCGTAATCAGAATGAGGTCCATAGTGGGCATGACCATAGTAATCAGAATGAGGTCCATAGTGGGCACGACGATCGCAATCAGAGCGAGATCCATAGTGGGCACGACGATCGTAATCAGAGCGAGATCCATAGTGGGCACGACGATTGTAATCAGAGCGAGATCCATAGTGGGCGCGACGAATGTAATCAGAATGAGGTCCATAGTAGGCACGACGATCTTACTCAGAGCGAGATCCATAGTGGGCACGACGATTGTAGTCAGAGCGAGATCCATAGTGGGCACGACGATCGTAATCAGAGCGAGATCCACAGTGGGCACGACGATCGTAAACAGAATGAGGTCCATAATGGGCACGACGATCGTAATCAGAGTGAGATCCATAGTGGGCACGATGATCGTAATCAGAGCGAGATCCATATTGGGCACGACGATCGTAATCAAATGAGGTCCATAGTGGGCATGACGATTGTAATCAGAATGAGGTCCATAGTGGGCACGACGATCGTAATCAGAATGAGGTCCATAGTGGGCACGATGATCGTAATCAGAGCGAGATCCATATTGGGCACGACGATCGTAATCAAATGAGGTCCATAGTGGGCATGACGATTGTAATCAGAATGAGGTCCATAGTGGGCACGACGATCGTAATCAGAATGAGGTCCATAGTGGGCACGACGATCGTAATCAGAGCAAGATCCATTTTGGGCATGACGATCATAATCAGAATGAGGTACATCGTGGGCATGACGATCGTAATCAGAATGAGGTCCATAGTGGGCATGACGATCGTAATCAGAATGAGGTCATAGTGGGCATGACGATCGTAATCAGAATGAGGTCCATAGTGGGCATGACGATCGTAATCAGAATGAGGTCCGTAGTGGGCATGACGATCGTAATCATAATGAGGTCCATAGTGGGCACGACGATCGTAATCAGAATGAGGTCCATACTGGGCATGACGATTGTAATCAGATTGAGGCCCATAGTGGGCTCGACGATCGTAATCAGAGCGAGATCCATAGTGGGCACGACGATCGTAATCAGAGCAAGATCCATAGTGGGCAGGACGATCGTAATCAGAATGAGGTCCATACTGGGCATGACGATCGTAATCAGAATGAGGTCCATAGTGGGCTCGACGATCGTAATCAGAGCGAGATCCAGAGTGGGCACGACGATCGTAATCAGAGCGAGATCCATAGTGGACATGACGATCGTAATCTATATGAGGTCCATAGTGGGCATGACGATCATAATCAGAATGAGGCCCATAGTAGGCACGTCGATCGTAATCAGAATGAGGTCCATAGTGGGCATGACCATCGTAATCAGAATGAGGTCCATAGTGGGCACGACGATCGTAATCGTAATCGTAATCGTAATCGACGATCGTAATCGTAATCGTAATCAGAGCTGGATCCATAATGGGCATGACGAACGTAATCAGAATGAGGTCCATAGTGGCCACGACGATCGTAATCAGAGCGAGACCCATAGTGGTTACGACGATCGTAATCAGAATGAGGTCCATAGTGGGCACGACGATCGCAATCAGAGCGAGATCCATAGTGGGCACGACGATCGTAATCAGAGCGAGATCCATAGTGGGCGCGACGAATGTAATCAGAATGAGGTCCATAGTAGGCACGACGATCTTACTCAGAGCGAGATCCATAGTGGGCACGACGATTGTAGTCAGAGCGAGATCCATAGTGGGCACGACGATCGTAATCAGAGCGAGATCCACAGTGGGCACGACGATCGTAAACAGAATGAGGTCCATAATGGGCACGACGATCGTAATCAGAGCGAGATCCATAGTGGGCACGACGATCGTAATCAGAGCGAGATCCATAGTGGGCACGACGAATGTAATCAGAATGAGGTCCATAGTAGGCACGACGATCTTACTCAGAGCGAGATCCATAGTGGGCACGACGATTGTAGTCAGAGCGAGATCCGTAGTGGGCACGACGATCGTAATCAGAGCGAGATCCACTGTGGGCACGACGATCGTAAACAGAATGAGGTCCATAGTGGGCACGACGATCGTAATCAGAGCGAGGTCCATAGTGTGCACGACGATCGTAATCAGAGGGAGATCCATAGTGGGCACGACGACCGTAATCAGAGCGAGGTCCAATAGTGGGCACGACGATCCTAATCAGAGCGAGATCCATAGTGGGCACGACGATCGTAATCAGAGCGAGATCCATAGTGGGCACGACGAATGTAATCAGAATGAGGTCCATAGTAGGCACGACGATCTTACTCAGAGCGAGATCCATAGTGGGCACGACGATTGTAGTCAGAGCGAGATCCATAGTGGGCACGACGATTGTAGTCAGAGCGAGATCCATAGTGGGCACGACGATCGTAATCAGAGCGAGATCCACAGAGGGCACGACGATTGTAAACAGAATGAGGTCCATAGTGGGCACGACGATCGTAATCAGAGCGAGGTCCATAGTGGGCACGATGATCGTAATCAGAGCGAGATCCATAGTGGGCACGACGATCGTAATCAGAGCGAGATCCATAGAGGTCATGACGATCTTAATCAGAGCGAGCTCAATAGTGGGCATGACGATCCTAATCAGAATGAGGTCCATAGTGGGCACCACGATCGTAATCAGAGCAAGATCCATAGTGGGCACGACGATCCTGATCAGGGAGAGATCCATAGTGGGCACGACGATTGTAGTCAGAGCGAGATCCATAGTGGGCACGACGATTGTAGTCAGAGCGAGATCCATAGTGGGCACGACGATCGTAATCAGAGCGAGATCCACAGAGGGCACGACGATCGTAAACAGAATGAGGTCCATAGTGGGCACGACGATCGTAATCAGAGCGAGGTCCATAGTGGGCACGACGATCGTAATCAGAGCGAGATCCATAGTGGGCACGACGATCGTAATCAGAGCGAGATCCATAGAGGTCACGACGATCCTGATCAGGGAGAGATCCATAGTGGGCACGACGATCGTGATCAGAGTGAGATCCATAGTGGGCACGATGATCGTAATCAGAGCGAGATCCATATTGGGCACGACGATCGTAATCAAATGAGGTCCATAGTGGGCATGGCGATTGTAATCAGAATGAGGTCCATAGTGGGCACGACGATCGTAATCAGAATGAGGTCCATAGTGGGCACGACGATCGTAATCAGAGCAAGATGCATTTTGGGCATGACGATCATAATCAGAATGAGGTACATCGTGGGCATGACGATCGTAATTAGAATGAGGTCCATAGTGGGCATGACGATCGTAATCAGAATGAGGTCATAGTGGGCATGACGATCATATTCAGAATGAGGTCCATAGTGGGCATGACGATCGTAATCAGAATGAGGTCCGTAGTGGGCATGACGATCGTAATCATAATGAGGTCCATAGTGGGCACGACGATCGTAATCAGAATGAGGTCCATACTGGGCATGACGATTGTAATCAGATTGAGGCCCATAGTGGGCTCGACGATCGTAATCAGAGCGGGATCCATAGTGGGCACGACGATCGTAATCAGAGCGAGATCCATAGTGGGCATGACGATCGTAATCAGAATGAGGTCCATACTGGGCATGACGATCGTAATCAGAATGAGGTCCATAGTGGGCACGACGATCTTAATCAGAGCTAGATCCATAGTGCGCATGACGATCGTAATCAGAATGAGGTCCATAGTAGGCACGACGATCGTAATCAGAGCGAGATCCATAGTGGGCACGACGATCGTAATCAGAGCGAGATCCATAGTGGGCATGACGATCGTAATCATAATGAGGTCCATAGTGGGCACGACGATCGTAATCAGAATGAGGTCCATACTGGGCATGACAATTGTAATCAGAATGAGGCCCATAGTGGGCTCGACGATCGTAATAGGAGCGAGATCCATAGTGGGCACGACGATCGTAATCACAGCGAGATCCATAGTGGGCATGACGATCGTAATCAAAATGAGGTCCATAGTAGGCACGACGATCGTAATCAGAGCGAGATCCAGAGTGGGCACGACGATTGTAATCAGATTGAGGCCCATAGTGGGCTCGACGATCGTAATCAGAGCGAGATCCATAGTGGGCACGACGATCGTAATCAGAGCAAGATCCATAGTGGGCATGACGATCGTAATCAGAATGAGGTCCATACTGGGCATGACGATCGTAATCAGAATGAGGTCCATAGTGGGCTCGACGATCGTAATCAGAGCGAGATCCATAGTGGGCAAGACGATCTTAATCAGAGCTAGATCCATAGTGCGCATGACGATCGTAATCAGAATGAGGTCCATAGTAGGCACGACGATCGTAATCAGAGCGAGATCCATAGTGGGCACGACGATCGTAATCAGAGCGAGATCCATAGTGGGCATGACGATCGTAATCATAATGAGGTCCATAGTGGGCACGACGATCGTAATAAGAATGAGGTCCATACTGGGCATGACGATTGTAATCAGAATGAGGCCCATAGTGGGCACGACGATCGTAATCAGAGCGAGATCCATAGTGGGCATGACGATCGTAATCAAAATGAGGTCCATAGTAGGCACGACGATCGTAATCAGAGCGAGATCCAGAGTGGGCACGACGATCGTAATCAGAGCGAGATCCATAGTGGACATGACGATCGTAATCTATATGAGGTCCATAGTGGGCATGACGATCGTAATCAGAATGAGGTTCATAGTGGGCATGACGATCGTAATCAGAATGAGGTCTATAGTGGGCACGACGATCGTAATCAGACTGTGGTCCATAGTGGGCATTACGATCGTGATCAGAATGAGGTCCATAGTGGGCATGACCATAGTAATCAGAATGAGGTCCATAGTGGGCACGACGATCGCAATCAGAGCGAGATCCATAGTGGGCACGACGATCGTAATCAGAGCGAGATCCATAGTGGGCACGACGATTGTAATCAGAGCGAGATCCATAGTGGGCGCGACGAATGTAATCAGAATGAGGTCCATAGTAGGCACGACGATCTTACTCAGAGCGAGATCCATAGTGGGCACGACGATTGTAGTCAGAGCGAGATCCATAGTGGGCACGACGATCGTAATCAGAGCGAGATCCACAGTGGGCACGACGATCGTAAACAGAATGAGGTCCATAATGGGCACGACGATCGTAATCAGAGCGAGATCCATAGTGGGCACGACGATCGTAATCAGAGCGAGATCCATAGTGGGCACGACGATCGTAATCAGAGCGAGATCCATAGTGGGCACGACGAAGGTAATCAGAATGAGGTCCATAGTAGGCACGACGATCTTACTCAGAGCGAGATCCATAGTGGGCACGACGATTGTAGTCAGAGCGAGATCCATAGTGGGCACGACGATCGTAATCAGAGCGAGATCCACAGTGGGCACGGCAATCGTAAACAGAATGAGGTCCATAGTGAGCACGATGATCGTAATCAGAATGAGGTCCATAGTGGGCACGACGATCGTAATCAGAGCGAGTTCCATAGTGGGCACGACGATCGTAATCAGAGCGAGATCCATAGAGGTCATGACGATCTTAATCAGAGCGAGATCAATAGTGGGCATGACGATCCTAATCAGAATGAGGTCCATAGTGGGCACGACGATCATAATCAGAATGAGGTCCATAGTGGGCACGACGATCGTAATCATAGCGAGATCTATAGTGGGCATGACGATCGTAATCAGAATGAGGTGCATCGTGGGCACCACGATTGTAATCAGAGCAAGATCCATAGTGGGCACGACGATCCTGATCAGGGCGAGATCCATAGTGGGCACGACGATCGTGATCAGAGTGAGATCCATAGTGGGCACGATGATCGTAATCAGAGCGAGATCCATATTGGGCACGACGACCGTAATCAAATGAGGTCCATAGTGGGCATGACGATCGTAATCAGAATGAGGTGCATCGTGGGCACCACGATCGTAATCAGAGCAAGATCCATAGTGGGCACGACGATCCTGATCAGGGCGAGATCCATAGTGGGCACGACGATCGTGATCAGAGTGAGATCCATAGTGGGCACGATGATCGTAATCAGAGCGAGATCCATATTGGGCACGACGACCGTAATCAAATGAGGTCCATAGTGGGCATGACGATTGTAATCAGAATGAGGTCCATAGTGGGCACGACGATCGTAATCAGAATGAGGTCCATAGTGGGCACGACGATCGTAATCAGAGCAAGATCCATTTTGGGCATGACGATCATAATCAGAATGAGGTACATCGTGGGCATGACGATCGTAATCAGAATGAGGTCCATAGTGGGCATGACGATCGTAATCAGAATGAGGTCATAGTGGGCGTGACGATCGTAATCAGAATGAGGTCCATAGTGGGCATGACGATCGTAATCAGACTGTGGTCCATAGTGGGCATTACGATCGTGATCAGAATCAGGTCCATAGTGGGCATGACGATCGTAATCAGAATGAGGTCCATACTGGGAAAGACGATCGTAATCAGAATGAGGTCCATAGTGGGCACGACGATCGCAATCAGAGCGAGACCCATAGTGGGCACGACGATCGTAACCAGAGCGAGATCCATAGTGGGCACGACGATCGTAATCAGAGCGAGATCCATAGCGGGCGCGACGAATGTAATCAGAATGAGGTCCATAGTACGCACGACGATCTTACTCAGAGCGAGATCCATAGTGGGCACGACGATTGTATTCAGAGCGAGATCCATAGTGGGCACGACGATCGTAATCAGAATGAGGTCCATAGTGGGCACGACGATCGTAATCAGAGCGAGTTCCATAGTGGGCACGACGATCGTAATCAGAGCGAGATCCATAATGGTCATGACGATCTTAATCAGAGCGAGATCAATAGTGGGCATGACGATCCCAATTAGAATGAGGTCCATAGTGGGCACGACGATCGTAATCAGAGTGAGGTCCATAGTGGGCACGACGATCGTAATCAGAGCAAGATCCATAGTGGGCATGACGATCGTAATCAGATTGAGGTCAATAGTGGGCATGACGTTCGTAATCAGAATGAGGTCCATAGTGGGCATGACGATCGTAATCAGAATGAGGTCCATAGTGGGCATGACGATCGTAATCAGAATGAGGTCTATAGTGGGCACGACGATCGTAATCAGACTGTGGTCCATATTGGGCATTACGATCGTGATCAGAATGAGGTCCATAGTGGGCATGACGATCGTAATGAGAATGAGGTCCATACTGGGAAAGACGATCGTAATCAGAATGAGGCCCATAGTGGGCTCGACGATCGTAATCAGAGCGAGATCCACAGTGGGCACGACGATCGTAATCATGATGTCCATAGTGGGCACGACGACCGTAATCAGAGCGAGGTCCATAGTGGGCACGACGATCCTAATCAGAGCGAGATTCATAGTGGGCACGACAATCGTAATCAGAGCTTGATCCATAATTTGCATGACGAACGTAATCAGAATGAGGTCCATAGTGGCCACGACGATCGTAATCAGAGCGAGACCCATAGTGGCCACGACGATCGTAATCAGAATGAGGTCCATAGTGGGCACGACGGTCGCAATCAGAGCGAGATCCATAGTGGGCACGACGATCGTAATCAGAGAGAGATCCATAGTGGGCACGACGATTGTAATCAGAGCGAGATCCATAGTGGGCGCGACGAATGTAATCAGAATGAGGTCCATAGTAGGCACGACGATCTTACTCAGAGCGAGATCCATAGTGGGCACGACGATTGTAGTCAGAATGATGTCCATACTGGGCATGACGATCGTAATCAGAATGAGGTCCATAGTGGGCTCGACGATCGTAATCAGAGCGAGATCCATAGTGGGCATGACGATCGTAATCAGAATGAGGTCCATAGTGGGCACGACGATCGTAATCAGAGCAAGATCCATAGTGGGCATGACGATCGTAATCAGAATGAGGTCCATAGTGGGCATGACGATCGTAATCAGAATGCGGTGCATAGTGGGCATGACGATCGTAATCAGAATGAGGTCTATAGTGGGCACGACGATCGTAATCAGACTGTGGTCCATAGTGGGCATTACGATCGTGATCAGAATGAGGTCCATAGTGGGCATGACGATCGTAATCAGAATGAGGTCCATACTGGGAATGACGATCGTAATCAGAATGAGGCCCATAGTGGGCTCGACGATCGTAATCAGAGCGAGATCCACAGTGGGCACGACGATCGTAATCATAATGATGTCCATAGTGGGCACGACGACCGTAATCAGAGCGAGGTCCATAGTGGGCACGACGATCCTAATCAGAGCGAGATCCAGAGTGGACATGACGATCGTAATCTATATGAGGTCCATAGTGGGCATGACGATCATAATCAGAATGAGGCCCATAGTAGGCACGTCGATCGTAATCAGAATGAGGTCCATAGTGGGCATGACCATCGTAATCAGAATGAGGTTCATAGTGGGCACGACGATCGTAATCAGAGCGAGATCCATAGTGGGTATGACGATCGTTATCAGACTGAGGTCCACAGTGGGCATGACGATCGTAATCAGAATGTTGCCCATAGTGGGCATGACGATCGTAATCAGAATGAGGTCCAAAGTGGGCATGACGATCGTAATCAGAATGAGGTCTATAGTGGGCACGACGATCGTAATCAGAATGTGGTCCATAGTGGGCATTACGATCGTGATCAGAATCAGGTCCATAGTGGGCATGACGATCGTAATCAGAATGAGGTCCATACTGGGAAAGACGATCGTAATCAGAATGAGGTCCATAGTGGGCACGACGATCGCAATCAGAGCGAGACCCATAGTGGGCACGACGATCGTAATCAGAGCGAGATCCATAGTGGGCACAACGATCGTAATCAGAGCGAGATCCATAGCGGGCGCGACGAATGTAATCAGAATGAGGTCCATAGTACGCACGACGATCTTACTCAGAGCGAGATCCATAGTGGGCACGACGATTGTATTCAGAGCGAGATCCATAGTGGGCACGACGATCGTAATCAGAATGAGGTCCATAGTGGGCACGACGATCGTAATCAGAGCGAGTTCCATAGTGGGCACGACGATCGTAATCAGAGCGAGATCCATAATGGTCATGACGATCTTAATCAGAGTGAGATCAATAGTGGGCATGACGATCCCAATTAGAATGAGGTCCATAGTGGGCACGACGATCGTAATCAGAGTGAGATCCATAGTGGGCACGACGATCGTAATCAGAGCAAGATCCATAGTGGGCATGACGATCGTAATCAGATTGAGGTCAATAGTGGGCATGACGTTCGTAATCAGAATGAGGTCCATAGTGGGCATGACGATCGTAATCAGAATGAGGTCCATAGTGGGCATGACGATCGTAATCAGAATGAGGTCTATAGTGGGCACGACGATCGTAATCAGACTGTGGTCCATAGTGGGCATTACGATCGTGATCAGAATGAGGTCCATAGTGGGCATGACGATCGTAATGAGAATGAGGTCCATACTGGGAAAGACGATCGTAATCAGAATGAGGCCCATAGTGGGCTCGACGATCGTAATCAGAGCGAGATCCACAGTGGGCACGACGATCGTAATCATGATGTCCATAGTGGGCACGACGACCGTAATCAGAGCGAGGTCCATAGTGGGCACGACGATCCTAATCAGAGCGAGATTCATAGTGGGCACGACAATCGTAATCAGAGCTTGATCCATAATGGGCATGACGAACGTAATCAGAATGAGGTCCATAGTGGCCACGACGATCGTAATCAGAGCGAGACCCATAGTGGCCACGACGATCGTAATCAGAATGAGGTCCATAGTGGGCACGACGGTCGCAATCAGAGCGAGATCCATAGTGGGCACGACGATCGTAATCAGAGCGAGATCCATAGTGGGCACGACGAAAGTAATCAGAATGAGGTCCATAGTAGGCACGACGATCTTACTCAGAGCGAGATCCATAGTGGGCACGACGATTGTAGTCAGAGCGAGATCCATAGTGGGCACGACGATCATAATCAGAGCGAGATCCACTGTGGGCACGACGATCGTAAACAGAATGAGGTCCATAGTGGGCACGACGATCGTAATCAGAGCGAGGTCCATAGTGGGCACGACGATCGTAATCAGAGGGAGATCCATAGTGGGCACGACGACCGTAATCAGAGCGAGGTCCAATAGTGGGCACGACGATCCTAATCAGAGCGAGATCCATAGTGGGCACGACGATCGTAATCAGAGCGAGATCCATAGTGGGCACGACGAATGTAATCAGAATGAGGTCCATAGTAGGCACGACGACCTTACTCAGAGCGAGATCCATAGTGGGCACGACGATTGTAGTCAGAGCGAGATCCATAGTGGGCACGACGATCGTAATCAGAGCGAGATCCACAGTGGGCACGACGATCGTAAACAGAATGAGGTCCATAGTGGGCACGACGATCGTAATCAGAGCGAGGTCCATAGTGGGCACGACGATCGTAATCAGAGGGAGATCCATAGTGGGCACGACGACCGTAATCAGAGCGAGGTCCAATAGTGGGCACGACGATCCTAATCAGAGCGAGATCCATAGTGGGCACGACGATCGTAATCAGAGCGAGATCCATAGTGGGCACGACGAATGTAATCAGAATGAGGTCCATAGTAGGCACGACGATCTTACTCAGAGCGAGATCCATAGTGGGCACGACGATTGTAGTCAGAGCGAGATCCATAGTGGGCACGACGATCGTAATCAGAGCGAGATCCACAGTGGGCACGACGATCGTAAACAGAATGAGGTCCATAGTGGGCACGACGATCGTAATCAGAGCGAGGTCCATAGTGGGCACGACGATCGTAATCAGAGCGAGATCCATAGTGGGCACGACGAATGTAATCAGAATGAGGTCCATAGTAGGCACGACGATCTTACTCAGAGCGAGATCCATAGTGGGCACGACGATTGTAGTCAGAGCGAGATCCATAGTGGGCACGACGATCGTAATCAGAGCGAGATCCACAGTGGGCACGACGATCGTAAACAGAATGAGGTCCATAGTGAGCACGATGATCGTAATCAGAATGAGGTCCATAGTGGGCACGACGATCGTAATCAGAGCGAGTTCCATAGTGGGCACGACGATCGTAATCAGAGCGAGATCCATAGAGGTCATGACGATCTTAATCAGAGCGAGATCAATAGTGGGCATGACGATCCTAATCATAATGAGGTCCATAGTGGGCACCACGATCGTAATCAGAGCAAGATCCATAGTGGGCACGACGATCCTGATCAGGGAGAGATCCATAGTGGGCACGACGATCGTGATCAGAGTGAGATCCATAGTGGGCACGATGATCGTAATCAGAGCGAGATCCATATTGGGCACGACGATCGTAATCAAATGAGGTCCATAGTGGGCATGACGATTGTAATCAGAATGAGGTCCATAGTGGGCACGACGATCGTAATCAGAATGAGGTCCATTTTGGGCATGACGATCATAATCAGAATGAGGTACATCGTGGGCATGACGATCGTAATCAGAATGAGGCCCATAGTGGGCATGACGATCGTAATCAGAGCTAGATCCATAGTGCGCATGACGATCGTAATCAGAATGAGGTCCATAGTAGGCACGACGATCATAATCAGAGCGAGATCCATAGTGGGCACGACGATCGTAATCAGAGCGAGATCCATAGTGGGCATGACGATCGTAATCATAATGAGGTCCATAGTGGGCACGACGATCGTAATCAGAATGAGGTCCATACTGGGCATGACGATTGTAATCAGAATGAGGCCCATAGTGGGCTCGACGATCGTAAAAGGAGCGAGATCCATAGTGGGCATGACGATCGTAATCAAAATGAGGTCCATAGTAGGCACGACGATCGTAATCAGCGCGAGATCCAGAGTGGGCACGACGATCGTAATCAGAGCGAGATCCATAGTGGACATGACGATCATAATCACAATGAGGCCCATAGTAGGCACGTCGATTGAATCAGAATGAGGTCCATAGTGGGCATGACCATCGTAATCAGAATGAGGTCCATAGTGGGCACGACGATCGCAATCAGAGCGAGATCCATAGTGGGCACGACGATTGTAGTCAGAGCGAGATCCATAGTGGGCACGACGATCGTAATCAGAGCGAGATCCACAGTGGGCACGACGATCGTAAACAGAATGAGGTCTATAATGGGCACGACGATCGTAATCAGAGCGAGATCCATAGTGGGCACGACGATCGTGATCAGAGTGAGATCCATAGTGGGCACGATGATCGTAATCAGAGCGAGATCCATATTGGGCACGACGATCGTAATCAAATGAGGTCCATAGTGGGCATGACGATTGTAATCAGAATGAGGTCCATAGTGGGCACGACGATCGTAATCAGAGCAAGATCCATTTTGGGCATGACGATCATAATCAGAATGAGGTACATCGTGGGCATGACGATCGTAATCAGAATGAGGTCCATACTGGGCATGACGATTGTAATCAGATTGAGGCCCATAGTGGGCTCGACGATCGTAATCAGAGCGAGATTTATAGTGGGCACGACGATCGTAATCAGAGCGAGATCCATAGTGGGCATGACGATCGTAATCAGATTGAGGTCCATACTGGGCATGACGATCGTAATCAGAATGAGGTCCATAGTGGGCTCGACGATCGTAATCAGAGCGAGATCCATAGTGGGCTCGACGATCTTAATCAGAGCTAGATCCATAGTGCGCATGACGATCGTAATCAGAATGAGGTCCATAGTAGGCACGACGATCGTAATCAGAGCGAGATCCAAAGTGGGCACGACGATCGTAATCAGAGCGAGATCCATAGTGGACATGACGATAGTAATCTGAATGAGGTCCATAGTGGGCATGACGATCATAATCAGAATGAGGCCCATAGTAGGCACGTCGATCGTAATCAGAATGAGGTCCATAGTGGGCATGACCATCGTAATCAGAATGATGTTCATAGTGGGCACGACGATCCTAATTAGAGCGAGATTCACAGTGGGTATGACGATCGTAATCAGACTGAGGTCTATAGTGGGCATGACGATCGCAGTCAGAATGTTGCCCATAGTGGGCATGACGATCGTAAGCAGAATAAGGTCCATTTGGGCATGACGATCGTAATCAGAATGAGGTCCATAGTGGGCACGACGATCGTAATCAGAGCAAGATCCATAGTGGGCATGACGATCGTAATCAGAATGAGGTCCATAGTGGGCATGACGATCGTAATCAGAATGCGGTCCATAGTGGGCATGACGATCGTATCAGAATGAGGTCTATAGTGGGCACGACGATCGTAATCAGACTGTGGTCCATAGTGGGCATTACGATCGTGATCAGAATGAGGTCCATAGTGGGCATGACGATCATAATCAGAATGAGGCCCATAGTAGGCACGTCGATCGTAATCAGAATGAGGTCCATAGTGGGCATGACCATCGTAATCAGAATGATGTTCATTGTGGGCACGACGATCCTAATCAGAGCGAGATTCATAGTGGGTATGACGATCGTAATCAGACTGAGGTCCATAGTGGGCATGACGATCGTAGTCAGAATGTTGCCCATAGTGGGCATGACAATCGTAAGCAGAATGAGGTCCATTTGGGCACGACGATCGTTATCAGAATGATGTCCATACTGGGCATGACGATCGTAATCAGAATGAGGTCCATAGTGGGCTCGACGATCGTAATCAGAGCGAGATCCATAGTGGGCATGACGATCGTAATCAGAATGAGGTCCATAGTGGGCACGACGATCGTAATCAGAGCAAGATCCATAGTGGGCATGACGATCGTAATCAGAATGAGGTCAATAGTGGGCATGACGATCGTAATCAGAATGCGGTGCATAGTGGGCATGACGATCGTAATCAGAATGAGGTCTATAGTGGGCACGACGATCGTAATCAGACTGTGGTCCATAGTGGGCATTACGATCGTGATCAGAATGAGGTCCATAGTGGGCATGACGATCGTAATCAGAATGAGGTCCATACTGGGAATGACGATCGTAATCAGAATGAGGCCCATAGTGGGCTCGACGATCGTAATCAGAGCGAGATCCACAGTGGGCACGACGATCGTAATCATAATGATGTCCATAGTGGGCACGACGACCGTAATCAGAGCGAGATCCATAGTGGGCGCGACGAATGTAATCAGAATGAGGTCCATAGTAGGCACGACGATCTTACTCAGAGCGAGATCCATAGTGGGGACGACGATTGTAGTCAGAGCGAGATCCATAGTGGGCACGACGATCGTAATCAGAGCGAGATCCACAGTGGGCACGACGATCGTAAACAGAATGAGGTCCATAATGGGCACGACGATCGTAATCAGAGATAGGTCCATAGTGGGCACGACGATCGTAATCAGAGGGAGATCCATAGTGGGCACGACGACCGTAATCAGAGCGAGGTCCAATAGTGGGCACGACGATCCTAATCAGAGCGAGATCCATAGTGGGCACGACGATCGTAATCAGAGCGAGATCCATAGTGGGCACGACGAATGTAATCAGAATGAGGTCCATAGTAGGCACGACGATCTTACTCAGAGCGAGATCCATAGTGGGCACGACGATTGTAGTCAGAGCGAGATCCATAGTGGGCACGACGATCGTAATCAGAGCGAGATCCACAGTGGGCACGACGATCGTAAACAGAATGAGGTCCATAGTGGGCACGACGATCGTAATCAGAGCGAGGTCCATAGTGGGCACGACGATCGTAATCAGAGGGAGATCCATAGTGGGCACGACGACCGTAATCAGAGCGAGGTCCAATAGTGGGCACGACGATCCTAATCAGAGCGAGATCCATAGTGGGCACGACGATCGTAATCAGAGCGAGATCCATAGTGGGCACGACGAATGTAATCAGAATGAGGTCCACAGTGGGCACGACGATCGTAAACAGAATGAGGTCCATAGTGGGCACGACGATCGTAATCAGAGCGAGGTCCATAGTGGGCACGACGATCGTAATCAGAGCGAGATCCATAGTGGGCACGACGATCGTAATCAGAGCGAGATACATAGTGGGCATGACGATCGTAATCAAAATGAGGTCCATAGTAGGCACGACGATCGTAATCAGAGCGAGATCCAGAGTGGGCACGACGATTGTAATCAGATTGAGGCCCATAGTGGGCTCGACGATCGTAATCAGAGCGAGATCCATAGTGGGCACGACGATCGTAATCAGAGCAAGATCCATAGTGGGCATGACGATCGTAATCAGAATGAGGTCCATACTGGGCATGACGATCGTAATCAGAATGAGGTCCATAGTGGGCTCGACGATCGTAATCAGAGCGAGATCCATAGTGGGCAAGACGATCTTAATCAGAGCTAGATCCATAGTGCGCATGACGATCGTAATCAGAATGAGGTCCATAGTAGGCACGACGATCGTAATCAGAGCGAGATCCATAGTGGGCACGACGATCGTAATCAGAGCGAGATCCATAGTGGGCATGACGATCGTAATCATAATGAGGTCCATAGTGGGCACGACGATCGTAATCAGAATGAGGTCCATACTGGGCATGACGATTGTAATCAGAATGAGGCCCATAGTGGGCTCGACGATCGTAATCAGAGCGAGATCCAGAGTGGGCACGACGATCGTAATCAGAGCGAGATCCATAGTGGACATGACGATCGTAATCTATATGAGGTCCATAGTGGGCATGACGATCGTAATCAGAATGAGGTCTATAGTGGGCACGACGATCGTAATCAGACTGTGGTCCATAGTGGGCATTACGATCGTGATCAGAATGAGGTCCATAGTGGGCATGACCATAGTAATCAGAATGAGGTCCATAGTGGGCACGACGATCGCAATCAGAGCGAGATCCATAGTGGGCACGACGATCGTAATCAGAGCGAGATCCATAGTGGGCACGACGATTGTAATCAGAGCGAGATCCATAGTGGGCGCGACGAATGTAATCAGAATGAGGTCCATAGTAGGCACGACGATCTTACTCAGAGCGAGATCCATAGTGGGCACGACGATTGTAGTCAGAGCGAGATGCATAGTGGGCACGACGATCGTAATCAGAGCGAGATCCACAGTGGGCACGACGATCGTAATCAGAGCGAGATCCATAGTGGGCACGACGATTGTAATCAGAGTGAGATCCATAGTGGGCACGATGATCGTAATCAGAGCAAGATCCATAGTGGGCATGACGATCGTAATCAGAATGAGGTCCATACTGGGTCCAGAATGGGTCCATTGTAGTCAGAGCGAGATCCATAGTGGGCACGACGATCGTAATCAGAGCGAGATCCACAGTGGGCACGACGATCGTAAACAGAATGAGGTCCATAATGGGCACGACGATCGTAATCAGAGCGAGATCCATAGTGGGCACGACGATCGTAATCAGAGCGAGATCCATAGTGGGCACGACGATCGTAATCAGAGCGAGATCCATAGTGGGCACGACGAAGGTAATCAGAATGAGGTCCATAGTAGGCACGACGATCTTACTCAGAGCGAGATCCATAGTGGGCACGACGATTGTAGTCAGAGCGAGATCCATAGTGGGCACGACGATCGTAATCAGAGCGAGATCCACAGTGGGCACGGCAATCGTAAACAGAATGAGGTCCGTAGTGGGCATGACGATCGTAATCATAATGAGGTCCATAGTGGGCACGACGATCGTAATCAGAATGAGGTCCATACTGGGCATGACGATCGTAATCAGAGCGAGATCCATAGAGGTCATGACGATCTTAATCAGAGCGAGATCAATAGTGGGCATGACGATCCTAATCAGAATGAGGTCCATAGTGGGCACGACGATCATAATCAGAATGAGGTCCATAGTGGGCACGACGATCGTAATCATAGCGAGATCTATAGTGGGCATGACGATCGTAATCAGAATGAGGTGCATCGTGGGCACCACGATCGTAATCAGAGCAAGATCCATAGTGGGCACGACGATCCTGATCAGGGCGAGATCCATAGTGGGCACGACGATCGTGATCAGAGTGAGATCCATAGTGGGCACGATGATCGTAATCAGAGCGAGATCCATATTGGGCACGACGACCGTAATCAAATGAGGTCCATAGTGGGCATGACGATCGTAATCAGAATGAGGTGCATCGTGGGCACCACGATCGTAATCAGAGCAAGATCCATAGTGGGCACGACGATCCTGATCAGGGCGAGATCCATAGTGGGCACGACGATCGTGATCAGAGTGAGATCCATAGTGGGCACGATGATCGTAATCAGAGCGAGATCCATATTGGGCACGACGACCGTAATCAAATGAGGTCCATAGTGGGCATGACGATTGTAATCAGAATGAGGTCCATAGTGGGCACGACGATCGTAATCAGAATGAGGTCCATAGTGGGCACGACGATCGTAATCAGAGCAAGATCCATTTTGGGCATGACGATCATAATCAGAATGAGGTACATCGTGGGCATGACGATCGTAATCAGAATGAGGTCCATAGTGGGCATGACGATCGTAATCAGAATGAGGTCATAGTGGGCGTGACGATCGTAATCAGAATGAGGTCCATAGTGGGCATGACGATCGTAATCAGACTGTGGTCCATAGTGGGCATTACGATCGTGATCAGAATCAGGTCCATAGTGGGCATGACGATCGTAATCAGAATGAGGTCCATACTGGGAAAGACGATCGTAATCAGAATGAGGTCCATAGTGGGCACGACGATCGCAATCAGAGCGAGACCCATAGTGGGCACGACGATCGTAACCAGAGCGAGATCCATAGTGGGCACGACGATCGTAATCAGAGCGAGATCCATAGCGGGCGCGACGAATGTAATCAGAATGAGGTCCATAGTACGCACGACGATCTTACTCAGAGCGAGATCCATAGTGGGCACGACGATTGTATTCAGAGCGAGATCCATAGTGGGCACGACGATCGTAATCAGAATGAGGTCCATAGTGGGCACGACGATCGTAATCAGAGCGAGTTCCATAGTGGGCACGACGATCGTAATCAGAGCGAGATCCATAATGGTCATGACGATCTTAATCAGAGCGAGATCAATAGTGGGCATGACGATCCCAATTAGAATGAGGTCCATAGTGGGCACGACGATCGTAATCAGAGTGAGGTCCATAGTGGGCACGACGATCGTAATCAGAGCAAGATCCATAGTGGGCATGACGATCGTAATCAGATTGAGGTCAATAGTGGGCATGACGTTCGTAATCAGAATGAGGTCCATAGTGGGCATGACGATCGTAATCAGAATGAGGTCCATAGTGGGCATGACGATCGTAATCAGAATGAGGTCTATAGTGGGCACGACGATCGTAATCAGACTGTGGTCCATAGTGGGCATTACGATCGTGATCAGAATGAGGTCCATAGTGGGCATGACGATCGTAATGAGAATGAGGTCCATACTGGGAAAGACGATCGTAA
This sequence comes from Amblyomma americanum, assembly GCF_052857255.1. Classification (NCBI taxonomy): domain Eukaryota; kingdom Metazoa; phylum Arthropoda; class Arachnida; order Ixodida; family Ixodidae; genus Amblyomma; species Amblyomma americanum. The sequence goes on from NC_135502.1 coordinate 153,085,744, forward strand.
TCAGAATGAGGCCCATAGTGGGCTCGACGATCGTAATCAGAGCGAGATCCACAGTGGGCACGACGATCGTAATCATGATGTCCATAGTGGGCACGACGACCGTAATCAGAGCGAGGTCCATAGTGGGCACGACGATCCTAATCAGAGCGAGATTCATAGTGGGCACGACAATCGTAATCAGAGCTTGATCCATAATGGGCATGACGAACGTAATCAGAATGAGGTCCATAGTGGCCACGACGATCGTAATCAGAGCGAGACCCATAGTGGCCACGACGATCGTAATCAGAATGAGGTCCATAGTGGGCACGACGGTCGCAATCAGAGCGAGATCCATAGTGGGCACGACGATCGTAATCAGAGAGAGATCCATAGTGGGCACGACGATTGTAATCAGAGCGAGATCCATAGTGGGCGCGACGAATGTAATCAGAATGAGGTCCATAGTAGGCACGACGATCTTACTCAGAGCGAGATCCATAGTGGGCACGACGATTGTAGTCAGAGCGAGATCCATAGTGGGCACGACGATCGTAATCAGAGCGAGATCCACAGTGGGCACGACGATCGTAAACAGAATGAGGTCCATAATGGGCACGACGATCGTAATCAGAGCGAGATCCATAGTGGGCACGACGATCGTAATCAGAGCGAGATCCATAGTGGGCAGGACGATCGTAATCAGAGCGAGATCCATAGTGGGCACGACGAAAGTAATCAGAATGAGGTCCATAGTAGGCACGACGATCTTACTCAGAGCGAGATCCATAGTGGGCACGACGATTGTAGTCAGAGCGAGATCCATAGTGGGCACGACGATCATAATCAGAGCGAGATCCACTGTGGGCACGACGATCGTAAACAGAATGAGGTCCATAGTGGGCACGACGATCGTAATCAGAGCGAGGTCCATAGTGGGCACGACGATCGTAATCAGAGGGAGATCCATAGTGGGCACGACGACCGTAATCAGAGCGAGGTCCAATAGTGGGCACGACGATCCTAATCAGAGCGAGATCTATAGTGGGCACGACGATCGTAATCAGAGCGAGATCCATAGTGGGCACGACGAATGTAATCAGAATGAGGTCCATAGTAGGCACGACGACCTTACTCAGAGCGAGATCCATAGTGGGCACGACGATTGTAGTCAGAGCGAGATCCATAGTGGGCACGACGATTGTAATCAGAGCGAGATCCACAGTGGGCACGACGATCGTAAACAGAATGAGGTCCATAGTGGGCACGACGATCGTAATCAGAGCGAGGTCCATAGTGGGCACGACGATCGTAATCAGAGGGAGATCCATAGTGGGCACGACGACCGTAATCAGAGCGAGGTCCAATAGTGGGCACGACGATCCTAATCAGAGCGAGATCCATAGTGGGCACGACGATCGTAATCAGAGCGAGATCCATAGTGGGCACGACGAATGTAATCAGAATGAGGTCCATAGTAGGCACGACGATCTTACTCAGAGCGAGATCCATAGTGGGCACGACGATTGTAGTCAGAGCGAGATCCATAGTGGGCACGACGATCGTAATCAGAGCGAGATCCACAGTGGGCACGACGATCGTAAACAGAATGAGGTCCATAGTGGGCACGACGATCGTAATCAGAGCGAGGTCCATAGTGGGCACGACGATCGTAATCAGAGCGAGATCCATAGTGGGCACGACGATCGTAATCAGAGCGAGATCCATAGTGGGCACGACGAATGTAATCAGAATGAGGTCCATAGTAGGCACGACGATCTTACTCAGAGCGAGATCCATAGTGGGCACGACGATTGTAGTCAGAGCGAGATCCATAGTGGGCACGACGATCGTAATCAGAGCGAGATCCACAGTGGGCACGACGATCGTAAACAGAATGAGGTCCATAGTGAGCACGATGATCGTAATCAGAATGAGGTCCATAGTGGGCACGACGATCGTAATCAGAGCGAGTTCCATAGTGGGCACGACGATCGTAATCAGAGCGAGATCCATAGAGGTCATGACGATCTTAATCAGAGCGAGATCAATAGTGGGCATGACGATCCTAATCATAATGAGGTCCATAGTGGGCACCACGATCGTAATCAGAGCAAGATCCATAGTGGGCACGACGATTCTGATCAGGGAGAGATCCATAGTGGGCACGACGATCGTGATCAGAGTGAGATCCATAGTGGGCACGATGATCGTAATCAGAGCGAGATCCATATTGGGCACGACGATCGTAATCAAATGAGGTCCATAGTGGGCATGACGATTGTAATCAGAATGAGGTCCATAGTGGGCACGACGATCGTAATCAGAATGAGGTCCATTTTGGGCATGACGATCATAATCAGAATGAGGTACATCGTGGGCATGACGATCGTAATCAGAATGAGGTCCATAGTGGGCATGACGATCGTAATCAGAGCTAGATCCATAGTGCGCATGACGATCGTAATCAGAATGAGGTCCATAGTAGGCACGACGATCGTAATCAGAGCGAGATCCATAGTGGGCACGACGATCGTAATCAGAGCGAGATCCATAGTGGGCATGACGATCGTAATCATAATGAGGTCCATAGTGGGCACGACGATCGTAATCAGAATGAGGTCCATACTGGGCATGACGATTGTAATCAGAATGAGGCCCATAGTGGGCTCGACGATCGTAAAAGGAGCGAGATCCATAGTGGGCACGACGATCGTAATCAGAGCGAGATCCATAGTGGGCATGACGATCGTAATCAAAATGAGGTCCATAGTAGGCACGACGATCGTAATCAGCGCGAGATCCAGAGTGGGCACGACGATCGTAATCAGAGCGAGATCCATAGTGGACATGACGATCATAATCAGAATGAGGCCCATAGTAGGCACGTCGATTGAATCAGAATGAGGTCCATAGTGGGCATGACCATCGTAATCAGAATGAGGTCCATAGTGGGCACGACGATCGCAATCAGAGCGAGATCCATAGTGGGCACGACGATTGTAGTCAGAGCGAGATCCATAGTGGGCACGACGATCGTAATCAGAGCGAGATCCACAGTGGGCACGACGATCGTAAACAGAATGAGGTCTATAATGGGCACGACGATCGTAATCAGAGCGAGATCCATAGTGGGCACGACGATCGTGATCAGAGTGAGATCCATAGTGGGCACGATGATCGTAATCAGAGCGAGATCCATATTGGGCACGACGATCGTAATCAAATGAGGTCCATAGTGGGCATGACGATTGTAATCAGAATGAGGTCCATAGTGGGCACGACGATCGTAATCAGAATGAGGCCCATAGTGGGCACGACGATCGTAATCAGAGCAAGATCCATTTTGGGCATGACGATCATAATCAGAATGAGGTACATCGTGGGCATGACGATCGTAATCAGAATGAGGTCCATAGTGGGCATGACGATCGTAATCAGAATGAGGTCATAGTGGGCATGACGATCGTAATCAGAATGAGGTCCATACTGGGCATGACGATTGTAATCAGATTGAGGCCCATAGTGGGCTCGACGATCGTAATCAGAGCGAGATTTATAGTGGGCACGACGATCGTAATCAGAGCGAGATCCATAGTGGGCATGACGATCGTAATCAGATTGAGGTCCATACTGGGCATGACGATCGTAATCAGAATGAGGTCCATAGTGGGCTCGACGATCGTAATCAGAGCGAGATCCATAGTGGGCTCGACGATCTTAATCAGAGCTAGATCCATAGTGCGCATGACGATCGTAATCAGAATGAGGTCCATAGTAGGCACGACGATCGTAATCAGAGCGAGATCCAAAGTGGGCACGACGATCGTAATCAGAGCGAGATCCATAGTGGACATGACGATAGTAATCTGAATGAGGTCCATAGTGGGCATGACGATCATAATCAGAATGAGGCCCATAGTAGGCACGTCGATCGTAATCAGAATGAGGTCCATAGTGGGCATGACCATCGTAATCAGAATGATGTTCATAGTGGGCACGACGATCCTAATTAGAGCGAGATTCATAGTGGGTATGACGATCGTAATCAGACTGAGGTCTATAGTGGGCATGACGATCGCAGTCAGAATGTTGCCCATAGTGGGCATGACGATCGTAAGCAGAATAAGGTCCATTTGGGCACGACGATCGTTATCAGAATGATGTCCATACTGGGCATGACGATCGTAATCAGAATGAGGTCCATAGTGGGCTCGACGATCGTAATCAGAGCGAGATCCATAGTGGACACGACGATCGTAATCAGAGCGAGATCCATAGTGGGCATGACGATCGTAATCAGAATGAGGTCCATAGTGGGCACGACGATCGTAATCAGAGCAAGATCCATAGTGGGCATGACGATCGTAATCAGAATGAGGTCCATAGTGGGCATGACGATCGTAATCAGAATGCGGTCCATAGTGGGCATGACGATCGTATCAGAATGAGGTCTATAGTGGGCACGACGATCGTAATCAGACTGTGGTCCATAGTGGGCATTACGATCGTGATCAGAATGAGGTCCATAGTGGGCATGACGATCATAATCAGAATGAGGCCCATAGTAGGCACGTCGATCGTAATCAGAATGAGGTCCATAGTGGGCATGACCATCGTAATCAGAATGATGTTCATTGTGGGCACGACGATCCTAATCAGAGCGAGATTCATAGTGGGTATGACGATCGTAATCAGACTGAGGTCCATAGTGGGCATGACGATCGTAGTCAGAATGTTGCCCATAGTGGGCATGACAATCGTAAGCAGAATGAGGTCCATTTGGGCACGACGATCGTTATCAGAATGATGTCCATACTGGGCATGACGATCGTAATCAGAATGAGGTCCATAGTGGGCTCGACGATCGTAATCAGAGCGAGATCCATAGTGGGCATGACGATCGTAATCAGAATGAGGTCCATAGTGGGCACGACGATCGTAATCAGAGCAAGATCCATAGTGGGCATGACGATCGTAATCAGAATGAGGTCAATAGTGGGCATGACGATCGTAATCAGAATGCGGTGCATAGTGGGCATGACGATCGTAATCAGAATGAGATCTATAGTGGGCACGACGATTGTAATCAGACTGTGGTCCATAGTGGGCATTACGATCGTGATCAGAATGAGGTCCATAGTGGGCATGACGATCGTAATCAGAATGAGGTCCATACTGGGAATGACGATCGTAATCAGAATGAGGCCCATAGTGGGCTCGACGATCGTAATCAGAGCGAGATCCACAGTGGGCACGACGATCGTAATCATAATGATGTCCATAGTGGGCACGACGACCGTAATCAGAGCGAGGTCTATAGTGGGCACGACGATCCTAATCAGAGCGAGATCCAGAGTGGACATGACGATCGTAATCTATATGCGGTCCATAGTGGGCATGACGATCATAATCAGAATGAGGCCCATAGTAGGCACGTCGATCGTAATCAGAATGAGGTCCATAGTGGGCATGACCATCGTAATCAGAATGAGGTTCATAGTGGGCACGACGATCGTAATCAGAGCGAGATCCATAGTGGGTATGACGATCGTTATCAGACTGAGGTCCACAGTGGGCATGACGATCGTAATCAGAATGAGGTCCAAAGTGGGCATGACGATCGTAATCAGAATGAGGTCTGTAGTGGGCACGACGATCGTAATCAGACTGTGGTCCATAGTGGGCATTACGATCGTGATCAGAATGAGGTCCATAGTGGGCATGACGATCGTAATCAGAATGAGGTCCATAGTGGGCACGACGATCGCAATCAGAGCGAGACCCATAGTGGGCACGACGATCGTAATCAGAGCGAGATCCATAGTGGGCACGACGATCGTAATCAGAGCGAGATCCATAGCGGGCGCGACGAATGTAATCAGAATGAGGTCCATAGTACGCACGACGATCTTACTCAGAGCGAGATCCATAGTGGGCACGACGATTGTATTCAGAGCGAGATCCATAGTGGGCACGACGATCGTAATCAGAATGAGGTCCATAGTGGGCACGACGATCGTAATCAGAGCGAGTTCCATAGTGGGCACGACGATCGTAATCAGAGCGAGATCCATAATGGTCATGACGAATGTAATCAGAATGAGGTCCATAGTAGGCACGACGATCTTACTCAGAGCGAGATCCATAGTGGGCACGACGATTGTAGTCAGAGCGAGATCCATAGTGGGCACGACGATCATAATCAGAGCGAGATCCACTGTGGGCACGACGATCGTAAACAGAATGAGGTCCATAGTGGGGACGACGATCGTAATCAGAGATAGGTCCATAGTGGGCACGACGATCGTAATCAGAGGGAGATCCATAGTGGGCACAACGACCGTAATCAGAGCGAGGTCCAATAGTGGGCACGACGATCCTAATCAGAGCGAGATCCATAGTGGGCACGACGATCGTAATCAGAGCGAGATCCATAGTGGGCACGACGAATGTAATCAGAATGAGGTCCATAGTAGGCACGACGATCTTACTCAGAGCGAGATCCATAGTGGGCACGACGATTGTAGTCAGAGCGAGATCCATAGTGGGCACGACGATCGTAATCAGAGCGAGATCCACAGTGGGCACGACGATCGTAAACAGAATGAGGTCCATAGTGGGCACGATGATCGTAATCAGAGCGAGGTCCATAGTGGGCACGACGATCGTAATCAGAGGGAGATCCATAGTGGGCACGACGACCGTAATCAGAGCGAGGTCCAATAGTGGGCACGACGATCCTAATCAGAGCGAGATCCATAGTGGGCACGACGATCGTAATCAGAGCGAGATCCATAGTGGGCACGACGAATGTAATCAGAATGAGGTCCATAGTAGGCACGACGATCTTACTCAGAGCGAGATCCATATTGGGCACGACGATTGTAGTCAGAGCGAGATCCATAGTGGGCACGACGATCGTAATCAGAGCGAGATCCACAGTGGGCACGATGATCGTAAACAGAATGAGGTCCATAGTGGGCACGACGATCATAATCAGAGCGAGGTCCATAGTGGGCACGACGATCGTAATCAGAGCGAGATCCATAGTGGGCACGACGATCGTAATCAGAGCGAGATCCATAGTGGGCACGACGAATGTAATCAGAATGAGGTCCATAGTAGGCACGACGATCTTACTCAGAGCGAGATCCATAGTGGGCACGACGATTGTAGTCAGAGCGAGATCCATAGTGGGCACGACGATCGTAATCAGAGCGAGATCCACAGTGGGCACGACGATCGTAAACAGAATGAGGTCCATAGTGAGCACGATGATCGTAATCAGAATGAAGTCCATAGTGGGCACGATGATCGTAATCAGAGCGAGTTCCATAGTGGGCACGACGATCGTAATCAGAGCGAGATCCATAGAGGTCATGACGATCTTAATCAGAGCGAGATCAATAGTGGGCATGACGATCCTAATCATAATGAGGTCCATAGTGGGCACCACGATCGTAATCAGAGCAAGATCCATAGTGGGCACGACGATCCTGATCAGAGAGAGATCCATAGTGGGCACGACGATCGTGATCAGAGTGAGATCCATAGTGGGCACGATGATCGTAATCAGAGCGAGATCCATATTGGGCACGACGATCGTAATCAAATGAGGTCCATAGTGGGCATGACGATTGTAATCAGAATGAGGTCCATAGTGGGCACGACGATCATAATCAGAATGAGGTCCATAGTGGACATGACGATCGTAATCAGAATGAGGTCCGTAGTGGGCATGACGATCGTAATCATAATGAGGTCCATAGTGGGCACGACGATCGTAATCAGAATGAGGTCCATACTGGGCATGACGATTGTAATCAGATTGAGGCCCATAGTGGGCTCGACGATCGTAATCAGAGCGAGATCTATAGTGGGCACGACGATCGTATTCAGAGCGAGATCCATAGTGGGCATGACGATCGTAATCAGAATGAGGTCCATACTGGGCATGACGATCGTAATCAGAATGAGGTCCATAGTGGGGTCGACGATCGTAATCAGAGCGAGATCCATAGTGGGCACGACGATCTTAATCAGAGCTAGATCCATAGTGCGCATGACGATCGTAATCAGAATGAGGTCCATAGTAGGCACGACGATCGTAATCAGAGCGAGATCCATAGTGGGCACGACGATCGTAATCAGAGCGAGATCCATAGTGGGCATGACGATCGTAATCATAATGAGGTCCATAGTGGGCACGACGATCGTAATCAGAATGAGGCCCATAGTGGGCTCGACGATCGTAATAAGAGCGAGATCCATAGTGGGCACGACGATCGTAATCAGAGAGAGATCCATAGTGGGCACGACGATTGTAATCAGAGCGAGATCCATAGTGGGCGCGACGAATGTAATCAGAATGAGGTCCATAGTAGGCACGACGATCTTACTCAGAGCGAGATCCATAGTGGGGACGACGATTGTAGTCAGAGCGAGATCCATAGTGGGCACGACGATCGTAATCAGAGCGAGATCCACAGTGGGCTCGACGATCGTAAACAGAATGAGGTCCATAATGGGCACGACGATCGTAATCAGAGCGAGATCCATAGTGGGCACGACGATCGTAATCAGAGCGAGATCCATAGTGGGCACGACGATCGTAATCAGAGCGAGATCCATAGTGGGCACGACGAATGTAATCAGAATGAGGTCCATAGTAGGCACGACGATCTTACTCAGAGCGAGATCCATAGTGGGCACGACGATTGTAGTCAGAGCGAGATCCATAGTGGGCACGACGATCATAATCAGAGCGAGATCCACTGTGGGCACGACGATCGTAAACAGAATGAGGTCCATAGTGGGCACGACGATCGTAATCAGAGATAGGTCCATAGTGGGCACGACGATCGTAATCAGAGGGAGATCCATAGTGGGCACGACGACCGTAATCAGAGCGAGGTCCAATAGTGGGCACGACGATCCTAATCAGAGCGAGATCCATAGTGGGCACGACGATCGTAATCAGAGCGAGATCCATAGTGGGCACGACGAATGTAATCAGAATGAGGTCCATAGTAGGCACGACGATCTTACTCAGAGCGAGATCCATAGTGGGCACGACGATTGTAGTCAGAGCGAGATCCATAGTGGGCACGACGATCGTAATCAGAGCGAGATCCACAGTGGGCACGACGATCGTAAACAGAATGAGGTCCATAGTGGGCACGACGATCGTAATCAGAGCGAGGTCCATAGTGGGCACGACGATCGTAATCAGAGGGAGATCCATAGTGGGCACGACGACCGTAATCAGAGCGAGGTCCAATAGTGGGCACGACGATCCTAATCAGAGCGAGATCCATAGTGGGCACGACGAATGTAATCAGAATGAGGTCCATAGTAGGCACGACGATCTTACTCAGAGCGAGATCCATAGTGGGCACGACGATTGTAGTCAGAGCGAGATCCATAGTGGGCACGACGATCGTAATCAGAGCGAGATCCACAGTGGGCACGACGATCGTAAACAGAATGAGGTCCATAGTGGGCACGACGATCGTAATCAGAGCGAGGTCCATAGTGGGCACGACGATCGTAATCAGAGCGAGATCCATAGTGGGCACGACGATCGTAATCAGAGCGAGATCCATAGTGGGCACGACGAATGTAATCAGAATGAGGTCCATAGTAGGCACGACGATCTTACTCAGAGCGAGATCCATAGTGGGCACGACGATTGTAGTCAGAGCGAGATCCATAGTGGGCACGACGATCGTAATCAGAGCGAGATCCACAGTGGGCACGACGATCGTAAACAGAATGAGGTCCATAGTGAGCACGATGATCGTAATCAGAATGAGGTCCATAGTGGGCACGACGATCGTAATCAGAGCGAGTTCCATAGTGGGCACGACGATCGTAATCAGAGCGAGATCCATAGAGGTCATGACGATCTTAATCAGAGCGAGATCAATAGTGGGCATGACGATCCTAATCATAATGAGGTCCATAGTGGGCACCACGATCGTAATCAGAGCAAGATCCATAGTGGGCACGACGATCCTGATCAGGGAGAGATCCATAGTGGGCACGACGATCGTGATCAGAGTGAGATCCATAGTGGGCACGATGATCGTAATCAGAGCGAGATCCATATTGGGCACGACGATCGTAATCAAATGAGGTCCATAGTGGGCATGACGATTGTAATCAGAATGAGGTCCATAGTGGGCACGACGATCATAATCAGAATGAGGTACATCGTGGGCATGACGATCGTAATCAGAATGAGGTCCATAGTGGGCATGACGATCGTAATCAGAATGAGGTCATAGTGGGCATGACGATCGTAATCAGAATGAGGTCATAGTGGGCATGACGATCGTAATCAGAATGAGGTCCATAGTGGACATGACGATCGTAATCAGAATGAGGTCCGTAGTGGGCATGACGATCGTAATCATAATGAGGTCCATAGTGGGCACGACGATCGTAATCAGAATGAGGTCCATACTGGGCATGACGATTGTAATCAGATTGAGGCCCATAGTGGGCTCGACGATCGTAATCAGAGCGAGATCTATAGTGGGCACGACGATCGTATTCAGAGCGAGATCCATAGTGGGCATGACGATCGTAATCAGAATGAGGCCCATAGTGGGCTCGACGATCGTAATAAGAGCGAGATCCATAGTGGGCACGACGATCGTAATCAGAGAGAGATCCATAGTGGGCACGACGATTGTAATCAGAGCGAGATCCATAGTGGGCGCGACGAATGTAATCAGAATGAGGTCCATAGTAGGCACGACGATCTTACTCAGAGCGAGATCCATAGTGGGGACGACGATTGTAGTCAGAGCGAGATCCATAGTGGGCACGACGATCGTAATCAGAGCGAGATCCACAGTGGGCTCGACGATCGTAAACAGAATGAGGTCCATAATGGGCACGACGATCGTAATCAGAGCGAGATCCATAGTGGGCACGACGATCGTAATCAGAGCGAGATCCATAGTGGGCACGACGATCGTAATCAGAGCGAGATCCATAGTGGGCACGACGAATGTAATCAGAATGAGGTCCATAGTAGGCACGACGATCTTACTCAGAGCGAGATCCATAGTGGGCACGACGATTGTAGTCAGAGCGAGATCCATAGTGGGCACGACGATCATAATCAGAGCGAGATCCACTGTGGGCACGACGATCGTAAACAGAATGAGGTCCATAGTGGGCACGACGATCGTAATCAGAGATAGGTCCATAGTGGGCACGACGATCGTAATCAGAGGGAGATCCATAGTGGGCACGACGACCGTAATCAGAGCGAGGTCCAATAGTGGGCACGACGATCCTAATCAGAGCGAGATCCATAGTGGGCACGACGATCGTAATCAGAGCGAGATCCATAGTGGGCACGACGAATGTAATCAGAATGAGGTCCATAGTAGGCACGACGATCTTACTCAGAGCGAGATCCATAGTGGGCACGACGATTGTAGTCAGAGCGAGATCCATAGTGGGCACGACGATCGTAATCAGAGCGAGATCCACAGTGGGCACGACGATCGTAAACAGAATGAGGTCCATAGTGGGCACGACGATCGTAATCAGAGCGAGGTCCATAGTGGGCACGACGATCGTAATCAGAGGGAGATCCATAGTGGGCACGACGACCGTAATCAGAGCGAGGTCCAATAGTGGGCACGACGATCCTAATCAGAGCGAGATCCATAGTGGGCACGACGAATGTAATCAGAATGAGGTCCATAGTAGGCACGACGATCTTACTCAGAGCGAGATCCATAGTGGGCACGACGATTGTAGTCAGAGCGAGATCCATAGTGGGCACGACGATCGTAATCAGAGCGAGATCCACAGTGGGCACGACGATCGTAAACAGAATGAGGTCCATAGTGGGCACGACGATCGTAATCAGAGCGAGGTCCATAGTGGGCACGACGATCGTAATCAGAGCGAGATCCATAGTGGGCACGACGATCGTAATCAGAGCGAGATCCATAGTGGGCACGACGAATGTAATCAGAATGAGGTCCATAGTAGGCACGACGATCTTACTCAGAGCGAGATCCATAGTGGGCACGACGATTGTAGTCAGAGCGAGATCCATAGTGGGCACGACGATCGTAATCAGAGCGAGATCCACAGTGGGCACGACGATCGTAAACAGAATGAGGTCCATAGTGAGCACGATGATCGTAATCAGAATGAGGTCCATAGTGGGCACGACGATCGTAATCAGAGCGAGTTCCATAGTGGGCACGACGATCGTAATCAGAGCGAGATCCATAGAGGTCATGACGATCTTAATCAGAGCGAGATCAATAGTGGGCATGACGATCCTAATCATAATGAGGTCCATAGTGGGCACCACGATCGTAATCAGAGCAAGATCCATAGTGGGCACGACGATCCTGATCAGGGAGAGATCCATAGTGGGCACGACGATCGTGATCAGAGTGAGATCCATAGTGGGCACGATGATCGTAATCAGAGCGAGATCCATATTGGGCACGACGATCGTAATCAAATGAGGTCCATAGTGGGCATGACGATTGTAATCAGAATGAGGTCCATAGTGGGCACGACGATCATAATCAGAATGAGGTACATCGTGGGCATGACGATCGTAATCAGAATGAGGTCCATAGTGGGCATGACGATCGTAATCAGAATGAGGTCATAGTGGGCATGACGATCGTAATCAGAATGAGGTCATAGTGGGCATGACGATCGTAATCAGAATGAGGTCCATAGTGGACATGACGATCGTAATCAGAATGAGGTCCGTAGTGGGCATGACGATCGTAATCATAATGAGGTCCATAGTGGGCACGACGATCGTAATCAGAATGAGGTCCATACTGGGCATGACGATTGTAATCAGATTGAGGCCCATAGTGGGCTCGACGATCGTAATCAGAGCGAGATCTATAGTGGGCACGACGATCGTATTCAGAGCGAGATCCATAGTGGGCATGACGATCGTAATCAGAATGAGGTCCATACTGGGCATGACGATCGTAATCAGAATGAGGTCCATAGTGGGGTCGACGATCGTAATCAGAGCGAGATCCATAGTGGGCACGACGATCTTAATCAGAGCTAGATCCATAGTGCGCATGACGATCGTAATCAGAATGAGGTCCATAGTAGGCACGACGATCGTAATCAGAGCGAGATCCATAGTGGGCACGACGATCGTAATCAGAGCGAGATCCATAGTGGGCATGACGATCGTAATCATAATGAGGTCCATAGTGGGCACGACGATCGTAATCAGAATGAGGCCCATAGTGGGCTCGACGATCGTAATAAGAGCGAGATCCATAGTGGGCACGACGATCGTAATCAGAGAGAGATCCATAGTGGGCACGACGATTGTAATCAGAGCGAGATCCATAGTGGGCGCGACGAATGTAATCAGAATGAGGTCCATAGTAGGCACGACGATCTTACTCAGAGCGAGATCCATAGTGGGGACGACGATTGTAGTCAGAGCGAGATCCATAGTGGGCACGACGATCGTAATCAGAGCGAGATCCACAGTGGGCTCGACGATCGTAAACAGAATGAGGTCCATAATGGGCACGACGATCGTAATCAGAGCGAGATCCATAGTGGGCCCGACGATCGTAATCAGAGCGAGATCCATAGTGGGCACGACGATCGTAATCAGAGCGAGATCCATAGTGGGCACGACGAATGTAATCAGAATGAGGTCCATAGTAGGCACGACGATCTTACTCAGAGCGAGATCCATAGTGGGCACGACGATTGTAGTCAGAGCGAGATCCATAGTGGGCACGACGATCATAATCAGAGTGAGATCCACTGTGGGCACGACGATCGTAAACAGAATGAGGTCCATAGTGGGCACGACGATCGTAATCAGAGATAGGTCCATAGTGGGCACGACGATCGTAATCAGAGGTAGATCCATAGTGGGCACGACGACCGTAATCAGAGCGAGGTCCAATAGTGGGCACGACGATCCTAATCAGAGCGAGATCCATAGTGGGCACGACGATCGTAATCAGAGCGAGATCCATAGTGGGCACGACGAATGTAATCAGAATGAGGTCCATAGTAGGCACGACGATCTTACTCAGAGCGAGATCCATAGTGGGCACGACGATTGTAGTCAGAGCGAGATCCATAGTGGGCACGACGATCGTAATCAGAGCGAGATCCACAGTGGGCACGACGATCGTAAACAGAATGAGGTCCATAGTGGGCACGACGATCGTAATCAGAGCGAGGTCCATAGTGGGCACGACGATCGTAATCAGAGGGAGATCCATAGTGGGCACGACGACCGTAATCAGAGCGAGGTCCAATAGTGGGTACGACGATCCTAATCAGAGCGAGATCCATAGTGGGCACGACGATCGTAATCAGAGCGAGATCCATAGTGGGCACGACGAATGTAATCAGAATGAGGTCCATAGTAGGCACGACGATCTTACTCAGAGCGAGATCCATAGTGGGCACGACGATTGTAGTCAGAGCGAGATCCATAGTGGGCACGACGATCGTAATCAGAGCGAGATCCACAGTGGGCACGACGATCGTAAACAGAATGAGGTCCATAGTGGGCACGACGATCGTAATCAGAGCGAGGTCCATAGTGGGCACGACGATCGTAATCAGAGCGAGATCCATAGTGGGCACGACGATCGTAATCAGAGCGAGATCCATAGTGGGCACGACGAATGTAATCAGAATGAGGTCCATAGTAGGCACGACGATCTTACTCAGAGCGAGATCCATAGTGGGCACGACGATTGTAGTCAGAGCGAGATCCATAGTGGGCACGACGATCGTAATCAGAGCGAGATCCACAGTGGGCACGACGATCGTAAACAGAATGAGGTCCATAGTGGGCATGACGATCGTAATCAGAATGAGGTCCATAGTGGGCATGACGATCGTAATCAGAATGAGGTCATAGTGGGCATGACGATCGTAATCAGAATGAGGTCATAGTGGGCATGACGATCGTAATCAGAATGAGGTCCATAGTGGACATGACGATCGTAATCAGAATGAGGTCCGTAGTGGGCATGACGATCGTAATCATAATGAGGTCCATAGTGGGCACGACGATCGTAATCAGAATGAGGTCCATACTGGGCATGACGATTGTAATCAGATTGAGGCCCATAGTGGGCTCGACGATCGTAATCAGAGCGAGATCTATAGTGGGCACGACGATCGTATTCAGAGCGAGATCCATAGTGGGCATGACGATCGTAATCAGAATGAGGTCCATACTGGGCATGACGATCGTAATCAGAATGAGGTCCATAGTGGGGTCGACGATCGTAATCAGAGCGAGATCCATAGTGGACATGACGATCATAATCAGAATGAGGCCCATAGTAGGCACGTCGATTGAATCAGAATGAGGTCCATAGTGGGCATGA
Source organism: Amblyomma americanum (assembly GCF_052857255.1). NCBI lineage: Eukaryota > Metazoa > Arthropoda > Arachnida > Ixodida > Ixodidae > Amblyomma > Amblyomma americanum. Next base: position 153,101,133 of record NC_135502.1, read on the forward strand.
CCATCGTAATCAGAATGAGGTCCATAGTGGGCACGACGATCGCAATCAGAGCGAGATCCATAGTGGGCACGACGATTGTAGTCAGAGCGAGATCCATAGTGGGCACGACGATCGTAATCAGAGCGAGATCCACAGTGGGCACGACGATCGTAAACAGAATGAGGTCCATAATGGGCACGACGATCGTAATCAGAGCGAGATCCATAGTGGGCACGACGATCGTGATCAGAGTGAGATCCATAGTGGGCACGATGATCGTAATCAGAGCGAGATCCATATTGGGCACGACGATCGTAATCAAATGAGGTCCATAGTGGGCATGACGATTGTAATCAGAATGAGGTCCATAGTGGGCACGACGATCGTAATCAGAATGAGGTCCATAGTGGGCACGACGATCGTAATCAGAGCAAGATCCATTTTGGGCATGACGATCATAATCAGAATGAGGTACATCGTGGGCATGACGATCGTAATCAGAATGAGGTCCATAGTGGGCATGACGATCGTAATCAGAATGAGGTCATAGTGGGCATGACGATCGTAATCAGAATGAGGTCCATAGTGGGCATGACGATCGTAATCAGAATGAGGTCCGTAGTGGGCATGACGATCGTAATCCTAATGAGGTCCATAGTGGGCACGACGATCGTAATCAGAATGAGGTCCATACTGGGCATGACGATTGTAATCAGATTGAGGCCCATAGTGGGCTCGACGATCGTAATCAGAGCGAGATTTATAGTGGGCACGACGATCGTAATCAGAGCGAGATCCATAGTGGGCATGACGATCGTAATCAGATTGAGGTCCATACTGGGCATGACGATCGTAATCAGAATGAGGTCCATAGTGGGCTCGACGATCGTAATCAGAGCGAGATCCATAGTGGGCTCGACGATCTTAATCAGAGCTAGATCCATAGTGCGCATGACGATCGTAATCACAATGAGGTCCATAGTAGGCACGACGATCGTAATCAGAGCGAGATCCAAAGTGGGCACGACGATCGTAATCAGAGCGAGATCCATAGTGGACATGACGATAGTAATCTGAATGAGGTCCATAGTGGGCATGACGATCATAATCAGAATGAGGCCCATAGTAGGCACGTCGATCGTAATCAGAATGAGGTCCATAGTGGGCATGACCATCGTAATCAGAATGATGTTCATAGTGGGCACGACGATCCTAATCAGAGCGAGATTCATAGTGGGTATGACGATCGTAATCAGTAGCGTGGCTTTTTGGGCTTGTTGGTACATAGTTCCAATACACTGTGTAGCGCAGCAAAAGACGAGGACACAAGAGGCGAGAGACGAACACCACGTGGTGTTCGTCTCTCGCCTCTTGTGTCCTCGTCTTTTGCTGCGCTACACAGTGTATTGGATCGTAATCAGACTGAGGTCTATAGTGGGCATGACGATCGTAGTCAGAATGTTGCCCATAGTGGGCATGACGATCGTAAGCAGAATGAGGTCCATTTGGGCACGACGATCGTTATCAGAATGATGTCCATACTGGGCATGACGATCGTAATCAGAATGAGGTCCATAGTGGGCTCGACGATCGTAATCAGAGCGAGATCCATAGTGGACACGACGATCGTAATCAGACCGAGATCCATAGTGGGCATGACGATCGTAATCAGAATGAGGTCCATAGTGGGCACGACGATCGTAATCAGAGCAAGATCCATAGTGGGCATGACGATCGTAATCAGAATGAGGTCCATAGTGGGCATGACGATCGTAATCAGAATGCGGTCCAAAGTGGGCATGACGATCGTATCAGAATGAGGTCTATAGTGGGCACGACGATCGTAATCAGACTGTGGTCCATAGTGGGCATTACGATCGTGATCAGAATGAGGTCCATAGTGGGCATGACGATCGTAATCAGAATGAGGTGCATACTGGGAATGACGATCGTAATCAGAATGAGGCCCATAGTGGGCTCGACGATCGTAATCAGAGCGAGATCCACAGTGGGCACGACGATCGTAATCATAATGATGTCCATAGTGGGCACGACGACCGTAATCAGAGCGAGGTCCATAGTGGGCACGACGATCCTAATCAGAGCGAGATCCAGAGTGGGCACGACGATCGTAATCAGAGCGAGATCCATAGTGGACATGACGATCGTAATCTATATGAGGTCCATAGTGGGCATGACGATCATAATCAGAATGAGGCCCATAGTAGGCACGTCGATTGTAATCAGAATGAGGCCCATAGTGGGCTCGACGATCGTAATAAGAGCGAGATCCATAGTGGGCACGACGATCGTAATCAGAGCGAGATCCATAGTGGGCATGACGATCGTAATCAAAATGAGGTCCATAGTAGGCACGACGATCGTAATCAGAGCGAGATCCAGAGTGGGCACGACGATCGTAATCAGAGCGAGATCCATAGTGGACATGACGATCGTAATCTATATGAGGTCCATAGTGGGCATGACGATCATAATCAGAATGAGGCCCATAGTAGGCACGTCGATCGTAATCAGAATGAGGTCCATAGTGGGCATGACCATCGTAATCAGAATGAGGTCCATAGTGGGCACGACGATCGCAATCAGAGCGAGATCCATAGTGGGCACGACGATCGTAATCCAAGCGAGATCCATAGTGGGCACGACGATTGTAATCAGAGCGAGATCCATAGTGGGCGCGACGAATGTAATCAGAATGAGGTCCATAGTAGGCACTACGATCTTACTCAGAGCGAGATGCATAGTGGGCACGACGATTGTAGTCAGAGCGAGATCCGTAGTGGGCACGAATATCGTAATCAGAGCGAGATCCACAGTGGGCACGACGATCGTAAACAGAATGAGGTCCATAATGGGCACGACGATCGTAATCAGAGCGAGATCCATAGTGGGCACGACGATCGTAATCAGAGCGAGATCCATAGTGGGCACGACGATCGTAATCAGAGCGAGATCCATAGTGGGCACGACAAAGGTAATCAGAATGAGGTCCATAGTAGGCACGACGATCTTAGAGCGAGATCCATAGTGGGCACGACGATTGTAGTCAGAGCGAGATCCATAGTGGGCACGACGATCGTAATCAGAGCGAGATCCACAGTGGGCACGACGATCGTAAACAGAATGAGGTCCATAGTGAGCACGATGATCGTAATCAGAATGAGGTCCATAGTGGGCACGACGATCGTAATCAGAGCGAGTTCCATAGTGGGCACGACGATCGTAATCAGAGCGAGATCCATAGAGGTCATGACGATCTTAATCAGAGCGAGATCAATAGTGGGCATGACGATCCTAATCATAATGAGGTCCATAGTGGGCACCACGATCGTAATCAGAGCAAGATCCATAGTGGGCACGACGATCCTGATCAGGGAGAGATCCATAGTGGGCACGACGATCGTGATCAGAGTGAGATCCATAGTGGGCACGATGATCGTAATCAGAGCGAGATCCATATTGGGCACGACGATCGTAATCAAATGAGGTCCATAGTGGGCATGACGATTGTAATCAGAATGAGGTCCATAGTGGGCACGACGATCATAATCAGAATGAGTTACATCGTGGGCATGACGATCGTAATCAGAATGAGGTCCATAGTGGGCATGACGATCGTAATCAGAATGAGGTCATAGTGGGCATGACGATCGTAATCAGAATGAGGTCATAGTGGGCATGACGATCGTAATCAGAATGAGGTCCATAGTGGACATGACGATCGTAATCAGAATGAGGTCCGTAGTGGGCATGACGATCGTAATCATAATGAGGTCCATAGTGGGCACGACGATCGTAATCAGAATGAGGTCCATACTGGGCATGACGATTGTAATCAGATTGAGGCCCATAGTGGGCTCGACGATCGTAATCAGAGCGAGATCTATAGTGGGCACGACGATCGTATTCAGAGCGAGATCCATAGTGGGCATGACGATCGTAATCAGAATGAGGTCCATACTGGGCATGACGATCGTAATCAGAATGAGGTCCATAGTGGGGTCGACGATCGTAATCAGAGCGAGATCCATAGTGGACATGACGATCATAATCAGAATGAGGCCCATAGTAGGCACGTAGATTGAATCAGAATGAGGTCCATAGTGGGCATGACCATCGTAATCAGAATGAGGTCCATAGTGGGCACGACGATCGCAATCAGAGCGAGATCCATAGTGGGCACGACGATTGTAGTCAGAGCGAGATCCATAGTGGGCACGACGATCGTAATCAGAGCGAGATCCACAGTGGGCACGACGATCGTAAACAGAATGAGGTCCATAATGGGCACGACGATCGTAATCAGAGCGAGATCCATAGTGGGCACGACGATCGTGATCAGAGTGAGATCCATAGTGGGCACGATGATCGTAATCAGAGCGAGATCCATATTGGGCACGACGATCGTAATCAAATGAGGTCCATAGTGGGCATGACGATTGTAATCAGAATGAGGTCCATAGTGGGCACGACGATCGTAATCAGAATGAGGTCCATAGTGGGCACGACGATCGTAATCAGAGCAAGATCCATTTTGGGCATGACGATCATAATCAGAATGAGGTACATCGTGGGCATGACGATCGTAATCAGAATGAGGTCCATAGTGGGCATGACGATCGTAATCAGAATGAGGTCATAGTGGGCATGACGATCGTAATCAGAATGAGGTCCATAGTGGGCATGACGATCGTAATCAGAATGAGGTCCGTAGTGGGCATGACGATCGTAATCCTAATGAGGTCCATAGTGGGCACGACGATCGTAATCAGAATGAGGTCCATACTGGGCATGACGATTGTAATCAGATTGAGGCCCATAGTGGGCTCGACGATCGTAATCAGAGCGAGATTTATAGTGGGCACGACGATCGTAATCAGAGCGAGATCCATAGTGGGCATGACGATCGTAATCAGATTGAGGTCCATACTGGGCATGACGATCGTAATCAGAATGAGGTCCATAGTGGGCTCGACGATCGTAATCAGAGCGAGATCCATAGTGGGCTCGACGATCTTAATCAGAGCTAGATCCATAGTGCGCATGACGATCGTAATCACAATGAGGTCCATAGTAGGCACGACGATCGTAATCAGAGCGAGATCCAAAGTGGGCACGACGATCGTAATCAGAGCGAGATCCATAGTGGACATGACGATAGTAATCTGAATGAGGTCCATAGTGGGCATGACGATCATAATCAGAATGAGGCCCATAGTAGGCACGTCGATCGTAATCAGAATGAGGTCCATAGTGGGCATGACCATCGTAATCAGAATGATGTTCATAGTGGGCACGACGATCCTAATCAGAGCGAGATTCATAGTGGGTATGACGATCGTAATCAGTAGCGTGGCTTTTTGGGCTTGTTGGTACATAGTTCCAATACACTGTGTAGCGCAGCAAAAGACGAGGACACAAGAGGCGAGAGACGAACACCACGTGGTGTTCGTCTCTCGCCTCTTGTGTCCTCGTCTTTTGCTGCGCTACACAGTGTATTGGATCGTAATCAGACTGAGGTCTATAGTGGGCATGACGATCGTAGTCAGAATGTTGCCCATAGTGGGCATGACGATCGTAAGCAGAATGAGGTCCATTTGGGCACGACGATCGTTATCAGAATGATGTCCATACTGGGCATGACGATCGTAATCAGAATGAGGTCCATAGTGGGCTCGACGATCGTAATCAGAGCGAGATCCATAGTGGACACGACGATCGTAATCAGACCGAGATCCATAGTGGGCATGACGATCGTAATCAGAATGAGGTCCATAGTGGGCACGACGATCGTAATCAGAGCAAGATCCATAGTGGGCATGACGATCGTAATCAGAATGAGGTCCATAGTGGGCATGACGATCGTAATCAGAATGCGGTCCAAAGTGGGCATGACGATCGTATCAGAATGAGGTCTATAGTGGGCACGACGATCGTAATCAGACTGTGGTCCATAGTGGGCATTACGATCGTGATCAGAATGAGGTCCATAGTGGGCATGACGATCGTAATCAGAATGAGGTGCATACTGGGAATGACGATCGTAATCAGAATGAGGCCCATAGTGGGCTCGACGATCGTAATCAGAGCGAGATCCACAGTGGGCACGACGATCGTAATCATAATGATGTCCATAGTGGGCACGACGACCGTAATCAGAGCGAGGTCCATAGTGGGCACGACGATCCTAATCAGAGCGAGATCCAGAGTGGGCACGACGATCGTAATCAGAGCGAGATCCATAGTGGACATGACGATCGTAATCTATATGAGGTCCATAGTGGGCATGACGATCATAATCAGAATGAGGCCCATAGTAGGCACGTCGATTGTAATCAGAATGAGGCCCATAGTGGGCTCGACGATCGTAATAAGAGCGAGATCCATAGTGGGCACGACGATCGTAATCAGAGCGAGATCCATAGTGGGCATGACGATCGTAATCAAAATGAGGTCCATAGTAGGCACGACGATCGTAATCAGAGCGAGATCCAGAGTGGGCACGACGATCGTAATCAGAGCGAGATCCATAGTGGACATGACGATCGTAATCTATATGAGGTCCATAGTGGGCATGACGATCATAATCAGAATGAGGCCCATAGTAGGCACGTCGATCGTAATCAGAATGAGGTCCATAGTGGGCATGACCATCGTAATCAGAATGAGGTCCATAGTGGGCACGACGATCGCAATCAGAGCGAGATCCATAGTGGGCACGACGATCGTAATCCAAGCGAGATCCATAGTGGGCACGACGATTGTAATCAGAGCGAGATCCATAGTGGGCGCGACGAATGTAATCAGAATGAGGTCCATAGTAGGCACTACGATCTTACTCAGAGCGAGATGCATAGTGGGCACGACGATTGTAGTCAGAGCGAGATCCGTAGTGGGCACGAATATCGTAATCAGAGCGAGATCCACAGTGGGCACGACGATCGTAAACAGAATGAGGTCCATAATGGGCACGACGATCGTAATCAGAGCGAGATCCATAGTGGGCACGACGATCGTAATCAGAGCGAGATCCATAGTGGGCACGACGATCGTAATCAGAGCGAGATCCATAGTGGGCACGACAAAGGTAATCAGAATGAGGTCCATAGTAGGCACGACGATCTTAGAGCGAGATCCATAGTGGGCACGACGATTGTAGTCAGAGCGAGATCCATAGTGGGCACGACGATCGTAATCAGAGCGAGATCCACAGTGGGCACGACGATCGTAAACAGAATGAGGTCCATAGTGAGCACGATGATCGTAATCAGAATGAGGTCCATAGTGGGCACGACGATCGTAATCAGAGCGAGTTCCATAGTGGGCACGACGATCGTAATCAGAGCGAGATCCATAGAGGTCATGACGATCTTAATCAGAGCGAGATCAATAGTGGGCATGACGATCCTAATCATAATGAGGTCCATAGTGGGCACCACGATCGTAATCAGAGCAAGATCCATAGTGGGCACGACGATCCTGATCAGGGAGAGATCCATAGTGGGCACGACGATCGTGATCAGAGTGAGATCCATAGTGGGCACGATGATCGTAATCAGAGCGAGATCCATATTGGGCACGACGATCGTAATCAAATGAGGTCCATAGTGGGCATGACGATTGTAATCAGAATGAGGTCCATAGTGGGCACGACGATCATAATCAGAATGAGGTACATCGTGGGCATGACGATCGTAATCAGAATGAGGTCCATAGTGGGCATGACGATCGTAATCAGAATGAGGTCATAGTGGGCATGGCGATCGTAATCAGAATGAGGTCATAGTGGGCATGACGATCGTAATCAGAATGAGGTCCATAGTGGACATGACGATCGTAATCAGAATGAGGTCCGTAGTGGGCATGACGATCGTAATCATAATGAGGTCCATAGTGGGCACGACGATCGTAATCAGAATGAGGTCCATACTGGGCATGACGATTGTAATCAGATTGAGGCCCATAGTGGGCTCGACGATCGTAATCAGAGCGAGATCTATAGTGGGCACGACGATCATATTCAGAGCGAGATCCATAGTGGGCATGACGATCGTAATCAGAATGAGGTCCATACTGGGCATGACGATCGTAATCAGAATGAGGTCCATAGTGGGGTCGACGATCGTAATCAGAGCGAGATCCATAGTGGGCACGACGATCTTAATCAGAGCTAGATCCATAGTGCGCATGACGATCGTAATCAGAATGAGGTCCATAGTAGGCACGACGATCGTAATCAGAGCGAGATCCATAGTGGGCACGACGATCGTAATCAGAGCGAGATCCATAGTGGGCATGACGATCGTAATCATAATGAGGTCCATAGTGGGCACGACGATCGTAATCAGAATGAGGCCCATAGTGGGCTCGACGATCGTAATAAGAGCGAGATCCATAGTGGGCACGACGATCGTAATAAGAGCGAGATCCATAGTGGGCACGACGATCGTAATCAGAGCGAGATCCATAGTGGGCATGACGATCGTAATCAAAATGAGGTCCATAGTAGGCACGACGATCGTAATCAGCGCGAGATCCAGAGTGGGCACGACGATCGTAATCAGAGCGAGATCCATAGTGGACATGACGATCATAATCAGAATGACGCCCATAGTAGGCACGTCGATTGAATCAGAATGAGGTCCATAGTGGGCATGACCATCGTAATCAGAATGAGGTCCATAGTGGGCACGACGATCGCAATCAGAGCGAGATCCATAGTGGGCACGACGATTGTAGTCAGAGCGAGATCCATAGTGGGCACGACGATCGTAATCAGAGCGAGATTCACAGTGGGCACGACGATCGTAAACAGAATGAGGTCCATAATGGGCACGACGATCGTAATCAGAATGAGGTCCATAGTGGGCACGACGATCGTAATCAGAATGAGGTCCATAGTGGGCACGACGATCGTAATCAGAGCAAGATCCATTTTGGGCATGACGATCATAATCAGAATGAGGTACATCGTGGGCATGACGATTGTAATCAGAATGAGGTCCATAGTGGGCACGACGATCGTAATCAGAATGAGGTCCATAGTGGGCACGACGATCGTAATCAGAGCAAGATCCATTTTGGGCATGACGATCATAATCAGAATGAGGTACATCGTGGGCATGACGATCGTAATCAGAATGAGGTCCATAGTGGGCATGACGATCGTAATCAGAATGAGGTCATAGTGGGCATGACGATCGTAATCAGAATGAGGTCCATAGTGGGCATGACGATCGTAATCAGAATGAGGTCCGTAGTGGGCATGACGATCGTAATCCTAATGAGGTCCATAGTGGGCACGACGATCGTAATCAGAATGAGGTCCATACTGGGCATGACGATTGTAATCAGATTGAGGCCCATAGTGGGCTCGACGATCGTAATCAGAGCGAGATTTATAGTGGGCACGACGATCGTAATCAGAGCGAGATCCATAGTGGGCATGACGATCGTAATCAGATTGAGGTCCATACTGGGCATGACGATCGTAATCAGAATGAGGTCCATAGTGGGCTCGACGATCGTAATCAGAGCGAGATCCATAGTGGGCTCGACGATCTTAATCAGAGCTAGATCCATAGTGCGCATGACGATCGTAATCACAATGAGGTCCATAGTAGGCACGACGATCGTAATCAGAGCGAGATCCAAAGTGGGCACGACGATCGTAATCAGAGCGAGATCCATAGTGGACATGACGATAGTAATCTGAATGAGGTCCATAGTGGGCATGACGATCATAATCAGAATGAGGCCCATAGTAGGCACGTCGATCGTAATCAGAATGAGGTCCATAGTGGGCATGACCATCGTAATCAGAATGATGTTCATAGTGGGCACGACGATCCTAATCAGAGCGAGATTCATAGTGGGTATGACGATCGTAATCAGTAGCGTGGCTTTTTGGGCTTGTTGGTACATAGTTCCAATACACTGTGTAGCGCAGCAAAAGACGAGGACACAAGAGGCGAGAGACGAACACCACGTGGTGTTCGTCTCTCGCCTCTTGTGTCCTCGTCTTTTGCTGCGCTACACAGTGTATTGGATCGTAATCAGACTGAGGTCTATAGTGGGCATGACGATCGTAGTCAGAATGTTGCCCATAGTGGGCATGACGATCGTAAGCAGAATGAGGTCCATTTGGGCACGACGATCGTTATCAGAATGATGTCCATACTGGGCATGACGATCGTAATCAGAATGAGGTCCATAGTGGGCTCGACGATCGTAATCAGAGCGAGATCCATAGTGGACACGACGATCGTAATCAGAGCGAGATCCATAGTGGGCATGACGATCGTAATCAGAATGAGGTCCATAGTGGGCACGACGATCGTAATCAGAGCAAGATCCATAGTGGGCATGACGATCGTAATCAGAATGAGGTCCATAGTGGGCATGACGATCGTAATCAGAATGCGGTCCAAAGTGGGCATGACGATCGTATCAGAATGAGGTCTATAGTGGGCACGACGATCGTAATCAGACTGTGGTCCATAGTGGGCATTACGATCGTGATCAGAATGAGGTCCATAGTGGGCATGACGATCGTAATCAGAATGAGGTGCATACTGGGAATGACGATCGTAATCAGAATGAGGCCCATAGTGGGCTCGACGATCGTAATCAGAGCGAGATCCACAGTGGGCACGACGATCGTAATCATAATGATGTCCATAGTGGGCACGACGACCGTAATCAGAGCGAGGTCCATAGTGGGCACGACGATCCTAATCAGAGCGAGATCCAGAGTGGGCACGACGATCGTAATCAGAGCGAGATCCATAGTGGACATGACGATCGTAATCTATATGAGGTCCATAGTGGGCATGACGATCATAATCAGAATGAGGCCCATAGTAGGCACGTCGATTGTAATCAGAATGAGGCCCATAGTGGGCTCGACGATCGTAATAAGAGCGAGATCCATAGTGGGCACGACGATCGTAATCAGAGCGAGATCCATAGTGGGCATGACGATCGTAATCAAAATGAGGTCCATAGTAGGCACGACGATCGTAATCAGAGCGAGATCCAGAGTGGGCACGACGATCGTAATCAGAGCGAGATCCATAGTGGACATGACGATCGTAATCTATATGAGGTCCATAGTGGGCATGACGATCATAATCAGAATGAGGCCCATAGTAGGCACGTCGATCGTAATCAGAATGAGGTCCATAGTGGGCATGACCATCGTAATCAGAATGAGGTCCATAGTGGGCACGACGATCGCAATCAGAGCGAGATCCATAGTGGGCACGACGATCGTAATCCAAGCGAGATCCATAGTGGGCACGACGATTGTAATCAGAGCGAGATCCATAGTGGGCGCGACGAATGTAATCAGAATGAGGTCCATAGTAGGCACTACGATCTTACTCAGAGCGAGATGCATAGTGGGCACGACGATTGTAGTCAGAGCGAGATCCATAGTGGGCACGAATATCGTAATCAGAGCGAGATCCACAGTGGGCACGACGATCGTAAACAGAATGAGGTCCATAATGGGCACGACGATCGTAATCAGAGCGAGATCCATAGTGGGCACGACGATCGTAATCAGAGCGAGATCCATAGTGGGCACGACGATCGTAATCAGAGCGAGATCCATAGTGGGCACGACAAAGGTAATCAGAATGAGGTCCATAGTAGGCACGACGATCTTAGAGCGAGATCCATAGTGGGCACGACGATTGTAGTCAGAGCGAGATCCATAGTGGGCACGACGATCGTAATCAGAGCGAGATCCACAGTGGGCACGACGATCGTAAACAGAATGAGGTCCATAGTGAGCACGATGATCGTAATCAGAATGAGGTCCATAGTGGGCACGACGATCGTAATCAGAGCGAGTTCCATAGTGGGCACGACGATCGTAATCAGAGCGAGATCCATAGAGGTCATGACGATCTTAATCAGAGCGAGATCAATAGTGGGCATGACGATCCTAATCATAATGAGGTCCATAGTGGGCACCACGATCGTAATCAGAGCAAGATCCATAGTGGGCACGACGATCGTGATCAGAGTGAGATCCATAGTGGGCACGATGATCGTAATCAGAGCGAGATCCATATTGGGCACGACGATCGTAATCAAATGAGGTCCATAGTGGGCATGACGATTGTAATCAGAATGAGGTCCATAGTGGGCACGACGATCATAATCAGAATGAGGTACATCGTGGGCATGACGATCGTAATCAGAATGAGGTCCATAGTGGGCATGACGATCGTAATCAGAATGAGGTCATAGTGGGCATGGCGATCGTAATCAGAATGAGGTCATAGTGGGCATGACGATCGTAATCAGAATGAGGTCCATAGTGGACATGACGATCGTAATCAGAATGAGGTCCGTAGTGGGCATGACGATCGTAATCATAATGAGGTCCATAGTGGGCACGACGATCGTAATCAGAATGAGGTCCATACTGGGCATGACGATTGTAATCAGATTGAGGCCCATAGTGGGCTCGACGATCGTAATCAGAGCGAGATCTATAGTGGGCACGACGATCGTATTCAGAGCGAGATCCATAGTGGGCATGACGATCGTAATCAGAATGAGGTCCATACTGGGCATGACGATCGTAATCAGAATGAGGTCCATAGTGGGGTCGACGATCGTAATCAGAGCGAGATCCATAGTGGGCACGACGATCTTAATCAGAGCTAGATCCATAGTGCGCATGACGATCGTAATCAGAATGAGGTCCATAGTAGGCACGACGATCGTAATCAGAGCGAGATCCATAGTGGGCACGACGATCGTAATCAGAGCGAGATCCATAGTGGGCATGACGATCGTAATCATAATGAGGTCCATAGTGGGCACGACGATCGTAATCAGAATGAGGCCCATAGTGGGCTCGACGATCGTAATAAGAGCGAGATCCATAGTGGGCACGACGATCGTAATAAGAGCGAGATCCATAGTGGGCACGACGATCGTAATCAGAGCGAGATCCATAGTGGGCATGACGATCGTAATCAAAATGAGGTCCATAGTAGGCACGACGATCGTAATCAGCGCGAGATCCAGAGTGGGCACGACGATCGTAATCAGAGCGAGATCCATAGTGGACATGACGATCATAATCAGAATGAGGCCCATAGTAGGCACGTCGATTGAATCAGAATGAGGTCCATAGTGGGCATGACCATCGTAATCAGAATGAGGTCCATAGTGGGCACGACGATCGCAATCAGAGCGAGATCCATAGTGGGCACGACGATTGTAGTCAGAGCGAGATCCATAGTGGGCACGACGATCGTAATCAGAGCGAGATCCACAGTGGGCACGACGATCGTAAACAGAATGAGGTCCATAATGGGCACGACGATCGTAATCAGAATGAGGTCCATAGTGGGCACGACGATCGTAATCAGAATGAGGTCCATAGTGGGCACGACGATCGTAATCAGAGCAAGATCCATTTTGGGCATGACGATCATAATCAGAATGAGGTACATCGTGGGCATGACGATTGTAATCAGAATGAGGTCCATAGTGGGCACGACGATCGTAATCAGAATGAGGTCCATAGTGGGCACGACGATCGTAATCAGAGCAAGATCCATTTTGGGCATGACGATCATAATCAGAATGAGGTACATCGTGGGCATGACGATCGTAATCAGAATGAGGTCCATAGTGGGCATGACGATCGTAATCAGAATGAGGTCATAGTGGGCATGACGATCGTAATCAGAATGAGGTCCATAGTGGGCATGACGATCGTAATCAGAATGAGGTCCGTAGTGGGCATGACGATCGTAATCCTAATGAGGTCCATAGTGGGCACGACGATCGTAATCAGAATGAGGTCCATACTGGGCATGACGATTGTAATCAGATTGAGGCCCATAGTGGGCTCGACGATCGTAATCAGAGCGAGATCCATAGTGGGCACGACGATTGTAGTCAGAGCGAGATCCATAGTGGGCACGACGATCGTAATCAGAGCGAGATCCACAGTGGGCACGACGATCGTAAACAGAATGAGGTCCATAGTGGGCACGACGAGCGTAATCAGAGCGAGGTCCATAGTGGGCACGACGATCGTAATCAGAGCGAGATCCACAGTGGGCACGGCGATCGTAAACAGAATGAGGTCCATAGTGAGCACGATGATCGTAATCAGAATGAGGTCCATAGTGGGCACGACGATCCTAATCAGAGCGAGATTCATAGTGGGCACGACAATCGTAATCAGAGCTGGATCCATAATGGGCATGACGAACGTAATCAGAATGAGGTCCATAGTGGCCACGACGATCGTAATCAGAGCGAGACCCATAATGGCCACGACGATCGTAATCAGAATGAGGTCCATAGTGGGCACGACGATCGCAATCAGAGCGAGATCCATAGTGGGCACGACGATCGTAATCAGAGCGAAATCCATAGTGGGCACGACGATTGTAATCAGAGCAAGATCCATAGTGGGCGCGACGAATGTAATCAGAATGAGGTCCATAGTAGGCACGACGATCTTACTCAGAGCGAGATCCATAGTGGGCACGACGATTGTAGTCAGAGCGAGATCCATAGTGGGCACGACGATCGTAATCAGAGCGAGATCCACAGTGGGCACGACGATCGTAAACAGAATGAGGTCCATAATGGGCACGACGATCGTAATCAGAGCGAGATCCATAGTGGACATGACGATAGTAATCTGAATGAGGTCCATAGTGGGCATGACGATCATAATCAGAATGAGGCCAATAGTAGGCACGTCGATCGTAATCAGAATGAGGTCCATAGTGGGCATGACCATCGTAATCAGAATGATGTTCATAGTGGGCACGACGATCCTAATCAGAGCGAGATTCATAGTGGGTATGACGATCGTAATCAGACTGAGGTCTATAGTGGGCATGACGATCGTAGTCAGAATGTTGCCCATAGTGGGCATGACGATCGTAAGCAGAATGAGGTCCATTTGGGCACGACGATCGTTATCAGAATGATGTCCATACTGGGCATGACGATCGTAATCAGAATGAGGTCCATAGTGGGCTCGACGATCGTAATCAGAGCGAGATCCATAGTGGACACGACGATCGTAATCAGAGCGAGATCCATGGTGGGCATGACGATCGTAATCAGAATGAGGTCCATAGTGGGCACGACGATCGTAATCAGAGCAAGATCCATAGTGGGCATGACGATCGTAATCAGAATGAGGTCCATAGTGGGCATGACGATCGTAATCAGAATGCGGTCCATAGTGGGCATGACGATCGTAACAGAATGAGGTCTATAGTGGGCACGACGATCGTATTCAGACTGTGGTCCATAGTGGGCATTACGATCGTGATCAGAATGAGGTCCATAGTGGGCATGACGATCGTAATCAGAATGAGGTGCATACTGGGAATGACGATCGTAATCAGAATGAGGCCCATAGTGGGCTCGACGATCGTAATCAGAGCGAGATCCACAGTGGGCACGACGATCGTAATCATAATGATGTCCATAGTGGGCACGACGACCGTAATCAGAGCGAGGTCTATAGTGGGCACGACGATCCTAATCAGAGCGAGATCCAGAGTGGGCACGACGATCGTAATCAGAGCGAGATCCATAGTGGGCATGACGATCGTAATCAAAATGAGGTCCATAGTAGGCACGACGATCGTAATCAGAGCGAGATCCAGAGTGGGCACGACGATCGTAATCAGAGCGAGATCCATAGTGGACATGACGATCGTAATCTATATGAGGTCCATAGTGGGCATGACGATCATAATCAGAATGAGGCCCATAGTAGGCACGTCGATCGTAATCAGAATGAGGTCCATAGTGGGCATGACCATCGTAATCAGAATGAGGTCCATAGTGGGCACGACGATCGCAATCAGAGCGAGATCAATAGTGGGCACGACGATCGTAATCCAAGCGAGATCCATAGTGGGCACGACGATTGTAATCAGAGCGAGATCCTTAGTGGGCGCGACGAATGTAATCAGAATGAGGTCCATAGTAGGCACGACGATCTTACTCAGAGCGAGATGCATAGTGGGCACGACGATTGTAGTCAGAGCGAGATCCATAGTGGGCACGACGATCGTAATCAGAGCGAGATCCACAGTGGGCACGACGATCGTAAACAGAATGAGGTCCATAATGGGCACGACGATCGTAATCAGAGCGAGATCCATAGTGGGCACGACGATCGTAATCAGAGCGAGATCCATAGTGGGCACGACGATCGTAATCAGAGCGAGATCCATAGTGGGCACGACAAAGGTAATCAGAATGAGGTCCATAGTAGGCACGACGATCTTACTCAGAGCGAGATCCATAGTGGGCACGACGATTGTAGTCAGAGCGAGATCCATAGTGGGCACGACGATCGTAATCAGAGCGAGATCCACAGTGGGCACGACGATCGTAAACAGAATGAGGTCCATAGTGGGCACGACGAGCGTAATCAGAGCGAGGTTCATAGTGGGCACGACGATCGTAATCAGAGCGAGATCCACAGTGGGCACGGCGATCGTAAACAGAATGAGGTCCATAGTGAGCACAATGATCGTAATCAGAATGAGGTCCATAGTGGGCACGACGATCCTAATCAGAGCGAGATTCATAGTGGGCACGACAATCGTAATCAGAGCTGGACCCATAATGGGCATGACGAACGTAATCAGAATGAGGTCCATAGTGGCCACGACGATCGTAATCAGAGCGAGACCCATAATGGCCACGACGATCGTAATCAGAATGAGGTCCATAGTGGGCACGACGATCGCAATCAGAGCGAGATCCATAGTGGGCACGACGATCGTAATCAGAGCGAGATCCATAGTGGGCACGACGATTGTAATCAGATCAAGATCCATAGTGGGCGCGACGAATGTAATCAGAATGAGGTCCATAGTAGGCACGACGATCTTACTCAGAGCGAGATCCATAGTGGGCACGACGATTGTTGTCAGAGCGAGATCCATAGTGGGCACGACGGTCGTAATCAGAGCGAGATCCACAGTGGGCACGACGATCGTAAACAGAATGAGGTCCATAATGGGCACGACCATCGTAATCAGAGCGAGATCCATAGTGGGCACGACGATCGTAATCAGAGCGAGATCCATAGTGGGCACGACGATCGTAATCAGAGCGAGATCCATAGTGGGCACGACGAATGTAATCAGAATGAGGTCCATAGTAGGCACGACGATCTTACTCAGAGCGAGATCCATAGTGGGCACGACGATTGTAGTCAGAGCGAGATCCATAGTGGGCACGACGATCGTAATCAGAGCGAGATCCACTGTGGGCACGACGATCGTAAACAGAATGAGGTCCATAGTGGGCACGACGATCGTAATCAGAGCGAGGTCCATAGTGGGCACGACGATCGTAATCAGAGGGAGATCCATAGTGGGCACGACGACCGTAATCAGAGCGAGGTCCAATAGTGGGCACGACGATCCTAATCAGAGCGAGATCCATAGTGGGCACGACGATCGTAATCAGAGCGAGATCCATAGTGGGCACGACGAATGTAATCAGAATGAGGTCAATAGTAGGCACGACGATCTTGCTCAGAGCGAGATCCATAGTGGGCACGACGATTGCAGTCAGAGCGTGATGCATAGTGGGCACGACGATCGTAATCAGCGCGAGATCCACAGTGGGCACGACGATCGTAAACAGAATGAGGTCCATAGTGGGCACGACGATCGTAATCAGAGCGAGATCCATAGTGGGCACGACGATCGTAATCAGAGCGAGATCCATAGTGGGCACGACGAATGTAATCAGAATGAGGTCCATAGTAGGCATGACGATCGTAATCAGAATGAGGTCCATACTGGGCATGACGATTGTAATCAGATTGAGGCCCATAGTGGGCTCGACGATCGTAATCAGAGCGAGATCCATAGTGGGCACGACGATCGTAATCAGAGCGAGATCCATAGTGGGCATGACGATCGTAATCAGAATGAGGTCCATACTGGGCATGACGATCGTAATCAGAATGAGGTCCATAGTGGGCTCGACAATCGTAATCAGAGCGAGATCCATAGTGGGCACGACGATCTTAATCAG
Organism: Amblyomma americanum; assembly: GCF_052857255.1. NCBI lineage: Eukaryota > Metazoa > Arthropoda > Arachnida > Ixodida > Ixodidae > Amblyomma > Amblyomma americanum. The sequence goes on from NC_135502.1 coordinate 153,119,208, forward strand.
AGCTAGATCCATAGTGCGCATGACGATCGTAATCAGAATGAGGTCCATAGTAGGCACGACGATCGTAATCAGAGCGAGATCCATAGTGGGCACGACGATCGTAATCAGAGCGAGATCCATAGTGGGCATGACGATCGTAATCATAATGAGGTCCATAGTGGGCACGACGATCGTAATCAGAATGAGGTCCATACTGGGCATGACGATTGTAATCAGAATGAGGCCCATAGTGGGCTCGACGATCGTAATAAGAGCGAGATCCATAGTGGGCACGACGATAGTAATCAGAGCGAGATCCATAGTGGGCATGACGATCGTAATCAAAATGAGGTCCATAGTAGGCACGACGATCGTAATCAGCGCGAGATCCAGAGTGGGCACGACGATCGTAATCAGAGCGAGATCCATAGTAGACATGACGATCGTAATCTATATGAGGTCCATAGTGGGCATGACGATCATAATCAGAATGAGGCGCATAGTAGGCACGTCGATCGTAATCAGAATGAGGTCCATATTGGGCATGACCATCGTAATCAGAATGAGGTCCATAGTGGGCACGACGATCGCAATCAGAGCGAGATCCATAGTGGGCACGACGATCGTAATCAGAGCGAGATCCATAGTGGGCACGACGTTTGTAATCAGAGCGAGATCCATAGTGGGCGCGACGAATGTAATCAGAATGAGGTCCATAGTAGGCACGACGATCTTACTCAGAGCGAGATGCATAGTGGGCACGACGATTGTAGTCAGAGCGAGATCCATAGTGGGCACGACGATCGTAATCAGAGCGAGATCCACAGTGGGCACGACGATCGTAAACAGAATGAGGTCCATAATGGGCACGACGATCGTAATCAGAGCGAGATCCATAGTGGGCACGACGATCGTAATCAGAGCGAGATCCATAGTGGGCACGACGATCGTAATCAGAGCGAGATCCATAGTGGGCACGACGAAGGTAATCAGAATGAGGTCCATTGTAGGCACGACGATCTTACTCAGAGCGAGATCCATAGTGGGCACGACGATTGTAGTCAGAGCGAGATCCATAGTGGGCACGACGATCGTAATCAGAGCGAGATCCACAGTGGGCACGACGATCGTAAACAGAATGAGGTCCATAGTGGGCACGACGAGCGTAATCAGAGCGAGGTCCATAGTGGGCACGACGATCGTAATCAGAGCGAGATCCACAGTGGGCACGGCGATCGTAAACAGAATGAGGTCCATAGTGAGCACGATGATCGTAATCAGAGCGAGATCCATAGTGGGCACGACGATCGTAATCAGAGCGAGATCCATAGTGGGCATGACGATCGTAATCAGATTGAGGTCCATACTGGGCATGACGATCGTAATCAGAATGAGGTCCATAGTGGGCTCGACGATCGTAATCAGAGCGAGATCCATAGTGGGCTCGACGATCTTAATCAGAGCTAGATCCATAGTGCGCATGACGATCGTAATCAGAATGAGGTCCATAGTAGGCACGACGATCGTAATCAGAGCGAGATCCAAAGTGGGCACGACGATGGTAATCAGAGCGAGATCCATAGTGGACATGACGATAATAATCTGAATGAGGTCCATAGTGGGCATGACGATCATAATCAGAATGAGGCCCATAGTAGGCACGTCGATCGTAATCAGAATGAGGTCCATAGTGGGCATGACCATCGTAATCAGAATGATGTTCATAGTGGGCACGACGATCCTAATCAGAGCGAGATTCATAGTGGGTATGACGATCGTAATCAGACTGAGGTCTATAGTGTTCATGACGATCGTAGTCAGAATGTTGCCCATAGTGGGCATGACGATCGTAAGCAGAATGAGGTCCATTTGGGCACGACGATCGTTATCAGAATGATGTCCATACTGGGCATGACGATCGTAATCAGAATGAGGTCCATAGTGGGCTCGACGATCGTAATCAGAGCGAGATCCATAGTGGACACGACGATCGTAATCAGAGCGAGATCCATAGTGGGCATGACGATCGTAATCAGAATGAGGTCCATAGTGGGCACGACGATCGTAATCAGAGCAAGATCCATAGTGGGCATGACGGTCGTAATCAGAATGAGGTCCATAGTGGGCATGACGATCGTAATCAGAATGCGGTCCATAGTGGGCATGACGATCGTATCAGAATGAGGTCTATAGTGGGCACGACGATCGTAATCAGACTGTGGTCCATAGTGGGCATTACGATCGTGATCAGAATGAGGTCCATAGTGGGCATGACGATCGTAATCAGAATGAGGTGCATACTGGGAATGACGATCGTAATCAGAATGAGGCCCATAGTGGGCTCGACGATCGTAATCAGAGCGAGATCCACAGTGGGCACGACGATCGTAATCATAATGATGTCCATAGTGGGCACGACGACCGTAATCAGCGAGGTCCATAGTGGGCACGACGATCCTAATCAGAGCGAGATCCAGAGTGGGCACGACGATCGTAATCAGAGCGAGATCCATAGTGGACATGACGATCGTAATCTATATGAGGTCCATAGTGGGCATGACGATCATAATCAGAATGAGGCCCATAGTAGGCACGTCGATTGTAATCAGAATGAGGCCCATAGTGGGCTCGACGATCGTAATAAGAGCGAGATCCATAGTGGGCACGACGATCGTAATCAGAGCGAGATCCATAGTGGGCATGACGATCGTAATCAAAATGAGGTCCATAGTAGGCACGACGATCGTAATCAGAGCGAGATCCAGAGTGGGCACGACGATCGTAATCAGAGCGAGATCCATAGTGGACATGACGATCGTAATCTATATGAGGTCCATAGTGGGCATGACGATCATAATCAGAATGAGGCCCATAGTAGGCACGTCGATCGTAATAAGAATGAGGTGCATAGTGGGCATGACCATCGTAATCAGAATGAGGTCCATAGTGGGCACGACGATCGCAATCAGAGCGAGATCCATAGTGGGCACGACGATCGTAATCCAAGCGAGATCCATAGTGGGCACGACGATTGTAATCAGAGCGAGATCCATAGTGGGCGCGACGAATGTAATCAGAATGAGGTCCATAGTAGGCACGACGATCTTACTCAGAGTGAGATGCATAGTGGGCACGACGATTGTAGTCAGAGCGAGATCCATAGTGGGCACGACGATCGTAATCAGAGCGAGATCCACAGTGGGCACGACGATCGTAAACAGAATGAGGTCCATAATGGGCACGACGATCGTAATCAGAGCGAGATCCATAGTGGGCACGACGATCGTAATCAGAGCGAGATCCATAGTGGGCACGACGATCGTAATCAGAGCGAGATCCATAGTGGGCACTACAAAGGTAATCAGAATGAGGTCCATAGTAGGCACGACGATCTTACTCAGAGCGAGATCCATAGTGGGCACGACGATTGTAGTCAGAGCGAGATCCATAGTGGGCACGACGATCGTAATCAGAGCGAGATCCACAGTGGGCACGACGATCGTAAACAGAATGAGGTCCATAGTGGGCACGACGAGCGTAATCAGAGCGAGGTCCATAGTGGGCACGACGATCGTAATCAGAGCGAGATCCACAGTGGGCACGGCGATCGTAAACAGAATGAGGTCCATAGTGAGCACGATGATCGTAATCAGAATGAGGTCCATAGTGGGCACGACGATCCTAATCAGAGCGAGATTCATAGTGGGCACGACAATCGTAATCAGAGCTGGATCCATAATGGGCATGACGAACGTAATCAGAATGAGGTCCATAGTGGCCACGACGATCGTAATCAGAGCGAGACCCATAATGGCCACGACGATTGTAGTCAGAGCGAGATCCATAGTGGGCACGACGATCGCAATCAGAGCGAGATCCACAGTGGGCACGACGATCGTAATCAGAGCGAGATCCATAGTGGGCACGACGATTGTAATTAGAGCAAGATCCATAGTGGGCGCGACGATAGTAATCTGAATGAGGTCCATAGTGGGCATGACGATCATAATCAGAATGATGTTCATAGTGGGCACGACGATCCTAATCAGAGCGAGATTCATAGTGGGTATGACGATCGTAATCAGACTGAGGTCTATAGTGGGCATGACGATCGTAGTCAGAATGTTGCCCATAGTGGGCATGACGATCGTATGCAGAATGAGGTCCATTTGGGCACGACGATCGTTATCAGAATGATGTCCATACTGGGCATGACGATCGTAATCAGAATGAGGTCCATAGTGGGCTCGACGATCGTAATCAGAGCGAGATCCATAGTGGACACGACGATCGTAATCAGAGCGAGATCCATAGTGGGCATGACGATCGTAATCAGAATGAGGTCCATAGTGGGCACGACGATCGTAATCAGAGCAAGATCCATAGTGGGCATGACGATCGTAATCAGAATGAGGTCCATAGTGGGCATGACGATCGTAATCAGAATGCGGTCCATAGTGGGCATGACGATCGTATCAGAATGAGGTCTATAGTGGGCACGACGATCGTAATCAGACTGTGGTCCATAGTGGGCATTACGATCGTGATAAGAATGAGGTCCATAGTGGGCATGACGATCGTAATCAGAATGAGGTGCATACTGGGAATGACGATCGTAATCAGAATGAGGCCCATAGTGGGCTCGACGATCGTAATCAGAGCGAGATCCACAGTGGGCACGACGATCGTAATCATAATGATGTCCATAGTGGGCACGACGACCGTAATCAGAGCGAGGTCCATAGTGGGCACGACGATCCTAATCAGAGCGAGATCCAGAGTGAGCACGACGATCGTAATCAGAGCGAGATCCATAGTGGACATGACGATCGTAATCTATATGAGGTCCATAGTGGGCATGACGATCATAATCAGAATGAGGCCCATAGTAGGCACGTCGATTGTAATCAGAATGAGGCCCATAGTGGGCTCGACGATCGTAATAAGAGCGAGATCTATAGTGGGCACGACGATCGTAATCAGAGCGAGATCCATAGTGGGCATGACGATCGTAATCAAAATGAGGTCCATAGTAGGCACGACGATCGTAATCAGAGCGAGATCCAGAGTGGGCATGACGATCGTAATCAGAGCGAGATCCATAGTGGACATGACGATCGTAATCTATATGAGGTCCATAGTGGGCATGACGATCATAATCAGAATGAGGCCCATAGTAGGCACGTCGATCGTAATCAGAATGAGGTCCATAGTGGGCATGACCATCGTAATCAGAATGAGGTCCATAGTGGGCACGACGATCGCAATCAGAGCGAGATCCATAGTGGGCACGACGATCGTAATCCAAGCGAGATCCATAGTGGGCACGACGATTGTAATCAGAGCGAGATCCATAGTGGGCGCGACGAATGTAATCAGAATGAGGTCCATAGTAGGCACGACGATCTTACTCAGAGCGAGATGCATAGTGGGCACGACGATTGTAGTCAGAGCGAGATCCATAGTGGGCACGACGATAGTAATCAGAGCGAGATCCACAGTGGGCACGACGATCGTAAACAGAATGAGGTCCATAATGGGCACGACGATCGTAATCAGAGCGAGATCCATAGTGGGCACGACGATCGTAATCAGCGAGATCCATAGTGGGCACGACGATCGTAATCAGAGCGAGATCCATAGTGGGCACGACAAAGGTAATCAGAATGAGGTCCATAGTAGGCACGACGATCTTACTCAGAGCGAGATCCATAGTGGGCACGACGATTGTAGTCAGAGCGAGATCCATAGTGGGCACGACGATCGTAATCAGAGCGAGATCCACAGTGGGCACGACGATCGTAAACAGAATGAGGTCCATAGTGGGCACGACGAGCGTAGTCAGAGCGAGATCCATAGTGGGCACGACGATCGTAATCAGAGCGAGATCCACAGTGGGCACGGCGATCGTAAACAGAATGAGGTCCATAGTGAGCACGATGATCGTAATCAGAATGAGGTCCATAGTGGGCACGACGATCCTAATCAGAGCGAGATTCATAGTGGGCACGACAATCGTAATCAGAGCTGGATCCATAATGGGCATGACGAACGTAATCAGAATGAGGTCCATAGTGGCCACGACGATCGTAATCAGAGCGAGACCCATAATGGCCACGACGATCGTAATCAGAATGAGGTCCATAGTGGGCACGACGATCGCAATCAGAGCGAGATCCATAGTGGGCACGACGATCGTAATCAGAGCGAGATCCATAGTGGGCACGACGATTGTAATCAGAGCAAGATCCATAGTGGGCGCGACGAATTTAATCAGAATGAGGTCCATAGTAGGCACGACGATCTTACTCAGAGCGAGATCCATAGTGGGCACGACGATTGTAGTCAGAGCGAGATCCATAGTGGGCACGACGGTCGTAATCAGAGCGAGATCCACAGTGGGCACGACGATCGTAAACAGAATGAGGTCCATAATGGGCACGACGATCGTAATCAGAGCGAGATCCATAGTGGGCACGACGATCGTAATCAGAGCGAGATCCATAGTGGGCACGACGATCGTAATCAGAGCGAGATCCATAGTGGGCACGACGAATGTAATCAGAATGAGGTCCATAGTAGGCACGACGATCGTAATCAGAGCGATATCCATAGTGGGCACGACGATCGTAATCAGAGCGAGATCCATAGTGGGCATGACGATCGTAATCATAATGAGGTCCATAGTGGGCACGACGATCGTAATCAGAATGAGGTCCATACTGGGCATGACGATTGTAATCAGAATGAGGCCCATAGTGGGCTCGACGATCGTAATAAGAGCGAGATCCATAGTGGGCACGACGATCGTAATCAGAGCGAGATCCATAGTGGGCATGACGATCGTAATCAAAATGAGGTCCATAGTAGGCACGACGATCGTAATCAGCGCGAGATCCAGAGTGGGCACGACGATCGTAATCAGAGCGAGATCCATATTGGACATGACGATCGTAATCTATATGAGGTCCATAGTGGGCATGACGATCATAATCAGAATGAGGCCCATAGTAGGCACGTCGATCGTAATCAGAATGAGGTCCATAGTGGGCATGACCATCGTAATCAGAATGAGGTCCATAGTGGGCACGACGATCGCAATCAGAGCGAGATCCATAGTGGGCACGACGATTGTAATCAGAGCGAGATCCATAGTGGGCACGACGATTGTAATCAGAGCGAGATCCATAGTGGGCACGACGATCGTAATCAGAATGAGGTCCATACTGGGCATGACGATCGTAATCAGAATGAGGTCCATAGTGGGCTCGACGATCGTAATCAGAGCGAGATCCATAGTGGGCTCGACGATCTTAATCAGAGCTAGATCCATAGTGCGCATGACGATCGTAATCAGAATGAGGTCCATAGTAGGCACGACGATCGTAATCAGAGCGAGATCCAAAGTGGGCACGACGATCGTAATCAGAGCGAGATCCATAGTGGACATGACGATAGTAATCTGAATGAGGTCCATAGTGGGCATGACGATCATAATCAGAATGAGGCCCATAGTAGGCACGTCGATCGTAATCAGAATGAGGTCCATAGTTGGCATGACCATCGTAATCAGAATGATGTTCATAGTGGGCACGACGATCCTAATCAGAGCGAGATTCATAGTGGATATGACGATCGTTATCAGAATGATGTCCATACTGGGCATGACGATCGTAATCAGAATGAGGTCCATAGTGGGCTCGACGATCGTAATCAGAGCGAGATCCATAGTGGACACGACGATCGTAATCAGAGCGAGATCCATAGTGGGCATGACGATCGTAATCAGAATGAGGTCCATAGTGGGCACGACGATCGTAATCAGAGCAAGATCCATAGTGGGCATGACGATCGTAATCAGAATGAGGTCCATAGTGGGCATGACGATCGTAATCAGAATGCGGTCAATAGTGGGCATGACGATCGTATCAGAATGAGGTCTATAGTGGGCACGACGATCGTAATCAGACTGTGGTCCATAGTGGGCATTACGATCGTGATCAGAATGAGGTCCATAGTGGGCATGACGATCGTAATCAGAATGAGGTGCATACTGGGAATGACGATCGTAATCAGAATGAGGCCCTAGTGGGCTCGACGATCGTAATCAGAGCGAGATCCACAGTGGGCACGACGATCGTAATCATAATGATGTCCATAGTTTGCACGACGACCGTAATCAGAGCGAGGTCCATAGTGGGCACGACGATCCTAATCAGAGCGAGATGCAGAGTGGGCACGACGATCGTAATCAGAGCGAGATCCATAGTGGACATGACGATCGTAATCTATATGAGGTCCATAGTGGGCATGACGATCATAATCAGAATGAGGCCCATAGTAGGCACGTCGATTGTAATCAGAATGAGGCCCATAGTGGGCTCGACGATCGTAATAAGAGCGAGATCCATAGTGGGCACGACGATCGTAATCAGAGCGAGATCCATAGTGGGCATGACGATCGTAATCAAAATGAGGTCCATAGTAGGCACGACGATCGTAATCAGAGCGAGATCCAGAGTGGGCACGACGATCGTAATCAGAGCGAGATCCATAGTGGACATGACGATCGTAATCTATATGAGGTCCATAGTGGGCATGACGATCATAATCAGAATGAGGCCCATAGTAGGCACGTCGATCGTAATCAGAATGAGGTCCATAGTGGGCATGACCATCGTAATCAGAATGAGGTCCATAGTGGGCACGACGATCGCAATCAGAGCGAGATCCATAGTGGGCACGACGATCGTAATCAAAGCGAGATCCATAGTGGGCACGACGATTGTAATCAGAGCGAGATCCATAGTGGGCGCGACGAATGTAATCAGAGTGAGGTCCATAGTAGGCACGACGATCTTACTCAGAGCGAGATGCACAGTGGGCACGACGATTGTAGTCAGAGCGAGATCCATAGTGGGCACGACGATCGTAATCAGAGCGAGATCCACAGTGGGCACGACGATCGTAAACAGAATGAGGTCCATAATGGGCACGACGATCGTAATCAGAGCGAGATCCATAGTGGGCACGACGATCGTAATCAGAGCGAGATCCATAGTGGGCACGACGATCGTAATCAGAGCGAGATCCATAGTGGGCACGACAAAGGTAATCAGAATGAGGTCCATAGTAGGCACGACGATCTTACTCAGAGCGAGATCCATAGTGGGCACGACGATTGTAGTCAGAGCGAGATCCATAGTGGGCACGACGATCGTAATCAGAGCGAGATCCACAGTGGGCACGACGATCGTAAACAGAATGAGGTCCATAGTGGGCACGACGAGCGTAATCAGAGCGAGGTCCATAGTGGGCACGACGATCGTAATCAGAGCGAGATCCACAGTGGGCACGGCGATCGTAAACAGAATGAGGTCCATAGTGAGCACGATGATCGTAATCAGAATGAGGTCCATAGTGGGCACGACGATCCTAATCAGAGCGAGATTCATAGTGGGCACGACAATCGTAATCAGAGCTGGATCCATAATGGGCATGACGAACGTAATCAGAATGAGGTCCATAGTGGCCACGACGATCGTAATCAGAGCGAGACCCATAATGGCCACGACGATCGTAATCAGAATGAGGTCCATAGTGGGCACGACGATCGCAATCAGAGCGAGATCCATAGTGGGCACGACGATCGTAATCAGAGCGAGATCCATAGTGGGCACGACGATTGTAATCAGAGCAAGATCCATAGTGAGCGCGACGAATTTAATCAGAATGAGGTCCATAGTAGGCACGACGATCTTACTCAGAGCGAGATACATAGTGGGCACGACGATTGTAGTCAGAGCGAGATCCATAGTGGGCACGACGGTCGTAATCAGAGCGAGATCCACAGTGGGCACGACGATCGTAAACAGAATGAGGTCCATAATGGGCACGACGATCGTAATCAGAGCGAGATCCATAGTGGGCACGACGATCGTAATCAGAGCGAGATCCATAGTGGGCACGACGAATGTAATCAGAATGAGTTCCATAGTAGGCACGACGATCTTACTCAGAGCGAGATCCATAGTGGGCACGACGATTGTAGTCAGAGCGAGATCCATAGTGGGCACGACGATCGTAATCAGAGCGAGATCCACTGTGGGCACGACGATCGTAAACAGAATGAGGTCCATAGTGGGCACGACGATCGTAATCAGAGCGAGGTCCATAGCGGGCACGACGATCGTAATCAGAGGGAGATCCATAGTGGGCACGACGACCGTAATCAGAGCGAGGTCCAATAGTGGGCACGACGATCCTAATCAGAGCGAGATCCATAGTGGGCACGACGATCGTAATCAGAGCGAGATCCATAGTGGGCACGACGAATGTAATCAGAATGAGGTCCATAGTAGGCACGACGATCTTACTCAGAGCGAGATCCATAGTGGGCACGACGATTGCAGTCAGAGCGAGATGCATAGTGGGCACGACGATCGTAATCAGCGCGAGATCCACAGTGGGCACGACGATCGTAAACAGAATGAGGTCCATAGTGGGCACGACGATCGTAATCAGAGCGAGGTCCATAGTGGGCACGACGATCGTAATCAGAGCGAGATCCATAGTGGGCACGACGATCGTAATCAGAGCGAGATCCATAGTGGGCACGACGAATTTAATCAGAATGAGGTCCATAGTAGGCACGACGATCTTACTCAGAGCGAGATCCATAGTGGGCACGACGATTATAGTCAGAGCGAGATCCATAGTGGGCACGACGATCGTAATCAGAGCGAGATCCACAGTGGGCACGACGATCGTAAACAGAATGAGGTCCATAGTGAGCACGATGATCGTAATCAGAATGAGGTCCATAGTGGGCACAACGATCGTAATCAGAGCGAGTTCCATAGTGGGCACGACGATCGTAATCAGAGCGAGATCCATAGAGGTCATGACGATCTTAATCAGAGCGAGATCAATAGTGGGCATGACGATCCTAATCAGAATGAGGTCCATAGTGGGCACCACGATCGTAATCAGAGCAAGATTCATAGTGGGCACGACGATCCTGATCAGGGAGAGATCCATAGTGGGCACGACGATCGTGATCAGAGTGAGATCCATAGTGGGCACGATGATCGTAATCAGAGCGAGATTCATATTGGGCACGACGATCGTAATCAAATGAGGTCCATAGTGGGCATGACGATTGTAATCAGAATGAGGTCCATAGTGGGCACGACGATCGTAATCAGAATGAGGTCCATAGTGGGCACGACGATCGTAATCAGAGCAAGATCCATTTTGGGCATGACGATCATAATCAGAATGAGGTACATCGTGGGCATGACGATCGTAATCAGAATGAGGTCCATAGTGGGCATGACGATCGTAATCAGAATGAGGTCATAGTGGGCATGACGATCGTAATCAGAATGAGGTCCATAGTGGGCATGACGATCGTAATCAGAATGAGGTCCGTAGTGGGCATGACGATCGTAATCATAATGAGGTCCATAGTGGGCACGACGATCGTAATCAGAGCGAGATCCATAGTGGGCATGACGATCGTAATCATAATGAGGTCCATAGTGGGCACGACGATCGTAATCAGAATGAGGTCCATACTGGGCATGACGATTGTAATCAGAATGAGGCCCATAGTGGGCTCGACGATCGTAATAAGAGCGAGATCCATAGTGGGCACGACGATCGTAATCAGAGCGAGATCCATAGTGGGCATGACGATCGTAATCAAAATGAGGTCCATAGTAGGCACGACGATCGTAATCAGCGCGAGATCCAGAGTGGGCACGACGATCGTAATCAGAGCGAGATCCATAGTGGACATGACGATCGTAATCTATATGAGGTCCATAGTGGGCATGACGATCATAATCAGAATGAGGCCCATAGTAGGCACGTCGATCGTAATCAGAATGAGGTCCATAGTGGGCATGACCATCGTAATCAGAATGAGGTCCATAGTGGGCACGACGATCGCAATCAGAGCGAGATCCATAGTGGGCACGACGATCGTAATCAGAGCGAGATCCATAGTGGGCACGACGATTGTAATCAGAGCGAGATCCATAGTGGGCGCGACGAATGTAATCAGAATGAGGTCCATAGTAGGCACGACGATCTTACTCAGAGCGAGATGCATAGTGGGCACGACGATTGTAGTCAGAGCGAGATCCATAGTGGGCACGACGATCGTAATCAGAGCGAGATCCACAGTGGGCACGACGATCGTAAACAGAATGAGGTCCATAATGGGCACGACGATCGTAATCAGAGCGAGATCCATAGTGGGCACGACGATCGTAATCAGAGCGAGATCCATAGTGGGCACGACGATCGTAATCAGAGCGAGATCCATAGTGGGCACGACGAAGGTAATCAGAATGAGGTCCATAGTAGGCACGACGATCTTACTCAGAGCGAGATCCATAGTGGGCACGACGATTGTAGTCAGAGCGAGATCCATAGTGGGCACGACGATCGTAATCAGAGCGAGATCCACAGTGGGCACGACGATCGTAAACAGAATGAGGTCCATAGTGGGCACGACGAGCGTAATCAGAGCGAGGTCCATAGTGGGCACGACGATCGTAATCAGAGCGAGATCCACAGTGGGCACGGCGATCGTAAACAGAATGAGGTCCATAGTGAGCACGATGATCGTAATCAGAATGAGGTCCATAGTGGGCACGACGATCGTAATCAGAGCGAGTTCCATAGTGGGCACGACGATCGTAATCAGAGCGAGATCCATAGAGGTCATGACGATCTTAATCAGAGCGAGATCAATAGTGGGCATGACGATCCTAATCAGAATGAGGTCCATAGTGGGCATGACGATCATAATCAGAATGAGGTCCATAGTGGGCACGACGATCGTAATCATAGCGAGATCTATAGTGGGCATGACGATCGTAATCAGAATGAGGTGCATAGTGGGCACCACGATCGTAATCAGAGCAAGATCCATAGTGGGCACGACGATCCTGATCAGGGCGAGATCCATAGTGGGCACGACGATCGTGATCAGAGTGAGATCCATAGTGGGCACGATGATCGTAATCAGAGCGAGATCCATATTGGGCACGACGATCATAATCAGAATGAGGTACATCGTGGGCATGACGATCGTAATCAGAATGAGGTCCATAGTGGGCATGACGATCGTAATCAGAATGAGGTCATAGTGGGCATGACGATCGTAATCAGAATGAGGTCCATAGTGGGCATGACGATCGTAATCAGAATGAGGTCCGTAGTGGGCATGACGATCGTAATCATAATGAGGTCCATAGTGGGCACGACGATCGTAATCAGAATGAGGTCCATACTGGGCATGACGATTATAATCAGATTGAGGCCCATAGTGGGCTCGACGATCGTAATCAGAGCGAGATCCATAGTGGGCACGACGATCGTAATCAGAGCGAGATCCATAGTGGGCATGACGATCGTAATCAGATTGAGGTCCATACTGGGCATGACGATCGTAATCAGAATGAGGTCCATAGTGGGCTCGACGATCGTAATCAGAGCGAGATCCATAGTGGGCACGACGATCTTAATCAGAGCTAGATCCATAGTGCGCATGACGATCGTAATCAGAATGAGGTCCATAGTAGGCACGACGATCGTAATCAGAGCGAGATCCATAGTGGGCACGACGATCGTAATCAGAGCGAGATCCATAGTGGACATGACGATAGTAATCTGAATGAGGTCCATAGTGGGCATGACGATCATAATCAGAATGAGGTCCATAGTGGGCACGACGATCGTAATCATAGCGAGATCTATAGTGGGCATGACGATCGTAATCAGAATGAGGTGCATAGTGGGCACCACGATCGTAATCAGAGCAAGATCCATAGTGGGCACGACGATCCTGATCAGGGCGAGATCCATAGTGGGCACGACGATCGTGATCAGAGTGAGATCCATAGTGGGCACGATGATCGTAATCAGAGCGAGATCCATATTGGGCACGACGATCGTAATCAAATGAGGTTTATAGTGGGCATGACGATTGTAATCAGAATGAGGTCCATAGTGGGCACGACGATCGTAATCAGAATGAGGTCCATAGTGGGCACGACGATCGTAATCAGAGCAAGATCCATTTTGGGCATGACGATCATAATCAGAATGAGGTACATCGTGGGCATGACGATCGTAATCAGAATGAGGTCCATAGTGGGCATGACGATCGTAATCAGAATGAGGTCATAGTGGGCATGACGATCGTAATCAGGATGAGGTCCATAGTGGGCATGACGATCGTAATCAGAATGAGGTCCGTAGTGGGCATGACGATCGTAATCATAATGAGGTCCATAGTGGGCACGACGATCGTAATCAGAATGAGGTCCATACTGTGCATGACGATTGTAATCAGATTGAGGCCCATAGTGGGCTCGACGATCGTAATCAGAGCGAGATCCATAGTGGGCACGACGATCGTAATCAGAGCGAGATCCATAGTGGGCATGACGATCGTAATCAGATTGAGGTCCATACTGGGCATGACGATCGTAATCAGAATGAGGTCCATAGTGGGCTCGACGATCGTAATCAGAGCGAGATCCATAGTGGGCACGACGATCTTAATCAGAGCTAGATCCATAGTGCGCATGACGATCGTAATCAGAATGAGGTCCATAGTAGGCACGACGATCGTAATCAGAGCGAGATCCATAGTGGGCACGACGATCGTAATCAGAGCGAGATCCATAGTGGACATGACGATAGTAATCTGAATGAGGTCCATAGTGGGCATGACGATCATAATCAGAATGAGGCCCATAGTAGGCACGTCGATCGTAATCAGAATGAGGTCCATAGTGGGCATGACCATCGTAATCAGAATGATGTTCATAGTGGGCATGACGATCCTAATCAGAGCGAGATTCATAGTGGGTATGACGATCGTAATCAGACTGAGGTCTATAGTGGGCATGACGATCGTAGTCAGAATGTTGCCCATAGTGGGCATGACGATCGTAAGCAGAATGAGGTCCATTTGGGCACGACGATCGTTATCAGAATGATGTCCATACTGGGCACGACGAATGTAATCAGAATGAGGTCCATAGTAGGCACGACGATCTTACTCAGAGCGAGATCCATAGTGGGCACGACGATTGTAGTCAGAGCGAGATCCATAGTGGGCACGACGATCGTAATCAGAGCGAGATCCACTGTGGGCACGACGATCGTAAACAGAATGAGGTCCATAGTGGGCACGACGATCGTTATCAGAGCGAGGTCCATAGTGGGCACGACGATCGTAATCAGAGGGAGATCCATAGTGGGCACGACGACCGTAATCAGAGCGAGGTCCAATAGTGGGCACGACGATCCTAATCAGAGCGAGATCCATAGTGGGCACGACGATCGTAATCAGAGCGAGATCCATAGTGGGCACGACGAATGTAATCAGAATGAGGTCCATAGTAGGCACGACGATCTTACTCAGAGCGAGATCCATAGTGGGCACGACGATCGTAATCAGAGCGAGATCCATAGTGGGCACGACGAATGTAATCAGAATGAGGTCCATAGTAGGCACGACGATCTTACTCAGAGCGAGATCCATAGTGGGCACGACGATTGCAGTCAGAGCGAGATGCATAGTGGGCACGACGATCGTAATCAGCGCGAGATCCACAGTGGGCACGACGATCGTAAACAGAATGAGGTCCATAGTGGGCACGACGATCGTAATCAGAGCGAGGTCCATAGTGGGCACGACGATCGTAATCAGAGCGAGATCCATAGTGGGCACGACGATCGTAATCAGAGCGAGATCCATAGTGGGCACGACGAATGTAATCAGAATGAGGTCCATAGTAGGCACGACGATCTTACTCAGAGCGAGATCCATAGTGGGCACGACGATTGTAGTCAGAGCGAGATCCATAGTGGGCACGACGATCGTAATCAGAGCGAGATCCACAGTGGGCACGACGATCGTAAACAGAATGAGGTCCATAGTGAGCACGATGATCGTAATCAGAATGAGGTCCATAGCGGGCACGACGATCGTAATCAGAGCGAGTTCCATAGTGGGCACGACGATCGTAATCAGAGCGAGATCCATAGAGGTCATGACGATCTTAATCAGAGCGAGATCAATAGTGGGCATGACGATCCTAATCAGAATGAGGTCCATAGTGGGCACCACGATCGTAATCAGAGCAAGATCCATAGTGGGCACGACGATCCTGATCAGGGAGAGATCCATAGTGGGCACGACGATCGTGATCAGAGTGAGATCCATAGTGGGCACGATGATCGTAATCAGAGCGAGATCCATATTGGGCACGACGATCGTAATCAAATGAGGTCCATAGTGGGCATGACGATTGTAATCAGAATGAGGTCCATAGTGGGCACGACGATCGTAATCAGAATGAGGTCCATAGTGGGCACGACGATCGTAATCAGAGCAAGATCCATTTTGGGCATGACGATCATAATCAGAATGAGGTACATCGTGGGCATGACGATCGTAATCAGAATGAGGTCCATAGTGGGCATGACGATCGTAATCAGAATGAGGTCATAGTGGGCATGACGATCGTAATCAGAATGAGGTCCATAGTGGGCATGACGATCGTAATCAGAATGAGGTCCGTAGTGGGCATGACGATCGTAATCATAATGAGGTCCATAGTGGGCACGACGATCGTAATCAGAATGAGGTCCATACTGGGCATGACGATTGTAATCAGATTGAGGCCCATAGTGGGCTCGACGATCGTAATCAGAGCGAGATCCATAGTGGGCACGACGATCGTAATCAGAGCGAGATCCATAGTGGGCATGACGATCGTAATCAGAATGAGGTCCATACTGGGCATGACGATCGTAATCAGAATGAGGTCCATAGTGGGCTCGACGATCGTAATCAGAGCGAGATCCATAGTGGGCACGACGATCTTAATCAGAGCTAGATCCATAGTGCGCATGACGATCGTAATCAGAATGAGGTCCATAGTAGGCACGACGATCGTAATCAGAGCGATATCCATAGTGGGCACGACGATCGTAATCAGAGCGAGATCCATAGTGGGCATGACGATCGTAATCATAATGAGGTCCATAGTGGGCACGACGATCGTAATCAGAATGAGGTCCATACTGGGCATGACGATTGTAATCAGAATGAGGCCCATAGTGGGCTCGACGATCGTAATAAGAGCGAGATCCATAGTGGGCACGACGATCGTAATCAGAGCGAGATCCATAGTGGGCATGACGATCGTAATCAAAATGAGGTCCATAGTAGGCACGACGATCGTAATCAGCGCGAGATCCAGAGTGGGCACGACGATCGTAATCAGAGCGAGATCCATAGTGGACATGACGATCGTAATCTATATGAGGTCCATAGTGGACATGACGATCATAATCAGAATGAGGCCCATAGTAGGCACGTCGATCGTAATCAGAATGAGGTCCATAGTGGGCATGACCATCGTAATCAGAATGAGGTCCATAGTGGGCACGACGATCGCAATCAGAGCGAGATCCATAGTGGGCACGGATGATTGTAATCAGAGCGAGATCCATAGTGGGCACGACGATTGTAATCAGAGCGAGATCCATAGTGGGCACGACGATCGTAATCAGAATGAGGTCCATACTGGGCATGACGATCGTAATCAGAATGAGGTCCATAGTGGGCTCGACGATCGTAATCAGAGCGAGATCCATAGTGGGCTCGACGATCTTAATCAGAGCTAGATCCATAGTGCGCATGACGATCGTAATCAGAATGAGGTCCATAGTAGGCACGACGATCGTAATCAGAGCGAGATCCAAAGTGGGCACGACGATCGTAATCAGAGCGAGATCCATAGTGGACATGACGATAGTAATCTGAATGAGGTCCATAGTGGGCATGACGATCATAATCAGAATGAGGCCCATAGTAGGCACGTCGATCGTAATCAGAATGAGGTCCATAGTTGGCATGACCATCGTAATCAGAATGATGTTCATAGTGGGCACGACGATCCTAATCAGAGCGAGATTCATAGTGGGTATGACGATCGTAATCAGACTGAGGTCTATAGTGGGCATGACGATCGTAGTCAGAATGTTGCCCATAGTGGGCATGACGATCGTAAGCAAAATGAGGTCCATTTGGGCACGACAATCGTTATCAGAATGATGTCCATACTGGGCATGACGATCGTAATCAGAATGAGGTCCATAGTGGGCTCGACGATCGTAATCAGAGCGAGATCCATAGTGGACACGACGATCGTAATCAGAGCGAGATCCATAGTGGGCATGACGATCGTAATCAGAATGAGGTCCATAGTGGGCACGACGATCGTAATCAGAGCAAGATCCATAGTGGGCATGACGATCGTAATCAGAATGAGGTCCATAGTGGGCATGACGATCGTAATCAGAATGCGGTCCATAGTGGGCATGACGATCGTATCAGAATGAGGTCTATAGTGGGCACGACGATCGTAATCAGACTGTGGTCCATAGTGGGCATTACGATCGTGATCAGAATGAGGTCCATAGTGGGCATGACGATCGTAATCAGAATGAGGTGCATACTGGGAATGACGATCGTAATCAGAATGAGGCCCATAGTGGGCTCGACGATCGTAATCAGAGCGAGATCCACAGTGGGCACGACGATCGTAATCATAATGATGTCCATAGTTTGCACGACGACCGTAATCAGAGCGAGGTCCATAGTGGGCACGACGATCCTAATCAGAGCGAGATCCAGAGTGGGCACGACGATCGTAATCAGAGCGAGATCCATAGTGGACATGACGATCGTAATCTATATGAGGTCCATAGTGGGCATGACGATCATAATCAGAATGAGGCCCATAGTAGGCACGTCGATTGTAATCAGAATGAGGCCCATAGTGGGCTCGACGATCGTAATAAGAGCGAGATCCATAGTGGCCACGACGATCGTAATCAGAGCGAGATCCATAGTGGGCATGACGATCGTAATCAAAATGAGGTCCATAGTAGGCACGACGATCGTAATCAGAGCGAGATCCAGAGTGGGCACGACGATCGTAATCAGAGCGAGATCCATAGTGGACATGACGATCGTAATCTATATGAGGTCCATAGTGGGCATGACGATCATAATCAGAATGAGGCCCATAGTAGGCACGTCGATCGTAATCAGAATGAGGTCCATAGTGGGCATGACCATCGTAATCAGAATGAGGTCCATAGTGGGCACGACGATCGCAATCAGAGCGAGATCCATAGTGGGCACGACGATCGTAATCAAAGCGAGATCCATAGTGGGCACGACGATTGTAATCAGAGCGAGATCCATAGTGGGCGCGACGAATGTAATCAGAATGAGGTCCATAGTAGGCACGACGATCTTACTCAGAGCGAGATGCACAGTGGGCACGACGAGTGTAGTCAGAGCGAGATCCATAGTGGGCACGACGATCGTAATCAGAGCGAGATCCACAGTGGGCACGACGATCGTAAACAGAATGAGGTCCATAATGGGCACGACGATCGTAATCAGAGCGAGATCCATAGTGGGCACGACGATCGTAATCAGAGAGAGATCCATAGTGGGCACGACGATCGTAATCAGAGCGAGATCCATAGTGGGCACGACAAAGGTAATCAGAATGAGGTCCATAGTAGGCACGACGATCTTACTCAGAGCGAGATCCATAGTGGGCACGACGATTGTAGTCAGAGCGAGATCCATAGTGGGCACGACGATCGTAATCAGAGCGAGATCCACAGTGGGCACGACGATCGTAAACAGAATGAGGTCCATAGTGGGCACGACGAGCGTAATCAGAGCGAGGTCCATAGTGGGCACGACGATCGTAATCAGAGCGAGATCCACAGTGGGCACGGCGATCGTAAACAGAATGAGGTCCATAGTGAGCACGATGATCGTAATCAGAATGAGGTCCATAGTGGGCACGACGATCCTAATCAGAGCGAGATTCATAGTGGGCACGACAATCGTAATCAGAGCTGGATCCATAATGGGCATGACGAACGTAATCAGAATGAGGTCCATAGTGGCCACGACGATCGTAATCAGAGCGAGACCCATAATGGCCACGACGATCGTAATCAGAATGAGGTCCATAGTGGGCACGACGATCGCAATCAGAGCGAGATCCATAGTGGGCACGACGATCGTAATCAGAGCGAGATCCATAGTGGGCACGACGATTGTAATCAGAGCAAGATCCATAGTGGGCGCGACGAATTTAATCAGAATGAGGTCCATAGTAGGCACGACGATCTTACTCAGAGCGAGATCCATAGTGGGCACGACGATTGTAGTCAGAGCGAGATCCATAGTGGGCACGACGGTCGTAATCAGAGCGAGATCCACAGTGGGCACGACGATCGTAAACAGAATGAGGTCCATAATGGGCACGACGATCGTAATCAGAGCGAGATCCATAGTGGGCACGACGATCGTAATCAGAGCGAGATCCATAGTGGGCACGACGATCGTAATCAGAGCGAGATCCATAGTGGGCACGACGAATGTAATCAGAATGAGTTCCATAGTAGGCACGACGATCTTACTCAGAGCGAGATCCATAGTGGGCACGACGATTGTAGTCAGAGCGAGATCCATAGTGGGCACGACGATCGTAATCAGAGCGAGATCCACTGTGGGCACGACGATCGTAAACAGAATGAGGTCCATAGTGGGCACGACGATCGTAATCAGAGCGAGGTCCATAGCGGGCACGACGATCGTAATCAGAGGGAGATCCATAGTGGGCACGACGACCGTAATCAGAGCGAGGTCCAATAGTGGGCACGACGAATGTAATCAGAATGAGGTCCATAGTAGGCACGACGATCTTACTCAGAGCGAGATCCATAGTGGGCACGACGATTGTAGTCAGAGCGAGATCCATAGTGGGCACGACGATCGTAATCAGAGCGAGATCCACAGTGGGCACGACGATCGTAAACAGAATGAGGTCCATAGTGAGCACGATGATCGTAATCAGAATGAGGTCCATGGTGGGCACAACGATCGTAATCAGAGCGAGTTCCATAGTGGGCACGACGATCGTAAACAGAATGAGGTCCATAGTGGGCACGACGATCGTAATCAGAGCGAGGTCCATAGTGGGCACGACGATCGTAATCAGAGCGAGATCCATAGTGGGCACGACGATCGTAATCAGAGCGAGATCCATAGTGGGCACGACGAATGTAATCAGAATGAGGTCCATAGTAGGCACGACGATCTTACTCAGAGCGAGATCCATAGTGGGCACGACGATTGTAGTCAGAGCGAGATCCATAGTGGGCACGACGATCGTAATCAGAGCGAGATCCACAGTGGGCACGACGATCGTAAACAGAATGAGGTCCATAGTGAGCACGATGATCGTAATCAGAATGAGGTCCATGGTGGGCACAACGATCGTAATCAGAGCGAGTTCCATAGTGGGCACGACGATCGTAATCAGAGCGAGATCCATAGAGGTCATGACGATCTTAATCAGAGCGAGATCAATAGTGGGCATGACGATCCTAATCAGAATGAGGTCCATAGTGGGCACCACGATCGTAATCAGAGCAAGATTCATAGTGGGCACGACGATCCTGATCAGGGAGAAATCCATAGTGGGCACGACGATCGTGATCAGAGTGAGATCCATAGTGGGCACGATGATCGTAATCAGAGCGAGATTCATATTGGGCACGACGATCGTAATCAAATGAGGTCCATAGTGGGCATGACGATTGTAATCAGAATGAGGTCCATAGTGGGCACGACGATCGTAATCAGAATGAGGTCCATAGTGGGCACGACGATCGTAATCAGAGCAAGATCCATTTTGGGCATGACGATCATAATCAGAATGAGGTACATCGTGGGCATGACGATCGTAATCAGAATGAGGTCCATAGTGGGCATGACGATCGTAATCAGAATGAGGTCATAGTGGGCATGACGATCGTAATCAGAATGAGGTCCATAGTGGGCATGACGATCGTAATCAGAATGAGGTCCGTAGTGGGCATGACGATCGTAATCATAATGAGGTCCATAGTGGGCACGACGATCGTAATCATAATGAGGTCCATACTGGGCATGACGATTGTAATCAGATTGAGGCCCATAGTGGGCTCGACGATCGTAATCAGAGCGAGATCCATAGTGGGCACGACGATCGTAATCAGAGCGAGATCCATAGTGGGCATGACGATCGTAATCAGAATGAGGTCCATACTGGGCATGACGATCGTAATCAGAATGAGGTCCATAGTGGGCTCGACGATCGTAATCAGAGCGAGATCCATAGTGGGCACGACGATCTTAATCAGAGCTAGATCCATAGTGCGCATGACGATCGTAATCAGAATGAGGTCCATAGTAGGCACGACGATCGTAATCAGAGCGAGATCCATAGTGGGCACGACGATCGTAATCAGAGCGAGATCCATAGTGGGCATGACGATCGTAATCATAATGAGGTCCATAGTGGGCACGACGATCGTAATCAGAATGAGGTCCATACTGGGCATGACGATTGTAATCAGAATGAGGCCCATAGTGGGCTCGACGATCGTAATAAGAGCGAGATCCATAGTGGGCACGACGATCGTAATCAGAGCGAGATCCATAGTGGGCATGACGATCGTAATCAAAATGAGGTCCATAGTAGGCACGACGATCGTAATCAGCGCGAGATCCAGAGTGGGCACGACGATCGTAATCAGAGCGAGATCCATAGTGGACATGACGATCGTAATCTATATGAGGTCCATAGTGGGCATGACGATCATAATCAGAATGAGGCCCATAGTAGGCACGTCGATCGTAATCAGAATGAGGTCCATAGTGGGCATGACCATCGTAATCAGAATGAGGTCCATAGTGGGCACGACGATCGCAATCAGAGCGAGATCCATAGTGGGCACGACGATCGTAATCAGAGCGAGATCCATAGTGGGCACGACGATTGTAATCAGAGCGAGATCCATAGTGGGCGCGACGAATGTAATCAGAATGAGGTCCATAGTAGGCACGACGATCTTACTCAGAGCGAGATGCATAGTGGGCACGACGATTGTAGTCAGAGCGAGATCCATAGTGGGCACGACGATCGTAATCAGAGCGAGATCCACAGTGGGCACGACGATCGTAAACAGAATGAGGTCCATAATGGGCACGACGATCGTAATCAGAGCGAGATCCATAGTGGGCACGACGATCGTAATCAGAGCGAGATCCATAGTGGGCACGACGATCGTAATCAGAGCGAGATCCATAGTGGGCACGACGAAGGTAATCAGAATGAGGTCCATAGTAGACACGACGATCTTACTCAGAGCGAGATCCATAGTGGGCACGACGATTGTAGTCAGAGCGAGATCCATAGTGGGCACGACGATCGTAATCAGAGCGAGATCCACAGTGGGCACGACGATCGTAAACAGAATGAGGTCCATAGTGGGCACGACGAGCGTAATCAGAGCGAGGTCCATAGTGGGCACGACGATCGTAATCAGAGCGAGATCCACAGTGGGCACGGCGATCGTAAACAGAATGAGGTCCATAGTGAGCACGATGATCGTAATCAGAATGAGGTCCATAGTGGGCACGACGATCGTAATCAGAGCGAGTTCCATAGTGGGCACGACGATCGTAATCAGAGCGAGATCCATAGAGGTCATGACGATCTTAATCAGAGCGAGATCAATAGTGGGCATGACGATCCTAATCAGAATGAGGTCCATAGTGGGCATGACGATCATAATCAGAATGAGGTCCATAGTGGGCACGACGATCGTAATCATAGCGAGATCTATAGTGGGCATGACGATCGTAATCAGAATGAGGTGCATAGTGGGCACCACGATCGTAATCAGAGCAAGATCCATAGTGGGCACGACGATCCTGATCAGGGCGAGATCCATAGTGGGCACGACGATCGTGATCAGAGTGAGATCCATAGTGGGCACGATGATCGTAATCAGAGCGAGATCCATATTGGGCACGACGACCATAATCAGAATGAGGTACATCGTGGGCATGACGATCGTAATCAGAATGAGGTCCATAGTGGGCATGACGATCGTAATCAGAATGAGGTCATAGTGGGCATGACGATCGTAATCAGAATGAGGTCCATAGTGGGCATGACGATCGTAATCAGAATGAGGTCCGTAGTGGGCATGACGATCGTAATCATAATGAGGTCCATAGTGGGCACGACGATCGTAATCAGAATGAGGTCCATACTGGGCATGACGATTATAATCAGATTGAGGCCCATAGTGGGCTCGACGATCGTAATCAGAGCGAGATCCATAGTGGGCACGACGATCGTAATCAGAGCGAGATCCATAGTGGGCATGACGATCGTAATCAGATTGAGGTCCATACTGGGCATGACGATCGTAATCAGAATGAGGTCCATAGTGGGCTCGACGATCGTAATCAGAGCGAGATCCATAGTGGGCACGACGATCTTAATCAGAGCTAGATCCATAGTGCGCATGACGATCGTAATCAGAATGAGGTCCATAGTAGGCACGACGATCGTAATCAGAGCGAGATCCATAGTGGGCACGACGATCGTAATCAGAGCGAGATCCATAGTGGACATGACGATAGTAATCTGAATGAGGTCCATAGTGGGCACGACGATCGTAATCAGAGCGAGATCCATAGTGGGCACGACGATCGTAATCATAGCGAGATCTATAGTGGGCATGACGATCGTAATCAGAATGAGGTGCATAGTGGGCACCACGATCGTAATCAGAGCAAGATCCATAGTGGGCACGACGATCCTGATCAGGGCGAGATCCATAGTGGGCACGACGATCGTGATCAGAGTGAGATCCATAGTGGGCACGATGATCGTAATCAGAGCGAGATCCATATTGGGCACGACGATCGTAATCAAATGAGGTTTATAGTGGGCATGACGATTGTAATCAGAATGAGGTCCATAGTGGGCACGACGATCGTAATCAGAATGAGGTCCATAGTGGGCACGACGATCGTAATCAGAGCAAGATCCATTTTGGGCATGACGATCATAATCAGAATGAGGTACATCGTGGGCATGACGATCGTAATCAGAATGAGGTCCATAGTGGGCATGACGATCGTAATCAGAATGAGGTCATAGTGGGCATGACGATCGTAATCAGAATGAGGTCCATAGTGGGCATGACGATCGTAATCAGAATGAGGTCCGTAGTGGGCATGACGATCGTAATCATAATGAGGTCCATAGTGGGCACGACGATCGTAATCAGAATGAGGTCCATACTGTGCATGACGATTGTAATCAGATTGAGGCCCATAGTGGGCTCGACGATCGTAATCAGAGCGAGATCCATAGTGGGGCACGACGATCGTAATCAGAGCGAGATCCATAGTGGGCATGACGATCGTAATCAGATTGAGGTCCATACTGGGCATGACGATCGTAATCAGAATGAGGTCCATAGTGGGCTCGACGATCGTAATCAGAGCGAGATCCATAGTGGGCACGACGATCTTAATCAGAGCTAGATCCATAGTGCGCATGACGATCGTAATCAGAATGAGGTCCATAGTAGGCACGACGATCGTAATCAGAGCGAGATCCATAGTGGGCACGACGATCGTAATCAGAGCGAGATCCATAGTGGACATGACGATAGTAATCTGAATGAGGTCCATAGTGGGCATGACGATCATAATCAGAATGAGGCCCATAGTAGGCACGTCGATCGTAATCAGAATGAGGTCCATAGTGGGCATGACCATCGTAATCAGAATGATGTTCATAGTGGGCATGACGATCCTAATCAGAGCGAGATTCATAGTGGGTATGACGATCGTAATCAGACTGAGGTCTATAGTGGGCATGACGATCGTAGTCAGAATGTTGCCCATAGTGGGCATGACGATCGTAAGCAGAATGAGGTCCATTTGGGCACGACGATCGTTATCAGAATGATGTCCATACTGGGCATGACGATCGTAATCAGAATGAGGTCCATAGTGGGCTCGACGATCGTAATCAGAGCGAGATCCATAGTGGACACGACGATCGTAATCAGAGCGAGATCCATAGTGGGCATGACGATCGTAATCAGAATGAGGTCCATAGTGGGCACGACGATCGTAATCAGAGCAAGATCCATAGTGGGCATGACGATCGTAATCAGAATGAGGTCCATAGTGGGCATGACGATCGTAATCAGAATGCGGTCCATAGTGGGCATGACGATCGTATCAGAATGAGGTCTATAGTGGGCACGACGATCGTAATCAGACTGTGGTCCATAGTGGGCATTACGATCGTGATCAGAATGAGGTCCATAGTGGGCATGACGATCGTAATCAGAATGAGGTGCATACTGGGAATGACGATCGTAATCAGAATGAGGCCCATAGTGGGCTCGACGATCGTAATCAGAGCGAGATCCACAGTGGGCACGACGATCGTAATCATAATGATGTCCATAGTGGGCACGACGACCATAATCAGAGCGAGGTCCATAGTGGGCACGACGATCCTAATCAGAGCGAGATCCAGAGTGGGCACGACGATCGTAATCAGAGCGAGATCCATAGTGGACATGACGATCGTAATCTATATGAGGTTCATAGTGGGCATGACGATCATAATCAGAATGAGGCCCATAGTAGGCACGTCGATTGTAATCAGAATGAGGCCCATAGTGGGCTCGACGATCGTAATAAGAGCGAGATCCATAGTGGGCACGACGATCGTAATCAGAGCGAGATCCATAGTGGGCATGACGATCGTAATCAAAATGAGGTCCATAGTAGGCACGACGATCGTAATCAGAGCGAGATCCAGAGTGGGCACGACGATCGTAATCAGAGCGAGATCCATAGTGGACATGACGATCGTAATCTATATGAGGTCCATAGTGGGCATGACGATCATAATCAGAATGAGGCCCATAGTAGGCACGTCGATCGTAATCAGAATGAGGTCCATAGTGGGCATGACCATCGTAATCAGAATGAGGTCCATAGTGGGCACGACGATCGCAATCAGAGCGAGATCCATAGTGGGCACGACGATCGTAATCAGAGCGAGATCCATAGTGGGCACGACGATTGTAATCAGAGCGAGATCCATAGTGGGCGCGACGAATGTAATCAGAATGAGGTCCATAGTAGGCACGACGATCTTACTCAGAGCGAGATGCATAGTGGGCACGACGATTGTAGTCAGAGCGAGATCCATAGTGGGCACGACGATCGTAATCAGAGCGAGATCCACAGTGGGCACGACGATCGTAAACAGAATGAGGTCTATAATGGGCACGACGATCGTAATCAGAGCGAGATCCATAGTGGGCACGATGATCGTAATCAGAGCGAGATCCATAGTGGGCACGACGATCGTAATCAGAGCGAGATCCATAGTGGGCACGACGAAGGTAATCAGAATGAGGTCCATAGTAGGCACGACGATCTTACTCAGAGCGAGATCCATAGTGGGCACGACGATTGTAGTCAGAGCGAGATCCATAGTGGGCACGACGATCGTAATCAGAGCGAGATCCACTGTGGGCACGACGATCGTAAACAGAATGAGGTCCATAGTGGGCACGACGATCGTAATCAGAGCGAGATCCACAGTGGGCACGACGATCGTAAACAGAATGAGGTCCATAGTGGGCACGACGAGCGTAATCAGAGCGAGGTCCATAGTGGGCACGACGATCGTAATCAGAGCGAGATCCACAGTGGGCACGGCGATCGTAAACAGAATGAGGTCCATAGTGAGCACGATGATCGTAATCAGAATGAGGTCCATAGTGGGCACGACGATCCTAATCAGAGCGAGATTCATAGTGGGCACGACAATCGTAATCAGAGCTGGATCCATAATGGGCATGACGAACGTAATCAGAATGAGGTCCATAGTGGCCACGACGATCGTAATCAGAGCGAGACCCATAGTGGCCACGACGATCGTAATCAGAATGAGGTCCATAGTGGGCACGACGATCGCAATCAGAGCGAGATCCATAGTGGGCACGACGATCGTAATCAGAGCGAGATCCATAGTGGGCACGACGATTGTAATCAGAGCAAGATCCATAGTGGGCGCGACGAATGTAATCAGAATGAGGTCCATAGTAGGCACGACGATCTTACTCTGAGCGAGATCCATAGTGGGCACGACGATTGTAGTCAGAGCGAGATCCATAGTGGGCACGACGATCGTAATCAGAGCGAGATCCACAGTGGGCACGACGATCGTAAACAGAATGAGGTCCATAATGGGCACGACGATCGTAATCAGAGCGAGATCCATAGTGGGCACGACGATCGTAATCAGAGCGAGATCCATAGTGGGCACGACGATCGTAATCAGAGCGAGATCCATAGTGGGCACGACGAATGTAATCAGAATGAGGTCCATAGTAGGCACGACGATCTTACTCAGAGCGAGATCCATAGTGGGCACGACGATTGTAGTCAGAGCGAGATCCATAGTGGGCACGACGATCGTAATCAGAGCGAGATCCACTGTGGGCACGACGATCGTAAACAGAATGAGGTCCATAGTGGGCACGACGATCGTAATCAGAGCGAGGTCCATAGTGGGCACGACGATCGTAATCAGAGGGAGATCCATAGTGGGCACGACGACCGTAATCAGAGCGAGGTCCAATAGTGGGCACGACGATCCTAATCAGAGCGAGATCCATAGTGGGCACGACGATCGTAATCAGAGGGAGATCCATAGTGGGCACGACGAATGTAATCAGAATGAGGTCCATAGTAGGCACGACGATCTTACTCAGAGCGAGATCCATAGTGGGCACGACGATTGCAGTCAGAGCGAGATCCATAGTGGGCACGACGATCGTAATCAGCGCGAGATCCACAGTGGGCATGACGATCGTAATCAGAATGAGGTCCATAGTGGGCATGACGATCGTAATCAGAATGCGGTCCATAGTGGGCATGACGATCGTATCAGAATGAGGTCTATAGTGGGCACGACGATCCTAGTCAGACTGTGGTCCATAGTGGGCATTACGATCGTGATCAGAATGAGGTCCATTGTGGGCATGACGATCGTAATCAGAATGAGGTGCATACTGGGAATGACGATCGTAATCAGAATGAGGCCCATAGTGGGCTCGACGATCGTAATCAGAGCGAGATCCACAGTGGGCACGACGATCGTAATCATAATGATGTCCATAGTGGGCACGACGACCGTAATCAGAGCGAGGTCCATAGTGGGCACGACGATCCTAATCAGAGCGAGATCCAGAGTGGGCACGACGATCGTAATCAGAGCGAGATCCATAGTGGTCATGACGATCGTAATCTATATGAGGTCCATAGTGGGCATGACGATCATAATCAGAATGAGGCCCATAGTAGGCACGTCGATTGTAATCAGAATGAGGCCCATAGTGGGCTCGACGATCGTAATAAGAGCGAGATCCATAGTGGGCACGACGATCGTAATCAGAGCGAGATCCATAGTGGGCATGACGATCGTAATCAAAATGAGGTCCATAGTAGGCACGACGATCGTAATCAGAGCGAGATCCAGAGTGGGCACGACGATCGTAATCAGAGCGAGATCCATAGTGGACATGACGATCGTAATCTATATGAGGTCCATAGTGGGCATGACGATCATAATCAGAATGAGGCCCATAGTAGGCACGTCGATCGTAATCAGAATGAGGTCCATAGTGGGCATGACCATCGTAATCAGAATGAGGTCCATAGTGGGCACGACGATCGCAATCAGAGCGAGATCCATAGTGGGCACGACGATCGTAATCAGAGCGAGATCCATAGTGGGCACGACGATTGTAATCAGAGCGAGATCCATAGTGGGCGCGACGAATGTAATCAGAATGAGGTCCATAATAGGCACGACGATCTTACTCAGAGCGAGATGCATAGTGGGCACGACGATTGTAGTCAGAGCGAGATCCATAGTGGGCACGACGATCGTAATCAGAGCGAGATCCGCAGTGGGCACGACGATCGTAAACAGAATGAGGTCCATAATGGGCACGACGATCGTAATCAGAGCGAGATCCATAGTGGGCACGATGATCGTAATCAGAGCGAGATCCATAGTGGGCACGACGATCGTAATCAGAGCGAGATCCATAGTGGGCACGACGAAGGCAATCAGAATGAGGTCCATAGTAGGCACGACGATCTTACTCAGAGCGAGATCCATAGTGGGCACGACGATTGTAGTCAGAGCGAGATCCATAGTGGGCACGACGATCGTAATCAGAGCGAGATCCAGAGTGGGCACGACGATCGTAAACAGAATGAGGTCCATAGTGGGCACGACGAGCGTAATCAGAGCGAGGTCCATAGTGGGCACGACGATCGTAATCAGAGCGAGATCCACAGTGGGCACGGCGATCGTAAACAGAATGAGGTCCATAGTGAGCACGATGATCGTAATCAGAATGAGGTCCATAGTGGGCACGACGATCCTAATCAGAGCGAGATTCATAGTGGGCACGACAATCGTAATCAGAGCTGGATCCATAATGGGCATGACGAACGTAATCAGAATGAGGTCCATAGTGGCCACGACGATCGTAATCAGAGCGAGACCCATAGTGGCCA
This sequence comes from Amblyomma americanum, assembly GCF_052857255.1. Classification (NCBI taxonomy): domain Eukaryota; kingdom Metazoa; phylum Arthropoda; class Arachnida; order Ixodida; family Ixodidae; genus Amblyomma; species Amblyomma americanum. The sequence goes on from NC_135502.1 coordinate 153,149,806, forward strand.
CGACGATCGTAATCAGAATGAGGTCCATAGTGGGCACGACGATCGCAATCAGAGCGAGATCCATAGTGGGCACGACGATCGTAATCAGAGCGAGATCCATAGTGGGCACGACGATTGTAATCAGAGCAAGATCCATAGTGGGCGCGACGAATGTAATCAGAATGAGGTCCATAGTAGGCACGACGATCTTACTCAGAGCGAGATCCATAGTGGGCACGACGATTGTAGTCAGAGCGAGATCCATAGTGGGCACGACGATCGTAATCAGAGCGAGATCCACAGTGGGCACGACGATCGTAAACAGAATGAGGTCCATAATGGGCACGACGATCGTAATCAGAGCGAGATCCATAGTGGGCACGACGATCGTAATCAGAGCGAGATCCATAGTGGGCACGACGATCGTAATCAGAGCGAGATCCATAGTGGGCACGACGAATGTAATCAGAATGAGGTCCATAGTAGGCACGACGATCTTACTCAGAGCGAGATCCATAGTGGGCACGACGATTGTAGTCAGAGCGAGATCCATAGTGGGCACGACGATCGTAATCAGAGCGAGATCCACTGTGGGCACGACGATCGTAAACAGAATGAGGTCCATAGTGGGCACGACGATTGTAATCAGAGCGAGGTCCATAGTGGGCACGACGATCGTAATCAGAGGGAGATCCATAGTGGGCACGACGACCGTAATCAGAGCGAGGTCCAATAGTGGGCACGACGATCCTAATCAGAGCGAGATCCATAGTGGGCACGACGATCGTAATCAGAGCGAGATCCATAGTGGGCACGACGAATGTAATCAGAATGAGGTCCATAGTAGGCACGACGATCTTACTCAGAGCGAGATCCATAGTGGGCACGACGATTGCAGTCATAGCGAGATCCATAGTGGGCACGACGATCGTAATCAGCGCGAGATCCACAGTGGGCACGACGATCGTAAACAGAATGAGGTCCATAGATGGCACGACGATCGTAATCAGAGCGAGGTCCATAGTGGGCACGACGATCGTAATCAGAGCGAGATCCATAGTGGCTACGACGAATGTAATCAGAATGAGGTCCATAGTAGGCACGACGATCTTACTCAGAGCGAGATCCATAGTGGGCACGACGATTGTAGTCAGAGCGAGATCCATAGTGGGCACGACGATCGTAATCAGAGCGAGATCCATAGTGGGCACGACGATCGTAATCAGAGCGAGATCAACAGTGGGCACGACGATCGTAAACAGAATGAGGTCCATAGTGAGCACGATGATCGTAATCAGAATGAGGTCCATAGTGGGCACGACGATCGTAATCAGAGCGAGTTCCATAGTGGGCACGACGATCGTAATCAGCGAGATCCATAGAGGTCATGATGATCTTAATCAGAGCGAGATCAATAGTGGGCATGACGATCCTAATCAGAATGAGGTCCATAGTGGGCACCACGATCGTAATCAGAGCAAGATCCATAGTGGGCACGACGATCCTGATCAGGGAGAGATCCATAGTGGGCACGACGATCGTGATCAGAGTGAGATCCATAGTGGGCACGATGATCGTAATCAGAGCGAGATCCATATTGGGCACGACGATCTTAATCAAATGAGGTCCATAGTGGGCATGACGATTGTAATCAGAATGAGGTCCATAGTGGGCACGACGATCGTAATCAGAATGAGGTCCATAGTGGGCACGACGATCGTAATCAGAGCAAGATCCATTTTGGGCATGACGATCACAATCAGAATGCGGTACATCGTGGGCATGACGATCGTAATCAGAATGAGGTCCATAGTGGGCATGACGAACGTAATCAGAATGAGGTCCATAGTGGCCACGACGATCGTAATCAGAGCGAGACCCATAGTGGCCACGACGATCGTAATCAGAATGAGGTCCATAGTGGGCACGACGATCGCAATCAGAGCGAGATCCATAGTGGGCACGACGATCGTAATCAGAGCGAGATCCATAGTGGGCACGAAGATTGTAATCAGAGCAAGATCCATAGTGGGCGCGACGAATGTAATCAGAATGAGGTCCATAGTAGGCACGACGATCTTACTCAGAGCGAGATCCACAGTGGGCACGACGATTGTAGTCAGAGCGAGATCCATAGTGGGCACGACGATCGTAATCAGAGCAAGATCCACAGTGGGCACGACGATCGTAAACAGAATGAGGTCCATAATGGGCACGACGATCGTAATCAGAGCGAGATCCATAGTGGGCACGACGATCGTAATCAGAGCGAGATCCATAGTGGGCACGACGATCGTAATCAGAGCGAGATCCATAGTGGGCACGACGAATGTAATCAGAATGAGGTCCATAGTAGGCACGACGATCTTACTCAGAGCGAGATCCATAGTGGGCACGACGATTGTAGTCAGAGCGAGATCCATAGTGGGCACGACGATCGTAATCAGAGCGAGATCCACTGTGGGCACGACGATCGTAAACAGAATGAGGTCCATAGTGGGCACGACGATCGTAATCAGAGCGAGGTCCATAGTGGGCACGACGATCGTAATCAGAGGGAGATCCATAGTGGGCACGACGACCGTAATCAGAGCGAGATCCAATAGTGGGCACGACGATCCTAATCAGAGCGAGATCCATAGTGGGCACGACGATCGTAATCAGAGCGAGATCCATAGTGGGCACGACGAATGTAATCAGAATGAGGTCCATAGTAGGCACGACGATCTTACTCAGAGCGAGATCCATAGTGGGCACGACGATTGCAGTCAGAGCGAGATCCATAGTGGGCACGACGATCGTAATCAGCGCGAGATCCACAGTGGGCACGACGATCGTAAACAGAATGAGGTCCATAGAGGGCACGACGATCGTAATCAGAGCGAGGTCCATAGTGGGCACGACGATCGTAATCAGAGCGAGATCCATAGTGGCTACGACGAATGTAATCAGAATGAGGTCCATAGTAGGCACGACGATCTTACTCAGAGCGAGATCCATAGTGGGCACGACGATTGTAGTCAGAGCGAGATCCATAGTGGGCACGACGATCGTAATCAGAGCGAGATCCACAGTGGGCACGACGATCGTAAACGGAATGAGGTCCATAGTGAGCACGATGATCGTAATCAGAATGAGGTCCATAGTGGGCACGACGATCGTAATCAGAGCGAGTTCCATAGTGGGCACGACGATCGTAATCAGAGCGAGATCCATAGAGGGCATGATGATCTTAATCAGAGCGAGATCAATAGTGGGCATGACGATCCTAATCAGAATGAGGTCCATAGTGGGCACCACGATCGTAATCAGAGCAAGATCCATAGTGGGCACGACGATCCTGATCAGGGAGAGATCCATAGTGGGCACGACGATCGTGATCAGAGTGAGATCCATAGTGGGCACGATGATCGTAATCAGAGCGAGATCCATATTGGGCACGACGATCTTAATCAAATGAGGTCCATAGTGGGCATGACGATTGTAATCAGAATGAGGTCCATAGTGGGCACGACGATCGTAATCAGAATGAGGTCCATAGTGGGCACGACGATCGTAATCAGAGCAAGATCCATTTTGGGCATGACGATCATAATCAGAATGCGGTACATCGTGGGCATGACGATCGTAATCAGAATGAGGTCCATAGTGGGCATGACGAACGTAATCAGAATGAGGTCCATAGTGGCCACGACGATCGTAATCAGAGCGAGACCCATAGTGGCCACGACGATCGTAATCAGAATGAGGTCCGTAGTGGGCACGACGATCGCAATCAGAGCGAGATCCATAGTGGGCACGACGATCGTAATCAGAGCGAGATCCATAGTGGGCACGAAGATTGTAATCAGAGCAAGATCCATAGTGGGCGCGACGAATGTAATCAGAATGAGGTCCATAGTAGGCACGACGATCTTACTCAGAGCGAGATCCACAGTGGGCACGACGATTGTAGTCAGAGCGAGATCCATAGTGGGCACGACGATCGTAATCAGAGCGAGATCCACAGTGGGCACGACAATCGTAAACAGAATGAGGTCCATAATGGGCACGACGATTGTAGTCAGAGCGAGATCCATAGTGGGCACGACGATCGTAATCAGAGCGAGATCCACAGTGGGCACGACGATCGTAAACAGAATGAGGTCCATAGTGAGCACGATGATCGTAATCAGAATGAGGTCCATAGTGGGCACGACGATCGTAATCAGAGCGAGTTCCATAGTGGGCACGACGATCGTAATCAGAGCGAGATCCATAGAGGTCATGATGATCTTAATCAGAGCGAGATCAATAGTGGGCATGACGATCCTAATCAGAATGAGGTCCATAGTGGGCACCACGATCGTAATCAGAGCAAGATCCATAGTGGGCACGACGATCCTGATCAGGGAGAGATCCATAGTGGGCACGACGATCGTGATCAGAGTGAGATCCATAGTGGGCACGATGATCGTAATCAGAGCGAGATCCATATTGGGCACGACGATCTTAATCAAATGAGGTCCATAGTGGGCATGACGATTGTAATCAGAATGAGGTCCATAGTGGGCACGACGATCGTAATCAGAATGAGGTCCATAGTGGGCACGACGATCGTAATCAGAGCAAGATCCATTTTGGGCATGACGATCATAATCAGAATGCGGTACATCGTGGGCATGACGATCGTAATCAGAATGAGGTCCATAGTGGGCATGACGATCGTAATCAGAATGAGGTCATAGTGGGCATGACGATCGTAATCAGAATGAGGTCCATAGTGGGCATGACGATCGTAATCAGAATGAGGTCCGTAGTGGGCATGACGATCGTAATCATAATGAGGTCCATAGTGGGCACGACGATCGTAATCAGAATGAGGTCCATACTGGGCATGACGATTGTAATCAGATTGAGGCCCATAGTGGGCTCGACGATCGTAATCAGAGCGAGATCCATAGTGGGCACGACGATCGTAATCAGAGCGAGATCCATAGTGGGCACGACGATCGTAATCAGAGCGAGATCCATAGTGGGCACGACGATCGTAATCAGAGCGAGATCCATAGTGGGCACGACGAATGTAATCAGAATGAGGTCCATAGTAGGCACGACGATCTTACTCAGAGCGAGATCCATAGTGGGCACGACGATTGTAGTCAGAGCGAGATCCATAGTGGGCACGACGATCGTAATCAGAGCGAGATCCACTGTGGGCACGACGATCGTAAACAGAATGAGGTCCATAGTGGGCACGACGATCGTAATCAGAGCGAGGTCCATAGTGGGCACGACGATCGTAATCAGAGGGAGATCCATAGTGGGCACGACGACCGTAATCAGAGCGAGGTCCAATAGTGGGCACGACGATCCTAATCAGAGCGAGATCCATAGTGGGCACGACGATCGTAATCAGAGCGAGATCCATAGTGGGCACGACGAATGTAATCAGAATGAGGTCCATAGTAGGCACGACGATCTTACTCAGAGCGAGATCCATAGTGGGCACGACGATTGCAGTCAGAGCGAGATCCATAGTGGGCACGACGATCGTAATCAGCGCGAGATCCACAGTGGGCACGACGATCGTAAACAGAATGAGGTCCATAGAGGGCACGACGATCGTAATCAGAGCGAGGTCCATAGTGGGCACGACGATCGTAATCAGAGCGAGATCCATAGTGGGCACGACGATCGTAATCAGAGCGAGATCCATAGTGGGCACGACGAATGTAATCAGAATGAGGTCCATAGTAGGCACGACGATCTTACTCAGAGCGAGATCCATAGTGGGCACGACGATTGTAGTCAGAGCGAGATCCATAGTGGGCACGACGATCGTAATCAGAGCGAGATCCACAGTGGGCACGACGATCGTAAACAGAATGAGGTCCATAGTGAGCACGATGATCGTAATCAGAATGAGGTCCATAGTGGGCACGACGATCGTAATCAGAGCGAGTTCCATAGTGGGCACGACGACCGTAATCAGAGCGAGATCCATAGAGGTCATGATGATCTTAATCAGAGCGAGATCAATAGTGGGCATGACGATCCTAATCAGAATGAGGTCCATAGTGGGCACCACGATCGTAATCAGAGCAAGATCCATAGTGGGCACGACGATCCTGATCAGGGAGAGATCCATAGTGGGCACGACGATCGTGATCAGAGTGAGATCCATAGTGGGCACGATGATCGTAATCAGAGCGAGATCCATATTGGGCACGACGATCTTAATCAAATGAGGTCCATAGTGGGCATGACGATTGTAATCAGAATGAGGTCCATAGTGGGCACGACGATCGTAATCAGAATGAGGTCCATAGTGGGCACGACGATCGTAATCAGAGCAAGATCCATTTTGGGCATGACGATCATAATCAGAATGCGGTACATCGTGGGCATGACGATCGTAATCAGAATGAGGTCCATAGTGGGCATGACGATCGTAATCAGAATGAGGTCATAGTGGGCATGACGATCGTAATCAGAATGAGGTCCATAGTGGGCATGACGATCGTAATCAGAATGAGGTCCGTAGTGGGCATGACGATCGTAATCATAATGAGGTCCATAGTGGGCACGACGATCGTAATCAGAATGAGGTCCATACTGGGCATGACGATTGTAATCAGATTGAGGCCCATAGTGGGCTCGACGATCGTAATCAGAGCGAGATCCATAGTGGGCACGACGATCGTAATCAGAGCGAGATCCATAGTGGGCATGACGATCGTAATCAGAATGAGGTCCATACTGGGCATGACGATCGTAATCAGAATGAGGTCCATAGTGGGCTCGACGATCGTAATCAGAGCGAGATCCATAGTGGGCACGACGATCTTAATCAGAGCTAGATCCATAGTGCGCATGACGATCGTAATCAGAATGAGGTCCATAGTAGGCCGACGATCGTAATCAGAGCGAGATCCATAGTGGGCACGACGATCGTAATCAGAGCGAGATCCATAGTGGGCATGACGATCGTAATCATAATGAGGTCCATAGTGGGCACGACGATCGTAATCAGAATGAGGTTCATACTGGGCATGACGATTGTAATCAGAATGAGGCCCATAGTGGGCTCGACGATCGTAATAAGAGCGAGATCCATAGTGGGCACGACGATCGTAATCAGAGCGAGATCCATAGTGGGCATGACGATCGTAATCAAAAGGAGGTCCATAGTAGGCACGACGATCGTAATCAGCGCGAGATCCAGAGTGGGCACGACGATCGTAATCAGAGCGAGATCCATAGTGGACATGACGATCGTAATCTATATGAGGTCCATAGTGGGCATGACGATCATAATCAGAATGAGGCCCATAGTAGGCACGTCGATCGTAATCAGAATGAGGTCCATAGTGGGCATGACCATCGTAATCAGAATGAGGTCCATAGTGGGCACGACGATCGCAATCAGAGCGAGATCCATAGTGGGCACGACGATTGTAGTCAGAGCGAGATCCATAGTGGGCACGACGATCGTAATCAGAGCGAGATCCACAGTGGGCACGACGATCGTAAACAGAATGAGGTCCATAATGGGCACGACGATCGTAATCAGAGCGAGATCCATAGTGGGCACGACGATCGTGATCAGAGTGAGATCCATAGTGGGCACGATGATCGTAATCAGAGCGAGATCCATATTGGGCACGACGATCGTAATCAAATGAGGTCCATAGTGGGCACGACGATCGTAATCAGAGCGAGATCCACAGTGGGCACGGCGATCGTAAACAGAATGAGGTCCATAGTGAGCACGATGATCGTAATCAGAATGAGGTACATCGTGGGCATGACGATCGTAATCAGAATGAGGTCCATAGTGGGCATGACGATCGTAATCAGAATGAGGTCATAGTGGGCATGACGATCGTAATCAGAATGAGGTCCATAGTGGGCATGACGATCGTAATCAGAATGAGGTCCGTAGTGGGCATGACGATCGTAATCCTAATGAGGTCCATAGTGGGCACGACGATCGTAATCAGAATGAGGTCCATACTGGGCATGACGATTGTAATCAGATTGAGGCCCATAGTGGGCTCGACGATCGTAATCAGAGCGAGATCCATAGTGGGCACGACGATCGTAATCAGAGCGAGATCCATAGTGGGCATGACGATCGTAATCAGATTGAGGTCCATACTGGGCATGACGATCGTAATCAGAATGAGGTCCATAGTGGGCTCGACGATCGTAATCAGAGCGAGATCCATAGTGGGCTCGACGATCTTAATCAGAGCTAGATCCATAGTGCGCATGACGATCGTAATCAGAATGAGGTCCATAGTAGGCACGACGATCGTAATCAGAGCGAGATCCAAAGTGGGCACGACGATCGTAATCAGAGCGAGATCCATAGTGGACATGACGATAGTAATCTGAATGAGGTCCATAGTGGGCATGACGATCATAATCAGAATGAGGCCCATAGTAGGCACGTCGATCGTAATCAGAATGAGGTCCATAGTGGGCATGACCATCGTAATCAGAATGATGTTCATAGTGGGCACGACGATCCTAATCAGAGCGAGATTCATAGTGGGTATGACGATCGTAATCAGACTGAGGTCTATGGTGGGCATGACGATCGTAGTCAGAATGTTGCCCATAGTGGGCATGACGATCGTAAGCAGAATGAGGTCCATTTGGGCACGACGATCGTTATCAGAATGATGTCCATACTGGGCATGACGATCGTAATCAGAATGAGGTCCATAGTGGGCTCGACGATCGTAATCAGAGCGAGATCCATAGTGGACACGACGATCGTAATCAGAGCGAGATCCATAGTGGGCATGACGATCGTAATCAGAATGAGGTCCATAGTGGGCACGACGATCGTAATCAGAGCAAGATCCATAGTGGGCATGACGATCGTAATCAGAATGAGGTCCATAGTGGGCATGACGATCGTAATCAGAATGCGGTCCATAGTGGGCATGACGATCGTATCAGAATGAGGTCTATAGTGGGCACGACGATCGTAATCAGACTGTGGTCCATAGTGGGCATTACGATCGTGATCAGAATGAGGTCCATAGTGGGCATGACGATCGTAATCAGAATGAGGTGCATACTGGGAATGACGATCGTAATCAGAATGAGGCCCATAGTGGGCTCGACGATCGTAATCAGAGCGAGATCCACAGTGGGCACGACGATCGTAATCATAATGATGTCCATAGTGGGCACGACGACCGTAATCAGAGCGAGGTCCATAGTGGGCACGACGATCCTAATCAGAGCGAGATCCAGAGTGGGCACGACGATCGTAATCAGAGCGAGATCCATAGTGGACATGACGATCGTAATCTATATGAGGTCCATAGTGGGCATGACGATCATAATCAGAATGAGGCCCATAGTAGGCACGTCGATTGTAATCAGAATGAGGCCCATAGTGGGCTCGACGAACGTAATAAAAGCGAGATCCATAGTGGGCACGACGATCGTAATCAGAGCGAGATCCATAGTGGGCATGACGATCGTAATCAAAATGAGGTCCATAGTAGGCACGACGATCGTAATCAGAGCGAGATCCAGAGTGGGCACGACGATCGTAATCAGAGCGAGATCCATAGTGGACATGACGATCGTAATCTATATGAGGTCCATAGTGGGCATGACGATCATAATCAGAATGAGGCCCATAGTAGGCACGTCGATCGTAATCAGAATGAGGTCCATAGTGGGCATGACCATCGTAATCAGAATGAGGTCCATAGTGGGCACGACGATCGCAATCAGAGCGAGATCCATAGTGGGCACGACGATCGTAATCCAAGCGAGATCCATAGTGGGCACGACGATTGTAATCAGAGCGAGATCCATAGTGGGCGCGACGAATGTAATCAGAATGAGGTCCATAGTAGGCACGACGATCTTACTCAGAGCGAGATGCATAGTGGGCACGACGATTGTAGTCAGAGCGAGATCCATAGTGGGCACGACGATCGTAATCAGAGCGAGATCCACAGTGGGCACGACGATCGTAAACAGAATGAGGTCCATAATGGGCACGACGATCGTAATCAGAGCGAGATCCATAGTGGGCACGACAAAGGTAATCAGAATGAGGTCCATAGTAGGCACGACGATCTTACTCAAAGCGAGATCCATAGTGGGCACGACGATCGCAATCAGAGCGAGATCCATAGTGGGCACGACGATCGTAATCAGAGCGAGATCCATAGTGGGCACGACGATTGTAATCAGAGCAAGATCCATAATGGGCGCGACGAATGTAATCAGAATGAGGTCCATAGTAGGCACGACGATCTTACTCAGAGCGAGATCCATAGTGGGCACGACGATTGTAGTCAGAGCGAGATCCATAGTGGGCACGACGGTCGTAATCAGAGCGAGATCCACAGTGGGCACGACGATCGTAAACAGAATGAGGTCCATAATGGGCACGACGATCGTAATCAGAGCGAGATCCATAGTGGGCACGACGATCGTAATCAGAGCGAGATCCATAGTGGGCACGACGATCGTAATCAGAGCGAGATCCATAGTGGGCACGACGAATGTAATCAGAATGAGGTCCATAGTAGGCACGACGATCTTACTCAGAGCGAGATCCATAGTGGGCACGACGATTGTAGTCAGAGCGAGATCCATAGTGGGCACGACGATCGTAATCAGAGCGAGATCCACTGTGGGCACGACGATCGTAAACAGAATGAGGTCCATAGTGGGCACGACGATCGTAATCAGAGCGAGGTCCATAGTGGGCACGACGATCGTAATCAGAGGGAGATCCATAGTGGGCACGACGACCCTAATCAGAGCGAGATCCATAGTGGGCACGACGATCGTGATCATAGCGAGGTCCATAGTGGGCACGACGATCGTAATCAGAGCGAGATCCATAGTGGGCACGACGATCGTAATCAGAGCGAGATCCATAGTAGGCACGACGAATGTAATCAGAATGAGGTCCATAGTAGGCACGACGATCTTACTCAGAGCGAGATCCATAGTGGGCACGACGATTGTAGTCAGAGCGAGATCCATAGTGGGCACGACGATCGTAATCAGAGCGAGATCCACAGTGGGCACGACGATCGTAAACAGAATGAGGTCCATAGTGAGCACGATGATCGTAATCAGAATGAGGTCCATAGTGGGCACGACGATCGTAATCAGAGCGAGTTCCATAGTGGGCACGACGATCGTAATCAGAGCGAGATTCATAGAGGTCATGACGATCTTAATCAGAGCGAGATCAATAGTGGGCATGACGATCCTAATCAGAATGAGGTCCATAGTGGGCACCACGATCGTAATCAGAGCAAGATCCATAGTGGGCACGACGATCCTGATCAGGGAGAGATCCATAGTGGGCACGACGATCGTGATCAGAGTGAGATCCATAGTGGGCACGATGATCGTAATCAGAGCGAGATCCATATTGGGCACGACGATCGTAATCAAATGAGGTCCATAGTGGGCATGACGATTGTAATCAGAATGAGGTCCATAGTGGGCACGACGATCGTAATCAGAATGAGGTCCATAGTGGGCACGACGATCGTAATCAGAGCAAGATCCATTTTGGGCATGACGATCATAATCAGAATGAGGTACATCGTGGGCATGACGATCGTAATCAGAATGAGGTCCATAGTGGGCATGACGATCGTAATCAGAATGAGGTCATAGTGGGCATGACGATCGTAATCAGAATGAGGTCCATAGTGGGCATGACGATCGTAATCAGAATGAGGTCCGTAGTGGGCATGACGATCGTAATCATAATGAGGTCCATAGTGGGCACAACGATCGTAATCAGAATGAGGTCCATACTGGGCATGACGATTGTAATCAGATTGAGGCCCATAGTGGGCTCGACGATCGTAATCAGAGCGAGATCCATAGTGGGCAGGACGATCGTAATCAGAGCGAGATCCATAGTGGGCATGACGATCGTAATCAGAATGAGGTCCATACTGGGCATGACGATCGTAATCAGAATGAGGTCCATAGTGGGCTCGACGATCGTAATCAGAGCGAGATCCATAGTGGGCACGACGATCTTAATCAGAGCTAGATCCATAGTGCGCATGACGATCGTAATCAGAATGAGGTCCATAGTAGGCACGGCGATCGTAATCAGAGCGAGATCCATAGTGGGCACGACGATCGTAATCAGAGCGAGATCCATAGTGGGCATGACGATCGTAATCATAATGAGGTCCATAGTGGGCACGACGATCGTAATCAGAATGAGGTCCATACTGGGCATGACGATTGTAATCAGAATGAGGCCCATAGTGGGCTCGACGATCGTAATAAGAGCGAGATCCATAGTGGGCACGACGATCGTAATCAGAGCGAGATCCATAGTGGGCATGACGATCGTAATCAAAATGAGGTCCATAGTAGGCACGACGATCGTAATCAGCGCGAGATCCAGAGTGGGCACGACGATCGTAATCAGAGCGAGATCCATAGTGGACATGACGATCGTAATCTATATGAGGTCCATAGTGGGCATGACGATCATAATCAGAATGAGGCCCATAGTAGGCACGTCGATCGTAATCAGAATGAGGTCCATAGTGGGCATGACCATCGTAATCAGAATGAGGTCCATAGTGGGCACGACGATCGCAATCAGAGCGAGATCCATAGTGGGCACGACGATCGTAATCAGAGCGAGATCCATAGTGGGCACGACGATTGTAATCAGAGCGAGATCCATAGTGGGCGCGACGAATGTAATCAGAATGAGGTCCATAGTAGGCACGACGATCTTACTCAGAGCGAGATGCATAGTGGGCACGACGATTGTAGTCAGAGCGAGATCCATAGTGGGCACGACGATCGTAATCAGAGCGAGATCCACAGTGGGCACGACGATCGTAAACAGAATGAGGTCCATAATGGGCACGACGATCGTAATCAGAGCGAGATCCATAGTGGGCACGACGACCGTAATCAGAGCGAGATCCATAGTGGGCACGACGATCGTAATCAGAGCGAGATCCATAGTGGGCACGACGAAGGTAATCAGAATGAGGTCCATAGTAGGCACGACGATCTTACTCAGAGCGAGATCCATAGTGGGCACGACGATTGTAGTCGTAGCGAGATCCATAGTGGGCACGACGATCGTAATCAGAGCGAGATCCACAGTGGGCACGGCGATCGTAAACAGAATGATTTTCATAGTGAGCACGATGATCGTAATCAGAGCGAGATCCATAGTGGGCACGACGATCGTAATCAGAGCGAGATCCATAGTGGGCATGACGATCGTAATCAGATTGAGGTCCATACTGGGCATGACGATCGTAATCAGAATGAGGTCCATAGTGGGCTCGACGATCGTAATCAGAGCGAGATCCATAGTTGGCTCGACGATCTTAATCAGAGCTAGATCCATAGTGCGCATGACGATCGTAATCAGAATGAGGTCCATAGTAGGCACGACTATCGTAATCAGAGCGAGATCCAAAGTGGGCACGACGATCGTAATCAGAGCGAGATCCATAGTGGACATGACGATAGTAATCTGAATGAGGTCCATAGTGGGCATGACGATCATAATCAGAATGAGGCCCATAGTAGGCACGTCGATCGTAAACAGAATGAGGTCCATATTGGGCATGACCATCGTAATCAGAATGATGTTCATAGTGGGCACGACGATCCTAATCAGAGCGAGATTCATAGTGGGTATGACGATCGTAATCAGACTGAGGTCTATAGTGGGCATGACGATCGTAGTCAGAATGTTGCCCATAGTGGGCATGACGATCGTAAGCAGAATGAGGTCCATTTGGGCACGACGATCGTTATCAGAATGATGTCCATACTGGGCATGACGATCGTAATCAGAATGAGGTCCATAGTGGGCTCGACGATCGTAATCAGAGCGAGATCCATAGTGGACACGACGATCGTAATCAGAGCGAGATCCATAGTGGGCACGACGATCGTAATCAGAGCGAGATCCATAGTGGGCACGACGATCGTAATCAGAGCGAGATCCATAGTGGGCACGACGAATGTAATCAGAATGAGGTCCATAGTAGGCACGACGATCTTACTCAGAGCGAGATCCATAGTGGGCACGACGATTGTAGTCAGAGCGAGATCCATAGTGGGCACGACGATCGTAATCAGAGCGAGATCCACTGTGAGCACGACGATCGTAAACAGAATGAGGTCCATAGTGGGCACGACGATCGTAATCAGAGCGAGGTCCATAGTGGGCACGACGATCGTAATCAGAGGGAGATCCATAGTGGGCACGACGACCCTAATCAGAGCGAGATCCATAGTGGGCACGACGATCGTGATCATAGCGAGGTCCATAGTGGGCACGACGATCGTAATCAGAGCGAGATCCATAGTGGGCACGACGATCGTAATCAGAGCGAGATCCATAGTAGGCACGACGAATGTAATCAGAATGAGGTCCATAGTAGGCACGACGATCTTACTCAGAGCGAGATCCATAGTGGGCACGACGATTGTAGTCAGAGCGAGATCCATAGTGGGCACGACGATCGTAATCAGAGCGAGATCCACAGTGGGCACGACGATCGTAAACAGAATGAGGTCCATAGTGAGCACGATGATCGTAATCAGAATGAGGTCCATAGTGGGCACGACGATCGTAATCAGAGCGAGTTCCATAGTGGGCACGACGATCGTAATCAGAGCGAGATTCATAGAGGTCATGACGATCTTAATCAGAGCGAGATCAATAGTGGGCATGACGATCCTAATCAGAATGAGGTCCATAGTGGGCACCACGATCGTAATCAGAGCAAGATCCATAGTGGGCACGACGATCCTGATCAGGGAGAGATCCATAGTGGGCACGACGATCGTGATCAGAGTGAGATCCATAGTGGGCACGATGATCGTAATCAGAGCGAGATCCATATTGGGCACGACGATCGTAATCAAATGAGGTCCATAGTGGGCATGACGATTGTAATCAGAATGAGGTCCATAGTGGGCACGACGATCGTAATCAGAATGAGGTCCATAGTGGGCACGACGATCGTAATCAGAGCAAGATCCATTTTGGGCATGACGATCATAATCAGAATGAGGTACATCGTGGGCATGACGATCGTAATCAGAATGAGGTCCATAGTGGGCATGACGATCGTAATCAGAATGAGGTCATAGTGGGCATGACGATCGTAATCAGAATGAGGTCCATAGTGGGCATGACGATCGTAATCAGAATGAGGTCCGTAGTGGGCATGACGATCGTAATCATAATGAGGTCCATAGTGGGCACAACGATCGTAATCAGAATGAGGTCCATACTGGGCATGACGATTGTAATCAGATTGAGGCCCATAGTGGGCTCGACGATCGTAATCAGAGCGAGATCCATAGTGGGCAGGACGATCGTAATCAGAGCGAGATCCATAGTGGGCATGACGATCGTAATCAGAATGAGGTCCATACTGGGCATGACGATCGTAATCAGAATGAGGTCCATAGTGGGCTCGACGATCGTAATCAGAGCGAGATCCATAGTGGGCACGACGATCTTAATCAGAGCTAGATCCATAGTGCGCATGACGATCGTAATCAGAATGAGGTCCATAGTAGGCACGGCGATCGTAATCAGAGCGAGATCCATAGTGGGCACGACGATCGTAATCAGAGCGAGATCCATAGTGGGCATGACGATCGTAATCATAATGAGGTCCATAGTGGGCACGACGATCGTAATCAGAATGAGGTCCATACTGGGCATGACGATTGTAATCAGAATGAGGCCCATAGTGGGCTCGACGATCGTAATAAGAGCGAGATCCATAGTGGGCACGACGATCGTAATCAGAGCGAGATCCATAGTGGGCATGACGATCGTAATCAAAATGAGGTCCATAGTAGGCACGACGATCGTAATCAGCGCGAGATCCAGAGTGGGCACGACGATCGTAATCAGAGCGAGATCCATAGTGGACATGACGATCGTAATCTATATGAGGTCCATAGTGGGCATGACGATCATAATCAGAATGAGGCCCATAGTAGGCACGTCGATCGTAATCAGAATGAGGTCCATAGTGGGCATGACCATCGTAATCAGAATGAGGTCCATAGTGGGCACGACGATCGCAATCAGAGCGAGATCCATAGTGGGCACGACGATCGTAATCAGAGCGAGATCCATAGTGGGCACGACGATTGTAATCAGAGCGAGATCCATAGTGGGCGCGACGAATGTAATCAGAATGAGGTCCATAGTAGGCACGACGATCTTACTCAGAGCGAGATGCATAGTGGGCACGACGATTGTAGTCAGAGCGAGATCCATAGTGGGCACGACGATCGTAATCAGAGCGAGATCCACAGTGGGCACGACGATCGTAAACAGAATGAGGTCCATAATGGGCACGACGATCGTAATCAGAGCGAGATCCATAGTGGGCACGACGACCGTAATCAGAGCGAGATCCATAGTGGGCACGACGATCGTAATCAGAGCGAGATCCATAGTGGGCACGACGAAGGTAATCAGAATGAGGTCCATAGTAGGCACGACGATCTTACTCAGAGCGAGATCCATAGTGGGCACGACGATTGTAGTCGTAGCGAGATCCATAGTGGGCACGACGATCGTAATCAGAGCGAGATCCACAGTGGGCACGGCGATCGTAAACAGAATGATTTTCATAGTGAGCACGATGATCGTAATCAGAGCGAGATCCATAGTGGGCACGACGATCGTAATCAGAGCGAGATCCATAGTGGGCATGACGATCGTAATCAGATTGAGGTCCATACTGGGCATGACGATCGTAATCAGAATGAGGTCCATAGTGGGCTCGACGATCGTAATCAGAGCGAGATCCATAGTTGGCTCGACGATCTTAATCAGAGCTAGATCCATAGTGCGCATGACGATCGTAATCAGAATGAGGTCCATAGTAGGCACGACTATCGTAATCAGAGCGAGATCCAAAGTGGGCACGACGATCGTAATCAGAGCGAGATCCATAGTGGACATGACGATAGTAATCTGAATGAGGTCCATAGTGGGCATGACGATCATAATCAGAATGAGGCCCATAGTAGGCACGTCGATCGTAAACAGAATGAGGTCCATATTGGGCATGACCATCGTAATCAGAATGATGTTCATAGTGGGCACGACGATCCTAATCAGAGCGAGATTCATAGTGGGTATGACGATCGTAATCAGACTGAGGTCTATAGTGGGCATGACGATCGTAGTCAGAATGTTGCCCATAGTGGGCATGACGATCGTAAGCAGAATGAGGTCCATTTGGGCACGACGATCGTTATCAGAATGATGTCCATACTGGGCATGACGATCGTAATCAGAATGAGGTCCATAGTGGGCTCGACGATCGTAATCAGAGCGAGATCCATAGTGGACACGACGATCGTAATCAGAGCGAGATCCATAGTGGGCACGACGATCGTAATCAGAGCGAGATCCATAGTGGGCACGACGATCGTAATCAGAGCGAGATCCATAGTGGGCACGACGAATGTAATCAGAATGAGGTCCATAGTAGGCACGACGATCTTACTCAGAGCGAGATCCATAGTGGGCACGACGATTGTAGTCAGAGCGAGATCCATAGTGGGCACGACGATCGTAATCAGAGCGAGATCCACTGTGAGCACGACGATCGTAAACAGAATGAGGTCCATAGTGGGCACGACGATCGTAATCAGAGCGAGGTCCATAGTGGGCACGACGATCGTAATCAGAGGGAGATCCATAGTGGGCACGACGACCGTAATCAGAGCGAGGTCCAATAGTGGGCACGACGATCCTAATCAGAGCGAGATCCATAGTGGGCACGAAGATCGTAATCAGAGCGAGATCCATAGTGGGCACGACGAATGTAATCAGAATGAGGTCCATAGTAGGCACGACGATCTTACTCAGAGCGAGATCCATAGTGGGCACGACGATTGCAGTCAGAGCGAGATCCATAGTGGGCACGACGATCGTAATCAGCGCGAGATCCACAGTGGGCACGACGATCGTAAACAGAATGAGGTCCATAGAGGGCACGACGATCGTAATCAGAGCGAGGTCCATAGTGGGCACGACGATCGTAATCAGAGCGAGATCCATAGTGGGCACGACGATCGTAATCAGAGCGAGATCCATAGTGGGCACGACGAATGTAATCAGAATGAGGTCCATAGTAGGCACGACGATCTTACTCAGAGCGAGATCCATAGTGGGCACGACGATTGTAGTCAGAGCGAGATCCATAGTGGGCACGACGATCGTAATCAGAGCGAGATCCACAGTGGGCACGACGATCGTAAACAGAATGAGGTCCCTAGTGAGCACGATGATCGTAATCAGAATGAGGTCCATAGTGGGCACGACGATCGTAATCAGAGCGAGTTCCATAGTGGGCACGACGATCGTAATCAGAGCGAGATCCATAGAGGTCATGATGATCTTAATCAGAGCGAGATCAATAGTGGGCATGACGATCCTAATCAGAATGAGGTCCATAGTGGGCACCACGATCGTAATCAGAGCAAGATCCATAGTGGGCACGACGATCCTGATCAGGGAGAGATCCATAGTGGGCACGACGATCGTGATCAGAGTGAGATCCATAGTGGGCACGATGATCGTAATCAGAGCGAGATCCATATTGGGCACGACGATCTTAATCAAATGAGGTCCATAGTGGGCATGACGACTGTAATCAGAATGAGGTCCATAGTGGGCACGACGATCGTAATCAGAATGAGGTCCATAGTGGGCACGACGATCGTAATCAGAGCAAGATCCATTTTGGGCATGACGATCATAATCAGAATGCGGTACATCGTGGGCATGACGATCGTAATCAGAATGAGGTCCATAGTGGGCATGACGATCGTAATCAGAATGAGGTCATAGTGGGCATGACGATCGTAATCAGAATGAGGTCCATAGTGGGCATGACGATCGTAATCAGAATGAGGTCCGTAGTGGGCATGACGATCGTGATCATAATGAGGTCCATAGTGGGCACGACGATCGTAATCAGAATGAGGTCCATACTGGGCATGACGATTGTAATCAGATTGAGGCCCATAGTGGGCTCGACGATCGTAATCAGAGCGAGATCCATAGTGGGCACGACGATCGTAATCAGAGCGAGATCCATAGTGGGCATGACGATCGTAATCAGAATGAGGTCCATACTGGGCATGACGATCGTAATCAGAATGAGGTCCATAGTGGGCTCGACGATCGTAATCAGAGCGAGATCCATAGTGGGCACGACGATCTTAATCAGAGCTAGATCCATAGTGCGCATGACGATCGTAATCAGAATGAGGTCCATAGTAGGCACGACGATCGTAATCAGAGCGAGATCCATAGTGGGCACGACGATCGTAATCAGAGCGAGATCCATAGTGGGCATGACGATCGTAATCATAATGAGGTCCATAGTGGGCACGACGATCGTAATCAGAATGAGGTCCATACTGGGCATGACGATTGTAATCAGAATGAGGCCCATAGTGGGCTCGACGATCGTAATAAGAGCGAGATCCATAGTGGGCACGACGATCGTAATCAGAGCGAGATCCATAGTGGGCATGACGATCGTAATCAAAATGAGGTCCATAGTAGGCACGACGATCGTAATCAGCGCGAGATCCAGAGTGGGCACGACGATCGTAATCAGAGCGAGATCCATAGTGGACATGACGATCGTAATCTATATGAGGTCCATAGTGGGCATGACGATCATAATCAGAATGAGGCCCATAGTAGGCACGTCGATCGTAATCAGAATGAGGTCCATAGTGGGCATGACCATCGTAATCAGAATGAGGTCCATAGTGGGCACGACGATCGCAATCAGAGCGAGATCCATAGTGGGCACGACGATTGTAGTCAGAGCGAGATCCATAGTGGGCACGACGATCGTAATCAGAGCGAGATCCACAGTGGGCACGACGATCGTAAACAGAATGAGGTCCATAATGGGCACGACGATCGTAATCAGAGCGAGATCCATAGTGGGCACGACGATCGTGATCAGAGTGAGATCCATAGTGGGCACGATGATCGTAATCAGAGCGAGATCCATATTGGGCACGACGATCGTAATCAAATGAGGTCCATAGTGGGCACGACGATCGTAATCAGAGCGAGATCCACAGTGGGCACGGCGATCGTAAACAGAATGAGGTCCATAGTGAGCACGATGATCGTAATCAGAATGAGGTACATCGTGGGCATGACGATCGTAATCAGAATGAGGTCCATAGTGGGCATGACGATCGTAATCAGAATGAGGTCATAGTGGGCATGACGATCGTAATCAGAATGAGGTCCATAGTGGGCATGACGATCGTAATCAGAATGAGGTCCGTAGTGGGCATGACGATCGTAATCCTAATGAGGTCCATAGTGGGCACGACGATCGTAATCAGAATGAGGTCCATACTGGGCATGACGATTGTAATCAGATTGAGGCCCATAGTGGGCTCGACGATCGTAATCAGAGCGAGATCCATAGTGGGCACGACGATCGTAATCAGAGCGAGATCCATAGTGGGCATGACGATCGTAATCAGATTGAGGTCCATACTGGGCATGACGATCGTAATCAGAATGAGGTCCATAGTGGGCTCGACGATCGTAATCAGAGCGAGATCCATAGTGGGCTCGACGATCTTAATCAGAGCTAGATCCATAGTGCGCATGACGATCGTAATCAGAATGAGGTCCATAGTAGGCACGACGATCGTAATCAGAGCGAGATCCAAAGTGGGCACGACGATCGTAATCAGAGCGAGATCCATAGTGGTCATGACGATAGTAATCTGAATGAGGTCCATAGTGGGCATGACGATCCTAATCAGAATGAGGCCCATAGTAGGCACGTCGATCGTAATCAGAATGAGGTCCATAGTGGGCATGACCATCGTAATCAGAATGATGTTCATAGTGGGCACGACGATCCTAATCAGAGCGAGATTCATAGTGGGTATGACGATCGTGATCAGACTGAGGTCTATAGTGGGCATGACGATCGTAGTCAGAATGTTGCCCATAGTGGGCATGACGATCGTAAGCAGAATGAGGTCCATTTGGGCACGACGATCGTTATCAGAATGATGTCCATACTGGGCATGACGATCGTAATCAGAATGAGGTCCATAGTGGGCTCGACGATCGTAATCAGAGCGAGATCCATAGTGGACACGACGATCGTAATCAGAGCGAGATCCATAGTGGGCATGACGATCGTAATCAGAATGAGGTCCATAGTGGGCACGACGATCGTAATCAGAGCAAGATCCATAGTGGGCATGACGATCGTAATCAGAATGAGGTCCATAGTGGGCATGACGATCGTAATCAGAATGCGGTCCATAGTGGGCATGACGATCGTATCAGAATGAGGTCTATAGTGGGCACGACGATCGTAATCAGACTGTGGTCCATAGTGGGCATTACGATCGTGATCAGAATGAGGTCCATAGTGGGCATGACGATCGTAATCAGAATGAGGTGCATACTGGGAATGACGATCGTAATCAGAATGAGGCCCATAGTGGGCTCGACGATCGTAATCAGAGCGAGATCCACAGTGGGCACGACGATCGTAATCATAATGATGTCCATAGTGGGCACGACGACCGTAATCAGAGCGAGGTCCATAGTGGGCACGACGATCCTAATCAGAGCGAGATCCAGAGTGGGCACGACGATCGTAATCAGAGCGAGATCCATAGTGGACATGACGATCGTAATCTATATGAGGTCCATAGTGGGCATGACGATCATAATCAGAATGAGGCCCATAGTAGGCACGTCGATTGTAATCAGAATGAGGCCCATAGTGGGCTCGACGAACGTAATAAAAGCGAGATCCATAGTGGGCACGACGATCGTAATCAGAGCGAGATCCATAGTGGGCATGACGATCGTAATCAAAATGAGGTCCATAGTAGGCACGACGATCGTAATCAGAGCGAGATCCAGAGTGGGCACGACGATCGTAATCAGAGCGAGATCCATAGTGGACATGACGATCGTAATCTATATGAGGTCCATAGTGGGCATGACGATCATAATCAGAATGAGGCCCATAGTAGGCACGTCGATCGTAATCAGAATGAGGTCCATAGTGGGCATGACCATCGTAATCAGAATGAGGTTCATAGTGGGCACGACGATCGCAATCAGAGCGAGATCCATAGTGGGCACGACGATCGTAATCCAAGCGAGATCCATAGTGGGCACGACGATTGTAATCAGAGCGAGATCCATAGTGGGCGCGACGAATGTAATCAGAATGAGGTCCATAGTAGGCACGACGATCTTACTCAGAGCGAGATGCATAGTGGGCACGACGATTGTAGTCAGAGCGAGATCCATAGTGGGCACGACGATCGTAATCAGAGCGAGATCCACAGTGGGCACGACGATCGTAAACAGAATGAGGTCCATAATGGGCACGACGATCGTAATCAGAGCGAGATCCATAGTGGGCACGACGATCGTAATCAGAGCGAGATCCATAGTGGGCACGACGATCGTAATCAGAGCGAGATCCATAGTGGGCACGACAAAGGTAATCAGAATGAGGTCCATAGTAGGCACGACGATCTTACTCAGAGCGAGATCCATAGTGGGCACGACGATTGTAGTCAGAGCGAGATCCATAGTGGGCACGACGATCGTAATCAGAGCGAGATCCACAGTGGGCACGACGATCGTAAACAGAATGAGGTCCATAGTGGGCACGACGAGCGTAATCAGAGCGAGGTCCATAGTGGGCACGACGATCGTAATCAGAGCGAGATCCACAGTGGGCACGGCGATCGTAAACAGAATGAGGTCCATAGTGAGCACGATGATCGTAATCAGAATGAGGTCCATAGTGGGCACGACGATCCTAATCAGAGCGAGATTCATAGTGGGCACGACAATCGTAATCAGAGCTGGATCCATAATGGGCATGACGAACGTAATCAGAATGAGGTCCATAGTGGCCACGACGATCGTAATGAGAGCGAGACCCATAATGGCCACGACGATCGTAATCAGAATGAGGTCCATAGTGGGCACGACGATCGCAATCAGAGCGAGATCCATAGTGGGCACGACGATCGTAATCAGAGCGAGATCCATAGTGGGCACGACGATTGTAATCAGAGCAAGATCCATAGTGGGCGCGACGAATGTAATCAGAATGAGGTCCATAGTAGGCACGACGATCTTACTCAGAGCGAGATCCATAGTGGGCACGACGATTGTAGTCAGAGCGAGATCCATAGTGGGCACGACGATCGTAATCAGAGCGAGATCCACAGTGGGCACGACGATCGTAAACAGAATGAGGTCCATAATGGGCACGACGATCGTAATCAGAGCGAGATCCATAGTGGACATGACGATAGTAATCTGAATGAGGTCCATAGTGGGCATGACGATCATAATCAGAATGAGGCCCATAGTAGGCACGTCGATCGTAATCAGAATGAGGTCCATAGTGGGCATGACCATCGTAATTAGAATGATGTTCATAGTGGGCACGACGATCCTAATCAGAGCGAGATTCATAGTGGGTATGACGATCGTAATCAGACTGAGGTCTATAGTGGGCATGACGATCGTAGTCAGAATGTTGCCCATAGTGGGCATGACGATCGTAAGCAGAATGAGGTCCATTTGGGCACGACGATCGTTATCAGAATGATGTCCATACTGGGCATGACGATCGTAATCAGAATGAGGTCCATAGTGGGCTCGACGATCGTAATCAGAGCGAGATCCATAGTGGACACGACGATCGTAATCAGAGCGAGATCCATAGTGGGCATGACGATCGTAATCAGAATGAGGTCCATAGTGGGCACGACGATCGTAATCAGAGCAAGATCCATAGTGGGCATGACGATCGTAATCAGAATGAGGTCCATAGTGGGCATGACGATCGTAATCAGAATGCGGTCCATAGTGGGCATGACGATCGTATCAGAAAGAGGTCTATAGTGGGCACGACGATCGTAATCAGACTGTGGTCCATAGTGGGCATTACGATCGTGATCAGAATGAGGTCCATAGTGGGCATGACGATCGTAATCAGAATGAGGTGCATACTGGGAATGACGATCGTAATCAGAATGAGGCCCATAGTGGGCTCGACGATCGTAATCAGAGCGAGATCCACAGTGGGCACGACGATCGTAATCATAATGATGTCCATAGTGGGCACGACGACCGTAGTCAGAGCGAGGTCCATAGTGGGCACGACGATCCTAATCAGAGCGAGATCCAGAGTGGGCACGACGATCGTAATCAGAGCGAGATCCATAGTGGACATGACGATCGTAATCTATATGAGGTCCATAGTGGGCATGACGATCATAATCAGAATGAGGCCCATAGTAGGCACGTCGATTGTAATCAGAATGAGGCCCATAGTGGGCTCGACGATCGTAATAAGAGCGAGATCCATAGTGGGCACGACGATCGTAATCAGAGCGAGATCCATAGTGGGCATGACGATCGTAATCAAAATGAGGTCCATAGTAGGCACGACGATCGTAATCAGAGCGAGATCCAGAGTGGGCACGACGATCGTAATCAGAGCGAGATCCATAGTGGACATGACGATCGTAATCTATATGAGGTCCATAGTGGGCATGACGATCATAATCAGAATGAGGCCCATAGTAGGCACGTCGATCGTAATCAGAATGAGGTCCATAGTGGGCATGACCATCGTAATCAGAATGAGGTCCATAGTGGGCAGGACGATCGCAATCAGAGCGAGATCCATAGTGGGCACGACGATCGTAATCAGAGCGAGATCCATAGTGGGCACGACGATCGTAATCAGAGCGAGATCCATAGTGGGCACGACGATCGTAATCAGAGCGAGATCCATAGTGGGCACGACAAAGGTAATCAGAATGAGGTCCATAGTAGGCACGACGATCTTACTCAAAGCGAGATCCATAGTGGGCACGACGATCGCAATCAGAGCGAGATCCATAGTGGGCACGACGATCGTAATCAGAGCGAGATCCATAGTAGGCACGACGATTTTAATCTGAGCAAGATCCATAGTGGGCGCGACGAATGTAATCAGAATGAGGTCCATAGTAGGCACGACGATCTTACTCAGAGCGAGATCCATAGTGGGCACGACGATTGTAGTCAGAGCGAGATCCATAGTGGGCACGACGGTCGTAATCAGAGCGAGATCCACAGTGGGCACGACGATCGTAAACAGAATGAGGTCCATAATGGGCACGACGATCGTAATCAGAGCGAGATCCATAGTGGGCACGACGATCGTAATCAGAGCGAGATCCATAGTGGGCACGACGATCGTAATCAGAGCGAGATCCATAGTGGGCACGACGAATGTAATCAGAATGAGGTCCATAGTAGGCACGACGATCTTACTCAGAGCGAGATCCATAGTGGGCACGACGATTGTAGTCAGAGCGAGATCCATAGTGGGCACGACGATCGTAATCAGAGCGAGATCCACTGTGGGCACGACGATCGTAAACAGAATGAGGTCCATAGTGGGCACGACGATCGTAATCAGAGCGAGGTCCATAGTGGGCACGACGATCGTAATCAGAGGGAGATCCATAGTGGGCACGACGACCGTAATCAGAGCGAGGTCCAATAGTGGGCACGACGATCCTAATCAGAGCGAGATCCATAGTGGGCACGACGATCGTAATCAGAGCGAGGTCCATAGTGGGCACGACGATCGTAATCAGAGCGAGATCCATAGTGGGCACGACGATCGTAATCAGAGCGAGATCCATAGCAGGCACGACGAATGTAATCAGAATGAGGTCCATAGTAGGCACGACGATCTTACTCAGAGCGAGATCCATAGTGGGCACGACGATTGTAGTCAGAGCGAGATCCATAGTGGGCACGACGATCGTAATCAGAGCGAGATCCACAGTGGGCACGACGATCGTAAACAGAATGAGGTCCATAGTGAGCACGATGATCGTAATCAGAATGAGGTCCATAGTGGGCACGACGATCGTAATCAGAGCGAGTTCCATAGTGGGCACGACGATCGTAATCAGAGCGAGATTCATAGAGGTCATGACGATCTTAATCAGAGCGAGATCAATAGTGGGCATGACGATCCTAATCAGAATGAGGTCCATAGTGGGCACCACGATCGTAATCAGAGCAAGATCCATAGTGGGCACGACGATCCTGATCAGGGAGAGATCCATAGTGGGCACGACGATCGTGATCAGAGTGAGATCCATAGTGGGCACGATGATCGTAATCAGAGCGAGATCCATATTGGGCACGACGATCGTAATCAAATGAGGTCCATAGTGGGCATGACGATTGTAATCAGAATGAGGTCCATAGTGGGCACGACGATCGTAATCAGAATGAGGTCCATAGTGGGCACGACGATCGTAATCAGAGCAAGATCCATTTTGGGCATGACGATCATAATCAGAATGAGGTACATCGTGGGCATGACGATCGTAATCAGAATGAGGTCCATAGTGGGCATGACGATCGTAATCAGAATGAGGTCATAGTGGGCATGACGATCGTAATCAGAATGAGGTCCATAGTGGGCATGACGATCGTAATCAGAATGAGGTCCGTAGTGGGCATGACGATCGTAATCATAATGAGGTCCATAGTGGGCACAACGATCGTAATCAGAATGAGGTCCATACTGGGCATGACGATTGTAATCAGATTGAGGCCCATAGTGGGCTCGACGATCGTAATCAGAGCGAGATCCATAGTGGGCAGGACGATCGTAATCAGAGCGAGATCCATAGTGGGCATGACGATCGTAATCAGAATGAGGTCCATACTGGGCATGACGATCGTAATCAGAATGAGGTCCATAGTGGGCTCGACGATCGTAATCAGAGCGAGATCCATATTGGGCACGACGATCTTAATCAGAGCTAGATCCATAGTGCGCATGACGATCGTAATCAGAATGAGGTCCATAGTAGGCACGGCGATCGTAATCAGAGCGAGATCCATAGTGGGCACGACGATCGTAATCAGAGCGAGATCCATAGTGGGCATGACGATCGTAATCATAATGAGGTCCATAGTGGGCACGACGATCGTAATCAGAATGAGGTCCATACTGGGCATGACGATTGTAATCAGAATGAGGCCCATAGTGGGCTCGACGATCGTAATAAGAGCGAGATCCATAGTGGGCACGACGATCGTAATCAGAGCGAGATCCATAGTGGGCATGACGATCGTAATCAAAATGAGGTCCATAGTAGGCACGACGATCGTAATCAGCGCGAGATCCAGAGTGGGCACGACGATCGTAATCAGAGCGAGATCCATAGTGGACACGACGATCGTAATCTATATGAGGTCCATAGTGGGCATGACGATCATAATCAGAATGAGGCCCATAGTAGGCACGTCGATCGTAATCAGAATGAGGTCCATAGTGGGCATGACCATCGTAATCAGAATGAGGTCCATAGTGGGCACGACGATCGCAATCAGAGCGAGATCCATAGTGGGCACGACGATCGTAATCAGAGCAAGATCCATAGTGGGCACGACGATTGTAATCAGAGCGAGATCCATAGTGGGCGCGACGAATGTAATCAGAATGAGGTCCATAGTAGGCACGACGATCTTACTCAGAGCGAGATGCATAGTGGGCACGACGATTGTAGTCAGAGCGAGATCCATAGTGGGCACGACGATCGTAATCAGAGCGAGATCCACAGTGGGCACGACGATCGTAAACAGAATGAGGTCCATAATGGGCACGACGATCGTAATCAGAGCGAGATCCATAGTGGGCACGACGATCGTAATCAGAGCGAGATCCATAGTGGGCACGACGATCGTAATCAGAGCGAGATTCATAGTGGGCACGACGAAGGTAATCAGAATGAGGTCCATAGTAGGCACGACGATCTTACTCAGAGCGAGATCCATAGTGGGCACGACGATTGTAGTCGTAGCGAGATCCATAGTGGGCACGACGATCGTAATCAGAGCGAGATCCACAGTGGGCACGGCGATCGTAAACAGAATGATTTTCATAGTGAGCACGATGATCGTAATCAGAGCGAGATCCATAGTGGGCACGACGATCGTAATCAGAGCGAGATCCATAGTGGGCATGACGATCGTAATCAGATTGAGGTCCATACTGGGCATGACGATCGTAATCAGAATGAGGTCCATAGTGGGCTCGACGATCGTAATCAGACCGAGATCCATAGTTGGCTCGACGATCTTAATCAGAGCTAGATCCATAGTGCGCATGACGATCGTAATCAGAATGAGGTCCATAGTAGGCACGACTATCGTAATCAGAGCGAGATCCAAAGTGGGCACGACGATCGTAATCAGAGCGAGATCCATAGTGGACATGACGATAGTAATCTGAATGAGGTCCATAGTGGGCATGACGATCATAATCAGAATGAGGCCCATAGTAGGCACGTCGATCGTAATCAGAATGAGGTCCATATTGGGCATGACCATCGTAATCAGAATGATGTTCATAGTGGGCACGACGATCCTAATCAGAGCGAGATTCATAGTGGGTATGACGATCGTAATCAGACTGAGGTCTATAGTGGGCATGACGATCGTAGTCAGAATGTTGCCCATAGTGGGCATGACGATCGTAAGCAGAATGAGGTCCATTTGGGCACGACGATCGTTATCAGAATGATGTCCATACTGGGCATGACGATCGTAATCAGAATGAGGTCCATAGTGGGCTCGACGATCGTAATCAGAGCGAGATCCATAGTGGACACGACGATCGTAATCAGAGCGAGATCCATAGTGGGCATGACGATCGTAATCAGAATGAGGTCCATAGTGGGCACGACGATCGTAATCAGAGCAAGATCCATAGTGGGCATGACGATCGTAATCAGAATGAGGTCCATAGTGGGCATGACGATCGTAATCAGAATGCGGTCTATAGTGGGCATGACGATCGTATCAGAATGAGGTCTATAGTGGGCACGACGATCGTAATCAGACTGTGGTCCATAGTGGGCATTACGATCGTGATCAGAATGAGGTCCATAGTGGGCATGACGATCGTAATCAGAATGAGGTGCATACTGGGAATGACGATCGTAATCAGAATGAGGCCCATAGTGGGCTCGACGATCGTAATCAGAGCGAGATCCACAGTGGGCACGACGATCGTAATCATAATGTTGTCCATAGTGGGCACGACGACCGTAATCAGAGCGAGGTCCATAGTGGGCACGACGATCCTAATCAGAGCGAGGTCCAGAGTGGGCACGACGATCGTAATCAGAGCGAGATCCATAGTGGACATGACGATCGTAATCTATATGAGGTCCATAGTGGGCATGACGATCATAATCAGAATGAGGCCCATAGTAGGCACGTCGATTGTAATCAGAATGAGGCCCATAGTGGGCTCGACGATCGTAATAAGAGCGAGATCCATAGTGGGCACGACGATCGTAATCAGAGCGAGATCCATAGTGGGCATGACGATCGTAATCAAAATGAGGTCCATAGTAGGCACGACGATCGTAATCAGAGCGAGATCCAGAGTGGGCACGACGATCGTAATCAGAGCGAGATCCATAGTGGGCACGACGATCGTAATCAGAGCGAGATCCACAGTGGGCACGACGATCGTAAACAGAATGAGGTCCATAATGGGCACGACGATCGTAATCAGAGCGAGATCCATAGTGGGCACGACGATCGTAATCAGAGCGAGATCCATAGTGGGCACGACGATCGTAATCAGAGCGAGATCCATAGTGGGCACGACGAAGGTAATCAGAATGAGGTCCATAGTAGGCACGACGATCTTACTCAGAGCGAGATCCATAGTGGGCACGACGATTGTAGTCAGAGCGAGATCCATAGTGGGCACGACGATCGTAATCAGAGCGAGATCCACAGTGGGCACGGCGATCGTAAACAGAATGATTTCCATAGTGAGCACGATGATCGTAATCAGAGCGAGATCCATAGTGGGCACGACGATCGTAATCAGAGCGAGATCCATAGTGGGCATGACGATCGTAATCAGATTGAGGTCCATACTGGGCATGACGATCGTAATCAGAATGAGGTCCATAGTGGGCTCGACGATCGTAATCAGAGCGAGATCCATAGTTGGCTCGACGATCTTAATCAGAGCTAGATCCATAGAGCGCATGACGATCGTAATCAGAATGAGGTCCATAGTAGGCACGACTATCGTAATCAGAGCGAGATCCAAAGTGGGCACGACGATCGTAATCAGAGCGAGATCCATAGTGGACATGACGATAGTAATCTGAATGAGGTCCATAGTGGGCATGACGATCATAATCAGAATGAGGCCCATAGTAGGCACGTCGATCGTAATCAGAATGAGGTCCATATTAGGCATGACCATCGTAATCAGAATGATGTTCATAGTGGGCACGACGATCCTAATCAGAGCGAGATTCATAGTGGGTATGACGATCGTAATCAGACTGAGGTCTATAGTGGGCATGACGATCGTAGTCAGAATGTTGCCCATAGTGGGCATGACGATCGTAAGCAGAATGAGGTCCATTTGGGCACGACGATCGTTATCAGAATGATGTCCATACTGGGCATGACGATCGTAATCAGAATGAGGTCCATAGTGGGCTCGACGATCGTAATCAGAGCGAGATCCATAGTGGACACGACGATCGTAATCAGAGCGAGATCCATAGTGGGCATGACGATCGTAATCAGAATGAGGTCCATAGTGGGCACGACGATCGTAATCAGAGCAAGATCCATAGTGGGCATGACGATCGTAATCAGAATGAGGTCCATAGTGGGCATGACGATCGTAATCAGAATGCGGTCCATAGTGGGCATGACGATCGTATCAGAATGAGGTCTATAGTGGGCACGACGATCGTAATCAGACTGTGGTCCATAGTGGGCATTACGATCGTGATCAGAATGAGGTCCATAGTGGGCATGACGATCGTAATCAGAATGAGGTCCGTAGTGGGCATGACGATCGTAATCATAATGAGGTCCATAGTGGGCACAACGATCGTAATCAGAATGAGGTCCATACTGGGCATGACGATTGTAATCAGATTGAGGCCCATAGTGGGCTCGACGATCGTAATCAGAGCGAGATCCATAGTGGGCAGGACGATCGTAATCAGAGCGAGATCCATAGTGGGCATGACGATCGTAATCAGAATGAGGTCCATACTGGGCATGACGATCGTAATCAGAATGAGGTCCATAGTGGGCTCGACGATCGTAATCAGAGCGAGATCCATAGTGGGCACGACGATCTTAATCAGAGCTAGATCCATAGTGCGCATGACGATCGTAATCAGAATGAGGTCCATAGTAGGCACGGCGATCGTAATCAGAGCGAGATCCATAGTGGGCACGACGATCGTAATCAGAGCGAGATCCATAGTGGGCATGACGATCGTAATCATAATGAGGTCCATAGTGGGCACGACGATCGTAATCAGAATGAGGTCCATACTGGGCATGACGATTGTAATCAGAATGAGGCCCATAGTGGGCTCGACGATCGTAATAAGAGCGAGATCCATAGTGGGCACGACGATCGTAATCAGAGCGAGATCCATAGTGGGCATGACGATCGTAATCAAAATGAGGTCCATAGTAGGCACGACGATCGTAATCAGCGCGAGATCCAGAGTGGGCACGACGATCGTAATCAGAGCGAGATCCATAGTGGACATGACGATCGTAATCTATATGAGGTCCATAGTGGGCATGACGATCATAATCAGAATGAGGCCCATAGTAGGCACGTCGATCGTAATCAGAATGAGGTCCATAGTGGGCATGACCATCGTAATCAGAATGAGGTCCATAGTGGGCACGACGATCGCAATCAGAGCGAGATCCATAGTGGGCACGACGATCGTAATCAGAGCGAGATCCATAGTGGGCACGACGATCGTAATCAGAGCGAGATCCATAGTGGGCACGACGAAGGTAATCAGAATGAGGTCCATAGTAGGCACGACGATCTTACTCAGAGCGAGATCCATAGTGGGCACGACGATTGTAGTCAGAGCGAGATCCATAGTGGGCACGACGATCGTAATCAGAGCGAGATCCACAGTGGGCACGGCGATCGTAAACAGAATGATTTCCATAGTGAGCACGATGATCGTAATCAGAGCGAGATCCATAGTGGGCACGACGATCGTAATCAGAGCGAGATCCATAGTGGGCATGACGATCGTAATCAGATTGAGGTCCATACTGGGCATGACGATCGTAATCAGAATGAGGTCCATAGTGGGCTCGACGATCGTAATCAGAGCGAGATCCATAGTTGGCTCGACGATCTTAATCAGAGCTAGATCCATAGAGCGCATGACGATCGTAATCAGAATGAGGTCCATAGTAGGCACGACTATCGTAATCAGAGCGAGATCCAAAGTGGGCACGACGATCGTAATCAGAGCGAGATCCATAGTGGACATGACGATAGTAATCTGAATGAGGTCCATAGTGGGCATGACGATCATAATCAGAATGAGGCCCATAGTAGGCACGTCGATCGTAATCAGAATGAGGTCCATATTAGGCATGACCATCGTAATCAGAATGATGTTCATAGTGGGCACGACGATCCTAATCAGAGCGAGATTCATAGTGGGTATGACGATCGTAATCAGACTGAGGTCTATAGTGGGCATGACGATCGTAGTCAGAATGTTGCCCATAGTGGGCATGACGATCGTAAGCAGAATGAGGTCCATTTGGGCACGACGATCGTTATCAGAATGATGTCCATACTGGGCATGACGATCGTAATCAGAATGAGGTCCATAGTGGGCTCGACGATCGTAATCAGAGCGAGATCCATAGTGGACACGACGATCGTAATCAGAGCGAGATCCATAGTGGGCATGACGATCGTAATCAGAATGAGGTCCATAGTGGGCACGACGATCGTAATCAGAGCAAGATCCATAGTGGGCATGACGATCGTAATCAGAATGAGGTCCATAGTGGGCATGACGATCGTAATCAGAATGCGGTCCATAGTGGGCATGACGATCGTATCAGAATGAGGTCTATAGTGGGCACGACGATCGTAATCAGACTGTGGTCCATAGTGGGCATTACGATCGTGATCAGAATGAGGTCCATAGTGGGCATGACGATCGTAATCAGAATGAGGTCCGTAGTGGGCATGACGATCGTAATCATAATGAGGTCCATAGTGGGCACAACGATCGTAATCAGAATGAGGTCCATACTGGGCATGACGATTGTAATCAGATTGAGGCCCATAGTGGGCTCGACGATCGTAATCAGAGCGAGATCCATAGTGGGCAGGACGATCGTAATCAGAGCGAGATCCATAGTGGGCATGACGATCGTAATCAGAATGAGGTCCATACTGGGCATGACGATCGTAATCAGAATGAGGTCCATAGTGGGCTCGACGATCGTAATCAGAGCGAGATCCATAGTGGGCACGACGATCTTAATCAGAGCTAGATCCATAGTGCGCATGACGATCGTAATCAGAATGAGGTCCATAGTAGGCACGGCGATCGTAATCAGAGCGAGATCCATAGTGGGCACGACGATCGTAATCAGAGCGAGATCCATAGTGGGCATGACGATCGTAATCATAATGAGGTCCATAGTGGGCACGACGATCGTAATCAGAATGAGGTCCATACTGGGCATGACGATTGTAATCAGAATGAGGCCCATAGTGGGCTCGACGATCGTAATAAGAGCGAGATCCATAGTGGGCACGACGATCGTAATCAGAGCGAGATCCATAGTGGGCATGACGATCGTAATCAAAATGAGGTCCATAGTAGGCACGACGATCGTAATCAGCGCGAGATCCAGAGTGGGCACGACGATCGTAATCAGAGCGAGATCCATAGTGGACATGACGATCGTAATCTATATGAGGTCCATAGTGGGCATGACGATCATAATCAGAATGAGGCCCATAGTAGGCACGTCGATCGTAATCAGAATGAGGTCCATAGTGGGCATGACCATCGTAATCAGAATGAGGTCCATAGTGGGCACGACGATCGCAATCAGAGCGAGATCCATAGTGGGCACGACGATCGTAATCAGAGCAAGATCCATAGTGGGCACGACGATTGTAATCAGAGCGAGATCCATAGTGGGCGCGACGAATGTAATCAGAATGAGGTCCATAGTAGGCACGACGATCTTACTCAGAGCGAGATGCATAGTGGGCACGACGATTGTAGTCAGAGCGAGATCCATAGTGGGCACGACGATCGTAATCAGAGCGAGATCCACAGTGGGCACGACGATCGTAAACAGAATGAGGTCCATAATGGGCACGACGATCGTAATCAGAGCGAGATCCATAGTGGGCACGACGATCGTAATCAGAGCGAGATCCATAGTGGGCACGACGATCGTAATCAGAGCGAGATCCATAGTGGGCACGACGAAGGTAATCAGAATGAGGTCCATAGTAGGCACGACGATCTTACTCAGAGCGAGATCCATAGTGGGCACGACGATTGTAGTCGTAGCGAGATCCATAGTGGGCACGACGATCGTAATCAGAGCGAGATCCACAGTGGGCACGGCGATCGTAAACAGAATGATTTTCATAGTGAGCACGATGATCGTAATCAGAGCGAGATCCATAGTGGGCACGACGATCGTAATCAGAGCGAGATCCATAGTGGGCATGACGATCGTAATCAGATTGAGGTCCATACTGGGCATGACGATCGTAATCAGAATGAGGTCCATAGTGGGCTCGACGATCGTAATCAGAGCGAGATCCATAGTTGGCTCGACGATCTTAATCAGAGCTAGATCCATAGTGCGAATGACGATCGTAATCAGAATGAGGTCCATAGTAGGCACGACTATCGTAATCAGAGCGAGATCCAAAGTGGGCACGACGATCGTAATCAGAGCGAGATCCATAGTGGACATGACGATAGTAATCTGAATGAGGTCCATAGTGGGCATGACGATCATAATCAGAATGAGGCCCATAGTAGGCACGTCGATCGTAATCAGAATGAGGTCCATATTGGGCATGACCATCGTAATCAGAATGATGTTCATAGTGGGCACGACGATCCTAATCAGAGCGAGATTCATAGTGGGTATGACGATCGTAATCAGACTGAGGTCTATAGTGGGCATGACGATCGTAGTCAGAATGTTGCCCATAGTGGGCATGACGATCGTAAGCAGAATGAGGTCCATTTGGGCACGACGATCGTTATCAGAATGATGTCCATACTGGGCATGACGATCGTAATCAGAAAGAGGTCCATAGTGGGCTCGACGATCGTAATCAGAGCGAGATCCATAGTGGACACGACGATCGTAATCAGAGCGAGATCCATAGTGGGCATGACGATCGTAATCAGAATGAGGTCCATAGTGGGCACGACGATCGTAATCAGAGCAAGATCCATAGTGGGCATGACGATCGTAATCAGAATGAGGTCCATAGTGGGCATGACGATCGTAATCAGAATGCGGTCTATAGTGGGCATGACGATCGTATCAGAATGAGGTCTATAGTGGGCACGACGATCGTAATCAGACTGTGGTCCATAGTGGGCATTACGATCGTGATCAGAATGAGGTCCATAGTGGGCATGACGATCGTAATCAGAATGAGGTGCATACTGGGAATGACGATCGTAATCAGAATGAGGCCCATAGTGGGCTCGACGATCGTAATCAGAGCGAGATCCACAGTGGGCACGACGATCGTAATCATAATGTTGTCCATAGTGGGCACGACGACCGTAATCAGAGCGAGGTCCATAGTGGGCACGACGATCCTAATCAGAGCGAGATCCAGAGTGGGCACGACGATCGTAATCAGAGCGAGATCCATAGTGGACATGACGATCGTAATCTATATGAGGTCCATAGTGGGCATGACGATCATAATCAGAATGAGGCCCATAGTAGGCACGTCGATTGTAATCAGAATGAGGCCCATAGTGGGCTCGACGATCGTAATAAGAGCGAGATCCATAGTGGGCACGACGATCGTAATCAGAGCGAGTTCCATAGTGGGCACGACGATCGTAATCAGAGCGAGATTCATAGAGGTCATGACGATCTTAATCAGAGCGAGATCAATAGTGGGCATGACGATCCTAATCAGAATGAGGTCCATAGTGGGCACCACGATCGTAATCAGAGCAAGATCCATAGTGGGCACGACGATCCTGATCAGGGAGAGATCCATAGTGGGCACGACGATCGTGATCAGAGTGAGATCCATAGTGGGCACGATGATCGTAATCAGAGCGAGATCCATATTGGGCACGACGATCGTAATCAAATGAGGTCCATAGTGGGCATGACGATTGTAATCAGAATGAGGTCCATAGTGGGCACGACGATCGTAATCAGAATGAGGTCCATAGTGGGCACGACGATCGTAATCAGAGCAAGATCCATTTTGGGCATGACGATCATAATCAGAATGAGGTACATCGTGGGCATGACGATCGTAATCAGAATGAGGTCCATAGTGGGCATGACGATCGTAATCAGAATGAGGTCATAGTGGGCATGACGATCGTAATCAGAATGAGGTCCATAGTGGGCATGACGATCGTAATCAGAATGAGGTCCGTAGTGGGCATGACGATCGTAATCATAATGAGGTCCATAGTGGGCACAACGATCGTAATCAGAATGAGGTCCATACTGGGCATGACGATCGTAATCAGAATGAGGTCCATAGTGGGCTCGACGATCGTAATCAGAGCGAGATCCATAGTGGGCACGACGATCTTAATCAGAGCTAGATCCATAGTGCGCATGACGATCGTAATCAGAATGAGGTCCATAGTAGGCACGGCGATCGTAATCAGACCGAGATCCATAGTGGGCACGACGATCGTAATCAGAGCGAGATCCATAGTGGGCATGACGATCGTAATCATAATGAGGTCCATAGTGGGCACGACGATCGTAATCAGAATGAGGTCCATACTGGGCATGACGATTGTAATCAGAATGAGGCCCATAGTGGGCTCGACGATCGTAATAAGAGCGAGATCCATAGTGGGCACGACGATCGTAATCAGAGCGAGATCCATAGTGGGCATGACGATCGTAATCAAAATGAGGTCCATAGTAGGCACGACGATCGTAATCAGCGCGAGATCCAGAGTGGGCACGACGATCGTAATCAGAGCGAGATCCATAGTGGACATGACGATCGTAATCTATATGAGGTCCATAGTGGGCATGACGATCATAATCAGAATGAGGCCCATAGTAGGCACGTCGATCGTAATCAGAATGAGGTCCATAGTGGGCATGACCATCGTAATCAGAATGAGGTCCATAGTGGGCACGACGATCGCAATCAGAGCGAGATCCATAGTGGGCACGACGATCGTAATCAGAGCAAGATCCATAGTGGGCACGACGATTGTAATCAGAGCGAGATCCATAGTGGGCGCGACGAATGTAATCAGAATGAGGTCCATAGTAGGCACGACGATCTTACTCAGAGCGAGATGCATAGTGGGCACGACGATTGTAGTCAGAGCGAGATCCATAGTGGGCACGACGATCGTAATCAGAGCGAGATCCACAGTGGGCACGACGATCGTAAACAGAATGAGGTCCATAATGGGCACGACGATCGTAATCAGAGCGAGATCCATAGTGGGCACGACGATCGTAATCAGAGCGAGATCCATAGTGGGCACGACGATCGTAATCAGAGCGAGATCCATAGTGGGCACGACGAAGGTAATCAGAATGAGGTCCATAGTAGGCACGACGATCTTACTCAGAGCGAGATCCATAGTGGGCACGACGATTGTAGTCGTAGCGAGATCCATAGTGGGCACGACGATCGTAATCAGAGCGAGATCCACAGTGGGCACGGCGATCGTAAACAGAATGATTTTCATAGTGAGCACGATGATCGTAATCAGAGCGAGATCCATAGTGGGCACGACGATCGTAATCAGAGCGAGATCCATAGTGGGCATGACGATCGTAATCAGATTGAGGTCCATACTGGGCATGACGATCGTAATCAGAATGAGGTCCATAGTGGGCTCGACGATCGTAATCAGAGCGAGATCCATAGTTGGCTCGACGATCTTAATCAGAGCTAGATCCATAGTGCGCATGACGATCGTAATCAGAATGAGGTCCATAGTAGGCACGACTATCGTAATCAGAGCGAGATCCAAAGTGGGCACGACGATCGTAATCAGAGCGAGATCCATAGTGGACATGACGATAGTAATCTGAATGAGGTCCATAGTGGGCATGACGATCATAATCAGAATGAGGCCCATAGTAGGCACGTCGATCGTAATCAGAATGAGGTCCATATTGGGCATGACCATCGTAATCAGAATGATGTTCATAGTGGGCACGACGATCCTAATCAGAGCGAGATTCATAGTGGGTATGACGATCGTAATCAGACTGAGGTCTATAGTGGGCATGACGATCGTAGTCAGAATGTTGCCCATAGTGGGCATGACGATCGTAAGCAGAATGAGGTCCATTTGGGCA
Organism: Amblyomma americanum; assembly: GCF_052857255.1. Classification (NCBI taxonomy): domain Eukaryota; kingdom Metazoa; phylum Arthropoda; class Arachnida; order Ixodida; family Ixodidae; genus Amblyomma; species Amblyomma americanum. The sequence goes on from NC_135502.1 coordinate 153,188,363, forward strand.
CGACGATCGTTATCAGAATGATGTCCATACTGGGCATGACGATCGTAATCAGAATGAGGTCCATAGTGGGCTCGACGATCGTAATCAGAGCGAGATCCATAGTGGACACGACGATCGTAATCAGAGCGAGATCCATAGTGGGCATGACGATCGTAATCAGAATGAGGTCCATAGTGGGCACGACGATCGTAATCAGAGCAAGATCCATAGTGGGCATGACGATCGTAATCAGAATGAGGTCCATAGTGGGCATGACGATCGTAATCAGAATGCGGTCTATAGTGGGCATGACGATCGTATCAGAATGAGGTCTATAGTGGGCACGACGATCGTAATCAGACTGTGGTCCATAGTGGGCATTACGATCGTGATCAGAATGAGGTCCATAGTGGGCATGACGATCGTAATCAGAATGAGGTGCATACTGGGAATGACGATCGTAATCAGAATGTTGTCCATAGTGGGCACGACGACCGTAATCAGAGCGAGGTCCATAGTGGGCACGACGATCCTAATCAGAGCGAGATCCAGAGTGGGCACGACGATCGTAATCAGAGCGAGATCCATAGTGGACATGACGATCGTAATCTATATGAGGTCCATAGTGGGCATGACGATCATAATCAGAATGAGGCCCATAGTAGGCACGTCGATTGTAATCAGAATGAGGCCCATAGTGGGCTCGACGATCGTAATAAGAGCGAGATCCATAGTGGGCACGACGATCGTAATCAGAGCGAGATCCATAGTGGGCATGACGATCGTAATCAAAATGAGGTCCATAGTAGGCACGACGATCGTAATCAGAGCGAGATCCAGAGTGGGCACGACGATCGTAATCAGAGCGAGATCCATAGTGGGCACGACGATCGTAATCAGAGCGAGATCCACAGTGGGCACGACGATCGTAAACAGAATGAGGTCCATAATGGGCACGACGATCGTAATCAGAGCGAGATCCATAGTGGGCACGACGATCGTAATCAGAGCGAGATCCATAGTGGGCACGACGATCGTAATCAGAGCGAGATCCATAGTGGGCACGACGAAGGTAATCAGAATGAGGTCCATAGTAGGCACGACGATCTTACTAAGAGCGAGATCCATAGTGGGCACGACGATTGTAGTCAGAGCGAGATCCATAGTGGGCACGACGATCGTAATCAGAGCGAGATCCACAGTGGGCACGGCGATCGTAAACAGAATGATTTCCATAGTGAGCACGATGATCGTAATCAGAGCGAGATCCATAGTGGGCACGACGATCGTAATCAGAGCGAGATCCATAGTGGGCATGACGATCGTAATCAGATTGAGGTCCATACTGGGCATGACGATCGTAATCAGAATGAGGTCCATAGTGGGCTCGACGATCGTAATCAGAGCGAGATCCATAGTTGGCTCGACGATCTTAATCAGAGCTAGATCCATAGAGCGCATGACGATCGTAATCAGAATGAGGTCCATAGTAGGCACGACTATCGTAATCAGAGCGAGATCCAAAGTGGGCACGACGATCGTAATCAGAGCGAGATCCATAGTGGACATGACGATAGTAATCTGAATGAGGTCCATAGTGGGCATGACGATCATAATCAGAATGAGGCCCATAGTAGGCACGTCGATCGTAATCAGAATGAGGTCCATATTAGGCATGACCATCGTAATCAGAATGATGTTCATAGTGGGCACGACGATCCTAATCAGAGCGAGATTCATAGTGGGTATGACGATCGTAATCAGACTGAGGTCTATAGTGGGCATGACGATCATAGTCAGAATGTTGCCCATAGTGGGCATGACGATCGTAAGCAGAATGAGGTCCATTTGGGCACGACGATCGTTATCAGAATGATGTCCATACTGGGCATGACGATCGTAATCAGAATGAGGTCCATAGTGGGCTCGACGATCGTAATCAGAGCGAGATCCATAGTGGACACGACGATCGTAATCAGAGCGAGATCCATAGTGGGCATGACGATCGTAATCAGAATGAGGTCCATAGTGGGCACGACGATCGTAATCAGAGCAAGATCCATAGTGGGCATGACGATCGTAATCAGAATGAGGTCCATAGTGGGCATGACGATCGTAATCAGAATGCGGTCCATAGTGGGCATGACGATCGTATCAGAATGAGGTCTATAGTGGGCACGACGATCGTAATCAGACTGTGGTCCATAGTGGGCATTACGATCGTGATCAGAATGAGGTCCATAGTGGGCATGACGATCGTAATCAGAATGAGGTGCATACTGGGAATGACGATCGTAATCAGAATGAGGCCCATAGTGGGCTCGACGATCGTAATCAGAGCGAGATCCACAGTGGGCACGACGATCGTAATCATAATGTTGTCCATAGTGGGCACGACGACCGTAATCAGAGCCAGGTCCATAGTGGGCATGACGATCCTAATCAGAGCGAGATCCAGAGTGGGCACGACGATCGTAATCAGAGCGAGATCCATAGTGGACATGACGATCGTAATCTATATGAGGTCCATAGTGGGCATGACGATCATAATCAGAATGAGGCCCATAGTAGGCACGTCGATTGTAATCAGAATGAGGCCCATAGTGGGCTCGACGATCGTAATAAGAGCGAGATCCATAGTGGGCACGACGATCGTAATCAGAGCGAGATCCATAGTGGGCATGACGATCGTAATCAAAATGAGGTCCATAGTAGGCACGACGATCGTAATCAGAGCGAGATCCAGAGTGGGCACGACGATCGTAATCAGAGCGAGATCCATAGTGGACATGACGATCGTAATCAGAATGAGGTCCATAGTGGGCATGACCATCGTAATCAGAATGAGGTCCATAGTGGGCACGACGATCGCAATCAGAGCGAGATCCATAGTGGGCACGACGATCGTAATCCAAGCGAGATCCATAGTGGACATGACGATCGTAATCTATATGAGGTCCATAGTGGGCATGACGATCATAATCAGAATGAGGCCCATAGTAGGCACGTCGATCGTAATCAGAATGAGGTCCATAGTGGGCATGACCATCGTAATCAGAATGAGGTCCATAGTGGGCACGACGATCGCAATCAGAGCGAGATCCATAGTGGGCACGACGATCGTAATCAGAGCAAGATCCATAGTGGGCACGACGATTGTAATCAGAGCGAGATCCATAGTGGGCGCGACGAATGTAATCAGAATGAGGTCCATAGTAGGCACGACGATCTTACTCAGAGCGAGATGCATAGTGGGCACGACGATTGTAGTCAGAGCGAGATCCATAGTGGGCACGACGATCGTAATCAGAGCGAGATCCACAGTGGGCACGACGATCGTAAACAGAATGAGGTCCATAATGGGCACGACGATCGTAATCAGAGCGAGATCCATAGTGGGCACGACGATCGTAATCAGAGCGAGATCCATAGTGGGCACGACGATCGTAATCAGAGCGAGATCCATAGTGGGCACGACGAAGGTAATCAGAATGAGGTCCATAGTAGGCACGACGATCTTACTCAGAGCGAGATCCATAGTGGGCACGACGATTGTAGTCGTAGCGAGATCCATAGTGGGCACGACGATCGTAATCAGAGCGAGATCCACAGTGGGCACGGCGATCGTAAACAGAATGATTTTCATAGTGAGCACGATGATCGTAATCAGAGCGAGATCCATAGTGGGCACGACGATCGTAATCAGAGCGAGATCCATAGTGGGCATGACGATCGTAATCAGATTGAGGTCCATACTGGGCATGACGATCGTAATCAGAATGAGGTCCATAGTGGGCTCGACGATCGTAATCAGAGCGAGATCCATAGTTGGCTCGACGATCTTAATCAGAGCTAGATCCATAGTGCGCATGACGATCGTAATCAGAATGAGGTCCATAGTAGGCACGACTATCGTAATCAGAGCGAGATCCAAAGTGGGCACGACGATCGTAATCAGAGCGAGATCCATAGTGGACATGACGATAGTAATCTGAATGAGGTCCATAGTGGGCATGACGATCATAATCAGAATGAGGCCCATAGTAGGCACGTCGATCGTAATCAGAATGAGGTCCATATTGGGCATGACCATCGTAATCAGAATGATGTTCATAGTGGGCACGACGATCCTAATCAGAGCGAGATTCATAGTGGGTATGACGATCGTAATCAGACTGAGGTCTATAGTGGGCATGACGATCGTAGTCAGAATGTTGCCCATAGTGGGCATGACGATCGTAAGCAGAATGAGGTCCATTTGGGCACGACGATCGTTATCAGAATGATGTCCATACTGGGCATGACGATCGTAATCAGAATGAGGTCCATAGTGGGCTCGACGATCGTAATCAGAGCGAGATCCATAGTGGACACGACGATCGTAATCAGAGCGAGATCCATAGTGGGCATGACGATCGTAATCAGAATGAGGTCCATAGTGGGCACGACGATCGTAATCAGAGCAAGATCCATAGTGGGCATGACGATCGTAATCAGAATGAGGTCCATAGTGGGCATGACGATCGTAATCAGAATGCGGTCTATAGTGGGCATGACGATCGTATCAGAATGAGGTCTATAGTGGGCACGACGATCGTAATCAGACTGTGGTCCATAGTGGGCATTACGATCGTGATCAGAATGAGGTCCATAGTGGGCATGACGATCGTAATCAGAATGAGGTGCATACTGGGAATGACGATCGTAATCAGAATGAGGCCCATAGTGGGCTCGACGATCGTAATCAGAGCGAGATCCACAGTGGGCACGACGATCGTAATCATAATGTTGTCCATAGTGGGCACGACGACCGTAATCAGAGCGAGGTCCATAGTGGGCACGACGATCCTAATCAGAGCGAGATCCAGAGTGGGCACGACGATCGTAATCAGAGCGAGATCCATAGTGGACATGACGATCGTAATCTATATGAGGTCCATAGTGGGCATGACGATCATAATCAGAATGAGGCCCATAGTAGGCACGTCGATTGTAATCAGAATGAGGCCCATAGTGGGCTCGACGATCGTAATAAGAGCGAGATCCATAGTGGGCACGACGATCGTAATCAGAGCGAGATCCATAGTGGGCATGACGATCGTAATCAAAATGAGGTCCATAGTAGGCACGACGATCGTAATCAGAGCGAGATCCAGAGTGGGCACGACGATCGTAATCAGAGCGAGATCCATAGTGGGCACGACGATCATAATCAGAGCGAGATCCACAGTGGGCACGACGATCGTAAACAGAATGAGGTCCATAATGGGCACGACGATCGTAATCAGAGCGAGATCCATAGTGGGCACGACGATCGTAATCAGAGCGAGATCCATAGTGGGCACGACGATCGTAATCAGAGCGAGATCCATAGTGGGCACGACGAAGGTAATCAGAATGAGGTCCATAGTAGGCACGACGATCTTACTCAGAGCGAGATCCATAGTGGGCACGACGATTGTAGTCAGAGCGAGATCCATAGTGGGCACGACGATCGTAATCATAGCGAGATCCACAGTGGGCACGGCGATCGTAAACAGAATGATTTTCATAGTGAGCACGATGATCGTAATCAGAGCGAGATCCATAGTGGGCACGACGATCGTAATCAGAGCGAGATCCATAGTGGGCATGACGATCGTAATCAGATTGAGGTCCATACTGGGCATGACGATCGTAATCAGAATGAGGTCCATAGTGGGCTCGACGATCGTAATCAGAGCGAGATCCATAGTTGGCTCGACGATCTTAATCAGAGCTAGATCCATAGAGCGCATGACGATCGTAATCAGAATGAGGTCCATAGTAGGCACGACTATCGTAATCAGAGCGAGATCCAAAGTGGGCACGACGATCGTAATCAGAGCGAGATCCATAGTGGACATGACGATAGTAATCTGAATGAGGTCCATAGTGGGCATGACGATCATAATCAGAATGAGGCCCATAGTAGGCACGTCGATCGTAATCAGAATGAGGTCCATATTAGGCATGACCATCGTAATCAGAATGATGTTCATAGTGGGCACGACGATCCTAATCAGAGCGAGATTCATAGTGGGTATGACGATCGTAATCAGACTGAGGTCTATAGTGGGCATGACGATCGTAGTCAGAATGTTGCCCATAGTGGGCATGACGATCGTAAGCAGAATGAGGTCCATTTGGGCACGACGATCGTTATCAGAATGATGTCCATACTGGGCATGACGATCGTAATCAGAATGAGGTCCATAGTGGGCTCGACGATCGTAATCAGAGCGAGATCCATAGTGGACACGACGATCGTAATCAGAGCGAGATCCATAGTGGGCATGACGATCGTAATCAGAATGAGGTCCATAGTGGGCACGACGATCGTAATCAGAGCAAGATCCATAGTGGGCATGACGATCGTAATCAGAATGAGGTCCATAGTGGGCATGACGATCGTAATCAGAATGCGGTCCATAGTGGGCATGACGATCGTATCAGAATGAGGTCTATAGTGGGCACGACGATCGTAATCAGACTGTGGTCCATAGTGGGCATTACGATCGTGATCAGAATGAGGTCCATAGTGGGCATGACGATCGTAATCAGAATGAGGTGCATACTGGGAATGACGATCGTAATCAGAATGAGGCCCATAGTGGGCTCGACGATCGTAATCAGAGCGAGATCCACAGTGGGCACGACGATCGTAATCATAATGTTGTCCATAGTGGGCACGACGACCGTAATCAGAGCCAGGTCCATAGTGGGCACGACGATCCTAATCAGAGCGAGATCCAGAGTGGGCACGACGATCGTAATCAGAGCGAGATCCATAGTGGACATGACGATCGTAATCTATATGAGGTCCATAGTGGGCATGACGATCATAATCAGAATGAGGCCCATAGTAGGCACGTCGATTGTAATCAGAATGAGGCCCATAGTGGGCTCGACGATCGTAATAAGAGCGAGATCCATAGTGGGCACGACGATCGTAATCAGAGCGAGATCCATAGTGGGCATGACGATCGTAATCAAAATGAGGTCCATAGTAGGCACGACGATCGTAATCAGAGCGAGATCCAGAGTGGGCACGACGATCGTAATCAGAGCGAGATCCATAGTGGACATGACGATCGTAATCAGAATGAGGTCCATAGTGGGCATGACCATCGTAATCAGAATGAGGTCCATAGTGGGCACGACGATCGCAATCAGAGCGAGATCCATAGTGGGCACGACGATCGTAATCCAAGCGAGATCCATAGTGGGCACGACGATTGTAATCAGAGCGAGATCCATAGTGGGCGCGACGAATGTAATCAGAATGAGGTCCATAGTAGGCACGGCGATCTTACTCAGAGCGAGATGCATAGTGGGCACGACGATTGTAGTCAGAGCGAGATCCATAGTGGGCACGACGATCGTAATCAGAGCGAGATCCACAGTGGGCACGACGATCGTAAACAGAATGAGGTCCATAATGGGCACGACGATCGTAATCAGAGCGAGATCCATAGTGGGCACGACGATCGTAATCAGAGCGAGATCCATAGTGGGCACGACGATCGTAATCAGAGCGAGATCCATAGTGGGCACGACAAAGGTAATTAGAATGAGGTCCATAGTAGGCACGACGATCTTACTCAGAGCGAGATCCATAGTGGGCACGACGATTGTAGTCAGAGCGAGATCCATAGTGGGCACGACGATCGTAATCAGAGCGAGATCCACAGTGGGCACGACGATCGTAAACAGAATGAGGTCCATAGTGGGCACGACGAGCGTAATCAGAGCGAGGTCCATAGTGGGCACGACGATCGTAATCAGAGCGAGATCCACAGTGGGCACAGCGATCGTAAACAGAATGAGGTCCATAGTGAGCACGATGATCGTAATCAGAATGAGGTCCATAGTGGGCACGACGATCCTAATCAGAGCGAGATTCATAGTGGGCACGACAATCGTAATCAGAGCTGGATCCATAATGGGCATGACGAACGTAATCAGAATGAGGTCCATAGTGGCCACGACGATCGTAATCAGAGCGAGACCCATAATGGCCACGACGATCGTAATCAGAATGAGGTCCATAGTGGGCACGACGATCGCAATCAGAGCGAGATCCATAGTGGGCACGACGATCGTAATCAGAGCGAGATCCATAGTGGGCACGACGATTGTAATCAGAGCAAGATCCATAGTGGGCGCGACGAATGTAATCAGAATGAGGTCCATAGTAGGCACGACGATCTTACTCAGAGCGAGATCCATAGTGGGCACGACGATTGTAGTCAGAGCGAGATCCATAGTGGGCACGACGATCGTAATCAGAGCGAGATCCACAGTGGGCACGACGATCGTAAACAGAATGAGGTCCATAATGGGCACGACGATCGTAATCAGAGCGAGATCCATAGTGGACATGACGATAATAATCTGAATGAGGTCCATAGTGGGCATGACGATCATAATCAGAATGAGGCCCATAGTAGGCACGTCGATCGTAATCAGAATGAGGTCCATAGTGGGCATGACCATCGTAATCAGAATGATGTTCATAGTGGGCACGACGATCCTAATCAGAGCGAGATTCATAGTGGGTATGACGATCGTAATCAGACTGAGGTCTATAGTGGGCATGACGATCGTAGTCAGAATGTTGCCCATAGTGGGCATGACGATCGTAAGCAGAATGAGGTCCATTTGGGCACGACGATCGTTATCAGAATGATGTCCATACTGGGCATGACGATCGTAATCAGAATGAGGTCCATAGTGGGCTCGACGATCGTAATCAGAGCGAGATCCATAGTGGACACGACGATCGTAATCAGAGCGAGATCCATAGTGGGCATGACGATCGTAATCAGAATGAGGTCCATAGTGGGCACGACGATCGTAATCAGAGCAAGATCCATAGTGGGCATGACGATCGTAATCAGAATGAGGTCCATAGTGGGCATGACGATCGTAATCAGAATGCGGTCCATAGTGGGCATGACGATCGTATCAGAATGAGGTCTATAGTGGGCACGACGATCGTAATCAGACTGTGGTCCATAGTGGGCATTACGATCGTGATCAGAATGAGGTCCATAGTGGGCATGACGATCGTAATCAGAATGAGGTGCATACTGGGAATGACGATCGTAATCAGAATGAGGCCCATAGTGGGCTCACCGATCATAATCAGAGCGAGATCCACAGTGGGCACGACGATCGTAATCATAATGATGTCCATAGTGGGCACGACGACCGTAATCAGAGCGAGGTCCATAGTGGGCACGACGATCCTAATCAGAGCGAGATCCAGAGTGAGCACGACGATCGTAATCAGAGCGAGATCCATAGTGGACATGACGATCGTAATCTATATGAGGTCCATAGTGGGCATGACGATCATAATCAGAATGAGGCCCATAGTAGGCACGTCGATTGTAATCAGAATGAGGCCCATAGTGGGCTCGACGATCGTAATAAGAGCGAGATCCATAGTGGGCACGACGATCGTAATCAGAGCGAGATCCATAGTGGGCATGACGATCGTAATCAAAATGAGGTCCATAGTAGGCACGACGATCGTAATCAGAGCGAGATCCAGAGTGGGCACGACGATCGTAATCAGAGCGAGATTAATAGTGGACATGACGATCGTAATCTATATGAGGTCCATAGTGGGCATGACGATCATAATCAGAATGAGGCCCATAGTAGGCACGTCGATCGTAATCAGAATGAGGTCCATAGTGGGCATGACCATCGTAATCAGAATGAGGTCCATAGTGGGCACGACGATCGCAATCAGAGCGAGATCCATAGTGGGCACGACGATCGTAATCCAAGCGAGATCCATAGTGGGCACGACGATTGTAATCAGAGCGAGATCCATAGTGGGCGCGACGAATGTAATCAGAATGAGGTCCATAGTAGGCACGACGATCTTACTCAGAGCGAGATGCATAGTGGGCACGACGATTGTAGTCAGAGCGAGATCCATAGTGGGCACGACGATCGTAATCAGAGCTAGATCCACAGTGGGCACGACGATCGTAAACAGAATGAGGTCCATAATGGGCACGACGATCGTAATCAGAGCGAGATCCATAGTGGGCACGACGATCGTAATCAGAGCGAGATCCATAGTGGGCACGACGATCGTAATCAGAGCGAGATCCATAGTGGGCACGACAAAGGTAATCAGAATGAGGTCCATAGTAGGCACGACGATCTTACTCAGAGCGAGATCCATAGTGGGCACGACGATTGTAGTCAGAGCGAGATCCATAGTGGGCACGACGATAGTAATCAGAGCGAGATCCACAGTGGGCACGACGATCGTAAACAGAATGAGGTCCATAGTGGGCACGACGAGCGTAATCAGAGCGAGGTCCATAGTGGGCACGACGATCGTAATCAGAGCGAGATCCACAGTGGGCACGGCGATCGTATACAGAATGAGGTCCATAGTGAGCACGATGATCGTAATCAGAATGAGGTCCATAGTGGGCACGACGATCCTAATCAGAGCGAGATTCATAGTGGGCACGACAATCGTAATCAGAGCTGGATCCATAATGGGCATGACGAACGTAATCAGAATGAGGTCCATAGTGGCCACGACGATCGTAATCAGAGCGAGACCCATAATGGCCACGACGATCGTAATCAGAATGAGGTCCATAGTGGGCACGACGATCGCAATCAGAGCGAGATCCATAGTGGGCACGACGATCTTACTCAGAGCGAGATCCATAGTGGGCACGACGATTGTAGTCAGAGCGAGATCCATAGTGGGCACGACGATCGTAATCAGAGCGAGATCCACAGTGGGCACGACGATCGTAAACAGAATGAGGTCCATAATGGGCACGACGATCGTAATCAGAGCGAGATCCATAGTGGACATGACGATTGTAATCTGAATGAGGTCCATAGTGGGCATGACGATCATAATCAGAATGAGGCCCATAGTAGGCACGTCGATCGTAATCAGAATGAGGTCCATAGTGGGCATGACCATCGTAATCAGAATGATGTTCATAGTGGGCACGACGATTGTAGTCAGAGCGAGATCCATAGTGGGCACGACGATCGTAATCAGAGGGAGATCCATAGTGGGCACGACGACCGTAATCAGAGCGAGGTCCAATAGTGGGCATGACGATTGTAGTGAGAGCGAGATCCATAGTGGGCACGACGATCGTAATCAGAGCGAGATCCACAGTGGGCACGACGATCGTAAACAGAATGAGGTCCATAGTGAGCACGATGATCGTAATCAGAATGAGGTCCATAGTGGGCACGACGATCGTAATCAGAGCGAGTTCCATAGTGGGCACGACGATCGTAATCAGAGCGAGATCCATAGAGGTCATGACGATCTTAATCAGAGCGAGATCAATAGTGGGCATGACGATCCTAATCAGAATGAGGTCCATAGTGGGCACCACGATCGTAATCAGAGCAAGATCCATAGTGGGCACGACGATCCTGATCAGGGAGAGATCCATAGTGGGCACGACGATCGTGATCAGAGTGAGATCCATAGTGGGCACGATGATCATAATCAGAGGGAGATCCATATTGGGCACGACGATCGTAATCAAATGAGGTCCATAGTGGGCATGACGATTGTAATCAGAATGAGGTCCATAGTGGGCACGACGATCGTAATCAGAATGAGGTCCATAGTGGGCACGACGATCGTAATCAGAGCAAGATTCATTTTGGGCATGACGATCATAATCAGAATGAGGTACATCGTGGGCATGACGATCGTAATCAGAATGAGGTCCATAGTGGGCATGACGATCGTAATCAGAATGAGGTCATAGTGGGCATGACGATCGTAATCAGAATGAGGTCCATAGTGGGCATGACGATCGTAATCAGAATGAGATCCGTAGTGGGCATGACGATCGTAATCATAATGAGGTCCATAGTGGGCACGACGATTGTAATCAGAATGAGGTCCATACTGGGCATGACGATTGTAATCAGATTGAGGCCCATAGTGGGCTCGACGATCGTAATCAGAGCGAGATCCATAGTGGGCACGACGATCGTAATCAGAGCGAGATCCATAGTGGGCATGACGATCGTAATCAGAATGAGGTCCATACTGGGCATGACGATCGTAATCAGAATGAGGTCCATAGTGGGCTGGACGATCGTAATCAGAGCGAGATCCATAGTGGGCACGACGACCTTAATCAGAGCTAGATCCATAGTGCGCATGACGATCGTAATCAGAATGAGGTCCATAGTAGGCACGACGATCGTAATCAGAGCGAGATCCATAGTGGGCACGACGATCGTAATCAGAGCGAGATCCATAGTGGGCATGACGATCGTAATCATAATGAGGCCAATAGTGGGCACGACGATCGTAATCAGAATGAGGTCCATACTGGGCATGACGATTGTAATCAGAATGAGGCCCATAGTGGGCTCGACGATCGTAATAAGAGCGAGATCCATAGTGGGCACGACGATCGTAATCAGAGCGAGATCCATAGTGGGCATGACGATCGTAATCAAAATGAAGTCCATAGTAGGCACGACGATCGTAATCAGCGCGAGATCCAGAGTGGGCACGACGATCGTAATCAGAGCGAGATCCATAGTGGACATGACGATCGTAATCTATATGAGGTCCATCGTGGGCATGACGATCATAATCAGAATGAGGCCCATAGTAGGCACTTCGATCGTAATCAGAACGAGGTCCATAGTGGGCATGACCATCGTAATCAGAATGAGGTCCATAGTGGGCACGACGATCGCAATCAGAGCGAGATCCATAGAGGGCACGACGATCGTAATCAGAGCGAGATCCATAGTGGGCACGACGATCGTAATCAGAGCGAGATCCAGAGTGGGCACGACGAATGTAATCAGAATGAGGTCCATAGTAGGCACGACGATCGTAATCAGAGCGAGATCCATAGTGGGCACGACGATCGTAATCAGAGCGAGATCCATAGTGGGCACGACGAAGGTAATCAGAATGAGGTCCATAGTAGGCACGACGATCTTACTCAGAGCGAGATCCATAGTGGGCACGACGATTGTAGTCAGAGCGAGATCCATAGTGGGCACGACGATCGTAATCAGAGCGAGATCCACAGTGGGCACGACGATCGTAAACAGAATGAGGTCCATAGTGGGCACGGCGATCGTAAACAGAATGAGGTCCATAGTGAGCACGATGATCGTAATCAGAATGAGGTCCATAGTGGGCACGACGATCCTAATCAGAGCGAGATCCATAGTGGGCACGACGATCTTAATCAGAGCTAGATCCATAGTTCGCATGACGATCGTAATCAGAATGAGGTCCATAGTAGGCACGACGATCGTAATCAGAGCGAGATCCATAGTGGGCACGACGATCGTAATCAGAGCGAGATCCATAGTGGGCATGACGATCGTAATCATAATGAGGTCCATAGTGGGCACGACGATCGTAATCAGAATGAGGTCCATACTGGGCTTGACGATTGTAATCAGAATGAGGCCCATAGTGGGCTCGACGATCGTAATAAGAGCGAGATCCATAGTGGGCATGACAATCGTAATCAAAATGAGGTCCATAGTAGGCACGACGATCGTAATCAGCGCGAGATCCAGAGTGGGCACGACGATCGTAATCAGAGCGAGATCCATAGTGGACATGACGATCGTAATCTATATGAGGTCCATCGTGGGCATGACGATCATAATCAGAATGAGGCCCATAGTAGGCACTTCGATCGTAATCAGAATGAGGTCCATAGTGGGCATGACCATCGTAATCAGAATGAGGTCCATAGTGGGCACGACGATCGCAATCAGAGCGAGATCCATAGAGGGCACGACGATCGTAATCAGAGCGAGATCCATAGTGGGCACGACGATCGTAATCAGAGCGAGATCCAGAGTGGGCACGACGAATGTAATCAGAATGAGGTCCATAGTAGGCACGACGATCGTAATCAGAGCGAGATCCATAGTGGGCACGACGATCGTAATCAGAGCGAGATCCATAGTGTCCACGACGATCGTAATCAGAGCGAGATCCATAGTGGGCACGACGAAGGTAATCAGAATGAGGTCCATAGTAGGCACGACGATCTTACTCAGAGCGAGATCCATAGTGGGCACGACGATTGTAGTCAGAGCGAGATCCATAGTGGGCACGACGATCGTAATCAGAGCGAGATCCACAGTGGGCACGACGATCGTAAACAGAATGAGGTCCATAGTGGGCACGACGAGCGTAATCAGAGCGAGGTCCATAGTGGGCACGACGATCGTAATCAGAGCGAGATCCACAGTGGGCACGGCGATCGTAAACAGAATGAGGTCCATAGTGGGCACGACGATCGTAATCAGAATGAGGTCCATAGTGGGCACGACGATCGTAATCAGAATGAGGTGCATAGTGGGCACCACGATCGTAATCAGAGCAAGATCCATAGTGGGCACGACGATCCTGATCAGGGCGAGATCCATAGTGGGCACGACGATCGTGATCAGAGTGAGATCCATAGTGGGCACGATGATCGTAATCAGAGCGAGATCCATATTGGGCACGACGATCATAATCAGAATGAGGTACATCGTGGGCATGACGATCGTAATCAGAATGAGGTCCATAGTGGGCATGACGATCGTAATCAGAATGAGGTCATAGTGGGCATGACGATCGTAATCAGAATGAGGTCCATAGTGGGCATGACGATCGTAATCAGAATGAGGTCCGTAGTGGGCATGACGATCGTAATCATAATGAGGTCCATAGTGGGCACGACGATCGTAATCAGAATGAGGTCCATACTGGGCATGACGATTGTAATCAGATTGAGGCCCATAGTGGGCTCGACGATCGTAATCAGAGCGAGATCCATAGTGGGCACGACGATCGTAATCAGAGCGAGATCCATAGTGGGCATGACGATCGTAATCAGATTGAGGTCCATACTGGGCATGACGATCGTAATCAGAATGAGGTCCATAGTGGGCTCGACGATCGTAATCAGAGCGAGATCCATAGTGGGCACGACGATCTTAATCAGAGCTAGATCCATAGTGCGCATGACGATCGTAATCAGAATGAGGTCCATAGTAGGCACGACGATCGTAATCAGAGCGAGATCCATAGTGGGCACGACGATCGTAATCAGAGCGAGATCCATAGTGGACATGACGATAGTAATCTGAATGAGGTCCATAGTGGGCATGACGATCATAATCAGAATGAGGTCCATAGTGGGCACGACGATCGTAATCACAGCGAGATCTATAGTGGGCATGACGATCGTAATCAGAATGAGGTGCATAGTGGGCACCACGATCGTAATCAGAGCAAGATCCATAGTGGGCACGACGATCCTGATCAGGGCGAGATCCATAGTGGGCACGACGATCGTGATCAGAATGAGATCCATAGTGGGCACAATGATCGTAATCAGAGCGAGATCCATATTGGGCACGACGATCGTAATCAAATGAGGTCCATAGTGGGCATGACGATTGTAATCAGAATGAGGTCCATAGTGGGCACGACGATCGTAATCAGAATGAGGTCCATAGTGGGCACGACGATCGTAATCAGAGCAAGATCCATTTTGGGCATGACGATCATAATCAGAATGAGGTACATCGTGGGCATGACGATCGTAATCAGAATGAGGTCCATAGTGGGCATGACGATCGTAATCAGAATGAGGTCATAGTGGGCATGACGATCGTAATCAGAATGAGGTCCATAGTGGGCATGACGATCGTAATCAGAATGAGGTCCGTAGTGGGCATGACGATCGTAATCATAATGAGGTCCATAGTGGGCACGACGATCGTAATCAGAATGAGGTCCATACTGGGCATGACGATTGTAATCAGATTGAGGCCCATAGTGGGCTCGACGATCGTAATCAGAGCGAGATCCATAGTGGGCACGACGATCGTAATCAGAGCGAGATCCATAGTGGGCATGACGATCGTAATCAGATTGAGGTCCATACTGGGCATGACGATCGTAATCAGAATGAGGTCCATAGTGGGCTCGAAGATCGTAGTCAGAGCGAGATCCATAGTGGGCACGACGATCTTAATCAGAGCTAGATCCATAGTGCGCATGACGATCGTAATCAGAATGAGGTCCATAGTAGGCACGACGATCGTAATCAGAGCGAGATCCATAGTGGGCACGACGATCGTAATCAGAGCGAGATCCATAGTGGACATGACGATAGTAATCTGAATGAGGTCCATAGTGGGCATGACGATCATAATCAGAATGAGGCCCATAGTAGGCACGTCGATCGTAATCAGAATGAGGTCCATAGTGGGCATGACCATCGTAATCAGAATGATGTTCATAGTGGGCATGACGATCCTAATCAGAGCGAGATTCATAGTGGGTATGACGATCGTAATCAGACTGAGGTCTATAGTGGGCATGACGATCGTAGTCAGAATGTTGCCCATAGTGGACATGACGATCGTAAGCAGAATGAGGTCCATTTGGGCACGACGATCGTTATCAGAATGATGTCCATACTGGGCATGACGATCGTAATCAGAATGAGGTCCATAGTGGGCTCGACGATCGTAATCAGAGCGAGATCCATAGTGGACACGACGATCGTAATCAGAGCGAGATCCATAGTGGGCATGACGATCGTAATCAGAATGAGGTCCATAGTGGGCACGACGATCGTAATCAGAGCAAGATCCATAGTGGGCATGACGATCGTAATCAGAATGAGGTCCATAGTGGGCATGACGATCGTAATCAGAATGCGGTCCATAGTGGGCATGACGATCGTATCAGAATGAGGTCTATAGTGGGCACGACGATCGTAATCAGACTGTGGTCCATAGTGGGCATTACGATCGTGATCAGAATGAGGTCCATAGTGGGCATGACGATCGTAATCAGAATGAGGTGCATACTGGGAATGACGATCGTAATCAGAATGAGGCCCATAGTGGGCTCGACGATCGTAATCAGAGCGAGATCCACAGTGGGCACGACGATCGTAATCATAATGATGTCCATAGTGGGCACGACGACCGTAATCAGAGCGAGGTCCATAGTGGGCACGACGATCCTAATCAGAGCGAGATCCAGAGTGGGCACGACGATCGTAATCAGAGCGAGATCCATAGTGGACAAGACGATCGTAATCTATATGAGGTCCATAGTGGGCATGACGATCATAATCAGAATGAGGCCCATAGTAGGCACGTCGATTGTAATCAGAATGAGGCCCATAGTGGGCTCGACGATCGTAATAAGAGCGAGATCCATAGTGGGCACGACGATCGTAATCAGAGCGAGATCCATAGTGGGCATGACGATCGTAATCAAAATGAGGTCGATAGTAGGCACGACGATCGTAATCAGAGCGAGATCCAGAGTGGGCACGACGATCGTAATCAGAGCGAGATCCACAGTGGACATGACGATCGTAATCTATATGAGGTCCATAGTGGGCATGACGATCATAATCAGAATGAGGCCCATAGTAGGCACGTCGATCGTAATCAGAATGAGGTCCATAGTGGGCATGACCATCGTAATCAGAATGAGGTCCATAGTGGGCACGACGATCGCAATCAGAGCGAGATCCATAGTGGGCACGACGATCGTAATCAGAGCGAGATCCATAGTGGGCACGACGATTGTAATCAGAGCGAGATCCATAGTGGGCGCGACGAATGTAATCAGAATGAGGTCCATAGTAGGCACGACGATCTTACTCAGAGCGAGATGCATAGTGGGCACGACGATTGTAGTCAGAGCGAGATCCATAGTGGGCACGACGATCGTAATCAGAGCGAGATCCACAGTGGGCACGACGATCGTAAACAGAATGAGGTCCATAATGGGCACGACGATCGTAATCAGAGCGAGATCCATAGTGGGCACGATGATCGTAATCAGAGCGAGATCCATAGTGGGCACGACGATCGTAATCAGAGCGAGATCCATAGTGGGCACGACGAAGGTAATCAGAATGAGGTCCATAGTAGGCACGACGATCTTACTCAGAGCGAGATCCTTAGTGGGCACGACGATTGTAGTCAGAGCGAGATCCATAGTGGGCACGACGATCGTAATCAGAGCGAGATCCACAGTGGGCACGACGATCGTAAACAGAATGAGGTCCATAGTGGGCACGACGAGCGTAATCAGAGCGAGGTCCATAGTGGGCACGACGATCGTAATCAGAGCGAGATCCACAGTGGGCACGGCGATCGTAAACAGAATGAGGTCCATAGTGAGCACGATGATCGTAATCAGAATGAGGTCCATAGTGGGCACGACGATCCTAATCAGAGCGAGATTCATAGTGGGCACGACAATCGTAATCAGAGCTGGATCCATAATGGGCATGACGAACGTAATCAGAATGAGGTCCATAGTGGCCACGACGATCGTAATCAGAGCGAGACCCATAGTGGGCACGACGATCGTAATCAGAATGAGGTCCATAGTGGGCACGACGATCGCAATCAGAGCGAGATGCATAGTGGGCACGACGATCGTAATCAGAGCGAGATTCATAGTGGGCACGACGATTGTAATCAGAGCAAGATCTATAGTGGGCGCGACGAATGTAATCAGAATGAGGTCCATAGTAGGCACGACGATCTTACTCAGAGCGAGATCCATAGTGGGCACGACGATTGTAGTCAGAGCGAGATCCATAGTGGGCACGACGATCGTAATCAGAGCGAGATCCACAGTGGGCACGACGATCGTAAACAGAATGAGGTCCATAATGGGCACGACGATCGTAATCAGAGCGAGGTCCATAGTGGGCACGACGATCGTAATCAGAGGGAGATCCATAGTGGGCACGACGACCGTAATCAGAGCGAGGTCCAATAGTGGGCACCACGATCCTAATCAGAGCGAGATCCATAGTGGGCACGACGATCGTAATCAGAGCGAGATCCATAGTGGGCACGACGAATGTAATCAGAATGAGGTCCATAGTAGGCACGACGATCTTACTCAGAGCGAGATCCATAGTGGGCACGACGATTGCAGTCAGAGCGAGATCCATAGTGGGCACGACGATCGTAATCAGCGCGAGATCCACAGTGGGCACGACGATCGTAAACAGAATGAGGTCCATAGTGGGCACGACGATCGTAATCAGAGCGAGGTCCATAGTGGGCACGACGATCGTAATCAGAGCGAGATCCATAGTGGGCACGACGAATGTAATCAGAATGAGGTCCATAGTAGGCACGACGATCTTACTCAGAGCGAGATCCATAGTGGGCACGACGATTGTAGTCAGAGCGAGATCCATAGTGGGCACGACGATCGTAATCAGAGCGAGATCCACAGTGGCACGACGATCGTAAACAGAATGAGGTCCATAGTGAGCACGATGATCGTAATCAGAATGAGGTCCATAGTGGGCACGACGATCGTAATCAGAGCGAGTTCCATAGTGGGCACGACGATCGTAATCAGAGCGAGATCCATAGAGGTCATGATGATCTTAATCAGAGCGAGATCAATAGTGGGCATGACGATCCTAATCAGAATGAGGTCCATTGTGGGCACCACGATCGTAATCAGAGCAAGATCCATAGTGGGACGACGATCCTGATCAGGGAGAGATCCATAGTGGGCACGATGATCGTAATCAGAGCGAGATTCATATTGGGCACGACGATCTTAATCAAATGAGGTCCATAGTGGGCATGACGATTGTAATCAGAATGAGGTCCATAGTGGGCACGACGATCGTAATCAGAATGAGGTCCATACTGGGCATGACGAATGTAATCAGAATGAGGCCCATAGTGGGCTCGACGATCGTAATAAGAGCGAGATCCATAGTGGGCACGACGATCGTATTCAGAGCGAGATCCATAGTGGGCATGACGATCGTAACAAAATGAGGTCCATAGTAGGCACGACGATCGTAATCAGCGCGAGATCCAGAGTGGGCACGACGATCGTAATCAGAGCGAGATCCATAGTGGACATGACGATAGTAATCTATATGAGGTCCATAGTGGGCATGACGATCATAATCAGAATGAGGCCCATAGTAGGCACGTCGATCGTAATCAGAATGAGGTCCATAGTGGGCATGACCATCGTAATCAGAATGAGGTCCATAGTGGGCACGACGATCGCAATCAGAGCGAGATCCATAGTGGGCACGACGATCGTAATCAGAGCGAGATCCATAGTGGGCACGACGATTGTAATCAGAGCGAGATCCATAGTGGGCACGACGAAGGTAATCAGAATGAGGTCCATAGTAGGCACGACGATCTTACTCAGAGCGAGATCCATAGTGGGCACGACGATTGTAGTCAGAGCGAGATCCATAGTGGGCACGACGATCGTAATCAGAGCGAGATCCACAGTGGGCACGACGATCGTAAACAGAATGAGGTCCATAGTGGGCACGACGAGCGTAATCAGAGCGAGGTCCATAGTGGGCACGACGATCGTAATCAGAGCGAGATCCACAGTGGGCACGGCGATCGTAAACAGAATGAGGTCCATAGTGAGCACGATGATCGTAATCAGAATGAGGTCCATAGTGGGCACGACGATCGTAATCAGAGCGAGTTCCATAGTGGGCACGACGATCGTAATCAGAGCGAGATCCATAGAGGTCATGACGATCTTAATCAGAGCGAGATCAATAGTGGGCATGACGATCCTAATCAGAATGAGGTCCATAGTGGGCATGACGATCATAATCAGAATGAGGTACATAGTGGGCACGATGATCGTAATCAGAGCGAGATCCATATTGGGCACGACGATCGTAATCAAATGAGGTCCATAGTGGGCATGACGATTGTAATCAGAATGAGGTCCATAGTGGGCACGACGATCGTAATCAGAATGAGGTCCATAGTGGGCACGACGATCGTAATCAGAGCAAGATCCATTTTGGGCATGACGAACGTAATCAGAATGAGGTCCATAGTGGCCACGACGATCGTAATCAGAGCGAGACCCATAGTGGGCACGACGATCGTAATCAGAATGAGGTCCATAGTGGGCACGACGATCGCAATCAGAGCGAGATGCATAGTGGGCACGACGATCGTAATCAGAGCGAGATTCATAGTGGGCACGACGATTGTAATCAGAGCAAGATCTATAGTGGGCGCGACGAATGTAATCAGAATGAGGTCCATAGTAGGCACGACGATCTTACTCAGAGCGAGATCCATAGTGGGCACGACGATTGTAGTCAGAGCGAGATCCATAGTGGGCACGACGATCGTAATCAGAGCGAGATCCACAGTGGGCACGACGATCGTAAACAGAATGAGGTCCATAATGGGCACGACGATCGTAATCAGAGCGAGGTCCATAGTGGGCACGACGATCGTAATCAGAGGGAGATCCATAGTGGGCACGACGACCGTAATCAGAGCGAGGTCCAATAGTGGGCACCACGATCCTAATCAGAGCGAGATCCATAGTGGGCACGACGATCGTAATCAGAGCGAGATCCATAGTGGGCACGACGAATGTAATCAGAATGAGGTCCATAGTAGGCACGACGATCTTACTCAGAGCGAGATCCATAGTGGGCACGACGATTGCAGTCAGAGCGAGATCCATAGTGGGGACGACGATCGTAATCAGCGCGAGATCCACAGTGGGCACGACGATTGTAAACAGAATGAGGTCCATAGTGGGCACGACGATCGTAATCAGAGCGAGGTCCATAGTGGGCACGACGATCGTAATCAGAGCGAGATCCATAGTGGGCACGACGAATGTAATCAGAATGAGGTCCATAGTAGGCACGACGATCTTACTCAGAGCGAGATCCATAGTGGGCACGACGATTGTAGTCAGAGCGAGATCCATAGTGGGCACGACGATCGTAATCAGAGCGAGATCCACAGTGGCACGACGATCGTAAACAGAATGAGGTCCATAGTGAGCACGATGATCGTAATCAGAATGAGGTCCATAGTGGGCACGACGATCGTAATCAGAGCGAGTTCCATAGTGGGCACGACGATCGTAATCAGAGCGAGATCCATAGAGGTCATGATGATCTTAATCAGAGCGAGATCAATAGTGGGCATGACGATCCTAATCAGAATGAGGTCCATTGTGGGCACCACGATCGTAATCAGAGCAAGATCCATAGTGGGACGACGATCCTGATCAGGGAGAGATCCATAGTGGGCACGATGATCGTAATCAGAGCGAGATTCATATTGGGCACGACGATCTTAATCAAATGAGGTCCATAGTGGGCATGACGATTGTAATCAGAATGAGGTCCATAGTGGGCACGACGATCGTAATCAGAATGAGGTCCATACTGGGCATGACGAATGTAATCAGAAAGAGGCCCATAGTGGGCTCGACGATCGTAATAAGAGCGAGATCCATAGTGGGCACGACGATCGTATTCAGAGCGAGATCCATAGTGGGCATGACGATCGTAACAAAATGAGGTCCATAGTAGGCACGACGATCGTAATCAGCGCGAGATCCAGAGTGGGCACGACGATCGTAATCAGAGCGAGATCCATAGTGGACATGACGATAGTAATCTATATGAGGTCCATAGTGGGCATGACGATCATAATCAGAATGAGGCCCATAGTAGGCACGTCGATCGTAATCAGAATGAGGTCCATAGTGGGCATGACCATCGTAATCAGAATGAGGTCCATAGTGGGCACGACGATCGCAATCAGAGCGAGATCCATAGTGGGCACGACGATCGTAATCAGAGCGAGATCCATAGTGGGCACGACGATTGTAATCAGAGCGAGATCCATAGTGGGCACGACGAAGGTAATCAGAATGAGGTCCATAGTAGGCACGACGATCTTACTCAGAGCGAGATCCATAGTGGGCACGACGATTGTAGTCAGAGCGAGATCCATAGTGGGCACGACGATCGTAATCAGAGCGAGATCCACAGTGGGCACGACGATCGTAAACAGAATGAGGTCCATAGTGGGCACGACGAGCGTAATCAGAGCGAGGTCCATAGTGGGCACGACGATCGTAATCAGAGCGAGATCCACAGTGGGCACGGCGATCGTAAACAGAATGAGGTCCATAGTGAGCACGATGATCGTAATCAGAATGAGGTCCATAGTGGGCACGACGATCGTAATCAGAGCGAGTTCCATAGTGGGCACGACGATCGTAATCAGAGCGAGATCCATAGAGGTCATGACGATCTTAATCAGAGCGAGATCAATAGTGGGCATGACGATCCTAATCAGAATGAGGTCCATAGTGGGCATGACGATCATAATCAGAATGAGGTACATAGTGGGCACGATGATCGTAATCAGAGCGAGATCCATATTGGGCACGACGATCGTAATCAAATGAGGTCCATAGTGGGCATGACGATTGTAATCAGAATGAGGTCCATAGTGGGCACGACGATCGTAATCAGAATGAGGTCCATAGTGGGCACGACGATCGTAATCAGAGCAAGATCCATTTTGGGCATGACGATCATAATCAGAATGAGGTACATCGTGGGCATGACGATCGTAATCAGAATGAGGTCCATAGTGGGCATGACGATCGTAATCAGAATGAGGTCATAGTGGGCATGACGATCGTAATCAGAATGAGGTCCATAGTGGGCATGACGATCGTAATCAGAATGAGGTCCGTAGTGGGCATGACGATCGTAATCATAATGAGGTCCATAGTGGGCACGACGATCGTAATCAGAATGAGGTCCATACTGGGCATGACGATTGTAATCAGATTGAGGCCCATAGTGGGCTCGACGATCGTAATCAGAGCGAGATCCATAGTGGGCACGACGATCGTAATCAGAGCGAGATCCATAGTGGGCATGACGATCGTAATCAGATTGAGGTCCATACTGGGCATGACGATCGTAATCAGAATGAGGTCCATAGTGGGCTCGACGATCGTAATCAGAGCGAGATCCATAGTGGGCACGACGATCTTAATCAGAGCTAGATCCATAGTGCGCATGACGATCGTAATCAGAATGAGGTACATAGTAGGCACGACGATCGTAATCAGAGCGAGATCCATAGTGGGCACGACGATCGTAATCAGAGCGAGATCCATAGTGGACATGACGATAGTAATCTGAATGAGGTCCATAGTGGGCATGACGATCATAATCAGAATGAGGCCCATAGTAGGCACGTCGATCGTAATCAGAATGAGGTCCATAGTGGGCATGACCATCGTAATCAGAATGATGTTCATAGTGGGCACGACGATCCTAATCAGAGCGAGATTCATAGTGGGTATGACGATCGTAATAAGACTGAGGTCTATAGTGGGCATGACGATCGTAGTCAGAATGTTGCCCATAGTGGGCATGACGATCGTAAGCAGAATGAGGTCCATTTGGGCACGACGATCGTTATCAGAATGATGTCCATACTGGGCATGACGATCGTAATCAGAATGAGGTCCATAGTGGGCATGACGATCGTAATCAGAATGAGGTCCATAGTGGGCACGACGATCGTAATCAGAGCAAGATCCATAGTGGGCATGACGATCGTAATCAGAATGAGGTCCATAGTGGGCATGACGATCGTAATCAGAATGCGGTCCATAGTGGGCATGACGATCGTATCAGAATGAGGTCTATAGTGGGCACGACGATCGTAATCAGACTGTGGTCCATAGTGGGCATTACGATCGTGATCAGAATGAGGTCCATAGTGGGCATGACGATCGTAATCAGAATGAGGTGCATACTGGGAATGACGATCGTAATCAGAATGAGGCCCATAGTGGGCTCGACGATCGTAATCAGAGCGAGATCCACAGTGGGCACGACGATCGTAATCATAATGATGTCCATAGTGGGCACGACGACCGTAATCAGAGCGAGGTCCATAGTGGGCACGACGATCCTAATCAGAGCGAGATCCAGAGTGGGCACGACGATCGTAATCAGAGCGAGATCCATAGTGGACATGACGATCGTAATCTATATGAGGTCCATAGTGGGCATGACGATCATAATCAGAATGAGGCCCATAGTAGGCACGTCGATCGTAATCAGAGGGAGATCCATAGTGGGCACGACGACCGTAATCAGAGCGAGGTCCAATAGTGGGCACGACGATCCTAATCAGAGCGAGATCCATAGTGGGCACGACGATCGTAATCAGAGCGAGGTCCATAGTGGGCACGACGATCGTAATCAGAGCGAGATCCATAGTGGGCACGACGATCGTAATCAGAGCGAGATCCATAGTAGGCACGACGAATGTAATCAGAATGAGGTCCATAGTAGGCACGACGATCTTACTCAGAGCGAGATCCATAGTGGGCACGACGATTGTAGTCAGAGCGAGATCCATAGTGGGCACGACGATCGTAATCAGAGCGAGATCCACAGTGGGCACGACGATCGTAAACAGAATGAGGTCCATAGTGAGCACGATGATCGTAATCAGAATGAGGTCCATAGTGGGCACGACGATCGTAATCAGAGCGAGTTCCATAGTGGGCACGACGATCGTAATCAGAGCGAGATTCATAGAGGTCATGACGATCTTAATCAGAGCGAGATCAATAGTGGGCATGACGATCCTAATCAGAATGAGGTCCATAGTGGGCACCACGATCGTAATCAGAGCAAGATCCATAGTGGGCACGACGATCCTGATCAGGGAGAGATCCATAGTGGGCACGACGATCGTGATCAGAGTGAGATCCATAGTGGGCACGATGATCGTAATCAGAGCGAGATCCATATTGGGCACGACGATCGTAATCAAATAAGGTCCATAGTGGGCATGACGATTGTAATCAGAATGAGGTCCATAGTGGGCACGACGATCGTAATCAGAACGAGGTCCATAGTGGGCACGACGATCGTAATCAGAGCAAGATCCATTTTGGGCATGACGATCATAATCAGAATGAGGTACATCGTGGGCATGACGATCGTAATCAGAATGAGGTCCATAGTGGGCATGACGATCGTAATCAGAATGAGGTCATAGTGGGCATGACGATCGTAATCAGAATGAGGTCCATAGTGGGCATGACGATCGTAATCAGAATGAGGTCCGTATTGGGCATGACGATCGTAATCATAATGAGGTCCATAGTGGGCACAACGATCGTAATCAGAATGAGGTCCATACTGGGCATGACGATTGTAATCAGATTGAGGCCCATAGTGGGCTCGACGATCGTAATCAGAGCGAGATCCATAGTGGGCAGGACGATCGTAATCAGAGCGAGATCCATAGTGGGCATGACGATCGTAATCAGAATGAGGTCCATACTGGGCATGACGATCGTAATCAGAATGAGGTCCATAGTGGGCTCGACGATCGTAATCAGAGCGAGATCCATAGTGGGCACGACGATCTTAATCTGAGCTAGATCCATAGTGCGCATGACGATCGTAATCAGAATGAGGTCCATAGTAGGCACGGCGATCGTAATCAGAGCGAGATTTATAGTGGGCACGACGATCGTAATCAGAGCGAGATCCATAGTGGGCATGACGATCGTAATCATAATGAGGTCCATAGTGGGCACGACGATCGTAATCAGAATGAGGTCCATACTGGGCATGACGATTGTAATCAGAATGAGGCCCATAGTGGGCTCGACGATCGTAATAAGAGCGAGATCCATAGTGGGCACGACGATCGTAATCAGAGCGAGATCCATAGTGGGCATGACGATCGTAATCAAAATGAGGTCCATAGTAGGCACGACGATCGTAATCAGCGCGAGATCCAGAGTGGGCACGACGATCGTAATCAGAGCGAGATCCATAGTGGACATGACGATCGTAATCTATATGAGGTCCATAGTGGGCATGACGATCATAATCAGAATGAGGCCCATAGTAGGCACGTCGATCGTAATCAGAATGAGGTCCATAGTGGGCATGACCATCGTAATCAGAATGAGGTCCATAGTGGGCACGACGATCGCAATCAGAGCGAGATCCATAGTGGGCACGACGATCGTAATCGGAGCGAGATCCATAGTGGGCACGACGATTGTAATCAGAGCGAGATCCATAGTGGGCGCGACGAATGTAATCAGAATGAGGTCCATAGTAGGCACGACGATCTTACTCAGAGCGAGATGCATAGTGGGCACGCGATTGTAGTCAGAGCGAGATCCATAGTGGGCACGACGATCGTAATCAGAGCGAGATCCACAGTGGGCACGACGATCGTAAACAGAATGAGGTCCATAATGGGCACGACGATCGTAATCAGAGCGAGATCCATAGTGGGCACGACGATCGTAATCAGAGCGAGATCCATAGTGGGCACGACGATCGTAATCAGAGCGAGATCCATAGTGGGCACGACGAAGGTAATCAGAATGAGGTCCATAGTAGGCACGACGATCTTACTCAGAGCGAGATCCATAGTGGGCACGACGATTGTAGTCGTAGCGAGATCCATAGTGGGCACGATGATCGTAATCAGAGCGAGATCCACAGTGGGCACGGCGATCGTAAACAGAATGATTTTCATAGTGAGCACGATGATCGTAATCAGAGCGAGATCCATAGTGGGCACGACGATCGTAATCAGAGCGAGATCCATAGTGGGCATGACGATCGTAATCAGATTGAGGTCCATACTGGGCATGACGATCGTAATCAGAATGAGGTCCATAGTGGGCTCGACGATCGTAATCAGAGCGAGATCCATAGTTGGCTCGACGATCTTAATCAGAGCTAGATCCATAGTGCGCATGACGATCGTAATCAGAATGAGGTCCATAGTAGGCACGACTATCGTAATCAGAGCGAGATCCAAAGTGGGCACGACGATCGTAATCAGAGCGAGATCCATAGTGGACATGACGATAGTAATCTGAATGAGGTCCATAGTGGGCATGACGATCATAATCAGAATGAGGCCCATAGTAGGCACGTCGATCGTAATCAGAATGAGGTCCATATTGGGCATGACCATCGTAATCAGAATGATGTTCATAGTGGGCACGACGATCCTAATCAGAGCGAGATTCATAGTGGGTATGACGATCGTAATCAGACTGAGGTCTATAGTGGGCATGACGATCGTAGTCAGAATGTTGCCCATAGTGGGCATGACGATCGTAAGCAGAATGAGGTCCATTTGGGCACGACGATCGTTATCAGAATGATGTCCATACTGGGCATGACGATCGTAATCAGAATGAGGTCCATAGTGGGCTCGACGATCGTAATCAGAGCGAGATCCATAGTGGACACGACGATCGTAATCAGAGCGAGATCCATAGTGGGCATGACGATCGTAATCAGAATGAGGTCCATAGTCGGCACGACGATCGTAATCAGAGCAAGATCCATAGTGGGCATGACGATCGTAATCAGAATGAGGTCCATAGTGGGCATGACGATCGTAATCAGAATGCGGTCCATAGTGGGCATGATGATCGTATCAGAATGAGGTCTATTGTGGGCACGACGATCGTAATCAGACTGTGGTCCATAGTGGGCATTACGATCGTGATCAGAATGAGGTCCATAGTGGGCATGACGATCGTAATCAGAATGAGGTGCATACTGGGAATGACGATCGTAATCAGAATGAGGCCCATAGTGGGCTCGACAATCGTAATCAGAGCGAGATCCACAGTGGGCACGACGATCGTAATCATAATGTTGTCCGTAGTGGGCACGACGACCGTAATCAGAGCGAGGTCCATAGTGGGCACGACGATCCTAATCAGAGCGAGATCCAGAGTGGGCACGACGATCGTAATCAGAGCGAGATCCATAGTGGACATGACGATCGTAATCTATATGAGGTCCATAGTGGGCATGACGATCATAATCAGAATGAGGCCCATAGTAGGCACGTCGATTGTAATCAGAATGAGGCCCATAGTGGGCTCGACGATCGTAATAAGAGCGAGATCCATAGTGGGCACGACGATCGTAATCAGAGCGAGATCCATAGTGGGCATGACGATCGTAATCAAAATGAGGTCCATAGTAGGCACGACGATCGTAATCAGAGCGAGATCCAGAGTGGGCACGACGATCGTAATCAGAGCGAGATCCATAGTGGGCACGACGATCGTAATCAGAGCGAGATCCACAGTGGGCACGACGATCGTAAACAGAATGAGGTCCATAATGGGCACGACGATCGTAATCAGAGCGAGATCCATAGTGGGCACGACGATCGTAATCAGAGCGAGATCCATAGTGGGCACGACGATCGTAATCAGAGCGAGATCCATAGTGGGCACGACGAAGGTAATCAGAATGAGGTCCATAGTAGGCACGACGATCTTACTCAGAGCGAGATCCATAGTGGGCACGACGATTGTAGTCAGAGCGAGATCCATAGTGGGCACGACGATCGTAATCAGAGCGAGATCCACAGTGGGCACGGCGATCGTAAACAGAATGATTTCCATAGTGAGCACGATGATCGTAATCAGAGCGAGATCCATAGTGGGCACGACGATCGTAATCAGAGCGAGATCCATAGTGGGCATGACGATCGTAATCAGATTGAGGTCCATACTGGGCATGACGATCGTAATCAGAATGAGGTCCATAGTGGGCTCGACGATCGTAATCAGAGCGAGATCCATAGTTGGCTCGACGATCTTAATCAGAGCTAGATCCATAGTGCGCATGACGATCGTAATCAGAATGAGGTCCATAGTAGGCACGACTATCGTAATCAGAGCGAGATCCAAAGTGGGCACGACGATCGTAATCAGAGCGAGATCCATAGTGGACATGACGATAGTAATCTGAATGAGGTCCATAGTGGGCATGACGATCATAATCAGAATGAGGCCCATAGTAGGCACGTCGATCGTAATCAGAATGAGGTCCATATTAGGCATGACCATCGTAATCAGAATGATGTTCATAGTGGGCACGACGATCCTAATCAGAGCGAGATTCATAGTGGGTATGACGATCGTAATCAGACTGAGGTCTATAGTGGGCATGACGATCGTAGTCAGAATGTTGCCCATAGTGGGCATGACGATCGTAAGCAGAATGAGGTCCATTTGGGCACGACGATCGTTATCAGAATGATGTCCATACTGGGCATGACGATCGTAATCAGAATGAGGTCCATAGTGGGCTCGACGATCGTAATCAGAGCGAGATCCATAGTTGGCTCGACGATCTTAATCAGAGCTAGATCCATAGTGCGCATGACGATCGTAATCAGAATGAGGTCCATAGTAGGCACGACTATCGTAATCAGAGCGAGATCCAAAGTGGGCACGACGATCGTAATCAGAGCGAGATCCATAGTGGACATGACGATAGTAATCTGAATGAGGTCCATAGTGGGCATGACGATCATAATCAGAATGAGGCCCATAGTAGGCACGTCGATCGTAATCAGAATGAGGTCCATATTAGGCATGACCATCGTAATCAGAATGATGTTCATAGTGGGCACGACGATCCTAATCAGAGCGAGATTCATAGTGGGTATGACGATCGTAATCAGACTGAGGTCTATAGTGGGCATGACGATCGTAGTCAGAATGTTGCCCATAGTGGGCATGACGATCGTAAGCAGAATGAGGTCCATTTGGGCACGACGATCGTTATCAGAATGATGTCCATACTGGGCATGACGATCGTAATCAGAATGAGGTCCATAGTGGGCTCGACGATCGTAATCAGAGCGAGATCCATAGTGGACACGACGATCGTAATCAGAGCGAGATCCATAGTGGGCATGACGATCGTAATCAGAATGAGGTCCATAGTGGGCACGACGATCGTAATCAGAGCAAGATCCATAGTGGGCATGACGATCGTAATCAGAATGAGGTCCATAGTGGGCATGACGATCGTAATCAGAATGCGGTCCATACTGGGCATGACGATCGTATCAGAATGAGGTCTATAGTGGGCACGACGATCGTAATCAGACTGTGGTCCATAGTGGGCATTATGATCGTGATCAGAATGAGGTCCATAGTGGGCATGACGATCGTAATCAGAATGAGGTGCATACTGGGAATGACGATCGTAATCAGAATGAGGCCCATAGTGGGCTCGACGATCGTAATCAGAGCGAGATCCACAGTGGGCACGACGATCGTAATCATAATGTTGTCTATAGTAGGCACGACGACCGTAATCAGAGCCAGGTCCATAGTGGGCACGACGATCCTAATCAGAGCGAGATCCAGAGTGGGCACGACGATCGTAATCAGAGCGAGATCCATAGTGGACATGACGATCGTAATCTATATGAGGTCCATAGTGGGCATGACGATCATAATCAGAATGAGGCCCATAGTAGGCACGTCGATTGTAATCAGAATGAGGCCCATAGTGGGCTCGACGATCGTAATAAGAGCGAGATCCATAGTGGGCACGACGATCGTAATCAGAGCGAGATCCATAGTGGGCATGACGATCGTAATCAAAATGAGGTCCATAGTAGGCACGACGATCGTAATCAGAGCGAGATCCAGAGTGGGCACGACGATCGTAATCAGAGCGAGATCCATAGTGGACATGACGATCGTAATCTATATGAGGTCCATAGTGGGCATGACGATCATAATCAGAATGAGGCCCATAGTAGGCACGTCGATCGTAATCAGAATGAGGTCCATAGTGGGCATGACCATCGTAATCAGAATGAGGTCCATAGTGGGCACGACGATCGCAATCAGAGCGAGATCCATAGTGGGCACGACGATCGTAATCCAAGCGAGATCCATAGTGGGCACGACGATTGTAATCAGAGCGAGATCCATAGTGGGCGCGACGAATGTAATCAGAATGAGGTCCATAGTAGGCACGACGATCTTACTCAGAGCGAGATGCATAGTGGGCACGACGATTGTAGTCAGAGCGAGATCCATAGTGGGCACGACGATCGTAATCAGAGCGAGATCCACAGTGGGCACGACGATCGTAAACAGAATGAGGTCCATAATGGGCACGACGATCGTAATCAGAGCGAGATCCATAGTGGAAGAAGTTAGGACGGCGCTAAAACGCCCGTCCTGTTGTGTTCGTGCCTCTTTGTCTTTGTCGTTTTAGCGCCGTCCTAACTTCTTTCAAGATATGAACCAACTAGCCCAAATCAAAGTACTTCTTATCCATAGTGGGCACGACGATCGTAATCAGAGCGAGATCCATAGTGGGCACGACGATCGTAATCAGAGCGAGATCCATAGTGGGCACGACAAAGGTAATTAGAATGAGGTCCATAGTAGGCACGACGATCTTACTCAGAGCGAGATCCATAGTGGGCACGACGATTGTAGTCAGAGCGAGATCCATAGTGGGCACGACGATCGTAATCAGAGCGAGATCCACAGTGGGCACGACAATCGTAAACAGAATGAGGTCCATAGTGGGCACGACGAGCGTAATCAGAGCGAGGTCCATAGTGGGCACGACGATCGTAATCAGAGCGAGATCCACAGTGGGCACGGCGATCGTAAACAGAATGAGGTCCATAGTGAGCACGATGATCGTAATCAGAATGAGGTCCATAGTGGGCACGACGATCCTAATCAGAGCGAGATTCATAGTGGGCACGACAATCGTAATCAGAGCTGGATCCATAATGGGCATGACGAACGTAATCAGAATGAGGTCCATAGTGGCCACGACGATCGTAATCAGAGCGAGACCCATAATGGCCACGACGATCGTAATCAGAATGAGGTCCATAGTGGGCACGACGATCGCAATCAGAGCGAGATCCATAGTGGGCACGACGATCGTAATCAGAGCGAGATCCATAGTGGGCACGACGATTGTAATCAGAGCAAGATCCATAGTGGGCGCGACGAATGTAATCAGAATGAGGTCCATAGTAGGCACGACGATCTTACTCAGAGCGAGATCCAAAGTGGGCACGACGATTGTAGTCAGAGCGAGATCCATAGTGGGCACGACGATCGTAATCAGAGCGAGATCCACAGTGGGCACGACGATCGTAAACAGAATGAGGTCCATAATGGGCACGACGATCGTAATCAGAGCGAGATCCATAGTGGACATGACGATAGTAATCTGAATGAGGTCCATAGTGGGCATGACGATCATAATCAGAATGAGGCCCATAGTAGGCACGTCGATCGTAATCAGAATGAGGTCCATAGTGGGCATGACCATCGTAATCAGAATGATGTTCATAGTGGGCACGACGATCCTAATCAGAGCGAGATTCATAGTGGGTATGACGATCGTAATCAGACTGAGGTCTATAGTGGGCATGACGATCGTAGTCAGAATTTTGCCCATAGTGGGCATGACGATCGTAAGCAGAATGAGGTCCATTTGGGCACGACGATCGTTATCAGAATGATGTCCATACTGGGCATGACGATCGTAATCAGAATGAGGTCCATAGTGGGCTCGACGATCGTAATCAGAGCGAGATCCATAGTGGACACGACGATCGTAATCAGAGCGAGATCCATAGTGGGCATGACGATCGTAATCAGAATGAGGTCCATAGTGGGCACGACGATCGTAATCAGAGCAAGATCCATAGTGGGCATGACGATCGTAATCAGAATGAGGTCCATAGTGGGCATGACGATCGTAATCAGAATGCGGTCCATAGTGGGCATGACGATCGTATCAGAATGAGGTCTATAGTGGGCACGACGATCGTAATCAGACTGTGGTCCATAGTGGGCATTACGATCGTGATCAGAATGAGGTCCATAGTGGGCATGACGATCGTAATCAGAATGAGGTGCATACTGGGAATGACGATCGTAATCAGAATGAGGCCCATAGTGGGCTCACCGATCATAATCAGAGCGAGATCCACAGTGGGCACGACGATCGTAATCATAATGATGTCCATAGTGGGCACGACGACCGTAATCAGAGCGAGGTCCATAGTGGGCACGACGATCCTAATCAGAGCGAGATCCAGAGTGAGCACGACGATCGTAATCAGAGCGAGATCCATAGTGGACATGACGATCGTAATCTATATGAGGTCCATAGTGGGCATGACGATCATAATCAGAATGAGGCCCATAGTAGGCACGTCGATTGTAATCAGAATGAGGCCCATAGTGGGCTCGACGATCGTAATAAGAGCGAGATCCATAGTGGGCACGACGATCGTAATCAGAGCGAGATCCATAGTGGGCATGACGATCGTAATCAAAATGAGGTCCATAGTAGGCACGACGATCGTAATCAGAGCGAGATCCAGAGTGGGCACGACGATCGTAATCAGAGCGAGATTAATAGTGGACATGACGATCGTAATCTATATGAGGTCCATAGTGGGCATGACGATCATAATCAGAATGAGGCCCATAGTAGGCACGTCGATCGTAATCAGAATGAGGTCCATAGTGGGCATGACCATCGTAATCAGAATGAGGTCCATAGTGGGCACGACGATCGCAATCAGAGCGAGATCCATAGTGGGCACGACGATTGTAATCAGAGCGAGATCCATAGTGGGCGCGACGAATGTAATCAGAATGAGGTCCATAGTAGGCACGACGATCTTACTCAGAGCGAGATGCATAGTGGGCACGACGATTGTAGTCAGAGCGAGATCCATAGTGGGCACGACGATCGTAATCAGAGCGAGATCCACAGTGGGCACGACGATCGTAAACAGAATGAGGTCCATAATGGGCACGACGATCGTAATCAGAGCGAGATCCATAGTGGGCACGACGATCGTAATCAGAGCGAGATCCATAGTGGGCACGACGATCGTAATCAGAGCGAGATCCATAGTGGGCACGACAAAGGTAATCAGAATGAGGTCCATAGTAGGCACGACGATCTTACTCAGAGCGAGATCCATAGTGGGCACGACGATTGTAGTCAGAGCGAGATCCATAGTGGGCACGACGATAGTAATCAGAGCGAGATCCACAGTGGGCACGACGATCGTAAACAGAATGAGGTCCATAGTGGGCACGACGAGCGTAATCAGAGCGAGGTCCATAGTGGGCACGACGATCGTAATCAGAGCGAGATCCACAGTGGGCACGGCGATCGTATACAGAATGAGGTCCATAGTGAGCACGATGATCGTAATCAGAATGAGGTCCATAGTGGGCACGACGATCCTAATCAGAGCGAGATTCATAGTGGGCACGACAATCGTAATCAGAGCTGGATCCATAATGGGCATGACGAACGTAATCAGAATGAGGTCCATAGTGGCCACGACGATCGTAATCAGAGCGAGACCCATAATGGCCACGACGATCGTAATCAGAATGAGGTCCATAGTGGGCACGACGATCGCAATCAGAGCGAGATCCATAGTGGGCACGACGATCGTAATCAGAGCGAGATCCATAGTGGGCACGACGATTGTAATCAGAGCAAGATCCATAGTGGGCGCGACGAATGTAATCAGAATGAGGTCCATAGTAGGCACGACGATCTTACTCAGAGCGAGATCCATAGTGGGCACGACGATTGTAGTCAGAGCGACATCCATAGTGGGCACGACGATCGTAATCAGAGCGAGATCCACAGTGGGCACGACGATCATAAACAGAATGAGGTCCATAATGGGCACGACGATCGTAATCAGAGCGAGATCCATAGTGGACATGACGATTGTAATCTGAATGAGGTCCATAGTGGGCATGACGATCATAATCAGAATGAGGCCCATAGTAGGCACGTCGATCGTAATCAGAATGAGGTCCATAGTGGGCATGACCATCGTAATCAGAATGATGTTCATAGTGGGCACGACGATTGTAGTCAGAGCGAGATCCATAGTGGGCACGACGATCGTAATCAGAGGGAGATCCATAGTGGGCACGACGACCGTAATCAGAGCGAGGTCCAATAGTGGGCACGACGATTGTAGTGAGAGCGAGATCCATAGTGGGCACGACGATCGTAATCAGAGCGAGATCCACAGTGGGCACGACGATCGTAAACAGAATGAGGTCCATAGTGAGCACGATGATCGTAATCAGAATGAGGTCCATAGTGGGCACGACGATCGTAATCAGAGCGAGTTCCATAGTGGGCACGACGATCGTAATCAGAGCGAGATCCATAGAGGTCATGACGATCTTAATCAGAGCGAGATCAATAGTGGGCATGACGATCCTAATCAGAATGAGGTCCATAGTGGGCACCACGATCGTAATCAGAGCAAGATCCATAGTGGGCACGACGATCCTGATCAGGGAGAGATCCATAGTGGGCACGACGATCGTGATCAGAGTGAGATCCATAGTGGGCACGATGATCGTAATCAGAGCGAGATCCATATTGGGCACGACGATCGTAATCAAATGAGGTCCATAGTGGGCATGACGATTGTAATCAGAATGAGGTCCATAGTGGGCACGACGATCGTAATCAGAATGAGGTCCATAGTGGGCACGACGATCGTAATCAGAGCAAGATTCATTTTGGGCATGACGATCATAATCAGAATGAGGTACATCGTGGGCATGACGATCGTAATCAGAATGAGGTCCATAGTGGGCATGACGATCGTAATCAGAATGAGGTCATAGTGGGCATGACGATCGTAATCAGAATGAGGTCCATAGTGGGCATGACGATCGTAATCAGAATGAGGTCCGTAGTGGGCATGACGATCGTAATCATAATGAGGTCCATAGTGGGCACGACGATTGTAATCAGAATGAGGTCCATACTGGGCATGACGATTGTAATCAGATTGAGGCCCATAGTGGGCTCGACGATCGTAATCAGAGCGAGATCCATAGTGGGCACGACGATCGTAATCAGAGCGAGATCCATAGTGGGCATGACGATCGTAATCAGAATGAGGTCCATACTGGGCATGACGATCGTAATCAGAATGAGGTCCATAGTGGGCTGGACGATCGTAATCAGAGCGAGATCCATAGTGGGCACGACGACCTTAATCAGAGCTAGATCCATAGTGCGCATGACGATCGTAATCAGAATGAGGTCCATAGTAGGCACGACGATCGTAATCAGAGCGAGATCCATAGTGGGCACGACGATCGTAATCAGAGCGAGATCCATAGTGGGCATGACGATCGTAATCATAATGAGGTCCATAGTGGGCACGACGATCGTAATCAGAATGAGGTCCATACTGGGCATGACGATTGTAATCAGAATGAGGCCCATAGTGGGCTCGACGATCGTAATAAGAGCGAGATCCATAGTGGGCACGACGATCGTAATCAGAGCGAGATCCATAGTGGGCATGACGATCGTAATCAAAATGAAGTCCATAGTAGGCACGACGATCGTAATCAGCGCGAGATCCAGAGTGGGCACGACGATCGTAATCAGAGCGAGATCCATAGTGGACATGACGATCGTAATCTATATGAGGTCCATCGTGGGCATGACGATCATAATCAGAATGAGGCCCATAGTAGGCACTTCGATCGTAATCAGAATGAGGTCCATAGTGGGCATGACCATCGTAATCAGAATGAGGTCCATAGTGGGCACGACGATCGCAATCAGAGCGAGATCCATAGAGGGCACGACGATCGTAATCAGAGCGAGATCCATAGTGGGCACGACGATCGTAATCAGAGCGAGATCCAGAGTGGGCACGACGAATGTAATCAGAATGAGGTCCATAGTAGGCACGACGATCGTAATCAGAGCGAGATCCATAGTGGGCACGACGATCGTAATCAGAGCGAGATCCATAGTGGGCACGACGATCGTAATCAGAGCGAGATCCATAGTGGGCACGACGAAGGTAATCAGAATGAGGTCCATAGTAGGCACGACGATCTTACTCAGAGCGAGATCCATAGTGGGCACGACGATTGTAGTCAGAGCGAGATCCATAGTGGGCACGACGATCGTAATCAGAGCGAGATCCACAGTGGGCACGACGATCGTAAACAGAATGAGGTCCATAGTGGGCACGGCGATCGTAAACAGAATGAGGTCCATAGTGAGCACGATGATCGTAATCAGCATGAGGTCCATAGTGGGCACGACGATCCTAATCAGAGCGAGATCCATAGTGGGCACGACGATCTTAATCAGAGCTAGATCCATAGTGCGCATGACGATCGTAATCAGAATGAGGTCCATAGTAGGCACGACGATCGTAATCAGAGCGAGATCCATAGTGGGCACGACGATCATAATCAGAGCGAGATCCATAGTGGGCATGACAATCGTAATCATAATGAGGTCCATAGTGGGCACGACGATCGTAATCAGAATGAGGTCCATACTGGGCATGACGATTGTAATCAGAATGAGGCCCATAGTGGGCTCGACGATCGTAATAAGAGCGAGATCCATAGTGGGCATGACGATCGTAATCAAAATGAGGTCCATAGTAGGCACGACGATCGTAATCAGCGCGAGATCCAGAGTGGGCACGACGATCGTAATCAGAGCGAGATCCATAGTGGACATGACGATCGTAATCTATATGAGGTCCATCGTGGGCATGACGATCATAATCAGAATGAGGCCCATAGTAGGCACTTCGATCGTAATCAGAATGAGGTAAATAGTGGGCATGACCATCGTAATCAGAATGAGGTCCATAGTGGGCACGACGATCGCAATCAGAGCGAGATCCATAGAGGGCACGACGATCGTAATCAGAGCGAGATCCATAGTGGGCACGACGATCGTAATCAGAGCGAGATCCAGAGTGGGAACGACGAATGTAATCAGAATGAGGTCCATAGTAGGCACGACGATCGTAATCAGAGCGAGATCCATAGTGGGCACGACGATCGTAATCAGAGCGAGATCCATAGTGGGCACGACGATCGTAATCAGAGCGAGATCCATAGTGGGCACGACGAAGGTAATCAGAATGAGGTCCATAGTAGGCACGACGATCTTACTCAGAGCGAGATCCATAGTGGGCACGACGATTGTAGTCAGAGCGAGATCCATAGTGGGCACGACGATCGTAATCAGAGCGAGATCCACAGTGGGCACGACGATCGTAAACAGAATGAGCTCCATAGTGGGCACGACGAGCGTAATCAGAGCGAGGTCCATAGTGGGCACGACGATCGTAATCAGAGCGAGATCCACAGTGGGCACGGCGATCGTAAACAGAATGAGGTCCATAGTGAGCACGATGATCGTAATCAGAATGAGGTCCATAGTGGGCACGACGATCGTAATCAGAGCGAGTTCCATAGTGGGCACGACGATCGTAATCAGAGCGAGATCCATGGAGGTCATGACGATCTTAATCAGAGCGAGATCAATAGTGGGCATGACGATCGTAATCAGAATGAGGTGCATAGTGGGCACCACGATCGTAATCAGAGCAAGATCCATAGTGGGCACGACGATCCTGATCAGGGCGAGATCCATAGTGGGCACGACGATCGTGATCAGAGTGAGATCCATAGTGGGCACGATGATCGTAATCAGAGCGAGATCCATATTGGGCACGACGATCATAATCAGAATGAGGTACATCGTGGGCATGACGATCGTAATCAGAATGAGGTCCATAGTGGGCATGACGATCGTAATCAGAATGAGGTCATAGTGGGCATGACGATCGTAATCAGAATGAGGTCCATAGTGGGCATGACGATCGTAATCAGAATGAGGTCCGTAGTGGGCATGACGATCGTAATCATAATGAGGTCCATAGTGGGCACGACGATCGTAATCAGAATGAGGTCCATACTGGGCATGACGATTGTAATCAGATTGAGGCCCATAGTGGGCTCGACGATCGTAATCAGAGCGAGATCCATAGTGGGCACGACGATCGTAATCAGAGCGAGATCCATAGTGGGCATGACGATCGTAATCAGATTGAGGTCCATACTGGGCATGACGATCGTAATCAGAATGAGGTCCATAGTGGGCTCGACGATCGTAATCAGAGCGAGATCCATAGTGGGCACGACGATCTTAATCAGAGCTAGATCCATAGTGCGCATGACGATCGTAATCAGAATGAGGTCCATAGTAGGCACGACGATCGTAATCAGAGCGAGATCCATAGTGGGCACGACGATCGTAATCAGAGCGAGATCCATAGTGGACATGACGATAGTAATCTGAATGAGGTCCATAGTGGGCATGACGATCATAATCAGAATGAGGTCCATA
Organism: Amblyomma americanum; assembly: GCF_052857255.1. Classification (NCBI taxonomy): domain Eukaryota; kingdom Metazoa; phylum Arthropoda; class Arachnida; order Ixodida; family Ixodidae; genus Amblyomma; species Amblyomma americanum. Next base: position 153,228,379 of record NC_135502.1, read on the forward strand.
GTGGGCACGACGATCGTAATCATAGCGAGATCTATAGTGGGCATGACGATCGTAATCAGAATGAGGTGCATAGTGGGCACCACGATCGTAATCAGAGCAAGATCCATAGTGGGCACGACGATCCTGATCAGGGCGAGATCCATAGTGGGCACGACGATCGTGATCAGAATGAGATCCATAGTGGGCACAATGATCGTAATCAGAGCGAGACCCATATTGGGCACGACGATCGTAATCAAATGAGGTCCATAGTGGGCATGACGATTGTAATCAGAATGAGGTCCATAGTGGGCACGACGATCGTAATCAGAATGAGGTCCATAGTGGGCACGACGATCGTAATCAGAGCAAGATCCATTTTGGGCATGACGATCATAATCAGAATGAGGTACATCGTGGGCATGACGATCGTAATCAGAATGAGGTCCATAGTGGGCATGACGATCGTAATCAGAATGAGGTCATAGTGGGCATGACGATCGTAATCAGAATGAGGTCCATAGTGGGCATGACGATCGTAATCAGAATGAGGTCCGTAGTGGGCATGACGATCGTAATCATAATGAGGTCCATAGTGGGCACGACGATCGTAATCAGAATGAGGTCCATACTGGGCATGACGATTGTAATCAGATTGAGGCCCATAGTGGGCTCGACGATCGTAATCAGAGCGAGATCCATAGTGGGCACGACGATCGTAATCAGAGCGAGATCCATAGTGGGCATGACGATCGTAATCAGATTGAGGTCCATACTGGGCATGACGATCGTAATCAGAATGAGGTCCATAGTGGGCTCGACGATCGTAATCAGAGCGAGATCCATAGTGGGCACGACGATCTTAATCAGAGCTAGATCCATAGTGCGCATGACGATCGTAATCAGAATGAGGTACATAGTAGGCACGACGATCGTAATCAGAGCGAGATCCATAGTGGGCACGACGATCGTAATCAGAGCGAGATCCATAGTGGACATGACGATAGTAATCTGAATGAGGTCCATAGTGGGCATGACGATCATAATCAGAATGAGGCCCATAGTAGGCACGTCGATCGTAATCAGAATGAGGTCCATAGTGGGCATGACCATCGTAATCAGAATGATGTTCATAGTGGGCACGACGATCCTAATCAGAGCGAGATTCATAGTGGGTATGACGATCGTAATAAGACTGAGGTCTATAGTGGGCATGACGATCGTAGTCAGAATGTTGCCCATAGTGGGCATGACGATCGTAAGCAGAATGAGGTCCATTTGGGCACGACGATCGTTATCAGAATGATGTCCATACTGGGCATGACGATCGTAATCAGAATGAGGTCCATAGTGGGCTCGACGATCGTAATCAGAGCGAGATCCATAGTGGACACGACGATCGTAATCAGAGCGAGATCCATAGTGGGCATGACGATCGTAATCAGAATGAGGTCCATAGTGGGCACGACGATCGTAATCAGAGCAAGATCCATAGTGGGCATGACGATCGTAATCAGAATGAGGTCCATAGTGGGCATGACGATCGTAATCAGAATGCGGTCCATAGTGGGCATGACGATCGTATCAGAATGAGGTCTATAGTGGGCACGACGATCGTAATCAGACTGTGGTCCATAGTGGGCATTACGATCGTGATCAGAATGAGGTCCATAGTGGGCATGACGATCGTAATCAGAATGAGGTGCATACTGGGAATGACGATCGTAATCAGAATGAGGCCCATAGTGGGCTCGACGATCGTAATCAGAGCGAGATCCACAGTGGGCACGACGATCGTAATCATAATGATGTCCATAGTGGGCACGACGACCGTAATCAGAGCGAGGTCCATAGTGGGCACGACGATCCTAATCAGAGCGAGATCCAGAGTGGGCACGACGATCGTAATCAGAGCGAGATCCATAGTGGACATGACGATCGTAATCTATATGAGGTCCATAGTGGGCATGACGATCATAATCAGAATGAGGCCCATAGTAGGCACGTCGATCGTAATCAGAATGAGGTCCATAGTGGGCATGACCATCGTAATCAGAATGAGGTTCATAGTGGGCACAACGATCGTAATCACAGCGAGATCCATAGTGGGTATGACGATCGTTATCAGACTGAGGTCCACAGTGGGCATGACGATCGTAATCAGAATGTTGCCCATAGTGGGCATGACGATCGTAATCAGAATGAGGTCCAAAGTGGGCATGACGATCGTAATCAGAATGAGGTCTATAGTGGGCACGACGATCGTAATCAGACTGTGGTCCATAGTGGGCATTACGATCGTGATCAGAATGAGGTCCATAGTGGGCATGACGATCGTAATCAGAATGAGGTCCATACTGGGAAAGACGATCGTAATCAGAATGAGGTCCATAGTGGGCACGACGATCGCAATCAGAGCGAGACCCATAGTGGGCACGACGATCGTAATCAGAGCGAGATCCATAGTGGGCACGACGATCGTAATCAGAGCGAGATCCATAGCGGGCGCGACGAATGTAATCAGAATGAGGTCCATAGTAGGCAAGACGATCTTACTCAGAGCGAGATCCATAGTGGGCACGACGATTGTATTCAGAGCGAGATCCATAGTGGGCACGACGATCGTAATCAGAATGAGGTCCATAGTGGGCACGACGATCGTAATCAAAGCGAGTTCCATAGTGGGCACGACGACCGTAATCAGAGCGAGATCCATAATGGTCATGATGACCTTAATCAGAGCGAGATCAATAGTGGGCATGACGATCCCAATTAGAATGAGGTCCATAGTGGGCACGACGATCGTAATCAGAATGAGATCCATAGTGGGCATGACGATCGTAATCAGAATGAGGTCCATAGTAGGAACGACGATCGTAATCAAAGCGAGATTCATAGTGGGCACGACGATCGCAATCAGAGCGAAATTCATAGTGGGCACGACGATCGTAATAAGAATGATGTCCATAGTGGGCACGAAGATCCTTATCAGAGCGAGATCCAGAGTGGGCACGACGATCGTAATCAGAAGGAGGTCCATAGTGGGCACGACGATCGCAATCAGAGCGAGACCCATAGTGGGCACGACGATCGTAATCAGAGCGAGATCCATAGTGGGCACGACGATCGTAATCAGAGCGAGATCCATAGTGGGCATGACGATCGTAATCAGAATGAGGTCCATATTTGGCACGACGATCGTAATCCGAGCGAGATCCCTAGTGGGCACGACGATCGTAATCATAGCGAGATCCATATGGGCACGACGATCATAATCAGAACGAGATAAATAGTGGGCAGGGCGGTCGTAATCAGAATGAGGTCCATAGTGGGCAGGGCGATCGTAGTCATTGCGAGGTCCATATTGGGCACGACGATCCTAATCAGAGCGAGATCCATAGTGGGCACGACGATCGTAATCAGAATGAGGTCCATAGTGGGCACGGCGATCGTAATCAGAGCGAGATCCATAGTGGGCACGACGATCGTAATCAGAATGAGGTCCATTGTGGGCACGACGATCGTAATCAGAGCGAGATCTACTTGGGCTTCAATCATCGTAGCAGTGGCACGTGTTTGCGGAAACCAGCGATAAACTACAACCAGAGCGGCGCTGCAGGCTACCGGCTGCAAGGATAAAAGCTGGACTCGTGAACCACACGGCACTCGGCAGCAGTGGCAGCATGTGGACGCTTTTCTAAACGCAACACTGCTTTTCGCAGGTTGATAGCGTTTCTTTTACGCCTTTGTAGCTGTAAATTTGCTGTCGCTGCCCTGCTGCCAATTTGTAAAACCTGTGTATTTTGGTTGTTGCTTGCTTCTTGAATTGGTCGTTGCTGCTTCTTGAAGTCCCAATGTCGGGAAACAATACTTGCCTTTCCTGTAATGAGGCTGTTGACCCCAAACAGGCGTTTATGTCTTGTGTGGAATGTACCTAATCTTACCATATTGGAAACTGTGCTGGTCTCACAGAAAAGCATTTTAAAAACCGAAGCGCGTCATCAAAGCAAAAATGGACATGTCCCAGTTGTAAAGCAGCTAAGCAGAGAGATGAAAATCAGAGTGATAGAGTAACTCGGGAAGAGTTTGCTGGATTGCGGTCCCTATTGATTAGCATGAATGAAAAGCTCGATGGGCTGGTGCCCCTAAAAAAGACGGTTTCTAACATCGAAAAAAGTATTGAAGTAATGTCTCACAAGCATGATGAACTGCTGAAACGTCTTGCTGTACAAGAAAGCGACACAAAAAATGTGAAAGCAAGGTTAGAGAAGCTTGAGCAAAAGGCTCGATGTAGCGAGACGAAGACTGAAAAGCTAGTCACTGAAATCAATGAACCTGAATGAAGAAGCCGTCAGTTAAACTTAGAATTTCATGGAATTCAGGTTACTCCGAACGAAGACTTGTTGATGAAAGTGAACAGCGTGGCAGGTTTGTTAGAAGTCCCAGAACTGAGCAAACTGGATGTTGATGCTATTCATCGCCTTCCGGCGAAAGCAGGCAAGGTCCCAGGAATGATCGTTCGATATGCCCGACAAGCCACCAAGGATAAATGGTTGGAAAATAGGCGGAAACTTAGAAACAATGAGAGCAGTACTTTTATACTAGAGAATATGACAACCCGATGCCGGCAACTGTTTCTAACAGCGAAAGAGTTGGCAAAAGAAAAAAGGGCTACAAATATGTATGGTTCAGAAATGGCAAGATTTATCTGCGTAAGGCAGACGGTGATTCTTCTGTCATTGTGCGCAGTGAACGTGACCTTCCGACATGATCTATCTGAACAGTCAATCTTGATCATATTGCTTCTTTTATTATTTTATGTGTGAATCAACACTTCACAACTTTCTCCTGCCACATGAATTGAATGCTGTTGTCTCGGGCTATCAAATATGCGCTTTGAAATGCCTTCACATAAATGTTCGTTCCCTTTGTAACAAAGAAGATTCCATCAAGCATTTTATTTCGAGTTTTTCATTTCAGTTTGATGTGATAATGCTCACTGAAACGTGGTGTAAAAATGATCATTGTCACTTCGGGTTTACACCATATCAGTCATTCTCCTTAAATCGCCCAAATCGTCGTGGCGGAGGCATAATGATGCTACTAAAGGAAGGGATGCAATGTGAACTGCTTTCTCGTTTCTCTGTTTCTTGCTGTAATTACGAGGTTTTGACTGCGAAAGTGAACAATTCTGTTTTCTCTGTATGTTATCGCCCGCCCGATGGAAATGTTGAAAACCTTTTTGCGTTCTACGAAGAGTTCTTATCGTTTATTTCTGAGGCTGGTTACTTTGTTCTATCTGCTGGCGACTTTAATATTGATTTGTTAGGAGATTCAGCAGCCAAAATCACTATGAATATGCTCATTACTTCAAACGGGTGCTCAAACCAAATCAGTTTGCCTACTAGGAACACAGAACATAGCGAAACTTTGTTAGACCTAATTATTACTAACTCGGTCAGTGAAAATAACATTGCGGGTGTGATGACCTGCGACTTGAGTGACCACCTTCCCACCTTCATAATATTAGATAGACACAATCATCATAGTAAAAAACAATTTTTAAATGTTCAAATAATAAATCCTACTCGCCTAGATGCCTTCAGGAATGACGTGCTAAATTCTGATTTCGAATATCTTCTTGCGATTAATTGCGCTGACAAGGCGTATAACATGTTCGTTGATCACATCGCTGAAATATATAAACGGCATTTTCCGCTTAAACAACTGAAACTTGGTAGGAAAATACGCAAGCCTTGGATCACGCCAGAGCTCATTAAAAAGATCAATGAGAAGAATACTATGTACCATCAGTTTATAAAAACTAAAAATCCCCAAAAACTTAAGGAGTTTAAGATATACCGAAATCAGCTAAATAAAGAAATAAAGTTAAGCAGACAAAACTATTTTCATGCGGAACTTGACGCCTGCTCTCGTAAGCCTGATCTTTTGTGGAAAAAGTTGAACACTTTTAAATCGCAGTAACTCGTCCCCAAAAACAGATAAACTTAAAATCGGTGAAGTCGAGATATCCGGTTGCGCCCTGGCACACTTATTTAATAACTATTTTGTGCAGTGTGGTGATTATTTTCCAGTGTCTGAATTTTCAAGATTCATGCCTTTAGTAACCAATCTGCTTTCTTTCTTGAGGCCGTTAGCGAAGAACAAGTTCGGTCTGTTTTTATGTCTCTTCAAAACAGCTCTAGTTGTGAAGTTGAAGGTATGCAAATTCGACCGCTTAAACATATTATGGATCTTATCGCACCGACTCTTACCCATATATTTAATCTTTGTTTTTCAAGTGCCGTTTTCCCACAAAGAATGCAGGTGGCTAAGGTTACGGTATTGTTCAAGAAAGGTGATCGAAATGACATTCAAGAATTATCGCCCTATCTCAGTGTTGCCAATATTTTCAAAGGGTTTAGAAAAGATTATTCATGAGCGCCTTTCAATTTTTTTCAGAAATATGACCTTTTAACCCCAGCTCAATTTGGATTTAGAAAGCATAGGTCCACGGAACTAGCCTTGATAGAACAAAAAGAGTTTATTTTATCACAGTTTTCAAGTAAGATGGTTGTACTGGGCCTGTACATTGATTTCACGAAAGCATTTGACTGCATTGTTCACTCCATTTTACTCAAAAAACGAATTGTATGGAGTGCGTGGCCATTGCTGGAATCTTATAAAATGTTACCTTGGCTATCGGCGGCAGTATGTTCAAATAGGTGAGCACTGTTCCGACCAAAAACCGATTGCAAGAGTGCCCCAAGGCAGCATTCTTGGACCTTTTCTTTTTAATATCTACATAAATGATCTGGTAAATACATGCGCTGAAGCCAAATATATATTGTACGCCGACGATGCCAGCATATTTTTTTCCGCTACAGACTGTGAGCAAATCAGCTATATAGCAAACTCCGCCATTGTAAAACTTCTGGAATGGTCTGTAGCAAATCAGTTAGAAGTTAACACCAACAAAACTAAGGCTGTGCTATTTAGACCGAAATAAAAGCAGGTAAATATGAACGTAGATCTTATCTATGGCACCAGAAAAATAGAAATAGTAAGTAGTAATAAAATTCTTGGGGTCACGTTTTCGCAAAATATGCTGTGGGATATTCATGTAGATTCTGTTTGCACTAAATTGTCAAGTGTCGTTGGTATTTTATCCAGATGTAGGTCTATATTACCTTTCAGCGTAAAAAAGTTGATATATAATTCTCTTTTTTACTCTCACCTCTCTTACTGCTTTTTGGTATGGGGCTCTACCACACTAACAAACTTAACAAAGGTGTACGTCCTACAAAAAAGATAATTAGGCTTATTTTTGATGTCCCCTACAATTCTCATACACATGCTCTGTTCATTAAAGCAGATATAATGCCTGTCTGGAAATTGTTTAGCTATAGACTAATTGTTTCCTTTAAGTACAAATTAAAAGAAAATCGAAATTTCTTTCGCAACCTAGCCAAGCTAGAAATAAAGCCTACATCCTACACTATACGTCAGTCTGAATACTGGAAGGTGGTCACTCCCCGTGCTAACTAATCTATGGGTACACTATCGTACATTTTCCCTAAACTTCTTAATGATCTGAATAAATGTGGAATTGATTTAGGTCGCACTACAGTTCGTGAACTGCGCCACGTGATATGTCATGTTTTTGAACAATTCTAATATTGATTTCCTTGTGATACATTAAATCGAATCAATTTTGCGTTTCTGTATGTTTGTATTCCTGTATGTTTCATGTATGCTCCTGTACTGCCTTGTAGAGGGGACCGTGGGCTCTAGTCAAGCTGTTCAGCAGCTTTTACCTACGGCCCCTCCATCGTTTTGATGGAAATAAAGCTATTATTATTATTATTATTATTATTATTATTAATACAATAATTATTATCTATAGTGGGCACGACGATCGGAATCAGAGTGAGATCCATAGTGGGCACGACGATCGTAATCAGAATGAGGTCCATAGTGGGCACGACAATCGTAATCAGAGCGAGATTCATAGTGGGCACGACGATCGTAATCATAGCGAGATCCATAGTGGGCACGACAATCGTAATCAGAATGAGGTCCATAGTGGGCACGACGATCTTAATCAGAGCGAGATTCATATTTGGCACTACGATCGTAATCAGAGCGAGATCCATAGTGGGAACGACGATCGTAATCATAATGAGGTCCATAGTGGGCACGACGATCTTAATCAGAGCGAGATCTATAGTGGGCACGACGATCGTAATCAGAATGAGGTCCATAGTGGGCACGACGATCGTAATCAGAGCGAGATCCATAGTGGGCAGGACAATCGTAATCAGAGCGAGATCCATAGTGGGCAGGACGATCGTGATCAGAGCGAGGCCCGTAGTGGGCACGACGATCCTATTTAGAGCGAGGTCCATATTGAGCACGACGATCGTAATCGGAATGGCGTCCATAGTGGGCATGACGATCGTAACCAGAGCGAGGTCTGTCATCGGCACGACGATCAAAGAGCTAGATTCCCCCTAGTCCATAGACGAATATAATTAGAGCAATGTTGATGTGGCGAAAACCACCGGCTGCGGCAGTAGCGTGAAATGTGACCGTCCGATGTGCGCCAATCCGCAGGATTTCAGTAGCGGTAACTCGGTGAGATGGGCGGAGTCGTTGAAACAGAAGAAGCCAATTGAGCTGTATTGGTGTACAGGTTGATGCAGAGGGGAGGCCAGAATTGACCCTCACGTTGACGAAATCCTGGCGAACAACGGCCTGGATCAGAGCAATCGTGGCGTTAGGCGGCTGAGGAGCGAAGGCGACGGGATTCAAGGCTTTAGTTCTCTCCTTACACTTCGGGTTAAATAGGCACAATGGGGCGGCTGTTGCAGTGTTGGCAGGTCTTCGCATGAGAATGTCGCCGCCGTGTTCCGAAGGCAGTCGAAACTGGGAGCAATGCGGCGGCGTTTGGCTTGCTCTAACTGCCTCCAAACCGGGAGGACATAGTCGACCATAGTGCAGTCTTTGCAGAGGAGCAGATTGAAAGCGCCGCCAGCGATCCTCTTGTGTATGTGGCCCACCTTGCCGGTCTCTTATATGGCGCTGTCTAGCTTACGGTACGTGCAAGGACATCCTGGATGTAAGATATGTAAGACTCGGTGGATGACTGAGCTCGAGAAGCAAGGTCTTTTTAGCCAAGCTTGCGTCCAATTGGCTTGCCAAATAAGCCGCGGAACATCTGCTTGCAGGTGTCCCAAGGGGTAGGGTCTTCCTCATCCATCTCAAACCAAACGCACCGTGCCCGCCAAGTTGAAGATGACGTTAGCAAGAATGAGGGTCACGTCTTAGTGGTTGTGCTTACTCACACGCTCATACATGGCTAGCCAATCTTCAACTTCGACATCATAAGTGCGACAAAAGGTGCCCGGGTCGTGCGGCTATGCCACGACAACGGTCGGCGCTGGGGTTGACGCTGCGACCGGAGGTGTGTCGAATGGCTGTCAAGATATCGTGTGCGGCTGTGGTGTTGGTTGGCGCAGAAGTTACAATTAATCGGGCCAACCTGCCCACCACTGCACTCTCCGTAAGTTCGGAGTGGGAGGAGCGACAAACTTCTCTCGCCCGCGTGCAAAAGTTTGTGATTCGACTGCTGACCGGCGATAGGGGCCACGCCTGATTAGTCGTTGACCGGAGGCATGAGGCGTAGGCAAATTTCGTTGCGAATTAATTAGGCAAACAACAACCAAGTATTACAATATGCCCGACAAGGTAGCGCCGTACACTGACGTGACGCAAATAACACAAGCACCAATTGAACACGTTAACACAAAAATTAACACAAAGAAAGAAACATCAGGGCGATTACTATACAAAAATGTTACGAAACGGAAATACAGTACAAAGGATTACAACGAGAAACACAGAAAGCAAAAATACAATAAAAGAGTTGAAGTGAGTGGTGAGAAACGATGGCTTAGCTGCGGAGTGGCAAGGTCCGGTCGCAGGGAGCGTCGGGCTGCGGTTGCTCGTCGCGGGGCTTATGGGGGCTTGCGGATACGGGCGAACTTGGGCCTCGAGTCTTCGGGACAACCGTCGCCGCGCTCTACGCGTCAGATCTCCGCCTAGGCTCCTTGCCGACCACTTCTCTGGCTGACCTCACTCACGACCGCACGCACCGAAATCTCCAGACCAACTGCTAGCGCGCTGCGTTCCCGTCGCCCCTTCGCATAGCAAAGAATGAGAAAAAAAACAACGCAGGAAAAAAAGACTCTTCAGGAGCCACGCACAGAGGAATGCAGCTCCCAAAAAGAAAAAAAAGAAGACATGAAGGAATGTCGAAAGATTAGGCACAATGCCTTAATCCCACGAGGAGTCATTGGGGGCCGCGAACAGTGCCGGGGCATTCACTCCGCTTCTGCTGTTCCCAACACGTGCAAGCGCTTGCCACCTGTATGACAACAATGCTAGGATGCTAGGAGGGGGGGGGGGAGTAGTTTTGAATGACCCCTCCAGCGCTATGGTGAGAATTCCGTTCCCTCGCGGGAGAGGGGGAAAAATTCGTCGACGCCGCTCCGCGACATGTTTCTGGGAACCAAAGGTCAAAGCTGGACAGCGCAGGCATGAACTTTGTGACAATGGCATAGTGATACTCCAATTTGGCGACCGCTGCAGAGGTCCAGGGCGTAGTGTAAAACTCCGCTCAGCCTCCAACTTTTATTACCGGTTTGTTCGGCAGCAGGAAGGATAGGCCGCACACAGGACACAGGAGATACACCAAAACCCATGTCACTCAAGCACTAACTAGCTGCAGCGTCCTCGTCGTCGTCAACTGTCCAGTCAGAACAACGTCCTCTTAACTTCGCGACTGTGTACCGTAACAATATATTTCGTTTGCCGGATTAAAGTGAATTTTGTTTTCAGAGAAAAAAAATTCTTAAAATTATTACTACGACGTGCGCGTTACAACTAGGCAGTAGAGAATATCTACAGGGTACTGGTAAGCTCTCTCAGGAAAGAAAAATATGTTAATGAAACGCCTGTGCATGGAAGCCTCTTACCCCTTACATATAACTGGAGCAGCTGTGAGAGATGGAAAAGTGTGATGTAATCGACATACGCAACTACAACCTGCAGAGAGCTACAATCTCTGCAGGTTATTCTCAATAACCCGCTAACTTCGTTTAACGTTGAAGAACCAATGTAGCTTTGAAACGAAAAAGAAAAGGTTTGGCATGGCTGCAAATGATATGTACTTTCAAATACTTTATCGGGACTATGTCGTCACTTAGGAAAGATAAGAGAGCACAGATAGCACATAGATATACACATAGCGCCAAAAAATTGCTGTGCCACGACGGAGCCAAGCGTGTACTGGAATTGAGCACGCCGCCGGCTGCAAAGCAAGACGTAAAGAAAGCTTCACAATTACCAATGCCAAAAAGCTGCAGGTCTTTTCATCCATGGTAAAGAGTAACTGCTGCAAAACCTCGTTGTCTTTTATGCACATGCTTCCCGACCTAAAGCGTGTAACAATGTGGGACGAACGCTAACATTCCCTAATTCATTATAAAGGAAAAAATGACCGAGAAGCGAACGGGTCCGGTGCCCTACAAGTCAATGATTAATACAGTTAAAGAAACCTTAGAGTTCAATTGACAGAAGTGACATCCTGGCTTTCGTGAAGACTACTACAGTACATCACACAATATGCGCACCATCAATCAGGTAAGGGATTTGCGCACATTATAACCAGCGCCTATGTATAGCCTTCATAAACTGCGAGACGGTATATGAACTTGTCGAAACCTTAGTAGTCATGCCGCGAAGACACAACAAATGTGTATAGAAAAGGCATATGTAATATTACTAGCAAATGTTTATATTGGCTACACAGCTACTATCGTCATCCATAAAGAAAGAAATATCCCAATTGCGCTCTCTCCAGTACTATTTTCCTCTAAGCTGAGGAAACCATCTTTCTATGTAACTCTGAGGATAAATGGAAAGCACGATCGAAGACCTAGACATGCAAGGCAGAATACTAAAGTACCGCTCAAGCAGGAACGCAGCAGTTTCTGACAGGCGGCGAAATAGTTTAAGTGGTACAACGTTTACATCGGGAAAATAGTGAGAGAAAATGCAGACCGCGACAGTGAAATATCGACTAGAATAAGAGAAGGAGGGAGAGAGTTTCGCAGCTATTCTCAGATTATGAACAGTATTGGACCAATATCTCGCAAGGCTGAAGCATAACAGCTGGAGGTTTTCAGTTCTCAACCTATACGGCGGAAATTGGCTCCCAGATGTGGCGTGCCGATTGGCGGAAAAATTCTTCCTTCACAACATTCGGATGCCCTTTTCATGAGCAGTGACCTGGTTCTCTCTGCAACTAATGACCATATATAAGGAACCTCGTTTCACATCACTGACAGGAGAGAAAACGACGAGCTGCCTGTATCAATAATATGCAGTTGAGAAGGTGATAAGGAATCTGCAAAACTGCGTTCTACACAAAAAAACTGAAACCAGAAGTACAACAGATAATGTAGGTCGAACTTAAGTAGCACTAAAACGTGCATATGGTCAAGAGATATGGAGAGTAGTGATGTCAAAGATAATTTCGGTTCGCTCATGCGCAGTCCTGTCTGGAGATTAGCAATTAGCAATTTATGTTAATGACTTGATTGATGTTATTCCTGGCAATGTGTCCATTCAGTTATACGCGGATGATTGTGTTATCTTCAAGAAAATTGTGTCCTATGATGATCATTATGTGTTGCAAAGATGCCTTGCTGAAATCACTGACTGCTGTTCCAATTGGGGAATGGAGCTCAATGCGGAAAAAACTACTTTTACGCGTAACAAGAAAAAAATCTGCTAGCATTTTTCCGTACCAACTTGGAAATAGAACTGGCCTCGAAGTCGACAAATGCAAATACCTTGGCGTTACCCTCAACAATAAGCTTACATGGTCAACTCATATCTCGGATGTTTGCTCAGCTGCGCTAAAAAAATTGTGGTTCATAAAAAGAAAGCTTAAAAACGCGCCTGTAAGGACTAAAATGTTAGCCTGCAATGCAATAGTGAGATCAAAGTCAGAATATGCTTCCGAACTCTGTGACCCGCATACCATGAAAGACACAAAAGCACTTGAGCGAGTACAGAGAAAAGCAGTGAGATTTATTTACGGGAAATATGCCAGGAAGGAATCGCCGTCCTCAATAATGTTACAAAATAGAATACAGAGATTCGAAATACGCAGAAAAATTATTCGTCTTGTACTACTACATAACACTCTTTCTGGAAAAAATAATATGACGCTACCAGCTTCCGTATGTCGGCCTTCTACGAGGAGAACACGACACAGTCATGAGTATTTGCTTGCACCGATCTTCGCGAAAACAAACGCTTACAAGTACAGTTTTTTTCCGTCGAACAGTGAACGATTGGAATTCACTTCCCATTAGTGTATTTCGGTCTAACGACTTCATGGCTGCATTGCAAAATTATTTTTGTGCAAGTTAGCGATGTTGCCGTTATCTTTTGTGCTTCTTTTAGTGCATTATGTTCAGTTCATGTTGCATTGTATACGCTTTTCTGTGTTTTCTTGTTTGTGATATGCCCCTCCTGCTTGGGCCAAAGTATTGGCCTACAGTATTACTAAATAAATAAATGAATAAATTTTAGAATGTATTTATTATGAAGAGTGCTTTGTTGGTGACTGGGCAACTGCTCTAGTCGGTCTTGCCGGCGCTAACTCCTTAGCTGGCATGATTATTTGTTGCATAAAAGCGAAGTTTAACAAAAAAACTGCTGTGAGTTTTAATTCCTGTGCACCTCGGTCCTTAGCGGCACTTTTATTTTCTAGCATTGATTTGTACTGCTCTTTATTTGATATCTATTTGCCGATTGGCTTCTCTTATAGATGTGCTCAAGAATTGTGATCAAAATATTGGGGAATGCATGTTCATTTGCAGTTCCACCAGTAATGTATTTGACACAATGATATTTCTATTTACAGATGTACTGCGGATAACGTTTATGTCCAAGCACGAAGGACACTTTACGCAGCAGTAAAAAGCAAATTGTATTATCCAAAATGTAGAGCATATCACGCAGAAATTATAACAAACGCTACTTAAAACAGAGAATTTGCAACGTAATAAACCTTGAAACATACGGGCAGATTTGAGGTCTAACACAAAAGAGATAAAAAATATGCAAGGAACCGTTCAATCTAGAAGGCGCACTTGAAACAATCAAGGCGCCTGCAGGTCAATCAAAAAATTGCGACTCATAACGTTCTACGAGGCGTAGCACAGTCCACGAATAAATGCGCGAATCCGTGCCGGTGTATTTACACTTGGGCAAGCAGTTCGGGCCAGCGACGGTGCGACGAAAGAAAGCCTATAGAAATTTGTTCATGCAAAATATGGTATAGTGTACTGAATGGTAAAGTGCAGTGGTTCGAAGAGACTGCGCAAATAAATATGTAGACGGAGCAAGTAGAAAATTGTTGTTCAGTAACAATGTAAGAAATTCTAAAGGAATGATTTTCCGCTATTTTTCTAGGCGCAGTACATCAGGAGCTTGCATCAACTCGCAAGGATATTCTCATTTCCAAAATTTTGAGAACTCAAACCCGACAGCTTTCCTTTGTACTCCGTCAGGGTTTTTTTATGCATGCAGTATGCAGATCCCAGACCATACACGCTTTATATCTGGATGGTGATTTTTAACATCTTATGCTATATAATCGACCACCTGGGGTCTTTGACGTGCACGGAATCGCACCGTAAACGGATCTCTGTAATTGAGTGGCAGCGCAAAAGAAACGAGGACAAATATTTCGAAACCTGGACGGCACCTTTGTTTCGTTTCTTTTGCGCTGCCACTTTCCATGATTCACCTGACAGCTCGCACCGAGTTAAAAATATCAAGAATTCAATCCCCCGCTCCCCCAGAAATGCGTCCCCTGTACCCAGAATTAGCCGACGCATTTCGGGTCAGCACTCGGCGGCTGGTAATAATATCGCTTCTTCTTTATTTCCATTCTTTTTTCCATGACCACAGATAGTGAGTAGCGGTTTTAGCGTTGATATATTTTTGTTGCCTCATTAGAGTTCCAAACCCGGCTACTATATTCTGCAAATGCTACAATCGTAATTTGCGTGATGAAAAAAAGCATGATCGCAGAAGTAGAAAACTCAGTATAAATTCTGCTATGTATTACGTTCGTTTCATGAACCCACACATCCTTTGGACAACCCGCCTTGATGCCTAACATTCGTTTGTGCAAGCACTGCTGGTCCTACATAAAAATATCTTTCAATCTGGCAAAGCACCGCAGTAAGCGCCGAAGGCGTGGGCTATTTCTTGGTTTCTCAGGAAGGTTTTCAGCCCACGACATCCCCTAGAACAAGCACAGGTGCGTTAGCTAACCACCGGTCTTACAGTATCACTTTAGAGCAGTATTTTGAAGTAGGGGCCTAACGAATGCCTTTTCGCTTGTGAATCTTCTGTATAACTTTTGGCATTATGCGATAATTTCTCGTTTCCTTACTAAATCCGCTGCCGCGTCTCAGAGATTGCTATGGGCATATTTCCTTTATCCTTAGCATTATTTCGGCTTCAGAAAGACGGAATACTCTCTATCTTAGTTCTGCTTATTGGTTTACGTGCATATTTTCGGCTAGACGCTTGCTTCTTCATTATTTGTTTTTTGGTATAACCTCTGCTGACCTCCTTTAATGGTTTACCGCTATGCAAGCTATGACATTTTATGATATATATATATATATATATATATATATATATATATATATATATATATATATATATATATATATATATATATATATATATATATATATATATATATATATACATATAATGCGGATCTATATTTAATATGTATGTTTAAAAATGTATTTTCGACAAATAATTTTGGGTTCTTGCGATTTTTCAGAATGATTGCGGTATCTACTGACTTTAAGAATGTTGAGGGTGTGAAGTAAGTTTAATGACTGCGATAAAAGGCCTCTAGAGATCGTTGTAATTCGGTAACAGTGAACGAAGTGGTTTTCTGGTATTGGGCGACTTCAACAGCTGACATGCAGACACACGAGAAGCGCATATTCACCATACCTTCCGTCGTTGTGTTCTCACGTTTAGATTGTGCATTGTGTTCTCTACAGTGTGTCCAACGAATTAGATAGCTTTGTACTTGTGCTCGCTCTGAAATTTGCTGAGAAAATGGAATCACTTTATACTTCTCTGAAAGAAAACTTTGCACAAGAAAATTGTGCCCTGCTGAAGTCCACTATTCATGACGAATTAAGAAACCCTTTTAAGAGAGCCAAATGCTTGCAAGTCTACCTGCAACACGGTCAGCGATAACTTGATCCCAAAGTTCATCAGCAAGAACATGGCACGCCACCGTGAAAAAAAATTGATGCTGGCTTGTATCGATATCTTGTCAAGCTAGAAACTGTTTACGCAAAAAATTTCGTTTCAAGCTACAAAGAGCCAAAATGAAATATAGGCTTTGCCGCAACCTCCTTTTTGCAGACAAGCTGGATAGATATCCAAAAGATTTTAAAGGACCAGGTTACACTGTAATTCTTTTACGCACGGTGATGGTATACTACTCTTTGGTTTTACGTTACAAATTTTAATGGACTGAATATTTGGAAAGTGTGCTATGTTTTAATTTTGTCAACCAATAAAGCTTTCTGCCGGGCGACCATCCAGATATATCCAGACAAAAAACGAAATCGTTTTCTACTGTAATGAAATCTGAATACAGTTCTGGTTCTTTAATTAATGGCCGGAATTTGTCGCATCAAAGGCGCTAATATAATTAGAAATCGCAATCTACAGACGAAAAACGAGTCAGTTTTGTTAGTATTGACGCTACAGATCTAAACATTATCCCTGCGTATACCGACAGCATTTCTAACAGCTGATTTATATTCCCATATTGTTTTCTGAAAGAGAGTGCTCGATCTGCCGCCAACATTCATTAAATGCTGCCAATACGCTTCATGTGCTTCGCTACGCGAAGAACTTGAGTAGTGGTGCAATGGAGTAGAGTAGTGAGGCAATGGCGCCACCACAAGCAAAACAATTTGTGTGCGTGGGATTTCCACCGCCTCGAGCGTCCGTGACCTACGCTGCTAACGGGAGACAGCCCCGCGCGAGATGGCGCTGTGTGCGCGTAATTTCCTTCACCTCCTCTTTTTCCACCCTTGCCGCAGCGTTCTGCGTCTCGCGCGCTGACCCACCAAGTTCCCTTCAAAAAATGAAAATAAAGTCTTACTGCAGAGACGTATCGTCAGGAACTGCTTCTCTTGAATGCGCCCTACAATTGACGGCAATGTTTTCCACGCACGTAAAGTAGAACCATACATTTCACCAGTGACTGCGACAGGACGTCAACGCAAGCTGAAATTGACAAAAAGCAACTCCAGACGCTAAACCATACCACACAACTACAACGACCGATGTACTCGCTGGAGAAGTCTCCACTGGCATTGTGCGTCTGCCACCGTACTGAGAACGCAATCCTTTGGAATGATTGCAAGACGTGGAATCCCAGATCCAGCTGATGAAAATTACATCGCAGAAGCAGAAATTCCGCCAAGTGTTCGGCGCGCTCTTATCAAAAGCCGCTGAAGAAATCTCCGACATAGCTCCCCGATACAGCTCCTCCATAGTAGTGCGCGAACAAAGGAAACAGCTGTGTTACGCGAAATCTCAGGTGGAGCTGGCCACAGCCGCGACCATGGATCCGGCATCGCTCCCCGGCCTCGCCGACAGTAATGTAGGTGGCAAAACCTGAACTCCACTTTGGCCCCGTCGGTACTTCCAAGCAATCAATAAGTGCTGCTTGGCGGCCCTGCCAAGATCCCCCTGCCGCCTCATCCCGGAACTATCGCCGTTGATCCATCCGAGGTTGACCGCCTTTGTGGTCGGCTGAGCAACGGTAGGCAGCAGCTTATCCACTTGAGCGTTCCTTAGCGCATCGGGAGCACGTACAGGGTTTGCGAAGTGAGTCCGCCAGCCATCGAATGTGTTATCATCGCCGCTTTGGTGCCAACGCAAGCCACTGCCGCTTTTTTGCACCTTGGCGGCTAACCACCCGATTGGCCTCTAGCGGCGACGAGGAGGTTAGTGCCGAGAATTTTGCCACTTCCACGTTGTCGACCGATCATCCGCATAGGAATTCTCCATTGACACCGGAGCCCAAGTAATTGTACTCCCAGCCATAAAAGCAGGACGCGACTCCGGTGAAATTTTCTTTATATAAGCAGTCAACGGAGAGGCTTCCGATGGATGTTTTTATCCCTAGGCATTTCTTTTCTCATGCGTGGCATTCAATGGAAAGTGTAAACTGAAAGAGGTAACACTTTCTGCTACCAGGAAGTATGGACACTTTCCCTAGCTTGCCCCAGTTACCATTGCCCGTTAGTTAGTCGGGTAAGGACGGGTAAAGTTGGAGGAAAGCAGCGGAAGCTGCAACCAATCGGAGTTTGATCGGATAAGCTCGTGTAGCAACTCGGGAAAGCTTGGAGAAGTTCGAAGGAGCAGCACTCAAGCTGCAGGCAATAGGAGGAAGCTCTAAGCGTTGCGCAAGCAGCGGAATAATTTCTTCGGTAAGAACAACATTGGTCATACAACCCCTACGGGTGGCTGTGACAAGTACAGCCACTGCGCTGGTAGTGGAATGAGAACTGTCCCCATCTATCTTAAGTAAAGAATGGCCAGTTCTGCATATATGGGCATTAACGCAGAGCTCAGAATGTTGTGTGGTTTGGGGGCAACACGAACTGAGTTCCACAAAGGCAGGAGCAGCAAATTCACGAAAGGAAACAGCAGTAGTGTGCAGTACTTTCGTATTCACATCATGTAAGCAGATTTGAGTGCCCCCGGTAGATTTCTTGGTCGCGGACGTTGGATCTTGTATCTTCGGTGCAGATTTTCTAACGAAACGTGCACTCCGTGTACGCCAAGCGAAAGCCTTTCTTTGACTTGCAACTAACCTTCCGATTCAGGGCATTGCCGAGGGCGCAACTACTGATGTAGCACCTTTGTGCTTTATTTTTAGTTATTTATTTATTTATTTATGAAATACTGCGGAAACTAAGTCCAAGCAGGGTGGGCGTACAAGTAAGCGAAATAAGAAAGAAATAACACTGGAATATATACAGAAATAGCACTAATTGGTTAGACCTCATGGGGCAATGGTTGGTTTATTTGATTCCAATAAATTATAGTTCGTGGGAAAAATGAAAACTTGTAGGTGTCTGTTTTGGCGAATATAGGAGTTAAAAAACTAGGGTGGTAATGTCGAGTTTGTCTGGTAGATAACGGCTTTAAGTATAATGAGGGGTCCCGACCAAATTTGTTCTCTAATGAAAGCGCAAGAAACTCTAACCTGAACTTTTTTCTTCGGAGTTCAAGTCGTTCAATTTGGTTAATTTCCATCAAAGTGGTAGTGGAGTCAGTCTTTGCATATTTATTAAAGATTAATCTAACAGCCTTTCTCTGTATTCGTTCCAAATTGGCTATGTTAGATTTAGTATACGGGTCCCACACTACGCATGCGTATTCGAGTTTTGGTCTGATTATAGAAGATTAATAAAGTAGCTTGATGTTAGGAGGCGCGTTCTTCAGCTTAAATCTTAAGCAGCACAATTTGCGAAATGCGGAAGAGCAAATGTTATTGATAAGCAAGTTCCACGTTAATTTGCTAGTTATAGTTATGCCTAAGTATTTGTAGTTAGATACTTGTTCAAGAGGGGACGAAATTAATTTGTATGTGTAACTATGTGGTATGTTTTTTCTTGTTATCGGAAGATACACACTTTTGTCAGCATCGAGAACCATGCCCCATTGGTCGCACCATTTCAAAACATTGTTCACAGCATTGTGCAAAACATTCTGGCCATCCCTATTAGTAATGTCTTTGAATAATATACAATCGTCTGCGAACAATCTAATATGCACTGATGGGCTAATTACTTGAACAATGTCATTAATATATAAAAGAAAAAGGAGAGGGCCCAAGACACTTCCCTGTGGTACACGGGTAGAAACTGGAAGAGTGCCCGAACATTGTCCACCAACTTTAACAAACTGCCTGCGGTCCTTTAAGTATGTGGTTATCCAAGTTATGAGAATCTCAGGAATGCCAATATGTTTCATTTTTAGAATTAATTTTTCACGAGGAACTTCGTCGACCGCCTTGCTGAAATCTAAAAAAATTGCATCAATTTGGCCCTTACTATCTATACAGGATGCGAAGAAGTTAATTACCGTAATCAGTTGTGTTACTGTCGAGAAACCCCTTGTCAATGTGCCACTTGGAACCCTGATGATTATTTCTGAAGTTGACATCCCCACCAGACTGGGCACAACCCGTCTGTCAGGACGTTCGCCGTCATAATTTAACATCTTGACGTCCTATCTTCTCTTGCCCGCCATGCCTGGCTCGCGACACTCAAGGTAAATTGTGTAGAATTCGAATACATGTGGCAACTTCGCCGTGCGTAGCCGAACAATTTCTGAAACCGAGCGCGCCCCGGACAGGTACCCGCCGCCCAGCATACAAGTTTTGAAGCGATGACATTGAAAAACTTTAGAGGTCAGACCGTGGAGCAAAGTCACGTAGGCCATGTTGGCGCATATATATGCCAAATCAAGTTGGCGGGTCACCGTCAAATCTCTCGAAGGTCAAGGTCAAATTCAAGGTCCATGTCAAAGGTTGAAGAACTGGGACAACTTGAGATGCTGTATGACGGTGACGTCATATAAAAGGAATTTGAGAAAACAAGCACATCAGTCATGGAGATAAATACTCTGCTTGACGACTGGGGTGGAGCAACCGTCTATGATGTCAACGGAGAGCTGTGTATATATACCAACGGCGAGCCGGTGGGGGTAAAAACCGGTTTTGCGATGGAGGAGAAAAACTTCCTACCGTGATAGCGCGCCGGAAACCGAAGCTCCAACGTTTCAATGAGGCAAGGAAGAAACGCCGTGCGGAAGAGGCAGAAGAACGTGCGACGCGTTCGAGAAACGACGGAAGAGTGCTACTGGCGAAGAAACAGCAGAAAGTACTTCAGGTGGTGCGTCTAACTAGCGACGCAGAGCCGGAGGTTTCGTTCGCTTAACCAAAGCTAAACCACAGCTAATTTCTTACAGCGGCTGTGCGCGGTGCAACAGTCTTTTCAAAAACTGACATTTATCGCGCCTGCCACCAGAGGCCGCTAGAAAGAGAAGACATCCCGAAAACAGGCGGCACGACACTATTCGGACTATTCGAGTTCTTAAGAATGTCACTGGACTTCGCAACGCCGCGCGGACCTCCCAGCGTTTTGTCGACAATGTCGTACTTGGTCTTCCTTCGTGCGTTTAATTAAATGAAATCTTCATGCAAAGCTGATTTTTGAAGAACACATACACCGCCTTCGCCTACTTTTCCAGCAGCTTTCGCTCACTTCTGGGCAAAGTACAAGCCATCGTAAAGTTTTCCAAGCCAACTGTTACGAGCAAGATATGTCACTTCATCGGCCTCATGAATATTTACCTGCCATCCATCAGAAATTCTGCCGCGCTTCGACTCCTCTCGACCACGTGCTTGCGACAAGAACACTGCAAAACACTACCCTGGGACACCACTGCGGATGACGCCATTAACGCCATCAAACACGCCTTGGCCGATGCTACGCTACTCGCCACCCGAAAACCGGCTTGTCCGTTAGGGAACAAGGCAGACACTTCCAAAACTGCGCTTGGCGCTGTTATTCAGCATCATGTTAGCAGTGCGTAGCAACCTTTCATCCTCTTTTCAAAATGCATGTCTCCTGCCAGACCCGCCACAATGTTTTTGGCCGGGAACTTCTCACCATATACCTGGCAGTATATTTCCGCCACCTACTTGAGGGCAGAGCGTTCAGCATCTTTGTCGGTCCTAAGCCCCTAACTTGTTTATTGTCGTTCTGCATTCCAATTTGCACCACGGGAAGTACATCTAGCGTTCGTCTCGGAGTCGACAGCAGGTACCCAACACATAATTTGGCTTGACAACACCCCAGCTGACGCACTGAGTTGTATCGATGCCGTCATGCGCGCTAATTCGAAAACACCACATTTGTTTTCCTCTTCATTACAGATGCATGAACTGGCAAGATCGCAAGCAAACGATTCGTAGCTCTTCCATCGACGCGCATGGCAAATATCTGAAGCTCAAGCCACTCCCCCGACAGAGGCATTTCAATCGTTTTCGACATCTCTGCAGGTACACTGACACCGTCTGTAGCCGTACTTTGCGCAAGAAAATCTTTCCAACCCTGAAATTCGGGCACCTAAAAGCTGATTGGATCTCGTTTCGTCTGGTTCCGCATAAGCACTGACACTGAGCGCTTGGTCCGTGCGTGTGCATCATGTCAGTGTGCTAAAGTATACCACTACCCTGTGCCCAACGCCCAGTGTGTCCAGTAGCCGGACTGACATTTCAAAGCGACCCTCAAAGACGTCGATAGTCCTCTTCCCACTTGTCAAGATTCCCGGTATTTATAGACAAGCATCGACGGCTTCACCGGATAGCCTGCGGTGAAGCTGATAGTCCACATAACAGCACCTACTGCCACTGCAGCCATCGTCGCACATGGGTGGCTTGGTTCTACTGTTTCACAAACGATCTCAGGGACCATGGCCGCCAATTCAAGTCATCGCTTCACACGAACTCCTCAAATCGCCTGGAACGGTAAAGCTGCAATCAGCCTCCTACCACCCCCAAACAAATGGACTCTTAGAAAGCTTTTTTTTTCATCACCACATGAAAGCAGCACTCACAGCGTGACGTTTTCCGGCCAACTGGGTAACGGCCTTCCATTCAGATTACTCAGAATCCCGTCCACATCAAGGAGGACCTTTCGTGCGCCTGTGGTAAGCTTGGTTAGGTAAACCCCCTTCATTTACCAGCAACTTTTTTCGAAGCAGCGAGCAACATCTCCTCGCACGCAGCAAACGAATACGTCCCACAGCTCCGTGACGTTCTCCCGTTCATCACCACCTTCGACAACAGCCGACACGAGCAGGCCGCACTCGCACTGTATACGAGACTACAAACCGTCCTTGTGCGCGGTTCCCTCAGCCACATTATCTCGGCTTCATTGAGTTCTGGAACGGTTGACTCTAATTTCACCGTCGACTTGAACGGAACTCGAGGGGCAAATTTACTCGAGTGGCTGAAGCCAGCGTACAGTGGCGCCAATGTTTTTGTTTGTGTCCTGTGCATCTGCACTCGCGCCACCTATATACCTTCCTGACCAATATCAAACACCTCCGGCTGGTTGCGTCCACCGGCACTCCATTAGCTCACGGCAGCGTCTCCTTCGCTTCCTCTCGGAGGGAGGGGTGGGTTGTAGCGGTGGAATGACGCCGGCACAAGAGCAAAAACTTGTGCTTGTAAGCTTCCACACCTCCGGTCTATGTGAACTATGTTGTTTACGCGAGGCAGGCCCGCACGTGCTCGGACCTTGATCCGCGCTCCGCGCGCTCTCCCACCGGAGTTCACGTCCCAGACCGAGAATAAACCTCCTTTTTACAGAGAGGGGCACTCGATTCAATAGATTCTGTAAGCAACGCTTGGGAACTTGGCACACGGAAACGGATCCTTCACATTCATAAGTTTGGATAATTGATATTTGATAATTGGTTTCGGGGAAAAGGAAATGGCACAGTATCTGTCTCATATGTCATTGGACACCTGAACCGCGCCGTAAGGGAAGGTATAAAAGAGGGCGTGAAAGAAGAAAGGAAGAGAAAGGTAATGTATTGGAGGGCTCCGGAAAAATTTCGTCCACCTGAGTATCTTTAACGTGCACTGACATCACATCGCACTCGGGCGCCTTAGCGTTTTTCCTCCATAAAAATCCAGCCGCAGCGGTGGGGATTGAACCCGGGAACTGCGGGTCAGTAGTTCCTGCGCCCTATCCATTAAGCCTCACAGCTCTCTTGGAACGTGTGAGAAAGGGTTTCACTGACCTGAATCGCATAGAGAATTGCAGAGCGTTTTTTTCTTTTTAGTGTCAGCTACTGTTCCTCGACTTTTTTCGACACATCTCTGCTAAAATTTCTGGGGTAACCGTTTCGGTCAAGGTCCCTTCTAACCAGCGTCATTTCATTGCCAAGGCTTACCGGGTCGGATTAGACCATTTTGGCACGGCTGACTAGAGAACCAACCACTTAACGCTTGTAAGCGGTGCGGTGAAAAGATTAAAAATCCAGGTGTCTTCCCGTGGGCGTTGCTTTTTGGAAAATTCTGAAGGGCAAGCGATGCGTATCACGTTTGACAAGTGCGTCGAATAACAGGATGCTACAGTTGGTCTCTTGTTCAAGGGTGAAATTTATGCATAAGCAGTCTTCAATATACCTACGGAAAATATTTGGACGAGGTGGTGAACGAGTTGAGGGCTTGCCTTCCAACGAGAGGTTCGTGGCAGTGAATGAGATTAACGCTCCCGTGGCGGTTCCTAATATATACTTGCATACTACGCCATTAATTGTAAGTGAAATACTGTTGCGTAAGTAGGATTGAACTGGTTCACTGATTTCGTTCACGCCAAACGGTGTGTGATCAGGAAGCGAGGGCTCGTCCTTAAAGAGCTCTTTGAAGGCGTCCATGGCAAGGTCGACCGGGCCGCAACGCTTGTGAACAACGAACACACATCGAAGGACAGATGGCATTCATCTAGAGTGATATCCTTGATATTTTAATAAACTCAGTCAAATTTCTGAGTCGCTAAGTTTCGCACCAACGGAGCCATAATTTTGTTGAGACAACCAGACGGAAAAAAAGGAGGCATGGCGCAATATAGGGCTGGCCCTAGCGGAGTGCCATTATTGTGAATCTTCGGCAAGCTGTATATTGCGGTAGCCAATTCATTATTACAGAGAAGGATTTGGTACAGCTTTCTTAGAGAAGGCGGAAGACTACTGAACATTTTAGGCAGGAGTTTCTGCAGACTACATTCTATTCTTAATGTAGGCTCCGTGACGAGGTTGCAGTGTGTCGTCGCTCCACGAGCATTTCTGTCATTTTCGAGCGGCAAGCAGAGCGGTAATGAGCCACAGTCACATTCCCTTTGTGTGCGGGGAGAAAGGCAGCATCCTCGTTTTTTCCTAATCACTCGAGATTTTTTTGTTCAGCATCGAAGAGTGTGCTCACGAGATCGCTTCCGCATTCCTTAAGAACACCGACCGCATTTTTTCTAGCATCTTTTTGTGCTGCTTGATCAAGCAGACTAACAGCTCTTTGCACAGCTCAAATCTCCATCTGTGTGTCAAGCGGTTTCTCTTAATTGCAATTTATTCCCTGACTGAGCAATTTTTCCTCTGTAGCAATAATTGTGTATGAAGAAAGTTTTTATCCTTGAAGCATGCTGCGTTCGTCTGCTCCCTTCTTCCTGCAAGATAGTGCACAGCTTCGTTTTCTGAAAATCTTCTCGGTTTTCTGTTGTCTGCCCCATTTATTGGTTGTTAGAGATTTGTAGCAAAGGGAAGCATAGGGCATGCGGAACCCTAGCATCACTTCGCAAAAAAAGACTCCTGTTGTAGACGCTTGAAGGTACACATACACTCAACGATGCGAGCTTGAGCTGCCGTTCTGCCTACATCACGACCTGGCGTGCGAAACCAGTCTTCACAGTTCGATGAAGCTGTTGTAATCTTGGAATCAAGTTCTTGGAGTTGCACTCCAGTATGAAGCGGAAGTGGGTGCTGAACACTGCTAGGCGTGCTGACATGCTTATGTCGCACCCGATTCCTCTGACAGCTTGTTGATCAAAATTATGGCGAATATTTGCGATATCTAAGGTTCGACCAGAACACGGTCTGGTCAGGATGAAGGGTTGGTAACATAGAGATGGGGTTACTGATCAAATGAAAAGATTGAAAGCACATTTCGGGTCCCATACGGAGCCTTTGTTCACAATAAGACAGCCTAAGAAAAAGGGGAGGCTACAGAAGCTTCGGCGTCCTTCATAATCTCTTCCCATGAATATGGTAAAGCAGGCCCTGATTTTTGTTCAGCGTGTCAACTATAAGAGAAATAATATATTCTTCTTTTTACTTGGTCACTGACCCAATTTTTATGTTACCAATACTTCATACTTAACCAGATTGTGTTCGTAGGACGTTATATTACGTAAATATTCGCCATAATTTTGATCGACACGCTCTAACAGAAATTAGGCACTACGCAAGCATTTCAGCATGCCTAGCAGCAGCACTCAGCAATCACTTGCAATTCAGCCTGGAGTGAAAATCCAAAGACGTGACGCCAAGATCCCAGAAGCTTCGTCGACCTTTGAACACCGCCTTCGGACGCCATGTCATGATGAAGGAAAAACGACTGCTCATTCAAGCCCGCATCGATGTACGCAAGTGCACCTCAAACGGCGTACAACACGAGGCTTTCTTTGCGAAGCGGCAGCTAGAGTTCCACACTATATAAATCTTGCGAGATGCAACACGCTGTCAACGAAGGAAAGAGCCGAACAACAGAAAAGCAGAAAGGTTCTCAGAAAAGGAAGCTGCGCACTTTGCTGGACAATAAGCGAGCAAGACCAAAGGACCCTCCGTCGAGTTTAAAAACCTATCGTCAGACACAATAAGGGTTACGGAGATTTTCCGCCTTCCCAAATGAAGCTGTAGTTATGGCTTATCTGCTCTAATGGATCAGCTCCCGCAATGTACGGCTTGCCGAAGATTCGGAAAAATAGAATTCCGCTAAGGCAAATCGTAGATTTCACCAGGTCTCTCCTCATCTGGGTGTCCAGATATCTCCACACAATTGTGGCTCCATTGCTGGGAAAAGCACCGACGCACGTTACCGACTCGCACGAATTTATTGCAAACGTCAAGGGTGTCGTTCTCAATGAAAGCGACGTACTCGTGTCAATCGACTTATATTTGTTTTTCACAAGTGTTCGGTTGACCTTGCCGTGGACACATGGAAACAGCTCTTGAAGGACATACTTGTGGCTTCCCTACCGCACACCGCTGGACATCAGCGAGATCAGCGAGGGGCTTCACTTCTGCTTGGCTAATGCCTATTTACTTGCAATGGCGTGGCACACAAGCGGAATTTTGGGAACCGCAATAGGATCATCAATTTCAGTCATGGCTGCCAATCTGGCAATGAAATGTTTTCAACACGAAGTCCTCAACTCTCACACCACGTCAAAATGTTTCCTTAGAGATGTTCACGATTGCTTCTGCATATTAAAAAAGGTGCATCTTCAACGTTTTGTTCAACGTTTTCTTACTTGAATTCTATGGAGCAATCCAAAAATTCCACCCTGCAAAAGGAGAGGAACGGTAGGATCTCGTTTTTGGACGTACTCGTCAAACTTGGTGCTTCGCTTCATCTTCAGCGCCTTCCGAAAATCAGCGCACACGGGAAGAAGCCTGGAGTTGAAATCAGTTAACCCTACGGCTCACAAGCGTTCAGCTGTTCCTTCGCCAGTCAATCATGCAAAAAACAACTGCTCCGACATGGAAAGCCTTTATTCTTTATTCTTTATTCAAGAGTTAGCCCGCATTTGCCCGAAGGCGTTATAGCAGGGGGGTTACAGATTGGCAAAAAATACATCTTCACTTGCAGAGCACACTTGCTCCTCGGAAAGCCGGTTCCACTGTTGCACTGTTTAAACAAAAAATGAATTTGCAAACAAGTTCGTCCTGGTACAGTACTCTCTAATTTTACGGGAATGGTCATGTCGTTGAGAAACGTAAAAGGGCTGTTTTAAGTAATTTTCAAAATCAATCCCCGTTTTTCCGTGAACTATTAAGTACAGCAATTTTAGCCTCAATTTTCTTCTACGGGAAGCGAGTGGTTCCCATTGCAATTCTTTTTTCATTGCTGTACAACTATCCCTTCGCCCGTACCTGCCCAAGACGAACCTTGCTGCTCTGTTATGAATTTTTTCAAGTTTTTCAATTAACACCCGATGTGCAGGGTCCCATACAATACAGGCATATTCAATGATAGGTCGAACACAAGAGAGAAAAGCAGTTTTCTTGAGGTTTGGCTGCGAAGACCTTAAACTCCGCTGTATGAAATTTAGTGCCCTACCGGCTTTGGTAACCACATGATCCACGTGAGCATTCCAGGAACAGTCATCCGTTAGTATAACACCTAAGTATCTGTAAGTACATTTCTGTGTGATCAATTCATTACTTATGCGATACTGAGCTTGGACTTTGATTTTTTTTCGTGAAAAACAAAGATGAGCACATTTCTCCGTATTCAAAGACATTTTCCATTTCAGACACCAATCGTGGATAAGTGTTAAGTCAGTTTGGAGTTGAACGACGTCATTGGCATTGTTAATTTTCCTGTACAAAACGCAGTCATCTGCAAACAGACGTATACTTGAGGAGATACCGAGTGAAATATCATTTATATAGATTAAGAACAGGAGTGGCCCCAGGACCGACCCCTGTGGGACCCCTGATGTCACATCAACGTAATCTGAACATACACCATTAAGGACTACACGTTGGTGGCGGCCGAGCAAATAATTCTGAATCCATACTATTACAGCTGTGTCCAGATTCAACATTTTTAGTTTATAGAGAAGGAGTGGGTGTAACACAGTGTCAAACGCTTTCCGGAAATCCAGAAATATGCAGTCTGTTTGGCCCCCGCGGTCAACTTCAGATACAAGTTCGTGATAAAATTCAACAAGTTGAGTAGTACATGATAAACCTTTCCGGAACCCATGTTGTTCCTTCATCAGCAAATCATTCTTTACCAGGTGGTTCATTATTTCTGTGTATAAGATGTGCTCAAAAATTTTGCATGAAACTGATGTTAGAGAAATAGGCCTGTAATTTGATACATCTTTTCTTGATCCGCCTTTGTGGATCGGGACCACATGAGCTATCTTCCAGTCGTGTGGTAAAAGACCTGTATCCAAAGATTTTTTATAAATAAGGCATAGATACTGTGAGATAGGATAAGCACAGTTCTTTAGCAACCGGGGTGATATGCCGTCGGCACCACAGGCATTTGATTCATCTATATCCTCTAGGAGCGCTAGAATCCCTCTTACACTTATTTCGACTGGCGGCATTGCTGGCGCATAACTTGTGTAATGTTGGTGACTGTTGATATGGTTAGGGGAGAAAACAGACTTGAAGTGATTATTAAAATACGTTGCCTTCTCTAAGTCACCTGAGATGACCTGTTGATTATAAACGATTTCACCTACACCAGATGAATCTGTTCCACACTCCCTTAGGTAGTGCCAAAAAAGTTTAGGGTTTTTCTTCATTTTAACGTCCAGCGTTTTAAAGTACTCCTCTTTCGCAGTTTTTAGTTTTTCTTTGTGCTCACGCGTTAGTACAAGTAATCTGCTGAAGTCATCTTCACGTTTTGTTCTCTTAAACTTGAGGTACGCACGCCTTCTTTTCCTTATCATTTTTATCAAACTGGCAGTCACCCACGGCTTTCTGCGTTTCTTCAGTCTAGCTGAATCTATACTTGGCACGTGTGCATCCCTCAGTTCAAAAAGTTTTTGCTCAAATAAACGCCATAATTCATGAATATCGCACTCATCATAAAAGCACTCAAAAACGGGCAAGTGATTTTGTAATTTTTCGGACATTCTAGCATAGTCACCTTTATCGTAAAAAAAGACTCACCTTGACTCACATTTCTTTTGTCTACTATGCGATGCTTTTATGCATGCAATGACCGCCTGATGATCACTAATGCCTGGAATAACATGAACAGCATTAACTTGATCCGGAGAGTTGGAAAAGAAAAGATCTAAAACATTTTTATCCCTAGTTGGTTCCTGAACGTACTGTACTAAGCCAAAAGTATCTATGATGCTCTTCATTTCTATATCGATTCCACAACCTGTTGTGGTTACACACATGCCATCACCCCAGTGCAGATCCGGCAGATTGAAATCACCCCCGAGCAATATCGGTTTTTGGGAAACCTCGGAAATGATTTCATAAAGTGATTGCAAAGTGCTCAGATCAGAACCGGGAGGGCGATAAAATGATCCAACAGCGTATGACGAGTTGTCGTGCAGCGTAAGTGTACACCATATTGATTCAACATCATTGTAATCGACATCTAGTAATGATGATCTTAAAGAGGAATGCACCAACAGAAAGACGCCCCCGCCAAACCGGGATCTGTCTTTGCGGTAAGCAATGAATTCTTTAGGAAACACCTCGCTATCCCTGATTGATGCATCTAACCATGATTCAGTACCAAATACTATGTCTGCCTTTACAGACTCTAGAAGACTAGCAAACTCATCGACTTTATTTACAATGCTTCTGCAGTTAACGATTACGGCAACTAAATTTCGTTGGAGGCTTTTCCTTGGATGAATGGGGCGTCATCGTTTCATGGCGGGAACAACCACCTGCTTTTCTTTGTCCCATATAAAAGCCTTTCCGTTCAGAATAAGTTTGTCGTACTTTAGTTTTATCTTGCTTTTGTCGGCCTCCTGAATTTTTGCGTATTCCCACAGGCGCTTCCGAACATTACGTGTCTCTGTTGAATAATCTTGATCCACGCTATACTCAGAACCCTTAAACTTTTTCGCGCAACTCATTACTTCTTGTTTCTCTTTATAGGAGGCAAAATTCACTATTATAGGTCGTGCAGTCTTATCACTGAAACGCCCGACACGGTGCGCCCTTTGTACAGTTTTCAATTCGATCCCTAGCCTTGACTGACAGATGCTTTTGATTAGGTTCTCAGATTCTTCCCATGTTTCTGATTGGTTGCTGTCCTTAACGCCATAGAAGACAAGGTTTTGCCTCCGACTTTGATTTTCAAGATCGGTATTCTTGCTATGCAGATCCTTTACCTCTCGCGTTAAGTGTTCAATAACATTAGCCTGTTCAATAACCACTTTGTCGAGAGCGTCAATCTGTCCTCCAGCTTTGTCAAGTTTACTGCTTATATCCCCTATGATGGCTTCATGCTTAGCGATCCTCGCATCGATGTTATCTAACTTAGCCATAATAGCTGCCTGACCGCTTTGTAAACTCTTAAGCAGTTCCACTTGACATTCACTTAGAGGGCCAGGATTGAGCTCAATATCTCCGGAAAGTAGCAGTAGAAGCACCTGGTACAACACCCGATTCACAATCAGGCGAAACTGCCTGCAACATACAAGTTTGCGTACTCGTCTGCTACGACCAACAGAAGAACTTGGCGTGGGTGGAGCCGGCAATGCATACAGAGGTTCTCGTATCACAATAGAATAGCGGTAACTAACCTGCATGTGCAACAGCATCGTGAGGCGCATGTCGGCAAGCGTGCCGGCTCCAAATCCCACGTAGCCAAAGCGCAGCGGGTTTAAGTAGGCTTGGTTGTAGTCACGTGGCTCCTGATGCTCGAAGAAGATTGGTGGGTCGCAGTCAATGGAATCAGTGTCCGAGTGAAGCTTGGAAACGTTGATAACCGGCGATCCCCTCTTGTCGACGGTGGTCGACACGGCGGTCAGCTTCCAACCGCTCGCGACCGATGAAAAAGGCTCGATGAGGCAAGGGGACATCGCCTGTCCTGTCGGGCCGAGCACAGCCGAGGTTCCGAGCGTAAAAAAGACCTGCATGTGCAACAGCAGCGTGAGGCGCATGTCGGCAAGCGTGCCGGCTCCAAATCACACATAGCCAAAGCGCAGCGGGTTTAAGTAGGCTTGGTTGTAGTCACGTGGCTCCTGATGCTCGAAGAAGATTGGTGGGTCGCAGTCAATGGAATCAGTGTCCGAGTGAAGCTTGGAAACGTTGATAACCGGCGATCCCCTCTTGTCGACGGTGGTCGACACGGCGGTCAGCTTCCAACCGCTCGCGGCCGATGAAAAAGGCTCGATGAGGCAAGGGGACATCGCCTGTCCTGTCGGGCCGAGCACAGCCGAGGTTCCGAGCGTAAAAAAGACCTGCATGTGCAACAGCAGCGTGAGGCGCATGTCGGCAAGCGTGCCGGCTCCAAATCCCCAATGAAATGACGCTGGTAACAAGGGACGTTGATCGAAACGGTTACCTCACCAATTTTATCATTAAAGTGGCGAAATGAGTCAAGCACACGCGAGGAGCACGACAGTTGACACCCCAAAAAAATAATACGCGCTGCAATTCCCTATGTGCCCCAGGTCCGCGAAACCCTTTCTCGCATCTTCAGAAAACACTGTGTGCACATCGCTCACGTTCCAACATGTGAGCTGCGAGCGGAACTTGTGAATGTGAAGAACACGCTACCACGTGCCATGTTCCCGGTGTTGTTTACGAAATTCCTCGCAGCAACTGGCCCTGTCTTTACATCGGGGAAGCCGCAAACTTTCAGCATTGCATAATGGATCACCTGGATGATGTAAGAAACAACCGCTCTTTAAGGAATGCAATTGCAGAACATTTGCAGTCCATCAGCCACTAGATAGGCTGAAATAAGGCAACAGTCTTGGCAGCCAAAATAGACACTTCTCCGGGACTTAATTTGGAGTCTCTAATCGTACAGACGATGGACAACACGCTGAACAAGTATCGGGGCTCGCGTCGTCTTATCTACGCGAAAAGGTTATGAAGGATGCAGAAGCCTCTACAGCCTTCCTCTTTTTTGCGAAGCAGTCTTATTGTGAGCAAGGGACCTGTATGGGACCCGAAACGTCGTTTTCTACATTTGAATTTTTCAATGCCTCAATCTTCATGTTCAAGACACTGATTGCACCCCGAGGGAATGTTTGTTTGCGGAGTGGCCTTAAACCATTACCTGTTCCTTAGGCGTGCACGACCATAGGCGGAAGGCAATGTCCGGCTGGCGATGGCTTCGTCACACTTTTCATTTTGTCATTGTCATACAACATGGTAAATACCTTCCTGAGCCTGACTGCATATTTGGTGCCTTTTTTTGTGCAGGAATGTCCAGGCTCAGACATTGCTTGCTCCAGAGGCAGTGGCCTGCCATCTGGCCTCTTCAGTGACAGAAGGAAAGACTTTAAGCGACGACATGAGAAAAGCTCCCCTCTCAATGCGCCTTGCATTTGCTGCATGCCTACCTGAAAAATTTCCTTCAGGGATGGCGATTGGGTGAGAAATAATGCAATGTCTTCTGCATGCGTGGCGTTTTTATTCTGTAGGAGCTGAGAAAACTAAAACGTTAAGTGCCTTCACGAGTAAGTAGGAGACTAATGGCAGAGGTTTCCTTTTAGAAAAGAAAAATTCTTAGCGCTGCCTTGCAGTGCTGCAAAACTGCTCTGGAAGAGAATTAGCTTACAGGAAGGAAAAAAATGGCCACCACAGCGCTCAAAAGTGGAGTGCAAAATACAGAAGATTACCAAAACTGACTGCGCTAGGGATTTTATTTCCTGCAATACCCCATAAACCTTCCGTGGAATATTGTCGAGTTTAAGTGGAGATAGAACGCGTTAATGTGATTGTATATGATCTGAGTTATCACTTTCGGAATGTGTGCAGTGGGCAGACATATGATGTCCACGAGTAGCACAAATATATGTTTAGGCTATTCTAAAGACAGAGGTGATTATTTTTTTGTGTCTTTTTGTGTCTTTCTTGTGACAATAAAGGCACGCCACTCTTTGAGCGTACAAAGATAATCGGAAGGGCCAAAGACCAGAAAACACGTGAGGTCATCGAAGCCTGGCAGATTGATAGATATGGGCCCGAGAAGTGTGTAAGCGAGGCTTCGGTCTATCTGTACAAGAAGGAGCTGAAGTTCTTGAACTCGATAAGATAGAGTTTGCTTGTTGCGCATGCGTAGGGTTGGTGAAGGAAGGAAGATGTGTTTCAATAAACAGTTGCAAGTCCGCGCTCGTCCTGTCTACTTCTTCCCTGTGTATCGTCCTTTGCGTGGTTTTCGTTCTTAGTTCATGGATTATTCCAAGCATATTTTCACGAGGAAGACGCCATTAGCGCACCTAATACAGCGTATATGCACGTCATACCTGAGGGTAATAATGTTCCCGTGATAAATTTTATAAGATGAAAAGATATCAATGAGGGCGGGGGATGTTGAGATAAAAAGCGCATGTAGTGAGCGGATATTTTATTAAAGAGTTTGTCGGACCACAGGAACACAGCATATCATTCGGCAAGCACGATTCGGAACCGATTCAAGCGGGTTATCCTCTCTAGTTTTACGCGGATTATAGTAATCTCAAAAGATCGGCGGAATCTTTAATGTACAATGTGTTAGAAAACCTAAAAAACTTTGTAAGAGTAGCTGTATTTCTTTTCTAAGTTCTACTTCTGACTGTCAACACAAGAAATCACAGCTTGCAAGTTCCTAGCGATGAACATCCGTATAATTAAAAGGCCTCAAAAAGGGGGCTCAATAAAGTTGTACTATGCCTCAGGATAATAAAGTACGCAGCTTTACAAATACCGTAAAGCTTTCTGAAAGTTTTTTTTTGTTGTTTTCTTGGAAGCTGAGTTATCTGTAGTGAAGATTTAAGTTTCTTTGTCTCTGCGCCTTTCCCTCTTGCCCCCTTTTCGCACTCTGACCTGTCGGCGCTCTTCCGTCAGCCCCACTCACTCGGCCACTCCGTTACCTGGCGATGCGCGCGGTTACATCCCGTGGGGCGGAGCTGCCTGACCCGCCGGAATGGCCGCGGCCATGCTCCCGGTGCGCGTCGGAAACTGTAGGCACGAAGAACCATTGAAATCCGTCCGTTACTGACGCAACGAGCGCTACATGAAGGATTTCGCGCTGATTCGGGCGAATGTACTGTACAACACGGCTGGTCATCGCGAAACGCGGAAGCGTGAATTTTTAAAAATGTATGTAAAATTATCGGCTCGTGTGTAAGATCTTATACGCGGCATGAACGCTCGGCGGCCTGTAATCTACATAATGCAAGCATTATATAGGCAATCAGAAACACCCTTTCTAGGTACCTGTAACCTTCAGGATTGCTGTGAAGGATCACTGACCTGGTTATAAAAGGCCTGCCAATTTAGAGGCGAACATATTTTAGCATTACGCATTTCAATCTGTCTTATCTTCTTATCTATTTAATTATTATAATTTGTTAATAATAAATATTATTCATTGCTATTTATACATCAATATTTCAGTATTACATTGAAACGATTTTATTCTTAATATTTGTCTGTTAAGAGCAGCACTGCGCGAGTAGCACTGCACTCGGACAACATACAGCGACGATATACCAGAGCACTGACAAGATAGCTAAATAGAGAGAGGGGGAAAGAGACTCTCCAATGTCGCGGATTGGCCGGTGAGTTGCATGGGAATAAAGTACGAGGAGTGCCCGAGTGGATTCGCCTTGTCGAAAAGTACTGGCGCACGCTTTGTTTGTGAAATGGGGAGCAGCTGATGTGGTCGCTTGTCTGTTGCCTGGCAGCAACGAGGGTCACAGAACTCTGAAATGATTGCACCTGTGTGGTGAACTGGGCTTGTTAATGAATGTTCAAAATTAAAAGAGGACGAAAGATGGGGCAAAAAGAGGAGACTAGACAAGCGCTTATTGACAGCTGGCGTATTTAATTTCAAGAAGCACAGGAAGATATATTGGTTCAAAAAGATGAAAAAAAACAATTTTAAGCAGGAATTGGTGCAGAACGCAGCTCGACAAGGAAAAGGCACGAGCCCAGCCGGGCTGCTAATAGGGTCTCAAGAGAACGACCGAAAACTGCACAACCTACAAAAAAGCGCAAAACAACGCTATAACAAGACATAAAAGTTGGAAACAAATCTATCACATCTGTATAAGTCAGCAAAAATTTAGGAGCAGGAAGCACGTATAAAATCTAATGATCTAGAATTGCGATTCCATTTCGAAACAAAAATGGGAGGTGGTGTGCTGACGCAATGTATTTCCCCCTTTTTGGTCATGAATGATTCCCATATCTCTCTCCCGCGTTCGCTGGTTACGACATTAATTTGAGGACACACATTTAATTTAAGAGAGGAATACAACCCTCGAAATTGTGCGAAGTGCAAGGTTGTCGAACCTTGTCGAACCTGTTGTCGAACCCCGTGAATTGGCGTGCTCTCGCAACCTGTCATTAATGCACATTTGGGTTCATGCGATGCAAAGCTGCCACACGGAAGTGGAATCTCATAAACTACATTTGTCTTCCTAGCAATAAATAGCTGCTGGCGCTTCTTGTGCACGACCGTTTCGGTGGCTTTTCCAGGCAGGTGTTTCTCTGGGTCTGCGCCGTGTTGTAGTGGTCGGTCGGGCCTGCGACGCAGCGGAGGCTGCTGAGAGTCTGGCTCTGAACAGGCCTCCATTGGAATCTGAACCTGGCAAAGTTTAAGGCTGGAACCTTATCCAACGCGGTTAGCCTAGAAGTGCTATTCGAGGAACTAGTGGGTTTTAAAGGGATGCCGTAGGGCTTAGTGAAGCTAGGGGGACAGGTGAGAGTATTAAGTACTAAAGCGAGGGTACATACTGTGCTATCGCGGATTAGCGGATCGACGAGAGCTAGGTGTGGGATTCCTCATCAAACAATATATAGCTGGCAACATACAGGAGGTCTACAGTATAAACGATGGGGTGGTAGCTGTTGTAATAAAGTTCAATAGGAGTTACTCGCTGAAGGCGGTGCAGGCCCGCGCGGCTACCGCAAGACATCTTGACCAGATCGCTGAAAGCTTCCATGAAGACGTGGATTCGGCCATGAAATAAGTAAAATGACCGTACACTGTAATGACGGGCGACTTAAATGCGAAGGTAGGCAAGAAGCAGTGTGGTGACCAAGCGGTAGGCGACTCTGGGATGGGTTCTAGGAATAACAGGGGAGACTTATTATAAGAGTGCGCAGATAGAGATCTACGGGTCATCAATTCCTTGTTCCGCAAACGAGAGAACAGATCAGGAAGCGGACGTGGAAGAGCCTGAACGGTTAGACTTAAAATGAAATGCTAAAATAAAAAATGCAAAATACGCACTCAGCATGCCTTTGTGTAGGATGTGGAGCTCCTCGGAAAGGTGCGTTGTAGCGACCACAGAGTGTTAAGGTCTCGAATCAGCCTAGATTTGAAGAGGAATTGAGAAAAACTAGTTAAGCGGGAGCGCAATAACGATTTAGCGGTAAGAAAGTTGTAGAATTGAGGACTTGCGCTACACAAGAGATGTACGGCTTTAACTGAGAAAGACAGCCTTGATGTTCAAACAATTAACGATAATGTGATTGCTATCATTCCGAAGTGCGGCTTATAAGTAGACTGTGGGATGGCTCGACAGGATACTGGCAAGCAAAAGAACATATCAAGAATTATTTTCTCAAAAATATTTTTAGAGCCATGAATAAATTACAAGAATCCATAAACCTCTGTACATGGCTATCATGTACTCTGTAGCTGATATTCTGTGTTTGCACCATACAATATAAGGCTCAATTCTACCGGATGGTATTATTAGAAACTCTCACTAACATACTTTTTTATTTCCTTGATTTCTGGCAACTGTTACTTTCGGCTGTACATGAATGTATCTGTACACTTTTTCCTTAACCAAATCCCCTAAACGTACTTGTGTTGTATTGCTCTATTGTATTGTTTAACTGCTGTACTCGTGTTGTATTTGGTAGTGCGGGAACATGTTTGTGCTATTGTAACCGCGTAAGTGTTTTATGTAAAAAAAATGTTATTCTGCTGCTGCAGGCTGTACACAATTGGGGGCTATGGCCTCGTCAGGCTTCCGAGCCTTTAGCCTTACGCCACCCGAGGGATTAATTGTAATATTTCCTGCAAATAAAGTTCCTTTCTTACATACTTACTTACAATCTCACGAGACGAAAGATAATAATAAGGAATGCCAGAGCACACGGACATTAACCCTGCAGAGAGAATAGAACTAGCAGAAATATCGAGGTTAATAAATTAACGCAAGGTAGCCGCCATAAGGAAAATAAATATAGAAAGAGACAGGCATTGTTATAGGGAAGGGAATTAGTCTAAAAGCGTAGAAAAGGAAATTAGGCATAAGGGAAAACAAGATCTATGCGTTAAGAAACAAGGAAAGCAGTGCCATTAGCAATATGAATTAGTTGCCTAAAGTCTCCGAAGAGTTAAGGGTGATTGAGTGGATGCCGAGAGAAAGCAGGCGTGGCAACCGGCGGCAGAAAGTTAGGTGGGCGAATGGGATTAAGAAGTTTGCAGGGATACGGGGGGTGCAGCTGGCGAAAGATACGGTTATTTGGAGACGCTTGACAGAGGCCTTTGCCCTGCAATCGGCTTTCTGATGATGATGATGATGACCCATGATTTACGGGCTGGAGAGCGCGCCAAAACATATTGTGCCATACATGCAGCGCGAACGAGTGAAATGACTCGTTTGAGATACGGCTGTCTGCTGCGGGCGGTTAAATATTTTTGATAAAATAAAGCATAAAAGCTTCTTTGGGCATCCACGAGGACGCGCTGAAAATATGAAAGCAATAGATACGAGGAAGGTGGTCAACATTTATTGAAGGAGGCCCGGTAGCCGCGGCTGCTGCAACCGACGCAGAAGGATGTCGATGCTGCTTGCCAGGCCGATTGCCGAGCCTGTTTTTTTCTGCACGAGCAAGGTCGCGCTCGCTCCAAACTTCATCTTTCATCTTCTTCAGCACCGCTAGCGATACGAGCGCTGCTAAAGGGGCTCCCCCGCTAGCGCAATACGCTGCAAAGAAAGAAAATAGAGTTATGTACAATGCCCGATGAGGACCCGGAAATTTGGTTGAGTACAGAATGTCTGAGCGAGGACGCAAGCGCTGTGTTCAGGCCTCGGGAGGGTGGACAAGGCTGATGGGCGGTGGCCGAAGAATGAAGAATGGGCAGTAGGAAGTATCAAAATGCGCGAGTGCGCAAAAGTTCCAGGTCCAAACGGGTGGCACTGAGCGGGACTGAGGCAGATAGGGGGGCCACGGGAGGCAGAGCATGGACGACAACGTGGGGGCGGCTGGGCTGGCATTTGGCACGTGTGCAGAACTCCGCGACTGCTGCTGCTGAGGCGTCCAAGCTCACGAGTATTCGGGACGTGTGGCATGAAATTGTAGAGTAGGGGACTACGAGGTTGTGCACTGGGCGTGAGGCTTCCCTGCTGGAATTGGCGGAGGAGACGCTTGAAAGGGCCGGTGGACCAAACCGGGAAGAAACGGTGGTCCAGGAGGAGGAAGCTAGTTCGGACTGTAGGGAAGAGACCGCCGCTGCATGCGCTGCACTTGCCGATCCTCGGGTGAGGGCTCATTGCGTAGAGGCGACGGTGGAGACACTGGTGTGTGGAGGGGCTCTGGTGCAGGAGCTGGTGGAGAGAGAACCGAATCGGATCTGCTATGTAATTCGACCGGAGGTGGTGAGCCGAGTGGCGGCGCAGCATTTGAGCAAAAAACAGGATCGCAGGAAGGTGGCGGGAGCTCCAAGCCAAAGTACGCGGGCACGGCCTTCTTGAAGTCGGCGTTGATGTGTGGGCCTCGAGAAGGCGAATGAAGTTCTGCTAGGAGACTGGGTGGGAGATTGCGGCTTGCGTGCTGATAGCGAAGAGGCAGGCTGGACACTTGGTTAACGTGAAAGTGCGAAGCCAGTAGCGCTAGCCACAGAACGGAGCCCGTGCATAGAACGTAGGCGGGCCTGGCAGCCAAAGAAAGGAGCGCTGAAAAGGCTGCAGGAACACACCGGGTATGATTGGAGGCGCGTACTTGGCGGCCAGACAAAGGTGCCGAAAGCCTGGCGCGAACAGCG
This sequence comes from Amblyomma americanum, assembly GCF_052857255.1. Taxonomy (NCBI): domain Eukaryota; kingdom Metazoa; phylum Arthropoda; class Arachnida; order Ixodida; family Ixodidae; genus Amblyomma; species Amblyomma americanum. Next base: position 153,268,094 of record NC_135502.1, read on the forward strand.
GACGTGCAGCGGGTGTGCAGTGGCAAGGCCAAGTGGAGGTAGAGGACGGGCAGGAGCGCAGAGCCGGTGGATGCGGCGTTGCGTGTGTCCAAGCCATCGTCTGGAGACAGCACATGTGGGAGGTGGTTCACATTTATTGAAGGAGGCCCTGTAGCCGCGGCTGGTGAGCCGACACCGACGCTCTCGTTGCGGTGACAGCCATAACCGAACCGGATGTGCAAGTGATAAACCCCTTCGTCCTAACTGCGGTAAGCAGCATGAGGCGACGTTTTTCCGCTGCACTTCCTACCAAAAAGAGGAAACCATCTACAAGTAAAAGAACTCAAGTAATACAGAATAAAAGACCGCAAAAGCTGCTCTTTTTGAGCAACACCAAATGCTGGGAATTCGCCGCAGGAAAAATTCATTGCCGGGGAAAACAGCTCCCCAATCGCCGGACAAACATTAAGCCAGTCAACTGCACATTGAGGACGTGGTTGAGTTTCCTCCTCTTCTACCGCGCCCAAATGTTGAGCCACCTCCCGTATGGAATACAAAAATGAACACTCCATGGCAGCCGCAGCATGCAGCCTGGAACCACCCACGCGAACGACCTATTCGCCAACTCCGAAGTAGGGTTTCCTTGATTTATGACAAGTTGAAGGTTGATGGGCGGTTCTATAAATGGGATGCTGTTCTAAACTCTAGGAGATTGATAGAACGCAACACCACATCTTTATATGAAAGTTAATGGCCAGATACGTCCGATGTGCGGTTAGTTTCTCTCAAGGCTAGAAGCGTTGTAAACAAAACAGAAAAACTGGAAGAATGTTTGCTCTCTTTGGATCCGCACGTGTGCATCATAACTGAAACCTGGCTACATGAGCAAATCAGTGACAATGACATCGTCCCTCCAGGTTATCGGTTATATCGGCGGGACCGAGGATCTAGAGGGGGTGGTGTTGCTGTTGTTGTTAAATCCTGTGTCGATGTTGACGTCGAAAGCCAGATTGCTGAGCATGAAAGCCTTTTTTTAAAAATCAAAGTGAAGGAAACAGCATTTCATTTGTGTGCGGTTTATCGTGCCCCAGATGCTGATGAAAGCTTCTTGAGTAAATTGTATGATCGATTGTTGTTGTTACGAAACAAGAATGTGATTGTAACGGGTGACTTTAATTTGCCTTTACTAAATTGGAACAATCTGTCTTTTGGATTATCGCAAACGAGCGATATTATCCTTGATGTTATGCTTGCTCTTGGTCTTGATCAAATAATTACTGAATGTACTCGCGAAACATCAATTCTTGCCCTGCTGCTCATTAGCGAAAGATTTAAAGAAGGAACGGTTACAAGTGAACCCGGTATATCTGACCATAAGTTAGTTTTTTTTTTCCTGGAAAGTTCAAAAATCAAAAACACACGCGCTCGATATTGCTACAGTTAAGGAATTTAGTCGAGCAGACGATGTGGCGATTATTGACTATATTGAAGAAAATCTTGTGATTACATGTGATGTGGAAAGCTCTTGGCAACGGTTCGCTAATGTGCTTAGGCATTGTATTAAAGATTACGTTCCAGACAGAAAAACATTTAAAAAGCGGAAACATCCATGGGTTACTCTTGAAATTATACACATTAAGCGTAGACTTAAGAGATATCGTAGAAGGCATGGGATGTCAACGCCGCTGTTTAAAGACATCAAACATGACCTGTTATCAAAAGTGAGCTGCGCCAGGACTAAATATTTTTCGCACACTTTAGCAGAGTTTCTAAAGTCTGATCCCCAGAAATTTTGGCGGCACTTGAGAAGGCCCAAAGATGCACTTACCAAAATAAAAGTTAGAGACAAGATTATCACGGACGCTGCCGAAATAGCTGAGAATTTTAACCAGTATTTCTACGAGGTGTTTTCAGAATTAGATAAATATGAAATAAAAGCAGCGGCTGCACCAGAGGAGGGCATTGAAGTGACTTGTGAGGGTGTCCTGGCGATGCTCTTGAAACTGGACACTAAAAAATCCGCTGGACCCGATGGTCTTCTGAATGCATTTTTGAGGCGATACGCAGAACAAATATCAGGTGTCCTAGCAGACATTTTTAAACTATCATTAGCATGCGGAAAACTTCCTTCAGATTGGAAAATAGCACGTGTGGTTCCTGTGTATAAAAAAGGTGATCGACTGTCAGTTTCAAATTATCGGCCTGTTTCCATAACATGCAGTTGCTGTAACATGTTGGAGCACATTGTAGCCGGCTACCTGCTAATGTTCCTGAGCGATCATAATCTTCTGTCTGATTGTCAACACGGGTTTAGGCAGGGTTTATCTACAAGTTACTCAGACTGTTCTGGCTGTGCACGACTTTGCGCGGGTGCTTGATATGTCCGGGCAAACGGACGTGGTTTTCTTTGATTTTAGCAAGGCCTTTGATAAGGTGCCACATGGTAAACTTCTCTATAAGATGGAATGTATGGGTGTGCCTTTTTTATCATTCGGTGGGTTCAAGCATACCTTACAGACAGACGGCAATGTGTAGAAATTAATAAGACCGCTTCAAGTGTTGTTAATGTTCAATCAGGAGTCCCCCAAAGAAGTGTGCTTGGGCCATTGTTGTTTTTAATATATGTTAATGATTTAGTTGCGGTCGTACCTGAAGATGTTTCTGTTAAGTTATTCGCAGACGACTGTGTTGTGTTTAAACAAATTTCGTCCGAATATGACCACAGATCTGTACAAAAAGCAGTTTTTGCCATTGAAGAATGGTGTCTTAAATGGGATATGAAACTTAATAGTGAAAAAACTGTTGTCTTACGTATAACTAGAAAAAAGTCTCCAAGTTTGCTGCCCTACCTTATTCGCGGTAATAGGATTTTGGAAGTCGAGCAATATAAATATTTAGGTATAACACTTGACAGTAAGTTAAAATGGTCGTCACACATTACTAATAATTCTACAGCCGCATTGAGAAAGCTATGGGTTTTACGTAGAAAGCTAAAAACTGCCCCAGCACACATGAAAAAATTGGCTTACGAAACTTGTGTGCGGTCTTTACTCGAATATGCCTCAGTCGTTTGGGACCCGTACACGAAAAAGGACATAATGGTCCTTGAAAAAGTAAATCGGAAAGCGGTTAGGTTTATATACGGAAAATACAAAAGGGAAGACTCTCCATTGCAGTTAATGATGTCAAATAACATTCCTACACTAGAAGTCCGCCGAAAGATTAATAGATTGGTATTCTTGTTTAATAGTTTAACAGGTAAAAATAAACTGAAGCTTCCGGAGTGCATTAAGCGTCCTCTAGTGAGAAGGACTCGGAACGTTCTTGAACATTCACTTACTCCCCTTTTCACCAAAACGAACAGTTTTAAATAGTTTTTTCCCTAGAACAGTGCAAGATTTGAATTCGTTACCGGAATCTGTTTTTTCCTCGCAAAATTTTTCTGATGCGTTAAATCGTCTATTTACCTGCTAATATTGATTATATGTATGTTTTGTATACGTGTGCTGATGATATTGTATAAGTTTATTCGTTTGGTTTATTCTTTTGGTATCCGTGCGCTGCTAACATTGTATAAGTTTATTCTTTTGGTTTTATTCTTTTGGTTTCCGTGTGCTGCTAATATTGAATAACTTTATTCTTTTGGTTATGTATCATTATATGTTCACTCCTGCTTGGGCCAAGCAGTGGCCTGCAGTATTACGAAATAAATAAATGAAATAAATAAATTTCCGGTTCACTACGGTGCTTGGTTGTTGAAGCTATCCGCGCTTTCCTTACACCACACTCCTCGCTGGTGGCGAAGGCCATCCTAACCATCATTGATTTCATTGCACCTCTTTTGCACAGTGGCGGTAGCAGTCAATAGACCAGCTACCCTCCCTACCGTGCAAAGCATCCGTAACAAGGCCACCATTTTCCGATCATTGCCATCTCAGAATCCCGTCAGCGTAATACTATCCATCTTCCAGGCTATACCGTTCTGAGCTCGATGACAGATGCTGCCATCAGCAAAGTTCGTTTAGCTGTTCAGAAAGACCTCACCTCCATTCCACAACCCATATCAATCGACTCACGGAATGAATATGTTCTAGCCACCGTCAAGATTATCATAAACATGTCCTTCAAAGTCATCGTCGGGTACACAACCCCTCGTGTCAACTTCGACGTCGACCGCCTTCAGGATATCATACGCAGTACCCCTGCGCCGCACATCATTACGGGAGATATAAACGCACATCATCCTGCTTCGGGAGACATCAGAACAGCCAGAAGACGACAGTTATTTGATTTCGCACAGTGCAATAATTCCACTTTCCTCAACAACGGCCAGGCATCTTTTTATCAATGTGCAAGATCCAGTGCCCTTGACACTTCGATGATATCTGATCACATTTCTTCAACATCCTAGACTGTTGACATAGAATCTAATCGCAGCTATTATCCACTTACGTACATTGAGGTTGGTGGTGTTTTCTTAAGTTCAGAGTGGCGTGTTTACTCTACACGAATAGGGAAGTTTTCGCTGACACAGTTAAAAAGGTGTACCTCTCAAATCTCAATTTAGAAAGCTTCATCACTGCTGTAAGACGTGCTAAAATGTATAGCACTATGGTTACAACTCTTGAAAAGTGCGCTCAACTGCAGATGCTGAATATCAGTGACTTCAAGCAATTCGCCGGTGAGTAGAGAGACGAGCACGCAGAACAAATTATAGAGAAGACATCAGGGTTGCTAGGAGCGCACAGAAACATGTTTAACATCATTTGGACAAGCTGGGAAGACTGCAATGGCGATTCTTTTGTGCGAAGCTTGATCCCAGAAAGCCTCTTTATAAGGTATGGTGCATTGTACGCAGCCTCAGTAGTCAGCCCGCGCCGCTAATTTCTTTTGACTGCTTACCTGTAAATGCGTATATTTCTTGTCTCAATGCAGCGGATGCTTTATGTTCTAAAATCACAGCTCAATTAACGGCCATATCGGTGCCATTGCCTCTCCAAAGCTTTACCCCTTCACCTAATACTGACCTGCTTGTTGAACCGTTCACTATGGAAGAACTTCTTGAGGCTTTGGCAGCTACCAATACAAAATGGCACCTAGGACTGGACGGTGTAACCTCCACTGCCCTTTCTCACCCGAGAAGTAACGCCAAGCTTGAGCTGCTGGAAGTTTGACACTTCCTGGGAGACCGGCAGCCTCATCAGCGATTGGCGTCTGGGTTCCGTTAACGCGCAGCACAATTTCGGCGTTACTAAGTTACCGCACCTCAAGTACTTCTATCGAGCTGGCTGCTCTGCGAGCAGCATTTACTTATATTCTCCAACAACTGCTAACAGTGCGGGTTACTTCCGGTGACTCTCGGGCTGCATTACAACCTCTAAAGTCATCAGGAAGCCTTCAGGAGCCGATAATCGATTACTTAAACAGATTCCACTCCGAGGCCTGTGAGCTTGGCCACCGTGTTGCTTGCAGTGGTTACTCGCTCACTGTGGCCTTGCAGGCAACGATCACGCTCACGGTGCAGCGAGGTTGGCGCATGGCGACACCACTTTGCTCCTACCTATACCATTTTCTCGCAGTGATGGCGCGAGGCTTCTAACTACGAAATCCTGGAAGACGCAACACTCTTTGTGGTGTGATCCGCAGCATCATATAGAACTATTCTTCATATGGACCTCACTTGTGACTTCCGCATGCCGCGCAATATAGCCAGACGTGACCAAAATTGCCTCCGCCAAATTCGCCTGGACGTTGCCTACACTAAATCCTATTAACATAAGATTGGTGCATCAAGTAGCCCTCTTTACCCAACATGTGGTGGGCCCGAGGATCTGCCTCATTTTATTCCCGCTTCCAACTCTTAAACAATCATAGCAAGGCACTTTTAAGTGCTTTAGGATTCCGACAGGATGGCACCGTGCACCTGGAGCATGTCCTTGAACCCTCGAGGGATGCGGCTTCGGTGTGCGCGGGACGAATCCATTTTTGGTGTTTTTTAAGAGACACGGGTTCGGTGGACATTCTTCAACAATTGTGTGTGTGTGTGTGTGTGTGTGTGTGCGTGTGTGTGTGTGTGTGTGTGTGTGTGTGTGTGTGTGTGTGTGTGTGTGTGTGTGTGTGTGTGTGTGTGCGGGCGCGCGCGCTTGATTTCACTATTTACTCTTTCTTTTTCTCTTTCTCTTTTCTTTTCACCATCCTCTTTTCAACTCTTCTCTTCTCACCCTCACCTGGAGTACAATGCCAGGCCGAGAACCAGGCAGTCCTCTCCGGTTTCATTAAAGTTATTCTCATCCTCCCCCTATTGCGACACCAAACGACGAGTACTGGAAAATGATCGCTTCTCACCTGTTGCCTATAGAATCCCCTACTATCTTCTTCAGCAATATCTTCGACTTTGATGACCACTCTTTTTCTTGAGCCTTTGTTGTGAAGCATCAGATAAACAGCGGTGATGCCGACCCTCATCAAAGACGTTCGTATAGCCTGTCCAGTGGTGAACGCCACATAATTCAGCAGGAGGTGGCCAACATGCTCTATAAGAAAACCGGAGCTTGTACTTCTGCTCCTATTACCGGCTCCTGAAGCGCATCACGAACTCCTGTCCTCCGCTAGAATTTACGATGGATTGGATTGTCCTTACGAAGATAAACTTTTTTTCAATGGATTATCGATTTCCTTTCTGGAAAATCATTCGATGACATGATTCGCAAAAGGACCGCTTTCATAAATTCTGACGGCTCATATAAGTTTAAAGTCATGCCGTTCTGCATGCGCAATGCGCCAGCCACCTTCACGCGCATGATGGGCTGCCTTCGCGGCTTTAAGTGGTCTAACTGTCTTTGTTTTCTAGACGGCGGTGTGGTTCTTTCTCCTACCTTTACCATACACCCCGACAGGCTCGTGAGTATTCTGACAATGTTCTATACAGCCGGGCTCCAGCTCAAATCTTCGAAATGCAGATTCTGTCGTCAAAGCTAACCGCTTTTGATAATCTGTTTGGTGCGTCAGGAGTTAGGCCCAATTCCACTAAATTTCAAGCCGCCGTGGATTTCATCTACCACAGTGCGCAGCTTTGTTGGCCTGTGCTCATACCACCGCCGTTTTATCAAAGATCTATCTGGCATCGCTTGCCCACTCACCGACCACCACCCCCTTTATATTGCAGTGAATCCTGGTAGTGTTTGTTCTTTCTTCAATGCTGCGGGCACGCCGCTTTATCCTTTTGTGTGCTAGATGCGACAAGATTTATCTCCACTGATGGCATCCAAGCGGAGCCGATCCTACGTTGTTCAAGAATGTTGAAGTAACTTGGCAGCCCGCATCTTGAACGCTCGGTATCAGCTTAAATTGAGCACGGCCGAGAGTGGAGGGCATTCTGTTTGGCGACAGCCGAGCTGGCTTTTTACTATGGCGCTGTCGAGTCATTCTGTTCTTCTTGGGAGCACGTCAGCGTAATAAAGAGTTTTGATTTCATACCTTTCTTTGGCTCTTCCTGCGCACCGGACTGACGTCATTTCCATGTGACATCTGGTGGAGGTGCTGCACCGCGGACCGGCACTGCTACCGAAGTTGGAGGGCGGCACTGCATCATCACCGCTTGTTCTTGAACAGCCATGTGATGCTCCTGTATGCAGTGGCCTACGCCATAAAGACGCCGAGGAATGGGTACACCAGTTTGAGCGTGTGGCGAAATTTAACCGTTGGCACGACCAAGCAAAACAACGGTATGCCTTTTTTGTCCAGAATGGCCCACCTAAACCTGGTAAGAGAATCTCGAGGCTTGCCCACGAACGTAGAAATTTAAGAAGTAACTCTTGAACACATTTACAAGCACTGTCCGCGAAGAACAGGCTGCCTTAATGCTCAAAACGCGCATCTGAATGCCAAATGAGACCTGCCGAGTGTATGCCGAAGAGATGTGCCATTTGCCGACACCTCATTTATATTCTAGTGAATCGTAGTGTTTGTTCATCCTTCAAAGCTGCCGGCACGCCGCTTCATCGCTTTGTTTGCAATACACCACAATATTTATCTTGATTGATGAAATCCAGGCGGAGCCAATTCTGCGTTGTTCCAGAATGTTGCAGTACGAGAGTCTCGAGACTTCTCTGCGAACATAGAAGAAATTTAGGAAGGAAATTGTGAAAATATTTACAAGCATTGTCCACGAAGAAAATGTCGACTTACAGCTCAAGACGCGCATTTAAATGCAAAATGAGACCTCCCGAGAGTATGCCGAAGAGATGTGCCGTCTGTCGACACCTCCTTTATATTGCCGTGAATCATTGTAGTGTTTGTCCATCCATCAAGCCTACAGGTGCGCCGGCACTCGACAGACGCGCAGGAGGTGCAATTCTTGATGCGGGGTGCCAGAGAAGAATTTTTCTGTGAATTGGTCTGAAACCCGCTCAAGACCGCTGCCGAGTTCATAGCTCAAGCGTCTACGATGGAGAAGCCTCTCGACAGCAGGGCTCGGCAGTACAACTGGATGCCACCTGGCTTCCCTATGGGCCATACGGAGACCTCAACGACAACCAGTGACAGCCTACGGGGCAACACCCGTGTAATTGTCCGTGAACAGCTACGGTGACTGCTGCTATCTTCGTCACAGCCGCAAGCAGCGACTCTCATTGAGGTGGTACGCAAGTAATCGCACCAGGCACTTGGCACCCCGACTCCGACGGCCACAGAACCGCAGGGCATGACATACGCCGCCGCACTACGCAATCCTGCGCCCCAGCGAGACACCCCCAGCCCTCTTCGACGGGAACCGACTCTACAAGAGCAGCTCCCCCTGTCTCCCGCATGCCCCCTTTAAGGCCGACGCAACGGCTATAGAAAATGCGACGAGTGGAGGACACCCGGCAACCGCCCACTGTGCTTTCTTTGTGGCAGTGCGGACCACATACTTCGTCAATGCGCGTACAGGCGCATTGGGCTGCGTGGTTTCGACATCGACTCTGTAATGGCTGTTCGCAGGTGCCTCAGCTCTCGCAGGGCAAACTAAAAAAGGAGCTTTTAGAGGTGAGGTTTCCCCCTGCGAAACGACGAAGATGCGCCACCGACCACGCCGCATAAAGACGCTGCATCCGCTACGCTGCATGAAGACGCTGCCCCTGCTACACCAACTTCGCACACAATGACAACCTAAACCACGACGCGAACCACCTTCGAAACGACGCCTTCGAAACCACTTTCGAAACCACCTTCGAAACGACAACACACCCTACCTACGATTCACATTCGCGACAAAGCCATGACCCGACGTTGAGGACGACGTAAAAGGCAAGAGCCTGGGAATTCTACTTGGAAGCTACTATAGACGGCTGGAAATTTGTTGCTCTAATCGAAACGGGCGCTGATTATACGGTGATGAACAGATAATTCGCGGCGAAATTGAGTAACATCATGACCGCCTGGGATGGCCTACAAATTCGCACCGCTGGAGGCCACCTCATTACGCCATCGGGCCGATGCAGAGCGCGAGTGACCATAAAGGGACATACCTCTCCTGCGACCTTCACATGTCTGCAGCAATGTTCCCTCGCCGTCATCACCAATAGCATCATCCTCAGCCTTACTACACCCACTGCAGGGCAAAGGCCTCTTCCATGTCTCTCTAATTAACCCTGTCCTTTGCCAGCTGCATCCACCCATTGCCGGCAAACTTAATCTCCTCCGCCCACTTAACCTTCTGCCGCCCCTGCAACACTTACATTCTCTTGGAATCCACTCGGTCACCTTTCAGGACCAGAAGTTATCTTGCTTTCGAATTACATACCCTGCCAAAGCCCATTTCTTTCTCTTGATTTCAACTAGGATGTCATTAACCCGCGATTGTTCCCTCAGCCACTCTGCCGGCTTCCGGTCTCTTAACTTTACACCTATCATTTTTCTTTCCATGGCTCTCTGCGTTGCTCTTAACTTAAGGTGAATTTTTTCCGTTAGCCTCCACGTTTCTGCCCTGTAGGTGAGCACCGATAAGATACAGCTATTGTACACCTTTTTCTTGAGGGAAATTGGTAAAATGCCACTCATGATCTCAGAGAACCCGCCATATGCGCTCCACCACATTCTTATCCTTCTAGTTATTTCCACCTCATGATCCGGATCAGCTGTCATTACCTGCCATAAGTAGACGTATTCCTTTACAACTTCCAGGCTCTCGCTGCCAATTGTGAACTGCAGTCCTCTTGCTAGACTATTGACTACTACCTTGGTATTCCGCTTGTTAATTTTTAGACCCAGCGTTCTGCTCTGCCTGTCTAACTCATTGATCATGACTTGCAGTTCACCTCATGAGTGACTCAGCAAGGCAATGTCATCAGCGAATCGCAGAATATTTAGCTATCCTTTCTTTACTCTTATTCCCAACTGTTCCCAATTCATGCCTCGGAATACCTCCTGTACTTGGCATCAATTTCTTTAATAAGAATCAGGCAATTGTCAACCTGCGTTCGAAGCTCTTCACGCTTTCGATGGACAAAGCCATCCCTTTAATGACGACCGTGGAGCAGCATGTTGCCTTGAGTGTCCTCGATAAACAAGTGTGCGGCCCACCCAGATCAATCCTCATGTTCACCCTAGGTGACACTGATGGCACAAACATTGAAGCCCTTGTCGACGGGAACTCGGTGTTGCTTCTAGAGCGAGGAATCTGCATCGCTAGAGGCACTTCACATTTATTAATAGACAAGCTGAAGTGCTGATCCCGAACTTCAGCGAAAAATACCGGTACCTTCACAAAGAAACGATGATTGCTTTCCTCGATGAACTATCCGATGTTATCGAGGCCTTCGCCCTCTCTTATAGAGTCCCAGAATATTCAGCTAAGGGACATCGGGAAAACATTTCGACATAAACCCAGCCATGGCCCGCAACAGAGTAGACCGGATCCGCAATCTGCTTCGAAGCTACAGTGAGTGCTTATGGTTATCGCCGAAGGTCCCACAAACGCCGATTGCCAAGCATCGCATTATTACCGACCAGCGCGCCCGACCTCTCCGCCAGAGCCTCTACAGTGCGTCGCCACGAGAAAGACAAGCTATCCCAGACCAAGTGGAAGAAATGATTCGCGACGATGTCATTAATCCATCGAAGAGTCTCTTGGCGGCACCGGCTGTTCTAGTGAAGAAAGATGGCATCGAGGCTACCGCCGCTTAAACACCATAACGAAGAAGGACATCTACCCCTTCCCCCGCATAAACGACACACTGAACCGGCTCCAAATCCAAGTATTTCTCATCGATGGGCTTCAAGAGCGGCGACTGGTAAATTGAGGTCGATTAAAGAGACGACGAGAAGACAGCATTCATCCTCCTGATGGCCTCTTTGAGTTCAGTGTGATGCTTTTTGGTCTCTGTTTCACACCAGCAATGTTTCTGCAAGGAATCGTTATGGTTCTGGCAGACCTCAAGTGGCAAATTTGTCTAGTATATTTAGACTACATCGTTGTCGTTGCCTCGAACATTGTAGAGAATCTTAAAAAGGCTATGCACAGTGCTAGAGCCAATCAAGTTGTCACGCCTTACCTTTCAAGGGGCCCTGAAACACATAATATGTGCATTGTTTTGCCTCTTGGATGCATAGAATGAGTTATAGTGATGTAATAGGATCGGTCGTAAGGCGTATACTCCGGTTTTTAATATTTTAATTAGGTCGCAAAAACAAATTTATGACGCTGACGGCGTCACCATGCTTAAAATCAGTTGCTGGCCGAGTTGGTACTTCATGCTTACATTCACAGCGCAAAGACAAACACGGACTTGAGGGCAGACACCAGAAAGCGCCAGCATGCAGTAGCGGTATTTAGCAGTGGATATGACATCACTTAATGGGAGTTTTTAGAATGCACAAAGAGTAAATATACGTCAAATTTGGTTAATAACTAGAGATAGGTTTGTCAAGTTTCTGTGTTTTATATTACATCAACAAAACCAATTTGTTTGTCTTAGATAAAAGCGCTGTAAAGCAAGTAAAACAAAAATACTCCACCAGAGGCTCTGGCTGCTTTTTTTGCATCGATGCGCTTCTCTGTAAAGATCCTACGGCCTAGCACACAACACTTGTAGCTACTCTTTATCTGAGAACGGCTTGGCGGAACCGATCTGATCGATCCGTTCCACAACATTCGTTTAGGTCCCAGGGAAGGATGCAAAGAAAAAAGCCGTTAGTTTCACATTTGGCAGTGCGCATCGTCAACTTGTGGAGGATCACCGGGCGGCGGCGCCAGATAGCACCACATTCCCGTCAACAGCGCGCGCTCCCTGCTCGCCGTGTCCAACCAACACACTAGGAGCGACGGGCAATGGTAGGCGGCATGGAGGAAGAAAAGCTAGGAGGGAGCGTGACATCATAATCTGGAAGCTTAGTCATAAAAAAATATAATGGAAAGCATAATCGGAAATAGGTCCTCACGTGACAAGGCAGCGGTAGCTCTTAGCCGAATTTCGGTTTCGGTTCCTCTCTCTCGCTGTGTTGCGGAGCATGGAAGTTAACTAAAATGCCCCGCGATCAAAGCTGGTTGGCAGTCTGGTAACTGTGGCGGGCCCATTTCACAAGAGTCAGCAGCTGCCTCATAGGAGGATGGCTTGCAGAGGCTGAGCGCGTGACATCGTGCTCCCTCCTAGTTTTTTGTTCCTCCATGATAGGCGGTAAGCAGTAGTGGTACGCGCTATGCTAAATGTGTCTGATATCTTGCGCAGGCCGTCAGAACGTTTCAGTATCTCGCGCTCGAGTTCGCATCCAGTTCGGATCGCGTTCAGATCCATGTCAGGGAACGTCACTTATCAATGTTCCCTTCTGCGCCATCGGTGTGACGATGAAGCATAGCTGGGCCAGCTGGGAGTTCACATGGTTGCTGTAACCATGCAACCAGCGCTGCCGGCCTTGGCTAGAACAAGTTACAGAGGACAGATAGCCATGGAGTGAAAACTTCCGCCACATACTCAAATAGGCTGTTTTGATTGGTCGCACTAAGCGCCATCATTGGGAGAGCGAAATGGGAATGGGAAGCTGCGTGAAAATCGAGTTGAGAGCACCATTTTGTTTGCTTGTATTTTGAAATTTCTTCATTGAATATCTCCCGTTCCTATGCATCGATTCTTGCAATTCTTTTTGATTCAGCATGCTTGTGACGTAAAGAATGCATCTGAAGTGTAACCGGCATCCGTTCAAGCAGTGTTTCGCAACCTCTTTAAAGCAGTGAAGTGCCACTTTACTAAGGAAGAGCTGCTGTTTGTAGGCCACATCGCTAGCATGGAGGAAGTACGCCGAGACCCGCACAAAAGAGATGCTATCGCATTGTTTCTATCTCCAGCAGATAAAAAAGCTGTGCGCAGATTATTCAGACTGTGCGCGTATTACCGACGATTTGTCAAGAAATTTTCGCGCATCGCCCAGCCTCTGACCCAACTGGCAAAGGAAGACGTTCAATTTAAATGGGAAGTGCAGCAAGCAAAATCCTTAAAGGAACTTACGTGTGGTTTAGAGTCCTCACCGATCGTCGCTCATTTGAATGAAAACGCCGATACAGAAGTTCATACCGACGCAATCACCGTGTGCCTGGGCGCCGTGCCTGTTAAGAAAAGCGACGGACTGGTGATATTAATCGCACACGCTAGCCGTTCCCTTTGCAAGGCCGAGGCTAACTTGTCGACAGCTGAGAAGGTGTGCCTTGCCACCATCTGGGATACGTCGACGTTCCGCTCCTACCTGTACGGACGACCGTCCAAAGTGGTCAGCGATCACCACACACTGTGCTGGCTTGTCAGTTTTAAGGACCCTTTTCGCTTCCACGCTTCATGAAGCCTGCGCCGCCAAGAGTTTGACGTCCCCATCATTTACATGTCCGGACTTCAAGCACTCTGACGCCGATTGCCTGTCACGAGCCCCTGCAGATGCACCGCCGCCGGACGAAGATATGGACGCCTTCCTGGGATCCCTCCCACCATACCAGCAAGATTTTTGCATCCTTTTAAACCCTCTCAAAACCCTTCCAGCAAATCTTGGACCTGCTGGGCCCTTTCTCGAGGTCGACATGTGCAAATAAGTGGATCATCATAGCGACCGACTACCTGACGTGCTACGCCGAAGAAAAAGTCCTACTCAATGGAACAGAGGCTGAAGTCAGAAATTTTTTCGCGGCGTGCATTCTTGTGCTACACGGCGGTCCCGATGTACTCATCATGCATAGAGGAGGAGTGTTGACGGCGGAAATGACGCCAGACATCCTGCGCAAAAATCACACAAGCCACCCGAGAAAAACTGCTTACCATCCACAGATCAAGGGACTGGCGGAACACCTGAACAAAACCATCGTTGACATCCTCGTCATTATGTCGATTCTGAACGCAGGACCGAGGACGTCATCCTGCCTTACCTAGTCTTCGCTTGTAACACGGCAGTACTGGAGACCACCCAGACGACGCCTTTTGGGCTCTGCCATGACAGGGCGGCCACGACCATGCTAGACGCCATGCTGCCCCACGCTACCGAAGATGATATCCAGGAAGCACAGACAATTGGCCCAATATTGCAACAGGATGTTTCCATCCTGGTCCTCTCTAGGGCCAGCCTATGCCAATAAGGTTCTAATAGTGGGCAAATTACCTGTGGTGTTGTGGATAACGTCGACTTCGCAGCCTACTTTCAGCACACAGAAGCGCGAAGACTTGCCCGATTACGGGTCGAAGACCAGCAGCGAACCAACGCCAGACGCTACAGCCTACGAATACGCAACGCGGTATACAAGCCAGAAGACATTGTGGGTTTGGACGCCTATTGAAAAAATGAATTTTTGGGGAAATGAAATGGTGCAGTATCTGTGAAATCTTGGCAGACACCTGAACCGCGCCGTGCAGGAGGATATAAAGGAGAGAGTGAAAGAAGGAGCGGAAGAAAGAGGTACCGCTGTGGAGGTCTCCGGAAAAATTTCTACCATGTGGGGATAATTAACGTGCACGGACATCGCAGAGCACATGGGCGCATTTACTTTTCGCCTCCATCGGAACGCTGCTGTCATGGTCGGGTTCCAACAAAGCGTCCCTATAACCACGTACCCTGTAAGCTGTAACCAAGCTCCCTAACCACTGAACCACCGTGGCCAGTGGACGTCCATTCGCCGCCGCGGATTCAGTGAAAAGCTTTTGGGCCTCTATACCGGCCCGTACAAGGTTCTTAGTCGGCTAGGTGAACTGGACTATGAAGTCGTCCCTGACGAAATGACTGCATCCCAGCGAAGCCGCGTGCGACTAGAAGTTGTCCGTGCTGCCCATATAAAGCCTATTAAGTGCGCTAAACTACGGGGTGTTTCCATGCTGGGTGTTTGTTTTTGCACAATCGATTCATTTTTTTTCTATCCGCCTAATTTGTCCTAAAGCATCGAGTTGATGCTTTTTTGAGAGGGGAGTAATACTGCAAGTATTTGTAGCGTTTGTGTATTCATGAGAGCTGCTGCACGACGCTTTATCGCTTTGTCTGCAAGACGCGACCATATTTATTTTGATTGATCGCATCCTGGCGGAGCCGACTACTTTGTTCCAGAATGTTGTAGTAACTATGCACGTCGCATCTGGAACGTTCGCTATGACCTTTAAATTGATCACGGTCGATAGGGGCTGGCATTCTGTTCTATCACCGCCGAACATGCTTGTTGCTACACCACCGCCGATTCCTTCAGTTCTTTGTGGGCGCATATCTCTAACAAAAGTTTCGTTTAGAAACCCTTTTAGCTCTCTCATGCGCGCCGGACTACATGATAATATCGAACCCTGCCCAGGTGAAAGTATTTTCTTCGCTTATCTACCTGCTAAAAACTCCGCCCGTTTTAGCCTATTTCGATCGGTTTGCTCACACTGAAGTCCGCAACCACTCCCCCCCCCCCGCATGCCTTATCGGCGTTGTGATTTGTGAACCTGCCCACGGTGACGACCACATAATTGTTTATGCAAGCCAACTTATTTCCTAAGCAGAGAATGGTTATTAACAATGCGCGACTTTTTCTCCTTTATCTTAAGAGTCGCCAAATTTCGTCCCTGCCTATTTGACAGTTGTTCCTCAATAATTACGGACCACCACGCCTTTTTTAGGCTCCCTTTACTAAAAGACCCCACCAGCAACTTTGGGCAATGGGCGCTGCACCTCCACAAGTATTCGTACACCTTCGATTACAGTTCAATGCGTCTCCACCTAGACGATGATCTGTCTCGGTACCCTGTAGAGTTTCGTGATGTTTGTGAAAGTGATACCCTGCTTTGTCGGTTTGCTATTTCTGATCCAAACATCGCCGACGAACAGCGCAGATTCCTCCTTAAGATCCCTCATTCATGGCCTGAGCTCAGAAAATATGAATCCGCCCTTGGAGCCATATGGTCGTCAGAATAGCATTTTCGGCTATCGCAGCCTACACCCTGATGGTCCTCCGCTACTGCTTAGAATACCTTAACAGCTACGCTCCTCTATCCTTGAGGGACTCCACGATCTGCCGACAGCAGTACACCATGGTGTCTCCCGCACTTAAGCCCGGATGCTGCGCCGCTTATTTTCACATGTTTTGTACCGTACCGCCAAACATTATGTCACCGCTTGTGAGCTGTGTTAAAGTGGAAAGACATGCCCCTCATTGTTTGCCGGTTTCTGGAAATCCATTGATGTCCCGCTCGGACTGCTGTACAGTGTTAGCCACGTCGTTCTCGGCCCTTAACCCACATATTTATCTGGCCATAAGTGGATCGCTATCGCAATGAACTATGCCGCTATGTGCGCCATCACGAATGTCTTGCCAACGAGCTTCTCTGCAGATGTCGCCGGGTTTCTTGTAAAAAATGTCATTCTGCACAATGGCCCTCCTCGCCAATTATTCACCTAGCGCGGCCGTAGTTTTTTATTCCGGAGTCGTTGACGACATCCTCCGTTCATATTCCACGCAGCAAAAGCCCGTCACAGCACACCACCGAAAGACCACTCTGCTCACCGGCCGCCTCGCCTCACCTGAACTGTGACCATCAACTGAACTGTGACCATCATGTTACCTTTGTGTGTCTCCCCCGAGCACTGAGACCGGGACAGACCATAGCATTATGCGACGTCCACATCCAGTTGTTCTGAGCATGACACCGCACGCTATTTCCACTTCTACCTTTTGTTTGGTGGGTACCGTCGTTTGGCCTAGGACGCTCTCATGAAATTTTCTGCAGTATGGATCCAGCACCACTTACGCTAGTGATGCCATCGCTTAAATCACCCTGGCGCGCCAAATAGGCCGCGGTTGGCTCCCACACTCTTAAGCGGGCCCTAACTCCTCCTACAACTGCCGACACCTTAAAGTCAACTGCGCACCTGAATCAGTCATCCTTTTGTGGTCGCCTTCGTGTCGCGTCGGTCACTCCGAGAAACATCTTTTTCACCACAGTGCTCCTTACCGTGTGGTGCGCAGAGGGACTGACTCGAAGAATGAAATCTCTGCCCATGCGTCTTAAACATCCTCCACTCGCCTCGTCACCGACGTCGTCCATGTTTGCGGCTTTTAACCCTATCATGTCGCTCTCAGGTTCGCACCCCAACATCGGGACGGCGTTCTTCGGCTTCCCCGGTCCATGTAGCGAGATGACGCGAACGAAGAGGTGCGCTATGTAACGATACGACGACGGACGAAGACGACGACCTCTCGCTCAGTCCGCTATGCGATGCTCGCAGCTCCTCTTGGAGCCGGTATTTACTTGCCCGTAAATATTTTTAAACAGATTCTTCCCAGATACAACATCGTATCCTCGCATTAAATGCCACGCCAAGGTAATTGTCTTCTGGGTTTAAAACGCATTTCATTAATCTGAACCATTAGAAACGGTTCTGAGTGTCCGCTTTGGATGAACGCAGCAGGCGTGAGAACGAGCTGAAAACCGCAGTGCGCAGCGTATATAATTAAATAAAAGTATTTTTGTAGCGATAACTCCACTACGCAACTACTTTGAGCATTCAGCATGGTAACGTGGTTGGTCACGTGGGGCGGACCAGCTGCTGCTGCCGGCTGCACGGCGCGCTGGCGAAACAGAGCTGCAACAGCTGGGCGCATGCGCCGTGTCAAGTGGGACGAAGACGAAGAAGCCAAACGAAGCCGCGAAAGAGTGCCTTTGCAGTTCGACTGAACAAGTTCCACTCGGCCAGATGCAGCTATCAGGTCACTCCAGCTTTAACCAGACCTAAAGCACTCTATTTCTTTGCTGGGAGTTTTGCTTAAGTTGGCATTACCTCTGAAGTTGCACACTGATATTAGTGATGACCTAGCAAACTGGGTTAACACATTCATAGTGACGTCGGCGTCACACCTTAGCACTGATGCTCCTGTGAACAAGTACTGTACTGATTTCAGTGACTTCTCCAGTTGGAGAATTTTGAAAATCTTATTATCTTCCACTTAACACCTATGTCTTAAACTTGTTTGAGTGCATCTTCTTACGACCATATGACAGAAACCATGCCGTTTTTTGTGTACAGAATTGTGTCTGTACCCCTTCAAGTTGCCCTTCTCTCCTTGAAGATCCCGCTCACTTTCTGTCTCTTTATAGTGCAGCAATGATATCTGTTGTAATATTTAGCTAGATAATCCTCAATTTTAATTTTTATAGTTTCTGGTATCATTCAAAATTCCGCCTCTCAAGAAGGTAGCGTTCAGAAAAGGTTGACGTGCGCAGGGCTGGTTTACTTATACGCGCAAGACCCTGTTGGGACGCGCAAGGCAGCAGGCAGCTCAAGAGATGAAGGCGAGGAAACATCTAGCCCCGAGATGGCTCAAGGCTTGTCAACTGCTAAGTAATACAGTTTAGCCGCGTATGACGCCACTATAGGAGTTTGTAGCATTGGCATTACTCCCCCTCTCTGAAAGACATCGACGCGGTGCGGCAGCAATTTGATGTAGCACAACAAGGGTAGTCGCATGTGTCTGGCGTGCGGTGTAGACACGCGCGACGAGCTAGCGGGCTTGGTACGGCTTCATCCGGGTGACGTGGACAACTTCGGAGGTCAGCCGTCTAGAAGAGCGAACGGTTCCCTGGGGAAGAACTTCGTAGATGACTTCACTGAGCTGGCAGAGCACTTCGTAGGGGTCAAAGTATCGGCGTAGAAGATTTTCAGGGCGCCCTCGCATGCGAGTTGGGCTCCAAAGCGAGATTTGTTCGCCTGGCTGGTAACGCACATTCCTATGAAAGATGTTTTAGCGCCGAGCGTCGAGAACTTTCTTGTGCCGGATGCGCTCTCGAGCGAGTGGGTGGGTGGTCTCTGCGTAACGAACGAATTGGGCAGCACCCATAACGGAGGAGGTAGCGCTAGCTGTAAGCAGCACTGCATAGAGCATGGCTGTGGCTTCGCGACTATGTACTAAACGAAATGAAGTGACGCGTGTCGTTTCCTGGAGTGTAGTATTATAGGCAAATGTGAAGTAAGGGAGCATGGCCTCTCAGTTTCGGTGGTACGCGTCGGCATACATAGAAATCATGTCGGCTATCGTCTTGTTGAGCCGTTCGGTGAGGCCGTTTGTTTGGGAGTGGTAGGCGGTTGTCTTGCGGTGACTGGTGCCACTTAGGCGCATAACCTCCCGCGCAAGGGCCGAGGTGAACGTTGTTTCCCTGTCAGTTACAACGATGAGAGGTCACCGTAACGGAGCACAATGTTTTCATAAAAACTTCGCATTTGCCTAAGCGGTACCACGGGGCAGAGGTTTAGCCTCATAGTATCGGCTGATGTCGTCGAGGTGTAGCGGCTACCCAGCGAGGACTCCAGAAATGGGCCGAGTAAGTTCATGCCGACTTGATGGAAGGGGACCTGAGGCGGATCAATAGGCTCCAGTAGGATGGCTGGCTTAGTCGGCGGCGTCTTGTGACGCTGACACTTGCGGCAAGTTCTTACGTAATGCTTCACAACTGCAGCAACCCTGGGCTGGTGGTACGTTTGCCGTATTCGTGGAAATGTTCGACAAAACCCAGGTGACAAGACTAGAAGATGGGTCATCATGGCACGCCTGCAGGAATTCGCCGCGAAAAGACGTAGGCACGATGGGTAGATTAACAGCCTCCGTCGGGCTGTAGTTTTTCTTATTTAGGATGCAGTCGCATAAACACAACGACGACAGTCCGCGTGAGAAGGTTCGTGGGGGAGACTGAGCGCTTCCTTTCAGATACTCAATGAGGGGCCGTTATTCACTGTCGTTTCTGGTGTTGACTGAGAACGGACGTAGAGATGGCGCCAAGAAAAACTGAATCGTCGTCGTGGTCAGCTCAGGAGTCCTCGATAGGAGCACGAGATAAAGTCGTCCTCACTGTGCTTCCTACCAGACTTATGGACGATGGTGACACCGAATTCCTGAAGTCGAATGCTCCAGCGCTCAAGCCGTCCCGAAGGTTCTTTGAGGTTCGCCAGCCAACTCAGCGAGTGGTGGTCACTGACGACCGTGAAAAGGCGGCCATATAAGTACGAGCGAAATCTGGTCAGTGCCCACTCACTGGCCAGAGATTCTTTTTCGGTGCCGGAATAGTTTGCCTTAGATCATGACAAGGCGCGGCTCGCGTATGCGCTTACGTGTTCGAGACTATCCTGCAACTGCACAAGCACCGCACCGAGGCCGATATTACTGGCGTCTGTGTGCAGTTCAGTGGCGACCGACTTGTCGAAGTGTCCAAGGATGGGCGTCGTTTGGAGACGAGTTCGGAGGTCTTGAAAGGTCTTCTGTTGCTTCAGGCCCCACAAGAACGGTTCGGAATCTTTCGTGAGGCGGGTGAGGGGCTCAGCGATCTGGGAGAAGTTCTGCACAAAACGCCGATAATAGGCGCACAGACGCAGAAAGCGGCGCACACTTCGCTTATCGGTGGGCACAGGAAAAGCAGCCACGGTGGCTGTCTTATCGGGATGGGGGCTAACCCCTTTATTACTCACGGTGCGGCCCAGAAACTTCAACTCTTCGAAAGCGAAGCGACAATTTTCGGGCTTCAGGGAAAGCAGGGAAAGACCGGCCAACCGAATTGCTTCGAACACAGCGCGCAGGCGTCTCAGGTGCTCTTCGAACGTGTCAGAGCAGATGACATCATCCAAGTGCACGAGACAGGACTGCCATTTCAGACCAGCAAGAACGGTGTCCATCATCCGCTAGAATGTTGCAGGAGCCGAGCACAGGCCGAAAGGGAGCACCCGGAATTTGTACAGACCGTCCGGTGTAATAAAGGCGGCCTTTTGCCGGTCGCATTCGTCCACCTCGATTTGCCAATAGCCGCTGCGTAAATCAAGCGATGAGAAGTACTTGGAGTGGAGCTGCCGATCCAGGGAGTCATCAATGGGCGGCAGAGGATAAACATCCTTTTTTGAGACCTTCTTTAAACGTCGGTAATCAACGCAGAACCGTATTGTTCCATCTTCCGTTGCTACTAGAACAACAGGCGACGCCCGCGGGCTCGTTGACGGCTGTATCACGTCGACCTGGAGCATTTCTTCAGCTTGGCGACGAATGGCATGACGCTCGTTTGAAGATATCCGTAAAGGCGGCTCACATAACGGCCGCTGGTTAGCGTCGACTATGATTCGATGCTTTGAGAGCGGTGTCTGCCAATCCCTAGAGGTCGAGACAAAGCAGTCGCAGAAAGACTCCTCCGCTTTTCTACTAAGACGTGAGGTTCGGGTTCACGTCGGTTTTTATTTGATTGGTCGGCGCCTCCACTGATACTGAGGGTTTGGAAAAAGCGTGCTGTCCCGCAATTAGCTGAATTCGAAATACGCAATAACTGTTCTGCCCGGCAAACACTGAGGTTCACTTCCAAAATTGGCCGCTAAGAGTCCTGTTCGGTCATTGTTCAGCTCAACAATTCCGCGAGAAACACAGCCTTGCCGACCAAGGAGAAATGAAATGTTAATTTCAGCGATGCCACGAGTTCCGGTGCAGTTGCCATATTTTACGGTACCAAAAATGCTAGCTCTTTACGGGATCAATACGTGGTCGCCAAAGACGCGTAACTTAGTCCTGCGAGGCTCGGCATCGCCGTCAACAGGTGGGCGAGTGGAAAATAACACGACCATCTCCAGAAGGTTGATGTCAACACCGTACTGCAGAAGGAAATTCAAACCGAGTACGTGTATCAGGTATTTTGAGCACTGGGGCAGCACAGCAAAGCAACCAGGGAAAGTAGCACCGCGGATCTGTATTTGTGACGTGCAGACGCCAATCGGCGTACGACATGGCCGCCGCCGGTGCAGATCTGAGGCCCAGACCAAGGGGTCAGAACCTTTCTAAGGGCCGTGGCTAATCGACTGCTCATTAAAGAAGAATCACTGCCGGTATCCACAAGTGCGGTGAAATCGCGTTCATCAGCGATTACTGGGATTTTGGCACACAACAGTCAGTCACAGCACGTCTTTGTCGTTGAGGTCGCCGAGTGAAGTCGTCGTCATTCGGATCGTAGCAGTGAATCGTCGATTTCGGTGAGAACCAGTCGGTAGCAGCGCGTCGTCCAGGTCGTCGGGTCAGGACGTCGTCGGTCGGAGCGTCGCAGCGAATCGGCGGGTAGAGGCTCTTTACTCGGTCCAGCCGCGGCGGCCTTACCCCCGGAGGACGCCGTCTTCAGTTATCCTGACGTGGGGATGTACCTCTGAACTGGCCAGAAGAAGACGAGTGGCTTGGCAAAGAAAACCGCCGTGGGGATGATCACCGCGACTGGCATCGCTGCAAGCGTTCCTGCACGTTATCGGACAGGTAATGCTCGATGTCCCGCGGCCGTTCTCCGTAGCATGGCCGAGGCGCGTCAGATGAAGACCCCTTAAGCCCATTCTGCGGTAGGGGCAGTGGCGGAGGTTATGGCTGGGCTCCCCGCAGAGGTAGCAGAGCCGCCTATTGTTTGGCGTATGCCAACGCGCGCTTTGCTCATGGAGGACCGGGGCTCCTGTGGTACGAATGATACAGCTGCAGTAGGGTACCGCAGTGAAGGCACCGGAGTGCCGGGGGAAAAGGCTTGCCTCACTGGCCCAGGACAGCTTTGTAGTCCTTGAGTGTATGTCATCACATAGGTTGCCGGCTGTGGAGCTGGTTGCGACTGAACAGCACGACGGACTTCATCTCGGACCACGTCGAATATGGCAGCGACGCTGGCCTGTGGAGCTTCTAAGCAAAGTTTCTCGAATTATTCGCGCACCAGGCTCCTTACAAGCTCTCGATAATTCTCAGTGGGTAGCAACGTGGGCGTGCAGGGGTGAGCGGCTGCGGCACTAGCCTGACGGCCGTAGTGCGCGCCCCGTTCTTGGAGAGAACGGTCCATGCTTGTTACATCCTTGGCAAAGCCGGCCATCGTTCTTGGCGGGTTACGTACCAGTCCGGCAAATAACTGCTCTTTTACGCCGCGCATTAAGTGGCGTACCTTCTTGGCCTCGAGCATGGCAGGGTCGGTGCGATTGAAGAGTCGCGTCATGTCGTCGATAAACATTGTCACGCTCTCGTTCAGCTGCTTCGACCTCACTGCAAGGCGATTTCCGCATTCTCTCTTCGTTCGCTGGTATTGAACGTGGCTAAAATCTCTCGGCGAAAGATCTCCCAGTTAGTGAAGGACGTTTCGTGGTTCTCATAGCACCTGTTGGCCGAGTCCTGCAGTGCGAAGTACACGTTCCGTAGTTTGCGCTCGCCGTCCCACTCGTTGAAGCCTGCCACACGGTTAAAGCTGGCCAACCAGTCTTCGACGTCCTCAAGCCTCTAACCGTGGAATGATTTGGGCGACCGATGTGTGTGAAGGACGAGCGGCGGGACAATCCCGGAATGAAGACTTGTCTGGCTAACCGTAGCGGACGTCATGGCCCTTACCGATCTTGTGAGTTGGCCGAACTCTGGTTGTAGGCCTCGCAGGTGGCGGCTCGCCTTGTGGACTGGTGTTGTAGCCACGCGTTGAGAACGGACGTCAGGATTGTCCTCGAGGTCAGCGTACATGGACCGTTACCCAGCGGCTCCACCAAATATGTCACCGAGAAGCGGTTGACATGCGCAGGGGTGGTTTACTTATACGCGCAAGTCGCTGTTGGGACGCACAAGTCAGCAGGCAGCTCGAGAGATGAAGACGAGAAAACATCTAGCCCCGAGATGGCTCAAGGCTTGCTAACTGCCAGGTAATACAGTTTAGCCGCGTATGGCACCACTATAGGAGTTAGTAGCGTGGCAATATTCTACACCTTGGGCTTGAGCACATATAGCAATTCAAATCGTGACCTGAACCATAGAGTAGCTGCTGAATGACCTCCACCTCATTGTTATGCTCGTAGGCAAACTATAGTGGCTACATTGTGCAGTCACTAGCCTAGGGTGGTTAACAGATTCGATCGGCGGACTAATTCAGGAGGTCAGGCCCGGATTGATGATTTAGTGTCGGACAAGTGACAACTGAGGGTCTAGTGTGCACAAACTGGGCAATGAAGTTAGGCCCACTGTAGGTCCAATGTGGGTTGCCGATGTGAGCCAGGTGGGACATATGTGGGGTTTGCAACAGAGGCAGCATTCTACCTTCAGTGGGCTGCCTACTTACACGTAAATGGGTGCCATTTTGGACCGATGCAGGCAGCCTTTCTAGAGCTACCTAGGTCCGGCCTGCATTTCATGATGTCAGTAGCCCACCGAGCTCTGTCATCCGGTCGCCGCATTCTTTACTGACTCCATATCCAACCCACCGCTACCTTTGAGGAAAAGTTACGAGCGCTAAAACCCTGGAGACGCACCCTCAGTGTCCGACCCACTCCCCGCCAAACATCACTCTGACCATAATGGCCAGCGCCGAGGGTGTACGGAGGCACTGGAGCGTAAGTATGGTCGACAACAACACGTGCACTGCGTGGACATTGCTGGTCTCCATCGTGGGGGGTGGGTCACCGCAGCAGTGGTCCACAACACCACCACAGTGGCAGGACCCACGTTACGCGACTACAGCACAACACGCTGAGAAAATCGCGAGTGCGCTCGCACTCTCCGTCCCACAATTGCAACACATCATTACCGACTCGAAGGTGGCCTGTCGGAATAAAGATCCTCTTTGGATAGCTCCTCTCGCCTAGCGCATCCTACAACATTGCTGTCGGTCCAGCGTCCTTCCATATTGTAACGTCATCTGGACTACCGGCCACCTGGATCTCCAGGGTTATGAGTTAGCCGATCGCGCGGCCCGCGACCTCTCTCCTTGTGCACTCACACTTGCTCTGGAAGCCAAATCTGAGCCTACTCAATCTCTAATTACATTCAAAGACATCACTGCCTATTATAAGCACAGTCATCATCGCTTTCCAGAACCCTGTAAGGGTCTCCGGTTAGCGGACGATTGGCTCCTCAAAATCTTTACAAATAACATGCTGTGCCCGACAGTATTGAAACACTTCAACTCTGAATTTGATGGTGGCTGCAGCCTCTGTAGAGCGACGTTTTTGGACGTTTTCTACATGGTACGGGCCTGCCCTTCCAATCCCCACGCTTCCCAATCCTTCATCTCCCACAATTCTAGGGAGGCCTGGGAGGCGGCGCTGCGGAGCTGCTATAACCTACACTCCCAACGGACCTTGCTCGCCAGGGCGCGATCGGCGCTCGACGCCATTGGGTCTCCTGAATCGAAGCTTCACTTTTATTTGTGAGCACCTGGCCCATAGGGCCTGGATCCAAACACATTCTTGTACATAAGAAATGAATGTTTACCACCACCACCCTTATCAGTTTCATTTTGGTAATATGAGCGTACCCCTCCAGGCGAATGTTAAGTTTTCATATCAGTTAGCCGCTTCGAGATCGGTATGGAACTGATGCGGGTTAAAAAGAGGAAAGCCCAATTGGGGCCAGCCCACATGGCCCCCATAGGAGGTCAATGTAGATTCTTTATGCCGAGGCCCACCCCAAACGGCCCCATTACAGCCTCAAGGCATAATGTGATGTACGGATTTTTTCAGTGTCAGCCATACCTTAAAAATACACTAAATGTTCTAATTAAACGGGGGTTAAAATGAACTATGAGGGCGGCTCAGCTTATTGCGCAGGAGCGCAACTTATTCTGGAGCGCTGCGCGGAGAGCCCCCGCTTGTGTTCCGAACTATAATGACATTTGGTGAGTCTTGGGTAGTCGCGCAGCCTACCAAGTTTGCATTATTTGCTATGCATAGTCTGACTATTTTGCAACATTTCCATGATTGCGAGGGTGCAAAGCATGCAAAGTTGTGCATTAAAAATATTCATGCATAACACGATGGAGCCACGTCGGTGAGTTAAGCCCCGCTCCTGCCGATGTAGGATCGCCTCCTGCTATGAATAGGTCGCGCGA
The DNA here is from genome assembly GCF_052857255.1 of Amblyomma americanum. Classification (NCBI taxonomy): domain Eukaryota; kingdom Metazoa; phylum Arthropoda; class Arachnida; order Ixodida; family Ixodidae; genus Amblyomma; species Amblyomma americanum. Next base: position 153,294,373 of record NC_135502.1, read on the forward strand.
TTTCTGCTTTCCACATTACCTCTCGCATAGCGTTGCATCTGTGTTGGTCTCCCAAAAAGACCCCGAAGAGCAACCGTTTTGACTAGCTTGTGGGCACACCCCCTCTATAGTCCCCGAAACGCTTAACGTGATATCGTAGCGGTTTTGTGTGTGGAGCCGCAGTTAGGCTTAACGATGTTTTTGATGCACAGACCCCAGATGTGTGTACACCTGCCCTCAAGTGTCATACAAGGGAGCGATGTGGGGAGCATGTGAGCGTGCCCTTTTGCAGCCCCATCACTTGCTATGTGGGACCTACAGAGGTTTCGTGTGGGCGGCCGCCTTTGGCCTAGCAGAGGTGTTTTTCAGCCCACATCCGGCATTGACGTTTTCTCTACCCTCAAGTACCCTAAAAGGGACCGATGAGGGCAGCAGTTGGGCGCGCCCGTTTTACAGTGCCTCCAAATCTTATGTGAGAACGACACTGGTTTCGCGTGGGCAGCTTCATTTGGGCTAGCAGAGGTTTTTTTTTCAGCATAGAAGCATCATTGACGTTGAATTTGCACTCATGGTCCCTACAATAGACTGATGTGGGCAACAGTTCGGCGCACACATTTCACAGGCTGACCAAGGTCTTGTGGGCGTCCCCATTTGGGCTATCAGATGTTTTCCAGCATTGAGCCAATGTCATTTCTTTTTGAAAATTCCATTATTATTTCTGCTCGTAACCATGGACACAGTGGAACCCACGATAGGTGTATTAGAAGTATATTCGCGGTGTTGGAAATAATACTGGGCTTGTTCGAGAGATGTTGGGTACGGTGGTGGCGGCTAGAACTCAATGCGGCGCCACTAGAGATATTTCTTGGCACTTGGCCGACGCAGTGGAGGTGGTGGGAGCTCATGTTAGTGACGATGGTGGCAAACCTGGCTTCATGGTTATATGCTAGTCACAGAGTGGGCGGCAGGAAATCATGTAGCTGACGATAGAAACAGCTGGGTGGGTATGCTAACCGGTAGCACTGGGTGTGCTTAACGATACGGTTCTCTAATTGCTTGTACACACTAGCTACTGTGAAGCACATGTGCGCACGACGCGTGACACTCGTAAAAATGGTTCGGTTGATATTTCACTGCGTTAAGGTATAGTCTTCGATGTTACGTGTCATTCAAGTTAGCAGGCGATACATCTTAGCTATCAGTGTTCTGAAATAGTACGCAGCCAAATTATGCAGTCTGAATGCCTCAGCATTGTGCCCCTTCGAATTATTTGCCACCGCCTTTAAACGTACCATGATAACTTACGCGTGTCGCTTGGAATGACATTTATTAGCGTCAATGAGCGGCCGCCTCGCTATGCCTCATAATGCTGCACAGTGCAGGGGCTGAGAATAGCGATCGGGCTTCAGCTTATCGCAGCCAAAGCTCAGCCGATGTAATGTTAGTCCAAAATACACAGTAGAGCGTTCGCGTTATATCTGAGGGCGGCGGTGAGTACGTGCTCTTAAACGGTTGCACTATTCGGACTGGGAAGTAATTAATAGCTAGCCGACGCGTGGCGCCAAAGCAGGCAGCAAGCGAAAGCGCGATCGGTGATGAAGTCTAATCTTTCGCGCGAAAGCTGCTGAACAACGTTGTTCGAAAACGTATTATGTGTAAGTACTGACATAACTGCAACGCACCATGGAGTTTGGTCTCACGGGTCGCGACGCGCGATTGAACGCTGCCGCCTCGCCCGTCGTGCTGCCGGTCATAGTTTTTTAGGAATAGCGTTACCATATTTTTACGACAACCTACTCTGTATGGCTATTACGTCGGGTGCTTTGATGGAATTAGTAATCTCCGATCAGTAGAAAAAAAGCTACCGCATTCAAACAGATATCAGCCAGGAATTAAGCAAATAAGAAATGTTGCATTGTGATAACGCCGTGAGAACTCATGCAATTTTCAATTACAGCGCAAGCAAAAGGTCTTTACTCCGCGCGTATCTACAAATGGCGATTGATGGAAATCGATGCGATTTCTCCGGACACCGATACGGCCGAAAACCTAGTTACAGCATCAAACATAAAGTAAAAAGTAGAAACACACGCTATGTTACAATGAAACTGAAACAGACTAGATGGAACCGCCACATGGCTGCCGGTAGCTGTTTTTCTCTTTCTGCCTTTTTGCTTCTGGCGCCGTCGGAGGAGGACGCTTTTCTGGATCCCCAGCGACTTCGTCCCCGAAGCTAACCTCTGCATTCAAAAACCGGCCTTACCTCTACCTTACTTTAGCTCGAAATGCGAGTTTCAGAAAGATTACTGAAAGTGTAAGCTAAGGAAAAGGTCATACTGCGTTTCAGAAATCCACCTTTCGGAAGCCTTATTGAAAACGCCCTTACCCACATTAGTAAGAGTTAAGGTAACGAGGCTAAAGAAATATTAATGCTTCCCTCAACAGCGGCTGTGCTGATTACTTGTGTGTACACTATACATAGCAGCTAAACATATACTGGAGCTGTCATAATCGTTTAACAGACGAATTCAACTAGTCTGGCTCTAATCTTTACGTACGTTTCCTCTTCGTCTAGCCACAATGATTGGCAGCCGTCAATAATAGAAGCTTTGTTGAGTCTACGTCGATGTTTGTTTATTTTCTTGTGCCTCGATCGTGATGTGTTGTGTGTTGTGCTGTGCGGCTGTGCCGTTTTTTTTTGTTGTTGTTCTGTTGCGCTCAACGTCAAAATTCATCTTTTCTGTATATCGTTGGCCAATACCGAGTTGCTGGTATTAGTGACAACTTCAATACAAGGAATTTTCATCACCAACTAAGAGACCACGCACAAACTATACACTGTAAATGCACGAATTCTACATGAGCAAAGCATGCCCTGTACTTGTTAAACAAATTTGTGTTAATGTTAGTTTTGTGGCAACAGTAGGCATCACCATTCATGGCAGCTGCTGAAAAGAAAGAGGGCACCTAAATTATGCTGTACAATTTGGAATTCAGCGTCTCAGTAAAATATAGTCTGTCTAGTACCATGAGCACCAGTAGAGGAGAAGACAAAAATGAAAGGAAAGCTGCCAGCTGTCATGATGCCTGCCACAAAAAAAAAAAACACTGAAACGAAGAGATGCTCAAACAGAAAAGAAGGGATACAGTGCCTGATTACACAACACAAAAAAAAACACTGAAAAACAGGGCACAATCAGTGAACGAAAAGAAAACAACAAAATGAAGGCAAGCAGTGCTAAACACTGCTACCTCTGCAAATTGAGAACAGTGAAAAGTGCAACTCTTAAAAAATAGTTTCACGGATTAAAAACACCTAATTTTCCTCACATACTTTTTATTGCTGCATTAGACATCAGAATACATAAATCCCCAAAGTGGTATTCGCCTACATCCATTAAATAATTTATGATTTCATTTCCTTCCCTAATGTTGTAAGTATTGATCAGCCGAATGATAGCTGTGATGCCTAGTTGGCCTTTAGGTCTGCTGAGGCATAGAAAAAGCTACAACATAAGCCTTGATATGCAGTTTTATTTCCCTAAAACACCTAAAACACCCTGTTTCATATTCTGCAATTACAAAAGCTGCAATATCAGCAGTTATATTACCAGTTTTCTTGCTTTTGACATGACCTGAAAACCAACTACCCATCGCTGCCATCGTCGGTTGATAAAACTGAAACAAAAACAAGAAAGGCAATTATAAATTATTTACCAGTCGTAGAGCAAATATCACGGGTGTTTCATGTTCATTAATGTCTAAGGCATCATTTGAAAGAACGCAAGCAAACATCTGGTGTCCATATTAGCTGCACTTTCTTTCAAGCCTTTTTAACTATGATGTCAGGTAGCGTGCCGAAAGGCTCAGCCAAACAGGTCAATACAAGCTCCTAATTTTCTCTAAGTGTATTAGAGCAAGTATATTCGCGGAACTTGCAGAGTGTCAACACCAAGCAATTGAAATGGCAAGAACATCAAAACTCACCAAGAATAATAACCGAGGTAACGTTTTATGTTGAGGGTTCACCTTTTTTCATTTAGCGCTTTTAGCTTTTTTGTGCACAGGTTATTATATAACAGATCCTGAAGTAGTTTCTGGTAGACGGTGCTTATTTTGCACTCAAATCTAGAGGCACTAAAAGTATTGCAATTACAGTGAGAGGCACCAGAAGAGAAGCTTACAAGAGAAGCTGTCAAGTCCAATTAATTTTTCATCTTTGAGCGCATTCACAGCCGCACTATATAACACTGTTTTAGCTGGTGAAATTAAACGCCTTTGCTGGAGCAGCCTCGGAGCAGTCCCATGTGACACCGGCATTAATGCAGAAAAATGACATGGTTATCCTTCTGCTATACCTGTCTATGAGGAGTGCTATGTGAGCTAGGTACTAGAGAAAAAAAGATAAAAGCATTGTCCTCATGCTGTAATATCAACTTAATATGTTGACCTGCAGCCCATTACTTCATATGGGTGTTTTTTAAAGCCTGGCTGCATGGAAGGGGACCTCTAGGGACTCCAGAACAGGTGGGGAGAGAACTAGAGAGGGAGAGAGAGAAAGTGGCTGAGCTGAGGCTATGCCAGTGTACTCGTTGTTGCTGTGTAGCCTTGGAGCGGAGCGGCCAGCTCTGGACTCACTCCTTGTATGAGGGTGCGGGTTTCTCTTTTTCTTCCACCCTTTGTGTCGTGCTGTCAACTTTGCATTTTTCCATCTCAGCTTTAAGAAAATGTTTAATGATTCTTGTAAAAATCACCACGAAATTTTAGAAATGACAGAAGAGATGTTCCAACCATCATTAACAAGAAAAAGAAAATTGGTTGCTTGCTTCGGATTCATACACTCCCTACATTCTAGTACGCGGAGTCTCAGATTCCTTGTTAGGCTTGGTAGGGGTTCTGCGGCCTGCCGAGGCGCCCCAAAATTTAAGCACTGCTTCATACTGAGCATGAAAGTGGCACTATCTGATGATGACGTATTGAGAAGAGACACACATGTTATTTTGAATAAGGGAACGCCAATACATGCCGTCAAAGTTCAGGTACAAAGCAGATATTGCAACACACCCATCTTATCACAGAGGCGAGAAAACAGATCATAGAAACATATATACATACTTGTGCTCTGTAATGTATGTTGAAAGGGGCACAGGTAAGAACAGCCCCAAATCTGGACAGTGGAGACATCCTCTCCGATGAAGCTCGTTTCAGACATCTTCACTACTGAACAGCAGGCACTTGACATGCATAACATCATAATTTCCAGCTCTGTATTCTTGCACCCACAATATCTGGCACTTCCTTGTAATTATTTGTATTGCTGGAATTTCATACAACCGCAAGAAAATGCTTAAACAGTCAAACTTTAAATACTTAACGCCACTTGCTCACGCTAGTATATCATGATAAGCTCTGTACTATCAGAAGAGCAAGGTTCCAGGCTAGTTGGTGATGCATTGTACTTAGAAACAGTGCGAAGAAACGCGGACATCACGAAGGAACGACACACACGAGCGCTCGTGTGTGTTGTTTCTTCGTGGCGTCCGCGTTTCTTCGCGCTGTTTCTAAGTACTCTGTAGAGCTACTTCTTCGTCAATATTTAGCTGTGATTTTTGGTCATGGCTGCCAGCAACTAAAAGAACCTTACAGCTGCAGGCAACGTTACCAATGTTACACTGGTGATCGAGTAGCCAGCTTCCTTTATGGAGTATCGCTGCGACGCGTCGTTCAATTCACTCAGTCACTTGCATGCCTTGACGCGTCAGCCCCTCGCACCCTGAGCTTGACAGCTGGTGTAATCGGCTTGTAGAGGTGTGTTCTAATCTTAAAAAGCCACATCAGATCACTAGAAAGACGCATGTACGCGTAGCGAATAACACAACGCGAAACAGACCGAGCGGCGCGCGCGCTATCGAAAGGCAGTCCGCAACGGGCCGGTAGCGGCGTCAAAAAACACGCGTGCAGGACGCGGACGATCACGTAGGACGTCGAATAACGCATTTACATTTAGGACTCCTACGCGTGTCTGGCATTTAGCAAATGCATCTATGCCAGACCTCGGCGCTCGCGTCGCAACATATACACTGCGAATACTGACAGACCAGCATGTTGATGATTCAATGTAGAATGCACTTTGCTGCAGCGGAAACAACCAGTGAACCACGCGCAATGCCGAAGAGAAACGAACAGGACAGAACTGACAGAGCCTCGTCCCTTCCGTTTCTTCTCGCCTTTGTGCTCGCTCGTTCATTTTCGCACCCTCAAATTGCACGCATTCCAACGCTACACTAAGGGTCTCCCCTGGAAATGAAGACGCGACTTCTTTCAGTAACCTTTTCTTCTATTGTTTTACGGCTGCGGCAAGAAAAAAGCTGCAGCGGCTACCATGGTTGTACCCGAACGTGTTGTCAAGATGAAACGGCTCCATGTTTTTCGGCGTGGTCACTTTTAACAATGTACGCGAACGGCTGCGTGCTGACACACGGCGCAAGCTACGGTAAGAAAACGCGAGTTTGAAATAACGATTTTGGAATCAGACACAAACAGCACCCGAACAACAGCAGTACGGACCATGGCACGGTGCGGCGTAAGGCCTAGCCGGATATCGATCGCGCCGGGTCCCGGGATGCCCGGATGTCAAGGAGGGAGAGGAGGAGGAGGGGTTGCTTCGGCCTGCCACGTGAGCTGGCAGCCAGCGCGTTGGATTTCAACGCCGTTGGGAAGCTCGCTAGGGGCTGGCGCGTGGCTAATAGCGTTGCGCGTGTCATGGCAAATAAATACTGCGAACTGTTACAAAATTGCAGTTAGACTAAGGCGCCTCGCGCCCCCGTTTCTTCGAATGACCGCAATCAGCCCCTCAAATGCACTCGGTGTTGCACTGATGCGTCATATTCAATCTTCAGATTTCCTACAGACTGTGTTATTCACCGTGATATTCGACATATAATTATTTTGATATAATTAAATTTTTTATTTAATGGCGTGATGTAATTGCTTACAAATCTATTGTATAATTACGCTGAGCTGCCCATGATCCAAACAGAGCGAGTAAATTGGCTTCTGTGGGCAGTGTTACATGCTCAAGAAACAGCATCTCTCTGATGTGCACGCTACCACACACCAGCGCTCTGACATGCACTTTAGTCTGGTGTGTGCACTAGACCACACCAACGCCCCTGGTGTGCACATCACAACACACTAATACATTAGGATGCGTACAAAAGCACACACCGAACCACCCTGGTGCGCTCATCAAAACACTTTAACACGCTAGGATGTGTACACCAGCACACACGAAACCATTCTGGTGTAAACAGTAGAACACGCTAAAACTGTCTGGTGTTTCCACCAGAACACGTCAGGCCATTTGGTGTTCACACCAGAAAACACCAGACCACACCAAAACATCCTGGTGTATTTTTCAACTGGACGGAAGCCATTCATTAGTTCAGTAGGGTCTCATCAGGGCTCGACCGCCTCGTCAAAGTCTCCGCTGCTCGAGCAGGTCCCGGGTTCAAGGGAGCGACTGTAATGAGGGCAGGCCCAGACGCTGTCCCAGCCAGCACCTCAGCCATGTGTTTTTTTCTACCGCCTACCCCGGTGGCAAGCTGCGCACAGCCGCCTGCCGATGTAGGCCGGTACAAATGCACAGCTGTTTTCTCCTTTTCGGTGATGGCATCTGCACATATAAACAGCAAAGAAAACGTTATTTGGCAAAATTCATTTTTGACAATAGTAGTTAGGATAGCTAGTACATGCAATAAGGATTATAAATAAAAATATCACCTGTAGCCGCTCTGCAGAGCCTTGTCAAATTACAGGCTTTCTTGCTTAACCTGAGCTGGTCGAGAAGGCCCATAATAGCCTTCACAAACTGGCTGCAATCTTTGGCAGCTTCCGGGTCCCTAGCTGGAAGAGCTGCCGGCGCTGAAAAGAAGTCAATTATAATTTGAAATCACAAATGTAGAATGTCTTCTGTGACAAAACAAACTACTCAGCTTGCTGGTCATGTATGTTAAGTGTTACAGAAAAAGAAGAAAAAGGACCAAGCTTCAAGAAGCAGGGCTGTCCTACTCCTTTTTGCGCAAACATTATAACTGCGTGTCTCAAGCCTGTTTCAGCGAGCAGCTGCTTTCTGCCACGACCCAAGAAGCCAGCGAAGGGGCCGGGCTTTGTTGGCAGAGGGTATCTAGATGGTATCTAGACATTTTTTTCTTGCTGGAGCTTGTGGAAATACGGGGGAAACAAAGCCTTTCGCCCCGCCCGCACTCTCACTCCGCGGATGCAGCGTTCCCGCTCGCTAACCGCGGAGGGGTTCGTGCTCGAGGGACAAAGGGAAGGGACGACACAGCGTTAACACTCATATGCTATTTATTACACTTGCAATTAATACACAGAGTGGGCCAGCTAGCTACAAAACATCAACGAGGCATTCCTCGGAAATAGAAGGCTACGTAAGAAGGACTCCCGACTTACCGGCTGGGGCAGGGGCGCGACTTCGGAGGTATCGGCGGCGAACGTTTGTATGCGCCGATAATGGCGGCCGGGTTTTCCCGTGCGCGCTGCATTCTTGGGGCAAAGCCATTCCCTAGCATTTGCTGGGGAAGGCGGTCAGAACGCGCGTTTGCTGCGCTCGCTTCGCTGCCTGGAACCAGAAGTCCAGCGGCAAGGCACAACGGATCCCCGTGCGCCTGCCGCGGAAGGTGACGAGAGCGTGCGGCTCCAACCGCTCACCACGCTGGCTGGATGCCGAAGAGCCTCTCTCCGGTTCCGCAGAATTCCGCGTAACCTACGAGGTGGCGTTCCCGTCGCCGTTCCCTTTCCCCCATGAGGGAGACTTCCCTCCTCGCCCAGCCGGGGGCTGTCCGTCCCGACGGCCGATGATGAAGATGGGCCGCATCGAAACGGAGGGGGGAAACAGGTTCTCCACATCCCTCCCTCCTTAAATGTCGGCCTACGGTTGAACCCGTCCATGGATGCCATCGTCGAAGGGGCCACGAGCGTTGCGATGATGACTGCAAGACAGCTCGTACACGCGGGTGCTGGGGTCATCCGATGAGCAGCAAGGTCACCGGGCACCCGTCCTTGGTTGGAAGGTAGAGGGGCTGGCCCCCCGTCTCGTAGCCGCTGCAAACTGCTCGCCGGAGACTCTGCAGCTCGATGACTCATGGCCGCAAGGCAGCAGGCAGAGACCCATACAATGGACAGCAGGCCGGGGCAGCTTCTCTTCAACTCATTTGGTAAAATGCGGAGTAATGCAAGTGCCAAACAATCCTATCCGGCACCGCCCAAACGCTCGGTTCATTTGAACGTAGCTGGCTCTCTTCGGACGAAGCACATTCGCGGTTCGCTTTCCGGCATGGTGATGTTAAGCTCACTTGAGCTGCGTTAGCGTCTCTGGTTCCGCGAAATTATAAATTCGCTTCGCAGCCCAAAAAGTAAGTTCGTTCGAACAAAGTCAGCTTTCTGTAGTTGAGCGAGACCTCTCGGCTCTAGCGAGGTTAAATATACAACAAGCAAGCCCGTTTGCGTGTGCTTGTGCCACGGTACGACTGTGTCCTCCCAAAAGCGACAGGCAGCTCCCGAAGAGCCTTAGGCCTACTCGCTCTTACACTTCCGGATGCCAACGAAGGGCCAAGGACAATAGCTAGAACACAACGCCACGAGGAGATACGTTTCTGCCAAGGTGACCCTAACGCGAACGGCGCCTACCGCTTCCCGCGGTGTCGCAGCGCCCCGGTTCTTTTCCTGTAATCACGACTGCAATCCAAAACAGCTGACTACGGCACCCGGCTCCCAGAGCCAAAGAGACAGAACAGAGAATATTTACAACTATGTACAAGAAAAATCGGGCCACCCTCCAGGCTTCCGCATTCACTCGCTTCTGGCTCGCTGTTCTCCGTGGGCGTCTCGGTCTCGCTCTCCATGAGCGGACCTCGTAGGTTCACCTTCCACAGGTGTACCGATAAAGTGCTCATCAAAAGCTTAGCATGCACGGCAATCCTCCCATGCTGCTATTACGCTCATCTCGCTGTCAAGAAAGCATCTTCGCCTTGCTAGAAACTCCGAATTCGGTTCAGGCCTAACGCTGTTCCAAATCCGGGCGGGCATTCCACGAACCGAACTGATTGCCGTCCCTCGTCCCAAGAGCTTGCCGCACGTTGGGACGCCATTGTGGAAATACTGGGGAAACAAAGCCTTTCGCCCCGCCCGCACTCCCACTCCGCGGATGCAGCGTTCCCGCTCGCTAACCGCGGAGGGGTTCGTGCTCGAGGGACAAAGGGAAGGGACGACACAGCGTTAACACTCATATGCTATTTATTACACTTGCAATTAATACACAGAGTGGGCCAGCTAGCTACAAAACATCAACGAGGCATTCCTCGGAAATAGAAGGCTACGTAAGAAGGACTTCCGACTTACCGGCTGGGGCAGGGGCGCGACTTCGGAGGTATCGGCGGCGAACGTTTGTATGCGCCGATAATGGCGGCCGGGTTTTCCCGTGCGCGCTGCATTCTAAGGGGCAAAGCCATTCCCTAGCATTTTCTGGGGAAGGCGGTCAGAGCGCGCGTTTGCTGCGCTCGCTTCGCTGCCTGGAACCAGAAGTCCAGCGGCAAGGCACAACGGATCCCCGTGCGCCTGCCGCGGAAGGTGACGAGAGCGTGCGGCTCCAACCGCTCACCACGCTGGCCGGATCCCGAAGAGCCTCTCTCCGGTTCCGCAGAATTCCGCGTAACCTACGAGGTGGCGCTCCCGTCGCCGTTCCCTTTCCCCCATAGGGAGACTTCCCTCCTCGCCCAGCCGGGGGCTGTCCGTCCCGACGGCCGACGATGAAGATGGGCCGCATCGAAACGGAGGGGGGAAACAGGTTCTCCACATCCTCAAGGCACTGGCCATATGGTACAAATCTATATTATTACAATTCTTCTTGGATCTGAACTGTTCTTTTAACAGATCAGCCGGCGCGTGAAAGTGAACTCAGATTTCTGCCTCCGTAGCCTTCGACTGAAACGCGCCTTTAGGCTTGACTGCTACACTACCTTCTTTATGAAATATGTAGTTTAGTGTTGAAATGCGTAGTATTGAAATGTGGAGTAGTTTTGTGAAATAAAGTCCAATGATATTAGGGGCGTAACTTCATGCAAATGTCAGATGTAGATACATTGCGGCTGTATTTCTTTTGTATTTGTGAGTGCGCTGTTTCACTGTTGTGATGAGCTGCTGGGCTATAAACCCCTGGCAGAGTGCGCAAGGTGGCTCTGAAGCTGCAACAACGCAGCTTATTGCCTTGCCTCCTCTCTCCTTTGTTGCTGATGATGTAACCTGAGAGAGTTAAATATATATATATATATATATATATATATATATATATATATATATATATATATATATATATTAGCAGACAAGTTAAAGGAGATGAGGGGCCCGTTTGACAAATTTATGAAGGGAGCCAACAGACACCGAAACCAAGGTGCATAGGGGAACGTTAGTTTTTTTTTTTAATGTGTTATGCTTATCAGTGGGATAATAATGCTTAGATTAATAAATCGCTTGAAGAAAATTACTTATAAAGCAGCAGAAAAAACAACCATGCCGCCGGTGGGATCCGAACCCACGACCTCCGAATATCGCGTCCGGTGCTCTTACCAACTGAGCTACGGCGACGGCTGTCCAATCTGCTGCTCTCGTGGGTATTTATGTTTACTGGGTGTAAGCGAGCCTTGAGAGTGTTCACCAGCGCCACCCTCGACCATAGCGGCGGACGTAGCACGTCCTGTAATACCGCGAGCGTGACGTAGAACGTCATCTAACGGCGAGGGCGAAAACTGTGCGAGAGCCCTCTTATGCTACCTATGGCATCAAGACTGCCAGAACCGAGGCCCTCGTTAAGCTATTAGCAGACAAGTTAAAGGAGATGAGGGGCCCGTTTGACAAATTTATGAAGGGAGCCAACAGACACCGAAACCAAGGTGCATAGGGGAACGTTAGTTTTTTTTTGTTTTTTTTAATGTGTTATGCTTATCAGTGGGATAATAATGCTTAGATTAATAAATCGCTTGAAGAAAATTACTTATAAAGGAGCAGAAAAAACAACCATGCCGCCGGTGGGATCCGAACCCACGACCTCCGAATATCGCGTCCGGTGCTCTTACCAACTGAGCTACGGCGACGGCTGTCCAATCTGCTGCTCTCGTGGGTATTTATGTTTACTGGGTGTAAGCGAGCCTTGAGAGTGTTCACCAGCGCCACCCTCGACCATAGCGGCGGACGTAGCACGTCCTGTAATACCGCGAGCGTATATATATATATATATATATATATATATATATATATATATATATATATATATATATATATATATATATATATATATATATATATATGGGCATGTTCAGATAAGGACGGTAATCGAGGTCCCATGACCATTTTTTGTTTTCAATTATATTTTTATATGTGATGGTAAATGTGTCCACACAAAGGAATGAACCTTAGCTTCGCAAGGAACTTCTTTTTCTCTGTATTTTGCAGCTACTTTTAATCACTTCAAGAAAGTTTTGTAGCTCTACACTTGACCTATATTTTTCAATATGGCCTCAAAATTGGCAGAAGTTCAAAAACGTGAAAAAAGTGACAATTTTGACTTGAATTTAAAAAAAAAGCAACATCATCGATATTGATTAAAATTTGCCCTAATAGTACTCAATACTTCATAATTTTAAGGCATTAAAAAAGTATTGCATTATAATGTTTTAAAGTATGAAAATAAATACAAAACGGACTTCATGATTTCAATCCCTACGACTGCTCAGTATTCCCTCTTACGATGCGCAATCGTCAGAAGCTGGTTTTAGTACTGGTATTTTGTTAGTAAATTTTAAACGCTACAGTTGCTGAGTTCTTAAGTGTAATTTGTAAGCATTTTTTTCTATTACAATCTAAGGTCTAAAGCTCCTATTCGCTTTCGTACTGTTCTAACGGTGGGACCTAAATTACTGTAATCATATTTCAGCACGTTATTTTGGAGTGACGTGTGTGTAGGGGTAGTTTATGCAAACAATTAATGCACCCGTCGCACTCTCAAGGTGACTTTAACTGCTACCGCCACTCCAGGGATGAACCGCGCTTGGCAGCCGCCCCTATAGCTATATAACGCCCGGCGCGACCCTGAAATTCACAGCATCATGTGTGCCGCTGCCGCACCGAGGCTTTAGCCGCCGCTATCATCTTTTCATCGCAAAGCACCGAACGCCTAGCAGTTATGCCTCAGCCTTCGACCTTCGACCGAGATAACCCTTGTGAGCGGACGTTGTTCGGATCTCGAGTTTTGTGTGTCGTTTTCCAGGCCTGGTAGACCCGGTGGGGTCGTTTTCTGTACTCACGTGTTTTCTCTGCGCTGGAGCGCTCTCTCGACAAGCATACTTGGTACCTCAGTCTCAGCTCGTACGCCAGACCGAAAGAACATCAGCGTCGACGGTGGGCAGCCTGTGTTAAAAATACATTCATCTGTCCATCTCCTTTTTTTGGAAAAGCAGCTCTGGGCCCTGCATCCGTCACCTGCTCTTCTGTCTCGCGATAAACTCCGGAAGCGGTCAGCTTTTCCATTCATGAAGAGATTTCCGCGGCGAACGTTTTGTGCCGACTACTCAAGAAGGCACGAACAGAGAATTGAAAAAGGACGTAATTTTCGCAGTGTAAAGACACTCCATGTCGCTGCTCTCAAAAAAGTCCTACTTCCCGAAGAAGCTCTCCGAGTACGAGAAAGTGACTTCATCTGTCAGAATTGTTACCGTCGGTTCAAGGAAGACATAGATAATATGCAGGCAGAGTCAACCGAAACATTAGAAGAATTCCGCCCTGGGGAAGAAATCGTAGAAAATTTAAATTCAAGTGTCAGCCTTACCTCCGAAATCTCGCCCCTAAAGCCACCGAGCGCTCTAAAAAACGCCTCAGGGAAAGCAGGAAGAGGTGACAAGAGCTATGGTGACGAAAATGCGATCGGGGATACAGGCAGCATATAATGTCCCAGAGACTTCGCGTGCATTAGAAGAAAAGTGTGCGCAATGCAGCAGTTGGGAGGACAACCTACATGCTACCTACAATAGGTGTACGCCCTTCAAGAGCGTTGCCAGCTGCTGACACTGCTACCACGCAACCTAACCGTGAAATATGTGCAGGAAGTTATTCCTGAGGCAACGAGGTACGTTATCCAAAAATCGAAGAAGATGGTGGATGAGGAAGGCGTATGGTCAACACAGGAGAGATATACAAGATGTAAACTACAACAAGAAGACATTACCACCGTTTTAGAATATTACACCATGGATGAACTCGATTGCTCTAGACAGACTCCGAATAAAAAGGATGTGAGAATCGAAAAGGAGGGAGAGAAAGAATGGATACCTAAACGCTTCATGACGCGGTCCTTGCGAGAAGCATTCCGCCTCTACAAGCAAGCTCACCCTGCCTCCCAGGTTGGCCTCACAAAATTCATATCCTTGCGTCCTAAGTGGGTGAAATTCTCGCCACAGTGGCAAGTGTGTGTTTGTGTGTGCTGTGCAAACTTTCAGATGTGCCTCGTGGGACTGCAGAACGCGTCCGGAAGGTCACTTTCTCCCGAAGATATGCAGAGCCTCTGCGTATGCCAGGAACCTACTGCGTCGTGTTTCCTTAGGAATTGTGAGCACTGTCCACAAGATGGCATTTTCACTTCGGAAAATTTTGAAATGAGCAGCGAGGGCGAGGTGTTGATTGCTTCATGGGAATACGGTGAGCTCGTTAAAAAGACTCTGACCGCTTCTGTGCGCATACCGACTTCAACTGCTGCCGTTAATTTCTTGTTACGATTTTCCGAATTGCAATCTGCATATAAAGCGGCATCCCATTTGTAAATTGCGTTCCTATTAAAACTCCTCCTGATTAAAAATCTTGCAGATAAATTGTTCCTCTAAGAAGACGACGTTCTGTCTCCTGACATTGCCCTGTAGAACCTTTGAACACAGAGGTAAACAGATGCAGGTACGGAAACGTCGGCTTCAGAAACACATTAATATAAATTTTTATATATAAAATTTTTTCTAAGAACCGACAAATGATCTAATATTTTAAAAAATCGATTACATACCAGTGTACCTTACGATGATAAATTAGAGAATACAAAAAAAAACGTTTGACCGCCAGCAGCCAGTTCATCAGGTGAAATAGCGAATTTATTCCCATTTTGACGCATTAAGAACGCCGCTAACAAGCGAGTAAAAGCTGTACAAACATTCAGGATGGTTCGCATATTGTGGTAAATGAAATGTAACCACGTTCAGTGAGTGCTAAATCAAATTTATGACAGTTGCTATTTCTAAGAGGAATAAGCAATTCTAGGTAACAAGAACATGAACTCAGTTTTGTGTTTATGTTTATACTTTAAAACAAAATATTGCAACACTTCTTTGGTGCCTTAGAATTATCGAGTATTGAGTATTATTAGGGCAAATTTTAATAAAATTCGATGACGATGTTTTTTTTTAAATTCAAGTCAAAGTTGTCACTTTTTTGACGTTTTTGAACTTCTGCCAATTTTGAGGCCATATTGAAAAATATAAGTCAAGTATAGTGATACAAAACTTGCCTGAAGTGATTAAATGTAGCTTAAAAATATAGAGAAAAAGATTTAGTCGGGAGATATTTACGCATCTTGCCCTGAGGCTGCCCTGAAAAGTGTCTTTTTATCACCGCACAGCTCATGAAGCGAAGTTTGCGATTTTTTACTCTGAAGACTGACACAGCAAGAAAACGTTTTTTATTTTCTTCATATAGTGCAAGGTGTAATAAACTATTGAAAAATAGTTATGCGCGGAAACAATTTATTGTGCATACAGTAATGCTCCAAACTTGCAACTTTGCGAAGTGGCAAAAACGACATTCTCCGCCTCTTGTGACATACGATTTTTTCCGAGAAAACCATGAAGTTCCTTGCAAAACTAAGGTTCATTCCTTTGTGCGGACACATTTACCCATCACATATAAAAATTTAATTGAAAACAAAAAAAGGGTCATGGGACTTCGATTACCGTTCTTATCTGCACATGCCCATATATATCAGCATTTAAAAGCGAGAGGTCCGGCCAGTAAAGATATCAACAATTATTTCTCCTCCGCACCTCGCTTCCTTCGACGTGCTAGTTTATTTGGCGTTGGACTCGTTGCCGACAACCAGGCGATGGATCGAAGAAGGCACGCGAATGAGCAAGGGAACTGGACCTTTATAACACTTAAAGGTAAACTTTACACAAATACACACTGAGGAGAAACAATGGTTAAGCACTCATCTGCCAAAGCTGTAAAAAAGCACTAGAGCTACAAGCTTGCTTTACGCGGCTCGCCGAAAGCCGTGGCCTGTATACATCGCTGCGCAAAGCCAGATCTAGAACAACATGACATGATGCCACGCGTTATTAAAAAACCTAATTTGATAATTCCATAAACGGGCGAAAGCGCTTGAGAAACAAGAGGCGCCGCAGCACGCTAAAAGCAACATCTCTCGCCGCCTGTGTTCTCGAGATCCCTGGAATTCGCTTGAACACCTGGCCCCGCGGGCATTGATTCTCTAAGGTCGCGGGGGCAGGAAAGGAGGGAGATCCTGGCCCTTGCTCTGTGATGCGCTCAGAGCCGCGCCCGCCTTTGGGAATGTTTGGGAGAGTTGTTTTATTTTATTTTTCCAAGGCATGGGCTGCAGACGCCTGCCCTTTCTATAGCGGCCTTACACGCCCCGCCTTAAGAAGATCGCTGGGCTCTTTTGTCCAGGCAATCAAGACAAAGAAAAGGCCGCGACTTGCCGCCAGCACGCCGAAAGTCGTTGTACACAGTTGACGTACAATATCATTTCGCAGCATGCGATACTTTGATGGCAAGTTCCAGTTCTTGCTCTTGTGCACATATCACAGAACCTCTCCTTTTTCGTGCAGTATCTCTGGAACGGACGACAGTCTACTGGTCGCGCCCCACAAGCCACACACACACAGGTGTACGCAGGCGAGCGGGAACATGCACGCAAGCAGCGGAACATGACTGAAGCTGAGGGATGTTTTATGGCGAAAGCCTTCAATGGTGCATACTCCCGGCCGAGTTACATCCTGGAGCACCCCCACCCCCCACACCGGCGCACACCTCCCTTGCCCCTCGGTGATAGGCGGTGGCACCGAAGCGCATGCGCTACTCGGCACCGGCGCATACCATCCTTGGCCGTCAGCGAGAGGGGGCGGCACCGAAGCGATTGCCCTCCCCCTTACCGCCACATACCTTCCTCGCTCCTCAGCGAGAGGTGGCGGCACCGAAGCGCATGCCATTGCCACGCACCGGCGCATACCTTCCTCGCCCCTCAGCGAGAGCTGCCGGCACCGAAGCCCGAAGCGCATGCTCTGTCCCGCACCGGCGCATACCTCCCTCGCCTCTCAGCGAGAGTCGGCGGCACCGAAGCGCATGCCCTCCCCGCACCGGCGCATACCGTCCTCGCCCCTCAGGAAGAGGTGGTGGCACCGATGCGAATGCCCTCCCACGCACTAGCGAATACCTTCCTCGCCCCTCGGCGAGGTGGCGGCTCCGAAGCGCATGCCCTCCCCCGAACCGGCGCGTACCTTCCTCGCCCCTCAGCGAGAGGCGGTGGCACCGAAGCACATGCCCTCGCCCGCATCGGCGCATACCTTCGTCGCCCCTCAGCGAGAGGTGGCGGCACCGAATCGCATTCCCTTCCCCGCACCGGCGCATACCTTCGTCGCCCCTCTGCGAGAGGTGGCGGCTCCGAAGCGCATGCCCTTTCCCGCACCGGCGCATACCTTTCTCGCCCCTCAGCGAGTGGTGGCGGCTCCGAAGCGTGTGCCCTCCCCCGCACCGGCGCGCACCTTCCTCGTCCCTCGTCGAGAGGTTGCTGCACTGAAGCATATGCACAGCTGCACACAGCAACAGTGACGGCACCTGCACCGGGTATACGGAGCGAATACGCTCTGCGACTGCGCTCCTTTGCCAGACGTGTTGCAGTCGAGTGGGTGTGTCGGGTGGCTCCCAAGGGACCCAGTGATTCTGCACCAAGCGGTTCGCACAAGTGCTGGAAGGCGTATTTCCCCAACACCAAACGACGGAAAATCAGTGAACGAATGCGTCAACGGGTGCTCGAGGCTTCTCCCAGGACTAAGGCGAGAGAGGCCTGGCCATTCGACTGTAGACAACATGCACGAAAAAAGTAAACGAAATAGGCAGTGGAGTTGCCACAGGCTTTCGCCGAACACACACACTTTAGAATTTCCAAAGTGCCCTCCTAATTTTTTTTTTTGTCTAACTGCTCACAGGAGTCGAGTAGCGGCGGGGGATCTGCACTGCCCCGCTACTATACGTTCGCTTTCCTGCGGAGTTCTGGATGCGTCAAAGTGCGTTTGATCTACCTATCGCAAATAGTCTTAGTAGCTCCTCTATAACTGCTCTTAACCAGCCGTTCGAGTTTCAGCCTGTGTGCTTCTCTCGCGGGGGTGACTCGCTTTCCGGAGTTCAGTGGTGTCGTTGCACGAACCTATTCCTGTTGCCTTGCCGTATGCGGCACCTTTCAGAATTTCAGCCAGCGTAACCGCGTCATGCTTTCTGCGCTGTCTGCGATAGGCGTCGGGGACTGACTGGCTCAGATGTAGCACCGGGTGTCGAGGTCTCTGCCTCTAGAGCTGCAGTGGTGCCTACCGCGTCGTTTGCCTTCTCTACCTGAGCTGCTTCGCACACGCGATCCGATCCACTGGACCCGTCAGCTTTGGCCCTTGGCTAACCGTAGCATCAAGGCTCCACACCCGCTGCATTGCCCTTCACACTGTATACTGACTCTTGTCAGTGATGTCGTCTCACGGGCGACGTTCGATCAGGTAAACGTGCCATGCGCAGCGGGTAGCGTCTCCTCAATTTCGGCGTGCGCGGTAGCCTCTAAAACGTGTGTCCCGCAGGCCGGCTCGTCCTTTGCAAATCTAGGCTGATCAAGGTCTGCCGCGCGGCGCTCGCTATACGACCCGCTAAACATATTGTGTACGGTATCTCGGACATCGGCGCAATGCGTGGCATATTCTGAGCTTGACCGCATGCGCCCATTATGGTCTGAACGTGCGAACATCTGGTTACCATTCGTCGGCTCCGACTGGAATCTTTGCAGTGCGACGCGCTCCTCAGACTCGATCTGTTGCATCGAAATCGCTTGCTGTACTTCGATTCCCTTGATCTCTCTATCATCTGCCAGATTTTGGGGCTTTTCCTATTGCTATATCCTTTTCAGTTTCTAGCTGTGCCTTTTGGGCTTCTCGCTCTTGTTTTCGGCTTCTCTTTCAGCCTTTCGAATCTTCAGGTCGTGCTGAGGCCGCCGCAATTCGTAGGTCGCAACTGTTCTTTTCGTCTTCCTCCTACCCATGGCTGCTGTCGGGCCACTCGTCTAACCCACGCACTTTACTCTAATAATCGCTGAGTCACGCCGGCTAACGTGCGCAAGAAATACCGCTCACATGAGCATATTGAACCCTTGTAAAATCAACAGGAGCACGCCCAATTTGGGCTGGCGCACTCAATACCCACAGGTGGCCGACTTAGGTGCTCTAATGATTGCCCGCGACAAACTTTGCCTCGAGGGAGCAACTAGGGCCCACCACTGTGGTCTACTTGGGGTAGTGAAATGAGCTTTCCACAATCTTAGCTTACATCTCAACAGGAGCACTAATAGCAAATCACCGAAAGCCATCCGGCTCAATAAGAAGAGCTTCATCATAATCATCATAAGCCTGACTACACCCACTCTAGGGCAAACGCCTCTCCCATGTCTTTGCAATTAACCCTGTCTTTTCCAAGCTGAGCCCACCCGTATGCCTGCAAACTTCTTAATCTCATCCACCCAACTAACCTTCTGCCGCTCCCGGCTAGGCTTGCCTTCTCTTGTAATCCACTCCGTTACCCTCAAGAACCAGCGGTTATCTTGCCTATCAATACATGCCCTTCTCAAGCCTATTTCGTCGTCTTGCTTTCCACAAGTATTTCTTTAATCCGCATTTGTTCCCTCACCCACTCTTCCCGCTCCCGGATGAAGTGCTTGTGATTACCATAATAATAACTCCGGTCCCCCCACAGTTTGGTCTGCTACAAGAACAAAATATTTGGAGTAAGCTTAAGCTTCGCCACAAAGACACTTTGCAAAGCCTAAGACCACAACGCATTCACTTGGTACACTTCTATTTAGTTCGAACAAACGAGCCTTCGTAGCGTGCTCTACGCGAGCTCTCCTCGCAATTTGTAAGAACTGTGTTCGATTCCTCGTATCTCCTCAAAAAATTATTTCGTTTGGAGGCTATCGCGTTACAAAGCCGAAAACGCGAACAACGCAGACACCGCCTCTACAGCGAAAAGAGCTCCTTAACGCTGTCGCATTGAAACAGCCGCTCCTGCCTGCCCTAACGAGGAAAATTTTTACGCAAGACCGGTAATCTCAGCTAGTACTCGTTATTAGCCTATTTGATTTGAGCTTTTGTAGATATCTGTGCAGAGAAACCAGTCTGATTTAACGATTGTACTTTGATGGAATTGCCCTCTAACTCTTTTAGTGCCAACTTGCTATTTTAGTGAAACACTATTTTGCCATCGGCTATTTTTAGGCTTAATTCATTTATTAGAGCATGTTCATTTGTCTCGTTGAGATATTTCTGTAGGTAGATTACCATAAGTTTATTGATTGGCTCTCGAAGCCTTCCTAGCTTTGGTGGTTTGTTATGGACATATATATTGTTTTGAATGCCCTCGTCGTTTCGTAGTTTCTTAATCAGCGAGTGATGCAAACAACGATGTTAGTTGTAACGTTAACATACATGAACAATGCAAAATGGCCTAGGGAAAAAAATGTTTTCATGTTATCGCACAGTAAATTAGAGAATTGGGTGCCAGCAGGGCATGCGATGCTAAATAAAAATAACAAATGATGTCTTGACGTACCTCAGTCGAGTCGAGCAAGAAGCGAGCGTAGCTGAGGGTGTCGAACTGTTCGATAGGCTGCATAGATTACTAAGGTTTCGAATTTTCTGGAGAACGCGCCTTGTGTAGGACAGGGTTATCGTGGGGTATCTCAAGCCTTTGTCTATGTCCTTTGTCTCAGACCTTTTCGATGCTATAGGGTTAGCTAGGTTGGTTATGATGAATAAGATGCGCCATCTTCCTAGAGAGCCGATCATGATTAATTCTGCTGCACTAAGCGCACATCCCAGAGTTTTTTTTTTTATTTTCTTTCATCGCTCGTATTATAATGCTGTCGTCCGTGGTGAAATCTCAATATCATGTCTCGATCGAACCTGAGCAATTTGCTTTTCCTTCTCACCACTAACTTCTTGATGTGCTTCTTAGTGATTTTTTATTGGTCGCCTAATCTATCTGAACTTGAGGTCAAAACATTCTACGCTTCGTGCATATCAGCTTGCCTACCACCTTCACGTTTTGCACGCTGCCGTGATGGGCTCACTACAGTTCGGAAGCGCAGTATCCGCGTCACTCGCATCCTCATTTGTAGGGGCAATTTGGCAGCGTATTTCTGAAGTTTGCCTTAGCATATGCAGAGAAATCGTACTTTCTAGGTTTCAACATCCCTAGGGGACTTGTGTCCTCATAAAAACGCCAGAGCGCAGGTCCTCGGATTAAATTAGACCACCTGCGCTTTTTCACCCGGCGCTGACTTTACAGGGGTCCCGGGCGTTTGTCGCATATAGCTTCCACCGGAATACAGGTGCCGTATTCTCTACTGACCTGCGGCTTTAGTGTCGGTAGCCGAAAGCCAAACCCACTGAGTTTCCAGGATGGACCACTGGATATCCGTCCGTAAAACTTTTTAGACATTATTTATTGTTCACCTTTGCAGTAATTCAGCGCTTCCCACACACCGCAGGACGATTGCCTATGAAGCACACAACTGCCTTGCTGAGTGATAAACTTAAGATACTGAGGCATGTATGTCGATGTTGAACACGACACCTGCGATATCATTCTTCCTTATGTCGTCTATGCTAGCACTGTTGTGAAGGGAACAGCGATGTTGGCACCGTCCGCAATCGTGTACAGAAGAAGCTACGTTGAAATGTGGTTCTGGGCTTCCAGGTGTTACCAATGAAGGATACCTCCGAAACAGATCAACACAGTGCAACAGATTGAGAACAAGAAGAAACATGAAACACAGGACGGGCGCTTCTGCGGGTGTTTCTTCTTCTAGTCCTCGTTCTGTTGCGCTGCGTTGACCTGTTTAGTAGAAAATATGAACCAACTAGCCCACACCAGAATCCTCTTAGAAGTATTTATAGAAGCCACCTCATACCTGCAACATGCAGAAGGCACTTGACAACTGGCAAGGCTGCTCAAATAGCAAGCGGCTGTTGCTGAACTCAGCTGAGCCAGGACATAGAGAGCGAAAGCTTTGCTAAGCTGGTCCGAAGCGGTTAAGCTTTCGTTAATCTTTGTTCTATCAAGACTTGAGCAAGAGCAAATCACGTGATGCATCAAGTACCACAAGTGCAAGAGCGAGCGTCGAGACCGGCAGTCAGCCTAGCGGCGGACGTGGCAGCCAAGCGCGTACCTGTGGGGACAAAGGTTAAGATGTCGGTTGAGGCACCTGCCACGCTCGATTTCTCAATAGAGGTTACATCTAGGAGCCAAATGACCTTCAAACTCAGCATGGGAGCAGTAGTGCGTTTCGCCCTAAAATTGTAATAGGGGCCTGATGCCCAGCAGTAAACCCTTCGCATTCGTAATATCAGGTTTTATTGAATCCCAGTTTCATTTATTTAATTTTTTTCACAGCAATTTGGAGTTATTCAATCAATAGATAACTCATCGTTGGTGTTTTGCTTCGTATAATTGCCCAAATTCATCCGCGAAATATTTTCATATACAACGAAAGCATCGCGGCGACGCCGCAGACGTCCGGCAGTTGCACACGTCGTGAGTTTGAACTCCTTTTGCGTGCACTAACGTTTGTTCAGTATTTGCATACGATTTTGGATTCGAATCCCATTCTTTCGTTCTAATTATCGGATTGAGGAATAATAAAGATACGAGGAGTAAATATGTGGGCCTTTGTTTTTTTATGCTTTACACACACTCAACACAATACGGCTTTTGCAGTCTGCTTGCAATGCCAGAGCCAGTGTTTCCCTGGATATACAGTGAGCGTGTGCATCAGCTTATAGTATGTCCGACGACAGGTAGTGCTTCTGAAGTGTATTTTCTTTTCCTTGAAGCTCTGTGCTAATAGAACTGTGGGTGGAGTTGGTATGTTTATCGTCGACATCCGCCGAGGATCCTTGCTCCTCCAGCCAAACAGTGACATTGCTTGCAGGCGCAAATTACGCAATTGAGAATTTATTGAGTGCCACGCAAGCCTGCCCAATGTGTTCACGCATTTATCTGCCATAATGGTACGGATGCAGCTCAGCTCCTTAACACTATACATTAAAGACAATACTAAAGGTTTGGATGACAGGATTCTTTACAACCAAAACGACCAAAGCAGCAAAAGTCGTGTCATCGCTGTAGCCTTGAATCTGACCTTGATTAAATAAAGCAATACATAAATAATGCCGCGAGGGGAATTCCGACCTGCGGTGGCGTGAACAGTTCAGCTTCGCTGGCCACTGCATGAGAACGCTATGCTACTGCTGCAGCAAATGACGCCTCGTGTTAGACTGCAACACACACTACCGCTGTTTAATACACATCGGCGCCTTCATCAACTTTCATCTGAACATCGAGGAGGTCTTAACCTCAGTTTAGGGAGCGCTCGTGTCGTGTTGTCTTCTTCTCTTCGTCTTTGCCATTTTTGCACTTGTTAACCATGAATATGTAACAACGTGCCCAGCTTCTTATGTAAACGCAACTCAACCTCAGTCTCATATTGTCGGCAGATATCGTAGCCAAACAATTAGTCATCAACAATGAGATACGCATGAGATATTGTCACCAATCCTGAGCCATTCTGGCTAACACGTGGATTAGGAAGTGTGTTCAGTTTAACTACATTAATAACCTATCATTTGAACCATTTATATAAATGCAGTGTGAAGGACAAGTCATTAGAGTGGAGAATGAATGTTTTACCTCTAATTCTATATTTGTTATGGTGACGCTGTTCTGTGAGGGCTTTGGAGTTCTCAGATATAAATGCTGGCTGAAACCCAGCAAGATCCCACCGCTTCCTCGATGGAAGAAACAGAAACATAACAGACGCCTAAAGAAACGCATCCTCGAACTCACACAACAAGCAGCGGAATATGCTACTCAGCTAGCCGACACTAACTGGGTGGACCGGTGCAACGCGGCTGCGCGCCAGATGTCTGGCCGCAACACGTGGCGCCTATTCCGCGCTCTCATCGATCCAATACAAACACGCACGGAAACCCAACGCCACTTACATAGGGCATTGCACAACTTTACAGGAACGACAACACAGCTAGCGCACACGCTCAGGGATCGATACCTTTGTACCACTAAGGACCCCCGGCAGGCGGCGTACTCATATGCAGGCGAAGAGAACGCGGAGCTGGACAAGCCGTTCCAGCTCCACGACCTCCGGGCGGCCTTAAGCAAGATGAAGCGGGGCACTGCACCTGGGCGCGACAAGGTTACGGTCAAGCTTTTGGCCAACCTTCCCGACGCAGCCTACACCGCGCTCCTCAAATACATCAATAGCATTTGGGACGGAGAGACTCCTCTCCCTCTCGATTGGAAATCGGCTCTCGTGACCTTCATTCCGAAGGCCGGCAAACCTATCGATGTGGAGAACCTTCGCCCCATCTCTCTGACGTCTTGTGTCGGCAAGCTGATGGAGACGATGGTGCGCGACAGACTCTCCGATTATCTCGAAACACAGCACATTTTCGCGTACACCATGTTCGGTTTTCGTCCTCACAAGTCAGCACAGGATATACTTCTGCAGCTCCACCACGACATCTTAGATCCGGTCGAATGTCCCCAAAACGACAAGGTGGTCCTGGCCTTGGATCTTAAAGGCGCATTCGACAACGTCAAACATGCAGTAATCCTGGACCACCTCAGTAACACCAACTGTGGCCACAAAACATTCCATTACATAAGTCAATTTCTTACAGACCGTCAAGCCTATATACGCATACAAGATGCGGAACACGGGCCATACACCATCGGCTCGAGGGGAACACCTCAAGGCGCGGTCCTGTCTCCCCTGCTCTTCAATTTGGCAATGCTTCGCCTTCCCTCCAAATTGTCTTCTCTGCCCGGGATACATCACGCTCTTTATGCGGATGACATTACAATCTGGGCCACGCAAGGCAACCTGGGCCACATGGAGTCCTGCCTGCAAGCAGCAGCGACCCTAGTCGACGACTACGCGGCCTACTGCGGACTCCAGTGCGCCCCAGCTAAATCAGAATTTGTGCACTTACGTCCCTCCCCCCGGGACACAACTCCGCTTCGCATCAGTCTCCCCTCGGGACCGATCCGGGAGGCCAAGGAGATCCGCGTCCTTGGCCTCTTCATACACCACCAACGCAGAGTCGACACCACCATAGCCAAACTTCGCACGGTGGGAGACCAGGTGGGCCGAATGGTCCGCCGGGTCTCAAACAAGCGGGGCGGATTACGAAGCAAGGATGCACTGTGGCTTGCCCATGCTTTCGTAACGAGTAGAATCCTCTACTCAACTCCCTACTTGCACCTGCGCAAACATGATGATGACCAACTGGAGGTCATCCTGCGGAAAGTCAT
The DNA here is from genome assembly GCF_052857255.1 of Amblyomma americanum. NCBI lineage: Eukaryota > Metazoa > Arthropoda > Arachnida > Ixodida > Ixodidae > Amblyomma > Amblyomma americanum. Next base: position 153,320,116 of record NC_135502.1, read on the forward strand.
CAAGCGGGCTCTCGATCTTCCGATCGCCACGTCCAACCAGAGGCTTCTGGCCTTGGGCGTGGTGAACACATTTCGGGAGCTTCGAGAGGCCCACTTATGCAACCAATACACGCGTCTTGCACAGACCACGTCCGGTCGCCGCCTCTTGGACCGGCTACACATCAAACACGACTACCACATTGAGGAAAGGGAGAGAGTGCCAGAACCCTGGAGACGCGCCCTCCGGGTCCGACCCCTTCCCCGCAACATGTCCAGAGAAGACCATAGCGGTCGTCGCCAGGCGCGCGCGGAAGCGTTGGCGCGATACTATGGTAACCAAGAACATGTGTATTACGTAGACGTTGCCGGCCCACACCACGGGGGGTGGTACACGGCCGCAGTCGTACACAACACAAACACAGTTAACGGGCTCACTTTCAAAGCCTACAGCGCAACACACGCGGAGGAGATTGCCATTGCTCTGGCTCTCACGAATCCCAAGTCAAAACACATCATCACCGACTCGCGAGGGGCCTGTCGGAACTACGAGTTGGGCTGGGCTCCCCCGCTTGCCTGGCGCATACTGGAATATCGCTGTCGATCTGAAGATCCAACTCCACGCAACCTGATTTGGGCCCCCGGTCACCAGGGCCTCCAGGGAAACGAACAGGCCGATCAGGCCGCCCGCGCACTCTCTCCCCGGGCTATCTCCCTGTCCTTGGAAGGGTACTCCCAATCAGACAATCTGGCCATTACATTCAAACAAATCACCGATTACTACAAGGAGGAGCACCGGCGCTACCCGGCCCCTTGTAAGGGTCTGGATCGCGCTGACGAGCGCCTCCTCATCAAAATTCTCACTAACACTGTACTGTGCCCGGCGGTGCTTAAACACTTCAATACATCCTTTGATGGCACGTGCCAGTTCTGTGGGGAGGTGTCTGACACCTTCCACATGGTTTGGGCGTGTCAATCTAACCCATCTATCCCCCCCAACCCCAACCCCACCAGAGAGGACTGGGAGGCGGCCCTGCTCGGCTGTCAAGACCTGAAGAGCCAAAAGGCCTTGGTTCAACGGACGCGGGCGGCGTTGCTTGCCAATGGGGCCCCGGAATAGGGGCTCCACCTAGTACTGTGAGGGGAAAGGGCCAATAGGGTCCTACCCCAATCACCTTTCTGTAAAAAATTTATTGCTTATAAATGTTTTTCACCACCATCCTCGAGTGAAAGATAGGTTCCCAGCCTACTACAGACACGTGGGGGGGGGGGGGGGGGCGTTGTCATTGATGAAAAATTGAAATTCAAAGTTTAGTATGCATCTTTCACGACATGACTCAAAAGCTCACGTCAGTGGCCGTACAACATATCGGATGGTGTGTTCAAGAAGATAATACTGGAGGTTAATATTTCTTTTCCGAGGTTGGAGTGCACTGGACACGCTTTTCACTCCAAAATATGCGACTGGAATTCAAGCCGGGAAAATCTTCACATGAATTGTGATTGCCATGTTGAGACGTTTTTCTCAAATAATAAGCAGACACTGTGCCGCCGCGAAGTCTACAGTTCCGTCTCCGATAGCTTGTTTAGACACTGCACGAACAGTGCTCGCACTTCTAACCGGGATTCTCGCCTTGCGTAATATCCACCTTGAATCCTAATGACTTTTGCGCATATTCGGCAAAAGAACTCTGTGATTAAGTAGCCCCAGAGGCCTACTTCATGTTCTGTATCCACATACGAGGCGATAGCCGGAAATTTGAGGGACCCTCTTCCGGCACTCACGACTCCACTGGATGGGCGACAGGAAACTCTTACGCATTCCATGCTACGCTACGAACCTGTAGCGCCTTTCGCGCCGCGCTCAGGTCGCAGGCGAGGGCACAGCTCCGGACAAGGAAGAGGTGGGCGCTAGGTCACCACATGCGCAGCACGAGCAGCGCAATAAAATTTCGTACCTACACGCTGTCTCAGCTGGGTCTTCCTCAACTTGGCTACGTGAGATTTCGCGACCCGGCTTGAAACACGCAGCCCCACCCTCCTACGTACATTCCGCTGGCTCTTCTGCCCTTCCTACATGCGACGACGCGCCCCAGGACGCTCTGCCTGTCGGCTGCCGCGTTCCAACAAGAACACCTGCCGCTATTTTCTCCTAATAGCCCTCGCGCTTGGCTACTGCAGGTTGAGGAGCATGTCCAGTTGCGGTGTATCACAACCCAGGAGATTAAGTTCCTCCATTTCGTGTCCTACCGGCATCCTGACTTTCACCGAGGAATTAGCGGACGTCATCATCTCGCCGGTCCTCGCCCGACACTTCGACATGAAGGCGGCTATCGTAGACCGTATAGCAGCGTCCGAATGCAGCACACTTCAGCAGCTCCTCATCTCTACAGGTTCGGTGACAGCCGTCCTTCGCAGCTCCTCAGTCGCATGCGCCATCTCCTCGGGGCCCCCGTTCTCGCGGAGGCGGCTGATGTCTCGGTGGACAAGCTCGCCGAACTGGGTGACCGTGTTGCGGAATACTCACGCTACCACAACCTCAGCGCAGTGACAACTCTGCTTCCAGCTACTACCTCAGCCTCAAAACTTGCGAGCATAAAAGGTCGTCTGGATGCTCTTTAAAGGCGGCTGAATGGTCTCACGCCCTTGCACGCTGTCCCCGACACTTTCGTGCTTCCCGGAGCCCAAACCATCCTTAGTCCTAAACTTGAATTAGTCCGAACGTTTCTGTGGGTTTTCATTATCGACAACGTCTCGCAAACTTCTTCAACCTCGCGGTCGGCACGCCAGCTTATCGCCTCATCTCAGCCCGCACTTTTCCTTCAACGGCGTGCTCTTCACCTCTGCGGCAACGGGGCTTCCAGCACTTCTCCCGGTTTCGCTGTACGCGACAGTTCTCGCTGATTTTCTCAACCTTACGAAGCCACACACCACAGTCATCCGTGAAGCACTCGCTCACCCATCACATATCAACCTCTGGAACTCCGGTGTTTGCAAGCCCTCGCCGCCTTTCTAGAGAATGAATCTTCATCGCTCGCCGTTAGTTTCAACACATGCTTGAACTCGGCATCGAGCACCCACCCAACAGCAACTTATAATCGCCACTCCACTTGGCGCCAAAGAAAGATCCGAGCAAGTGCAGACCATGTAGAGATTACCGCCCTCAGTGCTTACACCTTAAACGACGGCTATTTACTTCCTCCGAGTGAGGACTTCACGTCAAACATGAGTGGGTGCAACATCTTCTCCAAGTTTGACTTACTGAAAGCCTACCATAAAATTCCCGAGGAGCACGGGGATATTGCGATGCGGCCATTGAACTGTTCAGCCTGCTTGAGAATGTGTGATGCCTTTTAGAGTGCGCAGCGCAGCGCATGCTTTTCAGCGAACTATCAACGAGGTTACGTGAAGCCTCTCTGTGTTCGCTTTCATCCATGACCTCCTCGTCGCCTGCTCTTCCAGTTTTGAGCATGAAGCTCTCCTGCGTGCCCTCTTCCACCGACTTGGTTAATAGGGGCTCGTCATCAACCAGAACAAATTTCTCTTCGATGTCGCTACAATAGAGATCCTAGGCCATCTCTTCATTCAATAAGGTATTTGGCCTCTCGACAGCAAAATCATGGCCATTCAACATTTTCCACTCCCGCGTCACTTGGGGCCTTCTGAACTTTCATCGTCGCTTTCTCCCGAAATGCGCCAATTTTGGGAAGCCTCTGACGGGCATTTTGGCTACCAAAACAATCCTGCTGTGCAACATTAGTGCACCAATGACGCTAGTACATCCAGTTCCTTGAGCTCCACTGCGCCTCATCACCAGTGGCTCAAGCGTTGGAGTCACCACAGTTCTCGAGCACTACTTCTGTACTTGGCAGCCTCTCAGTTTCTTCTCACAAAAGGTTAAGCCACATGAAGCTAAATATAGAACTTTTCACTTGACTTTTCTAAGACTTGCACGTCGTTAGAAACTATAAGCCCTTGACGTTTGCCTTGCAAGATAATCACAACACCTACGCTGTATGCGAGATCCGCCAAGTGTGTTTTTTTCCCGAGTTTGCATTGAGTATCTGTCGTGTCCGTGGGATGGAACATGCGGCTGCTGAGGCATTTCTACGTATCGGTGCCATCGCTTCTATATCACTAGTGTAGGTGGTGGAGCTAAGGGCTGCACAGCGGAACGACCTTGAGCTGCTTCGGTTTTGCTCCTCTTCCGCGTCCCTCTCCTTCAATGAATGTCCGCTGCATTTTTCCTCGAACTTCATTCACTGGTGTCTCACGCCTTTACGTTCGTTCGGCTTTCCGTCGCGCCATTTTTTTTTAAAACTTCGCCGCATGAGCCACACTGATGTTTGTGCGACGCAGAAGCTGGTAACATGTCGATTCTTGTGGCCGAGCACCTATGGCAACGCCGGTAACTGAGCACGAACCTTACTTGAATGCCAACGCGTCAAAGTTCACTGGCATACCATCAGGCCTGCCTCTAATTTTCGACCATTGCTAGGTTTTCGGACGTCGACAAAGACCTTGGTGGATCGCTCGCGTCGTCAGGTTGGGTGTCTTACCTGCTCACATTTGTGGATCGTTTCCCACTCTGCCCAGAAGCATTGCCTATTGACACTACGGCAAAGACAGTTGCTTCGGCCTTCATGGCCGGCCGGATGTCTTGTTTCGGCTGCCAATCGGCCTTCACCAGCGACTGCGGCCGACCAGTTCAATCGGCCCTGTTCACTACTCTTGCAAGCATACTGGGCGCCCGCCAGATTCACACGACCGCCTACGATCCTTCAGCAATGACATGGTGGAACCCTTTCTACTCCAACTGAAAGCGGCTGTTATCATTTATCTGCGAAGGGAGAGTTGGTCAGACTACCTTCCCTATGTTCTCCTGAGCATTCGCTAAGCGCTTAAGGCTGATCGAAGCTGCTGTTCCGCTGAGCACGTCTAAGGTGTTCCCCTATGCCTCCCTGAGAATTTCTGTCCTGCGTCCCCTCCATTCGTTCGTGATGCTTCCATGTATCTATGAGACCTGCGCAACGCTTTTCGCCACATTACTCATGTTATCCCTGCTGCTAATCCTGCTCAATGCTTTTTACCACTCATGCCTTCCTCCTGCAGCCATATCTTCGTCCGCCGTGACCGCATCCGTCCATGTCTGACGCTGGCCTACGATTAACCGTTCCGCAAGGTCCACTGAGCAACAAAGACCACGCTGGACATCAGCGGCCATGAAGACTTTGTTTTTGCTCACAGGCTAAAACCAGCCTTCCTTGCCTCGCCTCCGCCCGTGGTCTGTCCCGTCAGTCTCGCTTCGACTGTGCCGCCATTATGTGCGCTCTACACCAAACATGTCCGCTGGGCACATCCTGTGGAGGGGGGAAACCTGTAGCGACCTCCGCGCCGAGCTCTGGTGGCAAGCCAGCAAGAGCTACGCGATAAAATGTTCGAACCAGAACGCTGTCGGAGCTGATTATTACTCGCCTTAACTGATCTGAAATCTTATCTGAAGACTTATCTGAAATCATGTAGCATTTAACGCGATGTGAAGCTTCGTGCATTGAACAGGTCAACTTGGTGTTGTGCGCAGACCGTTTTCACTCAGTTCCATGTTTTCACATTTGGCTTAGCGAAATTGGTCATGGCAAAAACGCGATTCGCTTTATTAACGGTTTCAAGTAATTGTTAAGAAGGTATCTAGTACGTCGCGTGAATCTCTGCTACAACGAAGATGAACGTTACCGCCAGGCCATGTCGACTATACGGGCGAGCGCGGAAGCTGTCCCTGTCTGAAATATACTAAAACGAATGGACGCGGTCTTTTAAAGGGACACTGAGGAGAAATTGAAGTTGGCTTGTATCGATAGAATACCAACTCCTGATCACAAAAACGCCGCTCTTACTGAAAACAAAGCTTTTGTAGGGTGGAATATAGTAAGAACCAAAATACAGGTATCGCCGCCACAGGCCAAACTCGCAAGTACAAGCGTGGTGACGTCGTAGGACAAGAGACGCCACCTTGGAGGAATTTTCCTTCCTACATGGCGCGCGAATCTCTGAGGCTGACAAAAAAAGATTGCGCGGTTCAATATTGAAGTAAGTTTTGTTTTAAAATCTATAGTGAACTTTTATCACACAAACAAGACAGACAAAAGGCAACCTGAATGTTGGAAGCAACGAAAATCGGTGCTTGGCGGCGCCACAGGCGGCCAGGAGAGTTTCGATTTGTTAAGGCGCTTCACGTCTATGAGCTTTGCGTGCCCCCGGGTTTTGTTTTTGACGCGCCTCGATTTACAAGCGCCGAACAACAGAGGAACTCCAAGTGCCGCTTCAAGTGCTAGTTAACCTTTGAAGGAGCCTGTTAAGGCTTGTCAGATGATCGCCACGGTCGATGGAAAACTATGATGCACTATGGTCGGTGATCGTGCAAAGCAGATAGCAGTATATAGAGCACTTGTGTCTTCACATGCTCGCCTGGTGAAACATTCCCGGCTGTGCCAGTCGACTTCAAACTACTTAACGGAAATTGTTTATTAGGTACGGGAGGCAAGGTACAAGGCAGTTCAGAAAAATTGCTGATGGCCTAGCTCTGTTAGGCCAGGATATACGTAGCGAAAGCGCGGAGATTTCTGCATCGGAAGAGTGCATTTACTAGCGTCGCCGCCTCAAACGCAAATGGCCCTGGTTCGACTCCGAACCTCGACATAGGATTTTTCTTTTATTCAGTGAGTGGGCGGGGGGCTTCAGTGGCTCCCATAGATGCCGCCTCCGAATACGTTGGTTAGCGGTTAAGCGCATGCTCTGTTGAGGTGCGTTTATGCTCCGGCGTAACACACGCGCGCGCGCGCTGCACGGCGACATCACATCGGCCAAAGCGAGACCCTCAATACTCCAACTGCGCTTGACCGCCGACGCGTTCGGCGGCTTCGGCGTACTCTGACCGTACTGGCGGGGAGACATGGAGCATGTCTCTACTTCGCGCCGAGTGCGCCAGCCGCCGCCGGCTCGGCCAGACTGAATCGGCTCCGCGGCGAGGTGCGCGTTGCGACGTATTTCAATAACTTCGGCAGTTGGGCGGAGCTGTTCTTTTCGAGCTCTCCGCTAATTTGATCCATTCACGGTACACATCTGAAGGTACGTGCAAGTGGGCGAGAGAGCTCGATCCAGTGGGCCCCGTACCTCCGGAAACGTGCGGAAGCCGTTGAAGCGTCGTGCGTCGGCTTTACTTTCAAGCCGCCAACTTTAAACGCGAGCGCCCTTGAGCACCCATCCGTTTTTTGTGGCAAAAAAAAATTAAGTCAATAACCTGGCCCTTGCAACCGTGGGAGACCTCGACGCCACCTGCTGCACCGTGCAACCGCGCCGTTCAAGCAATCACAATCCGTTGGCCCCAAAGCCTCGGCCAGCCTCCGATTTGCGCAACGCGCCGGCCTTGTCCTGGCGCCTCGCGACTCACCATACTGGGGTTATGATATTTAGTTTGCAACGGCTGCTCACTGAGGAAGGGGGAAACGACCTGCCTGCGGTAAACCTAACCGAGCTCCCTCAAAAGCATCGCACGCTCTGTGGGGCTGAGGTCGCTGAAATGCAGGCCGGAAATTTTGCGAGAACTACGTCGTCGCGTTCGGGAACGGGATCCATCGCAACGCTGGCAAGACGCCGGTGCAAACGTAAACAGAGCGACGGTAGCGACCCCCGATAGATGCCTTCAACGTGCGGCGGTGGTAGCTTTCATATCGGCAGCTGCTAGACCGCACCGCTAGCGGCCAGAAATCACGGAGTCTCCGTTTACGTCACGTTTCGCGTCACTCCGTCCTGTGACGTCATAAGAGTTCTCCGTGTCGTCATAAGAGTTCTCGAGTTTGAATCGGAGCGGCGAGAAAAACTTTTTCAACTTCGAATCCAAATTTCTTTGAAATAAATGCATCTTTCGCTCCCGGACAAGCGACAACAAAGGCATGAAATGCCGAACTATCAGATTTCGCTAACAAAAAAAAAGTTGATAAGGTTCTCCTCAGTGTCCCTTTAACACATCGCTTGCGTGTGTCCCTTTAACACATCGCTTGCGTCTTCAAAGTGTCAATGCAGTGAAATCGCGAGATCCGCGCCGTTCGTGAGCGGTGTCCAGGCGAGGCAAGGTTGCCACATTAGTAGCCCTGCTGGTAGTGATCGCTTCGCATTCAAAGGTATCGTGGGAAATTGAAATTCTGCTTCATTGGGAAGGCGAAAAGCACTAAGCAGAAAAAGAAGCAAAACTTCTTTCAACGCACGAGAAAGCACTACATAATTTCATGAAATCAATAAATTACTTGCTTCCATATCGCAAAAGCAAATGTGTCACTACCACTGAATATCTGAAAGTAGCTGCAAGTCATATCATTTTAGAAGAGTCTCCTTCTTCCCCTTGGCACCACTCCAAAAAGCACTCATGGCTCCATCATACAGATGAACTCACGGTTCAAATAAAATGCTTGCTTATTACAAAAGTAGTATAGTCCATAATGAGAGGAAAGCATTTGATTGGCTTAAACAGTTTACACTCACACCTTCACTATCCTTTACCAATGTTGCCACCACTTGTTTCTTTGCAGGCTTGCTTGGGAGGTTCTCACGAGAGATGTGCATGAAGAAGGAAGTGTGCGCCTCTCATCATTTTTGCGCGATAGAATTCTTTATTATTTGCAGATTCCATCCTCAAGTCCATTTACTAATGAGTAAGTTGTTTTTATTAGGCAGTGCATGTTTGCGCAAGCATTTTTTTGCCGTTTATAGCACCCACTTTTCATGATAAGTACGTTGGCATTTCAGTCTGCTGAAGTAAGGCTCAACCGTGTAACATTAGCCTCAATGCAAGTAATTTTGTTGCCGAATGTTAATTCCTGACATAAGTTTTGAAATCTTGAGAAATTCAGGGGTGCCTATGATTGCTAAGACCACACTTGAAAGCGGCGCACCTTAGTATCAAGTGAACCATTGCAAGGGTCGTGGTAAAAGAGCGGAAGGTATTATTTCTTTGGCTAGGGTTCCTATTGGTGACGCAATAAGCAGGAACTAGTGTGAAAGAAATACGAGAGTAAGAAAAAAATACATTCAGCAAGCAGTCGCCTTTTATCTCTCATTCGCAAAGGGAATGTAAAAAAATTAATGTAAGAAAAATATCCGAAACGTATCCTGAATCAGGACTGCTGAATACCAAGGCACCAATTAAGCTACAAGGCACGATTGAACAGGGAAGCGCTGTAAATACAATCGGGATGCCTCTGGAAACCATTTCGCACCTTACCTATAGTGCCGTGTCCTTAACGCGCGCTTATGCATAACACTTCTGGTCGTCATCTCGTGAGATTACCAAGGATCAGTAAATAAACCGCCAGCAGAAGGAACTGATGAGAGGCAGACGGCGCCCGGCGCTCCCGCCTTTAAAAGGAAATGCCCTACTTGGGGCGGGTTTTTATTTGGTGGTTGTTTGCTGCTGTAGCCGCCCATGGCGCGCTCGGCAGCTGTTTTAACTTCCAAGACCTCCATAATTCGCAGGTATGGTTTTTTTCTGTCCGGTTTTCTCTGAGCGTTTCTTTTCGCAACCGTGGCTGCCCAGCGGCGTATTCTACAATGACCTCTAAGGATAGTGGTATCCTGAAATCTGTCCATGTTAAAAAGCGATATTTGTATCCTAAACAGTGGTACATGTTAATAACTTTCAAGAATTGATGTTATGTGTGTCATATGCAATGGTTACCGAGTTGTTGTTTATTGTGTATTGTGGTTGTGTATGTGTAATCGTTCATCCTTTCTTCATTGTTCGAAAGCATATCATCTATCATAATTCCCTTTTCTAATAAATAAGGGGTAATATTGTAGTGCAGGTCTCTGCAGGATCAGACGTAGATTGGAAAAAATTCACCCTTATGTCTCCACGGTAATATGAGTAAAACTATTTTATATTTAATGCAGCAGGGAAACTAACCATGGAAAAATGAACAATGATACACATCCGGTGCAGCATGTTCGAAACAAAACTTAATATTGCTACAGAAATCAGCGCGAAACGCATTGGCAACAAATTCATTTCTTGTCATGAATTACAATTTCGGCCACAATGCAGTTCGGTTCCTTCTTTATGTTATGCGTATTTTTCAAAAAAATACTTTGTACTACTTATGCACAGTGCTTCTCTCGGTTCTTCGTTGAGCAGTCTAAAAATTTTAACAATATTACGAACCGCAGAGCTCCGCATTTCTGCCTTTTGCAGTGATGTGGACATATGGTTAATGTCTTACTCTGTTTGAAAACGTGAAATGCGCAAATATTGCCAGCACTGTTGAGGGTGTTCTTCCAATACCTTCCACACAGTACCTTCTCTCTGTTGCACGAATGAGGGCATTCCGTTTCGAGGTACGGCGAAGACTCCATGTACGCGTGGGATATACGCGTGGTGACTAGTTGAGCACGTTCTTTTTTTTAACAGAAAGCATTCGCGCCCTTAAAAGCTTAATGCACGTTTCCGGACCTACGTCATTGAAACGTGCATTTGATTTTCTTTCATACAGACTATTATAAAAATACACAAAATCACCGTTGCACTTATTTAGTTCTTTGTCATTCAATGCTAGTGTGATGACCCCCATAATGCGCAGGTCCACACGGGACGGAGAGGCAAAGAGACACCGTATGGCTCAGTTTAAACAAACAGGTATATTCAATAATTACACATAATTAAGATTATACATCAGAGGCTGGGGCGTCCGAGCTTACGTGCCGACGACTTCATGGGGGCGATGGAGTGGCTCCGGAGTTGGGCTCGAGCGGTTGCTGGCAGAAGCTGCACGCCGTCGGGCTTCGGCGCTGAAGGCCCTCTTGGCGAACGATGTCGTCCTGAGCGTGCCTCTTCCGTACTGCTTCTCGATTTTTATATCCTCTTCTCCACACTCCCTAGGGTGAGGACGCCCACGCCGGAGGGGAAGGAGGGGGGGCTAGGGCTTTCACTTGGGCGCACAAACATACCACCGCATCGTGGTCTCGCTCCCTCACGTGTTGAGTCCGCGGGAAAGAAGGTTGTCTTCGAGGTAGCGCATAGCGTCGGCTGTGGTAAGGCGCGCTCTGGCTTGCTGACAGTTCCCGCGTCCTGGAATGTGCTCGGAAGGGCCGCCCCTGGAACCGCCACGCCAATTGGGGAGGATAAGCCCGTTTCCCCGCGGCGGCGGGTCCGGTTGGGCTTAAACCCCTTCGTTCTGGTTGTCACTCTCAACGAGCATGGCTGGGTAATTGATGATGCCTGTCATCTGGGTCTCCGTCTACGCCGCGCCGTCGAACGTGGAACCTCGTAGCACACACAAGGAATGTACCTCGTAGCACACACAAGGAATGTACCTCGTAGCACACACAAGGAATGTACCTCGTAGCACACAAGGAATGTCACACTCGCTCACCCTCCAGAAGAATATTCTCCGAACATTTGTGTCCCTGCAGCTCCCCTTGTCTTTCTGAATCGCCTCGCACAGTGCGTCCGACAAAACACTTTTCGCTGCACTCAACACCACTGCACAACACCATATGCCTCCGCTGTCATAACTGGCGTCTCCAGGGGCAGCACTGATCTTCTTTTACAGATAAACATGAAACTCAGCACCCAAGCCTCTCCTTTCTAGTCCAAACTGGACGAAATAAATTTACCACAGTTACAAAGGAGCAACCACTTCTAGCACGATCACGGCACAGACAAAAATATAGATAACGAAAGGAAGTAGGGCAGGTTCTGCATGCGCTCCGCATGCTCTCCTGTGAAGGTGTTACTTAATGACAGAAAGGTTTAACTACTAACTCCGATAACTTAACACATACGCATATAGCAATATTATGAGATGCGGCATTACATAATTCTGACCAGTTCACAACTCCGGTCTGTTTGCACCATTAGTCCGACTTAGCTTTCCGATTTCGCAGCGGATATCGGCCTTCAGGAGTCATACTAAGTAAGTCTGTGACCCTTTGTCTGCTTTGGGACTCGCGAGGGCTCGTGGCAGGAGCCTCTCCTGGCGTTATCTGCGCGGCAACCTCGCGCGCTTCTTCTTCTAGCAATGCATGAAGTAAATCCGGTGGCATTCTGGCCGTCACCTCTGGCGCCTGCCGAACAAATGCAGGAGAGGGCGTTTCTTGCGAACTATCTGCGCGCTTCGCTTCACTTCTGTCCCCACCAAAATCCGCGCTTTCCCTTTCCTCATTTCGTGAATACTGAACCGGTGCCGACTTGAGGCGATTTGCGTGTATCCTTATCAAGCGCCGGTTCACGTCTCGGACTCTGAAGTTTACCGGAGAAAGCTTCTCGACAACCTCGCACGGTCCTCTCCACTTCGTCTGGAACTTACGAGCTAGCCCAATCTGCCTTTGGCAGTTTTCAATGTACACGCTGTCCCCCACATTAAACGGCGCGTCTCTAGCACTGCGATCGTGCACCTCCTTCCTGCGCTTCGCCGCTTTCTTTAAGGCCTCCTTTGCGATGTCCCTCGCCACTTGCAAGCGCGATTCTAGCTCCACCTTATAGTCATCCAGTGAAGCGTATGGGACACGACGGGGGCCCTCTGGCACTTCACTAGGCTGGTCCGGGTCTTGGCCGTAGAGAAGAAAGAATGGCGATTCGCCCGTGCTCTCGTGTGCTGCGGAATTGTAGGCAAACATTGCATACGGGAGCCACAAGTCCCAGTCCCGCTGGTCGCGCGAAACAAAATGCGACAGGAACCCGGCCACGGTTTGGTTCAGTCGCTCCACCGCGCCGTTGCAAGCCGGATGGTACGGTGTTGTCTGCTTCTTAGCGATCTTAAGCAGCTCGCAAACTCTCCTCATTAGCTGCGACACGAAGTTCGTTCCCCGATCTGTCAAGAGTTGCCTCGGGGGTCCATGTCGGAGCACGATCTGTTCGACAAATGCTCTTGCAACCGTGTCTGCCTTCTGATATGGGAGTGCTACCGCTTCCGCGTATTTTGAAAGGTGATCGACAAATACTAAAATGTACTTGTTTCCGGAAGTGGTCGTGGGCAATGGGCCCATTATGTCCATACCTGTCCGCTCGAAGGGAGCCGAAACCTCAGAGAACGGCTGAATTGGAGCTGGTCTTCGTCCCTTGGGTGTTTTTCTTTCGAGACAGGAATGACACTTCGCACAGTAGTCTCTAACATCCTGTCGCATGCCACTCCAAAAGTACAAACGCTCCACACGCCTGCGTGTCTTCGCTACGCCAAAATGACCGGCGCATGGCGCATCGTGAAACGCGCGAAGAACCCTTTCTGTCCACGACCGAGGTATGACGACTCTCTCCCAAGCGGTTTTCTCTGGTCTCCCTTTCCTGGTTGGCCTCGTGCGCCGACACAGGGTGCCGTCTTTGTCAATGAAATAACCTAGCTGTTCGGGGTGAGACGGTGCGCCCTCTAAGCTTTCGATTATTCGCTTCAGGTCAGGATCTTTGCACTGCTCTGTGCGTAATTCGGCGGGGTCGACTACGGGGACAAACTCATCTATAGCTGCCACGCCAGCTGTGCGGCTGAGTGCATCAGCATTCAGATGTGTCTTTCCTGACTTGTGCTCAACTTCAAAGCAGTATTCCTGCAGGTGTAGATTCCACTAGCGAGTCGCGAGCTAGGGTCCCTGACACTCATCACCCATTTCAGAGGATGGCAGTCTGTGACTAGCTTGAATTTGCGACCGTAAAGGTAGCATCTGAAGTGCTTTACTGCCCAGACAACGGCGAGGCACTCCCTTTCCGTAGCTCCGTACTTTTGCTCTGTGGGGCTCAGCTGTCGGCTAGCAAAAGCAACGGGATGTTCTTTGCCCTCGATAACCTGAGATAGCACGGCACCAACTGCGAACTTTGACGCATCTGTGGCCATAACGAAGGGCAAATTAAAATCCGGGTGGCGCAACAGCGGTGCACTCATTAGCTTCCTTTTCAGGGCCCCAAAAGCATTCTCCGCGTTTTCGTCCCAGCGAAAGGCGACATTTTTGGCTGTTAAGGCGGTGAGCGGCTTAGCGAGCTTGGCGAACTCCTCTATGTGCCTTCGGTAGTAACCGATCAGGCCGAGAAACTGCCGGACCTGGCGGACGCTAGTCGGGGATGGAAAATCCGAGACACACCTTAGTTTCTCAGGGTCCGGTCGCACGCCGTCAGCTGAAACAACGTGCCCGAGGTATTTCACCTCGTTTTTGAGGAATTGGCACTTAGAGGGCTTCAGCTTGAGACCCGCTCCTCTTAGTCGCACCAAAATCTGCTCAATATCGCGCAAATGGTTCTCAAAACTGTCACTGTATATGATAATGTCATCCATATACACGAAGCACAGCCTCCCCAGAAGCCCTGCCAGGATAACATCAGTGGTTCTCTGCCAGACAGCAGGGCTGTTGGCCAGACCCATCGGCATTCTTTTCCATTCATAGTGCCCTGAGGGCGTGTTGAATGCCGTTTTCTCGGCATCTGCCGGATCCATTGCTATCTGCCAGAATCCGGCCGCCATGTCCACTACCGTGAAGTACCTGGCAGAGCCCAGCTGAGAAAGCGTCTCCTGTATATTGGGGATGGGGTATGGATCGATGCGAGTTACGGCATTTAGTTTGCGGTAGTCCACTACCAATCGATACGAGCCATCTGGCTTTTCCACCAATAGTGCTGGTGCTCCCCAGGGTGACTTTGAGTGTTCGACAATGCCGCGATCAATCAGGTCCTGCATCTGCCGCTCCATCTCCCCACGTTGGGAGTAAGGAATCCTGTACGCACGCTGGTAAACGGGCGATGAAGTGCCGGTTTCTATCCTGTGCTTTATAACGCCACATCAGCCCAAATCCAGGTTGGACGCGGCGAATACCTCCGAGTAGTCGTTCAGCAAACCAGCCAGAGCCTCCCTCTCCCTGGAATTTACGTGAGAAAGATCGAATGACACCTTTGGAGCAGCCGGAGGACTAGCATGCTCTACAGTTGCGAGTACCGTATCGGTGGGCTCACGTTTCTCTATCGCAGAGGTGAAGAAAGCCAACGTTTTGTTCTTGGGAAGGCTCAGTGGCTGCTGGCTACAGTTAACCACCCGTAGGGGCACTCTGTGGGCGTCATTAACTGTCACGAGGCACGCGGCTGCCTTCAGGCCATTGCTGAGAGAGTCGACCGGCTCAAGCACTCCCACGGCGCCGCTCTCTACATCTGAAGGCACAAACGCGTACAAAATGTGCTCCGACCAAGGAAGGACGACCGCCTCATCGACCAGCCTGACGGCAACCCGCGAATATACCTTCTCCAATGATCCTACTGTTTGACGGGTGTCAATATCGGTAATGCGAATCTCAGCCCCTCTCCTGTTCAAAAACGGAACTTTTGATCCGCCCGCATTAACCTCTTCCTCAGAGAATGAGACTACTACCTTCCCTTTTCTCAAAAAATCCTGCCCTAATATACCTGACACTCCGTTTGGCAGAGACACCGTGTCCGGGCATACGTAGCAGGGGTGCTCCAATGCAATTCCGCCGAGAGAGAAGTGTAACCGGTAGAGTCCACTTATGCCAAGAGGATCCCCCGTTATGCCTACAAATTTGGTTGCCATACCACCAGACGCTTCCAACACCTCGCGGTCCCCCTTCCTTCGAAGCGTGTTAAAACTGCTCTCCTTAAGCAATGTCACCTTTGACCCCGCATCTATCAACAATTCCATGCAACAACCATTTAACTTGCAACGCACAACAGGGCATGCCTCGTCGGCCACACAAACTACCACCACCTCATCATCCACGGCTCCCTCCCCACGCTCCTCAGGCTGGGGAGGACTAACTAGTTTTTTGTCTCGGTATCTGGAGCCCCGCTGTAGGCTTGCTTAGGGCGTGTCTCGCCTGCTTCTCTTTGTGGCTCCCCACGGCGCACGTTTTGGCAGAACCTGGCGATGTGTCCGCTACCCTGGCAAGCGAAGCATACGATTTCTTCAAAATCTCGCATACCGCGCCTGTAGCTTTGTGGCGGTCTCCGGTTTCCAGCGAATGGGCACTGTTGAGCGCGCGCTTCAACCTGGCGTTCCACCTGCTGAGATAGCAGCTTTTATAAGCGATCTAACCGCTCTGTCAAGAGAGCAACCTCAGGGTTGAGCACCGCTCTCTCTATGACGCGTACTCGCGCTGCGGCTGTCGTTAACGCCTCATTTCGTTCCCCATCCAATGCGGCCGCCACGGCTTGGTCGAAATTGCTCGGCTTGCGCGAGAGCACGAACCGGCGCACGGGGTCTTGCAGACCAGCCACGAACAAAGCGGTCATTTCCTCTTTAAGAAGATCATCCGCGTATTTCTTCCTTAGCTGGTCTCCTTCCTCCTCCCTGCTTAACGTATCGCGCGCTAAGCGCTGAAGCCGCGACGCAAACGTTCGCACGTCCTCCCCTACCATCGGTCCGGCGTCACGGAACCTCTGTACCCGCACGTGACGTGGTTCAGTGTCGAAATGCTCAAACGCGAGCTTCTTAAATTCCGCAAATGATTTTGTGGATTTTACTTTTTCGTCTCGCCATACAAAATCATGAGCAGCTCCTGCCATCTTACACCTCGCCATTCCCAGCATTTGAGCATCGGACCATCCCCCCATTTTCCCAATCTCTTCTAGCATGAAAAAGAAATCGCAGATTGGAACCCCTGTCTTATCTCCTGTAAACGTCGGAATGACGCTTCCTAATGCCAGCATGCTTGCTCCGAGCGACGGCTGTGGAGTGGGAGCTCCCTCAGATAAAGACATTTTTTTTTCAAGCCCTCCGGTGCCTCAAGCCTCTCAAATGGGGGTAAAAGTCCCACAATCAGACCCGTGATTCCCTTTTGATTACAATTTTGAAGTCATGAATGTCGCAGCATTCAGAGGACATTTGCTTTTGAGACCCCACTTCTGACACCAGTGTGATGACGCCCATAATGCGCAGGTCCACACGGGACGGAGAGGCAAAGAGACACCGTATGGCTCAGTTTAAACAAACAGGTATATTTAATAATTACACATGATTAAGATTATACATCAGAGGCTGGGGCGTCCGAGCTTACGTGCCGACGACTTCATGGGGGCGATGGAGTGGCTCCGGAGTTGGGCTCGAGCGGTTGCTGGCAGAAGCTGCACGCCGTCGGGCTTCGGCGCTGAAGGCCCTCTTGGTGAACGATGTCGTCCTGAGCGTGCCTCTTCCGTACTGCTTCTCGATTTTTATATCCTCTTCTCCACACTCCCTAGGGTGAGGACGCCCACGCCGGAGGGGAAGGAGGGGGGCTAGGGCTTTCACTTGGGCGCACAAACATACCACCGCATCGTGGTCTCGCCCCCCTCACGTGTTGAGTCCGCGGGAAAGAAGGTTGTCTTCGAGGTAGCGCATAGCGTCGGCTGTGGTAAGGCGCGCTCTGGCTTGCTGACAGTTCCCGCGTCCTGGAATGTGCTCGGAAGGGCCGCCCCTGGAACCGCCACGCCAATTGGGGAGGATAAGCCCGTTTCCCCGCGGCGGCGGGTCCGGTTGGGCTTAAACCCCTTCGTTCTGGTTGTCACTCTCAACGAGCATGGCTGGGTAATTGATGATGCCTGTCATCTGGGTCTCCGTCTACGCCGCGCCGCCGAACGTGGAACCTCGTAGCACACACAAGGAATGTACCTCGTAGCACACACAAGGAATGTACCTCGTAGCACACAAGGAATGTCACACTAAGAACAGTTCTTATACACCTAATTCTAAGCAACGTGGTGAAATTTGCTTAGCTGATACATATGGTTAAGGTTGGATCTTAGATATGATCCCCGAAAATTTTTTGACAGTAAACACTTGCAGAAATAATGTCATGAGGCAAGTACAGAAGACAACCGAATTAAAACGCATGCTATCCCAAGCGGCGCGCCAATTAAGGTCCAGCACTGCTCGAATAATGGGGAAAATTGTCTCCAATAAAGCCCTGTAATGACGCCTGACTGGGGCGCTACCCGGTCGAGTTTTCGAGCTAATGTATTACAATGGTGTCCCAATCAGCAGCCAGTAATGGTGTGCAAGGATATTTATTCGCTTCATATGCATTCCTTGGACATTCAACATTAGCTGTCCAAAATTATTCCTCATTCGCTTATCCTTTCCTTCACAGGCAGCCGGATAAGCTCGCCGGCCATCCAATAGGTCCCAAGCGTATCCACTCGTTGTTTATCAGAGGTTTGCAGCCACACTACCTGGCTGCCCAGTATTGCCAGCCCAAGCTATTCCAACGCTTGTTTTCCAGTGGCATCCTGCCACACCCACTGGCTACCGAACATATCCCAACCAAGCTTAGCAGCTGGTTGTTCACCGCATGCATCCAGGCGAACTGATTACTGGTTACCCAACATTTTGATTATGCCTTCTGTGCGTTGCAGTGCCAAATCTATCTGTGACGAATGTCTCATTTCGCAACCTTTTTTATGCAACGAATTTGTGAGTACAACATTCTAGAGGTACATGCACTGAAAATGAGTAAACTAGGAGGTTTATTGTTTGAACATTTATGAAAAACATAACTAAGATACATAGGTCTGGGCGGGCAAATAGAGGCTGCGCGGAAGCAATTATTCCTGTTGGGTATCATGAGGGCTCACCCGCTTCATCGAAGGGTCCGCTGCTGGAACAGGGTCCAGGCTTTAAGGAACGGCTGCGCTGAGGGCAGGCCCTGGTGCCATTCCATTCAGCTCGTCATCCATGTGCTTGTTACAGCCCCCTCCCGTTGCCACATGCTGCGGGCTGCCGCGTACCGATGTATGCCTAGACAACTTGCACAGCTGTCCTCTCTTTTTCAGTGGTGGCATCTGCTTGTACAAACCGCAAAAGAAAGAGTTATTTGGCAAAACGCATTTTGGAGAGTTGTATCTAGGAAAGCTAGTACATACAGTAAGGATTAGAAATAAAAATATCGCCTTTAGCCTCTCTGAGAGCCTTGTGAAAATAAAGCATTTCTTGCTGAACTTAAGCTGAAGGGAAAGGCCCAAAATTAGTTTTATAATACTGGCCGCAACATCCGGTATCTAGCGGCTTCCTACCTGGGCGAGCTTCCAGCGCTGAAAGCAAGAAATAAATAATTGTGAATAGCAATTTGAAATCACAACAAGAGAATGTCTGCCACGTCAAAACAAACTGCTCGTCACGTTTGTCATGCCCGTTGAGTCTTACAGCGCAAAAAGGATAAGGAACAAGCTTGAAGAAGCACAGCGATCGTTGGCCTTTTTTTTGTGAAAGCGTGATATCTCCGTGTCTCACAAATCAGTTTCAATAAGCATCCGCTTTCTACACCGACCCAAGGAACGCGTCCGCGCAGAGAAATACCCTGACATGACTTAAAAAATGCCATGCTCCTTGTGCGAGGTCCCATTCATTGGCGAGACAAGAAAATGCTGTAGCCTAACTCAGCTGAGCCAGGTTATACGGAGCGGAAGCTAGCTGCTGCGGCTTCGTGCCGCTTTCTGTGATAGGGATCTCTAAAAGCAGCCCGGCGTTTCCAAAGCTATGTCGATGAACTCGTCCCGACGACCGGTTCTGGCTCCATATCTTTGCGTTCTCTAGGCTGTTGTGGTTCCACAGGCCTTACAACGGGCTCTATGTGTATCCACCTCCACTAACCTATGCGGATAGAGAAGTCAGAGAATAGTGCAGCGAGGACAAACACAAAGGACAGAGAAAAGAGACGCGCTTGCGGCGGACGGGCGGCGCAAGTGGCCTGGGTCATTTGATTTCTCAGCCCCGTAGGGCCAGGTGCCGCAGTAGGCCCCGCTGTCCTCGCGTTATCTAGGTGGCGAGCGCTGCCCTTTTATCTAGCAAGAGCGAGTCGCTGGGCGAACTACGCGATACTAGTGGCGCGAGCGAGTGGTGGAAGCGATGGTTGGCGCAGCAGCAGACGTGACTGCGAAGGGCGCAGCTGTGGCGGCGGCGTGCTTCCTTTTAAAGGTCGCTTTAGGAACAGATTTGAACTTGAGCACTGCATGCGAGAAGCAGAGCGAAGCCATAATCAGAAAATCGGACAACAATACAAATGACGTCCGTGCAGAGTATTAGGTAGACAACACCCTCGCCGAACACTGTGAACGCATCGAGAACAGAATCGCCTTGAGAGATGAGCGTGTTGGCTGTGAAACGCAGTCCGCTAGAGAAGAGCAACGTTGAGTCGTGGAATATCCGGCTCATAAAGGCGACTGTAAACGGGGCAAAGGGAAATCACTTCTCCTCGTACGTTGATTTCGCCACTTGTTAACAGAGTGAAACCGAAGGCCGTTTCCTAATGCTGCTGGCTCTAATTGGAGCCACCCCTCAAAAAGGAACCGAGTCGGTCTCAAAATGTTAGGTTGAAAAGAAGTTATTGTTTGTGTAAGTACTTTCCAACCTTTCTTCTCTTTCAAAATTGTGCTTTGACTATCGACCATTGCAAAAAATCTCTGCTAAAAATAAGCTGTGCTACGGCGATGCCACATCGAGAGAACTGTACCGAAGACGTACAGAACGCAAATTACATCCACTGTCCACCGGTGCGCAATGACTCATCGGTTTGCTGCCTTAAAATACGTATGGAAAAAAGCAGCAAAATCTGGTGGACACAAGAGCATATAGGAGCTGAATTTTATATGAGGCAAAATATCACGCCCGAGGAAGAATTCATGATTTATATATTGTCACGTACAAGTGACGGCTGGCCGTTGGGCAGCAAAAGATCGAAAAGGGTTTCGTAACAAACTCTATGTTGGCTAACATATGTGGTAGGAAGTCCACATTTATTTGATGTCCCGGTAGCCGCGGATAGTGAGTCAGCCGACGGAGCGGGCTGTTGACGTTGCTGGCTGGCCGGGCTGGTGGATGAGAGCGTTCTCTGTTGCACGAGCGAGAGCTTCTGGACTGCGCGAGCCAGGTCGCGCTCCGAGCTTCGTCTTCATCAGCGACGCTGACGATGCCAGCGCCGCTACACATACGCCCACAATGAACTGAATCACTCGGCGGCGGCGTAGAAACAAGCTTCCTCTGTGGTCGTTGGACAGAATGACCGCTTCTCTCTGGCGTGCTCAGTTTAAAGCTGATAGCAATCTTCTGAGATAAGCCGTGAGAAGTTACTACAACATTCTGGAACAACATATAATCGGGTCCGCCTGGATACGATCAATCAGGATACATATGGTCACGTCTTGAATCGCAAACAAAGCGATAAACGGGATTCCGGCAGCTTTGAAGAATGAACAAACACTACAAAGTTTCGTGGCAATATGTAACGTCCACCGGCGCGCAAGGAGCCATCATTTCGCCGTGAATAAAGAAGATCATGCGCCAAGTCAGCGATGCAATATAGGGATGAAACATTCAACTGTACGACCCGCTTCCCTGAATTTCTCCATTTTTTATATAGGCATTTTCAGTTGGAACAGCGCTTTTTTCTGCATAGCATTGACATTTGTATGATGCATCTGAGTAGATACCACGTGCTAAGTGGCAGGCTGTTTAACCAATTTTGAGTAGTTAGGTTTTCAACTATCAATGTTAGGTTGCGTAATTACTGAGGGGAGTGTCACCTACCCTAAGTAACCTCTATATTACTTTTTGGATTTACGTAAACACGGTTACTCTGCGCACTGGGAACCAACAACTTTTGGCCAAATCACGTCAGATTACATAAGCTTTCGAGCAGCTTGCAGGAACAGAAACTTCTCTAGCCAAAATAGCGAAAAATTGCCGAAGTTTGTTAGACTACAGCGCTAAGGGTAACCTCTTTTTCGCAACTCCAAAAACTGAATTGGATATTGCGGTGTGTTACGTGCCTCTCGATGAATTTGGAGTACAACACTAATGGACAAAAAGCTACTTATTCGAGATTAGTTAACCAGCCTGCTAGTTAGCACATCTTAGCTGTGTTGTCATGTACATCACTAACAATTCCATGCCTGAAAAAGCGCTATTCGAACTTATAGCCTATTTTTAAAAATTGCTGAAAGTGTTACGTGATACACCCATTACAACACATTTGTTAATAGCCCTTCAGTGTTCAGCTTCATTGGTATCGTTCGACATAATCTGGCAATCCATTCTACACTGAAATTTAGTACCGACAAAGGCTAACCGACAACGTCTGTATTCTGCAGATGACTGGTCGCCAGTTATATACATGTACGAAGCAATAAATACAACAAAGAAAAAAAGACAACAAATGTATTCACGCATACAGCAGATTGCTCTAAATAGTTGGCGATGCCTATGAAAAAGTACCAACTGCGGAATAAAAAAAAAAAAACAGGTCCGAAAGGCTGCGCGCTGCATCAGCCAACCGAAATTGTGGTTGCAGCGGGGGTGCGCAAGCAGTGAGAAACAGGCAGAGGGTTCACGCAAGACAGACGCCTCAAAAACGTCGCAAGGTCAAGAGAAGAGAATGAGATTCTTGGGGACGATGGTGGAAAGCGAATATGAGGCGCGGCCAGTGATGATCGACGAGGTGATGGTCGCTGACGAGGTGACGAGGAGAGGGTCGCTGCGCCGCGCTGGGTTGAGTGGGAGGGGAGGGGATTTATAAGGATAGTAATGGGAAGGGACCCTCGTGTGCCAGGTAGGGCGGAAAGGGGAAAGAGGTAAAGACTTCGGCTTTTACTTGCGAGGGGCCAAGGAATAGTAGAGGAAAACGGGGAAAGGAGTTTGGTTTATGGGGGTTTAACGTCCCAAAGCGACTCAGGCTATGAGAGACATCGTAGTGAAGGGCTCCGGAAATTTGGACCTCCTGGGGTTCTTTAACGTGCACTGACATCGCACAGCACACGGGCCTCTAGAATTTCACCTCCATCGAAATTCGACCGCCGCGGCTGGGATTGAGCCCGCGTCTTTCGGGCCAGCAGCCGAGCGCTATAACCACTCAGCCACCGCGGCGGCTGGAAAAGAGTTTGCAGTGCAGGCGGGGGATGTCTTCGAAAAAAAAAAAACGTTCGCCACCGTCTGGAAGACGTTCCAGTAACGTCTTCGATTAGCTTGATTGGCCATGCTCAAAAGAAGTCTTTCCCCATCCAGCGGGGCCAGTGAAGAAAACTCTGAGTGGTTCGGAAAAGTAACATAACTTTTCCACCTATCCGAGCAATCGATGCCTAGAGCGATCTTTGAGAGAAATCGCGATGCACTTCTACCTGTTGTCGAGTTACACACCTTCAAGATACGCCCCAAACAGAATTTGTTTCATTTGGGCGGTCAAGGTGGGCCTAGAATTCGGCTTGCAGTGCGATATGGTAACGCTTCAGTTAGTATTTCTATGTATGTAATGTTTACCTTTTATTTATTTATGGTTTTGATTTTTATACCCGAACTCATAGAATTTTATTTGCCTTTCAAATTCTGTACACAACTGTTCCCGGATGAGTGCTCCTTGTTTTCGGAGTATACATAACGGAACGAATGTGTACATTCTAGATGGCGTTATAAGTCTCAATGCGAGATGTGCTGTATTCTAGTTGCTGCCACAGATGGCGCTTTGATCTCAGGGTAGTCAATTAGGGAGGCCAGCAAAGAAATTAGGGAGGCCGTCGAACAACAACGGTTGGCATCACTGGAACACAGAGAAGCAAAGAGGGCGCAGTTATCTCAGGAGGAAATAGGCCGAAAATGGGAATCTTATCGACAAAAGAAACAACGAGTGCAGGTCCTCGTCCTGGCTAAAATAAAGCAGACCTCTCTTCACTGGCTGTCTGAAGTTCACGATGCAACAAACGGGGTTCCAAGAAAATTCTGGAACCATATACGCTGGCTGGGCAAAGCGAATCACAGAAAGAAGGAACAGATTCATGATGCCTAGTGAAATTGTTTAGAGGGAGATGACGTTGTGAACTGCATTTCATCAGTTACAGCTGAGTTATTTAAGAAATACGATAAAGTAATCAGCCCAAATAAGAGAGCAACACGATACAGCACAAAAGAAAACAGCGTAGACGAATCTTAACTGGAAAAAGGCGGAAGCAAATATTCCAAGATGTACGTCCGCAGGGACAGACGAAATTCTAGTCAACCTAATTAATGAACTTGGCCCGATAGGCAAGAAAACGCTGATAAAAAAGTATTGGAGGCAGTGATAAGAAATGACTAAATTCCGCACTGCTGGAAACCGAGTAACACAATATTGATTTTTAAAGGAAAAGGTGATAAGACGAAGGCAAAATCCTTCCGACCGATTACGATAACATCTGTTATATAAAGGCTGGTGATGCAGGCGGTGAAAATAAAAATGCAGTCATGGATAGAAAGTAATAGGATACTCAAAGAACTTCAGAATGGCTTCAGAAGTTGTAGGCGCTTGGATGATAGCCTGTTCGTGCTTACAGAGTGCATAGAAATAGCTAAGGCGGAAAACAGACCTCTGTACTTAGCCTTCCTGGACATAAGCGGTGCGTACGACAACGTGAACAACCGTGAAATTCTGTGAAACATATTAAAAGGTGAAGGTGTCATTCATGAGGTAATTGATTTTGCTACGGGAAGTATATCGAGAAAATGAAGTTAAAATAACATGAGAAGGAATTACAGTATAACAACCGCCGCTATACACAAAGTGTTAGGGCAAAGTTGTCCTTTATCACCGCTGCTATTCATGCATTATATGATATTGATACGGGAATAAAAGAAGAGGCGGAGAGCGAGCGCGACCGGCGAGCGCGCGGCTCTAGCACGAGGGAGATAGAACGAAAAAGCTTGGCCGCCGCCGGTCGTGCTTCGCCGGCTCTCCTCCGTACTGCTGCTATATTTCTCTGGGCGGGCCCGTGGCCACCCCGTGGCACCCCACACCGTAACATTTTTGGTGGCAGCGGTGGGATCATGCCGCTCACCCGCTCCCAGAAGCAAGCACCCGACGTGCCAGACGACAGGAGTCCACCACCAGCCGATAGCGCCGACGACGCGGCGGCCGGCGCCGCTAGACCTAGGCGTTCGGAGGGGCTCGGCTCTTCGCAGCAGCCGGACGCCGGTGTTGAGCGCCTCCTGGATACAGTCACCCAACGGATGGACGCATGGGAGGCCCGTCTGACTGCCCAGGCTGGGGAGATGGAAGCTCTCCGGCGCGAACTCCGTCGCCTGGTGCCAACCGAGCCGAGCACAGGTCAGGTGCCTTTGGGCGTCCCCGCCGCCGCTGTTTACGGCTCTGCCGTCGCTGGGCCTGCGGTCGTGGCCGCCAATGGCGTGCTCGGCGCGGGTGCGTCCTCGCCGCAGTGTTCGTTGGACGTTGTGGAATTGCCCACATTTGACGGCACCATCTCGTGGGATGCTTACCGCATCCAGCTGGACGGTATTGCGGCGGCGAGAGGCTGGGACGAGCAAATGAAGGCATGGATGCTCGTTGCAAAACTGAGGGGCCGCGCCACCGAGCTGCTGCAGAACGTGCCGCCCGACCATCTGGGCTCTTACACTGTTCTGGCGGGCCTCCTCGCCGACCACTATGGTGCCTCAGGTCAACCCCGTGTGCAGTACCACCGCCTGCGAGCCCGCCGTCAAGAGCCCGGGGAGACGTACCAGGACCTCGCCGCCGCCATTGAGCGCCTGGCTCTGCAGTCGCTGCCGGGAGCGCCTCAGAACGCCGTGGCCCTGGTCGGCACCGAGGCGTTTGTCGACGCCATCCGACTCCCCGAGGTGCAGCGCTTGGTCCGCTCTGGCCGTCCTGATTCCGTCCGCGCCGCCATGGCGCTCGCCATCGAGGCGGAATTGACTTTGCTGGCCACGCGGGGGTCGCCACCGTCTGCCGAGCGCAGCGTCCGGGTGCAGGCTCCTCGGTCCGCAGCCCCAACTGCGGCCTCTATCCGACGCCTGCGTAACGACGTCCGCATGACCTGCTTCCGCTGCGGCCTGCGGGGACACTACGCGAGGGACTGTGCCGGCCCTCCAACGTCGGGAAACGATTTGGCGGAACTCCGGGGGCAGTCCGTCCCCACACTCCTTCGTTCTCCGCGTCCCCTCCTTTCGTCGGCTCCGATTACCACTGATGCTCCTTACGTGCTCGTCGACGTCGCCCTGCTTGACCGGCACGTAAAGGCCTTGGTTGACACTGGAGCGGCTGTCAATGTACTGCACAAATCGTTTGTTGCTAACGCGCCCCACCTGCTTCTGTCAGCCGCCAAAACCCGGCTCTTAGCTTTTAACGGCACCCCTGTGGAGCAAGTCGGACGTGTCGTCGTCAACCTGACAGCACTCGGAAATACCATCTCCACCGAGTTTGTTGTCGCAGACAGCCCTATTTGGCCAGTGGTCCTCGGGTGCGGGTGGTGCCAGCAAGCCGGAGTCGTCCTTAATTTTACTAGAACCAAACCACGGGCGAGCCGAACTCTCTGTGGGCCGGGCTGGCTTAGCCTGGTTTCCAGCCTCGGTGTCGTCATGTGGCAGTCCCTGGTGTCGGCGACCAAGCGTGCCTCAGCATCTCTGCGTGACCTCGCGACGAAGTGGCCGTGTCGAGTCAAGCCGTTCGACGTCACTACCGTGACTGTGGCGTCCGCCGTGACCCTGCCACCGGGTGCGGCAACGTGGGTGTATGCCAAGCTTGACAGTTCGGTCACAGCAGACGTGCTGTTCGAACCCATCCGGTGTTCAGCTCCAGCCCGTCAGATGACCTCCCCTCGAAGCCTTCTGCCTGTGCTCAAAGGAGAGGCCCACGTATTTATACTCAACATCAGCAGCGTACCTCTCGCGCTGACTCCCGGCACGCAATTGGGTACAGCCTCAGTTTTGGACCCCGGGTCACCAGTGGCGTCTCTGCAACCTGAAGCCCCGCCTCGCCACCCTCCAGCGCCGGCGATCCTATCATGGGAAGAATTTAACTTTGGACCCAGCCTGACCTGCGCGGAGCTCGCCTCTCTGAAGACCTTGCTGCTCGAGCATCGCAGTTGCCTTGCTCTCAGCGCCGGTGAACTCGGGTGCACTTCCTGGGCTCAACACCGGATCAACACCGAAAACCGCGGGCCCGTTCATCACCAACCTCGCCGTGTAGCGCCAGCCGAACGGAGAGTCATCCAGCAGCACGTGTGCGACATGCTTGACCAGGGAATCATTGCCCCTTCTTGTAGCCCTTGGTCCTCCCCTGTCGTCCTTGTGCGCAAGAAGGATGGAACACTCCGCTTCTGCGTGGACTATCGGAAGCTAAATGCTATTACCAATTGCGACGTGTACCCGCTGCCTCGCCTCGACGATGCGCTTGACCGCCTGAAGGGGGCCCGTTATTTTTCCACGCTAGATCTGCTCTCGGGCTACTGGCAGGTGCCTGTTCACCCCGATGATGCGGAAAAGACGGCTTTCGTGACTCCTGACGGCCTTTACCAGTTCAACCGTATGCCCTTCGGTCTCTCGAACGCTCCAGCCACCTTCCAGCGTCTCATGGACCGAGTCTTAGGCCATTTGAAGTGGACTATGGCGTTGGTCTACCTGGATGACGTAATTTTCTACGCGGCTACATTTGAAGAACACCAGAGACGCCTCAAACTCGTCCTCGAAGCCCTTACCTCTGCTGGGCTTCGCTTAAAACCAAAAAAATGTTTCTTCGGTTTCGCGGAGGTGACGTACTTGGGTCACGTTGTGAGCCGGCATGGCATCCGTCCCGACCCTGAAAAGCTAAAAGCGCTTACAGCTTACGAAGCTCCCACCACCGCCAAGGAGCTCAAAAGTTTCCTTGGATTTGCTTCGTATTTCCGTCATTTCATTCCGGACTTTGCCAAGCGCAGCGCTCCATTGACCGCCCTGCTGAAGAAGAATGCACCGTGGAGTTGGACGCAGGCCCAACAGCTCGCGTTTCTTGACGTCAAGCACGCCCTCCTCGAGCCTCCTACATTGGCCCATTACGACGAATCGGCCCCCATCGTCCTCCACACGGATGCCAGCCAAGATGGGCTCGGCGCTGTCCTCCTGCAAGAAGACGAGTCTGGTGACCACAAAGTCCTAGCTTATGCCAGCCGCCAGCTTTCCGACGTTGAGCGCCGCCGCCACTCTTCAGAACTCGAGTGCCTCGCCGTTGTCTGGGCCGTCGAGAAGTTCCGTCCCTACCTGTATGGCCGTCACTTCACCATAGTCACGGACAATAGCGCTCTCACTTGGCTGCAGTCCGCCAAACATTTGAATGCCAAGATTGCACGCTGGTCCCTGCAACTTCAAGAGTACAATTTCACAATAGTGCATTGTCGCGGCTCTGCCCATCAAGATGCCGATTTCCTTTCTCGCCACCCTTGTTCCGTGACGGCTTTGACGGACCTGAGGACTGCACAAACGCAAGATCCCGCCATTGCTGCCATAATCCACTCCCTTGGCACCGCCGCCGGCGCAGGCCTCCGCCAACTACGCCGGGTCTATCGAATGAAGGACGACCTCTTGTGTCATGTGAAGCGGCTCCGTGGTCGACCACGCGTCTGGTTGCCAGTTGTGCCGGCGACACTGCGGTCGCAAATCTTGCGCGGCTTACACGACGCTCCCACGGCTGGTCACCTTGGTCGCGGCAAGACCTACGCACGAGTGTCGGAGCGGTTTTGGTGGCCTAATATGTCCAGAGATGTCAAGGAACACGTGGCGTCCTGCCAGACATGCCAGTACAGAAAACCGTCCACAGGTGTAACCAAGCCACCCCCGCAGGCTTTTTCGCCACCAAGTTCACCTTTCGAGCTGGTTGGACTGGATCATTTGGGCCCGTTTCCGAAGACGCGTGCCGGCAACCGGTATGTTCTGGTTGCGATCGACTACTTCTCCAAGTGGGTCGAAGCACTGCCCGTTCCGGACACGTCGTCCGCTCATGCCGTCGCGTTTATGGAACAGCATCTCGTTCTTCGGCACGGTGTTCCCCGGCGCCTCATCACGGACCGTGGGAGCTGCTTTATGTCCCATGAATTCGAGCGAGCCCTCCGCTCCTTCGGCATTGCGCATTCCACTACATCCGTCAATCATCCGCAGTGCAATGGCCTCGTGGAGCGTGTTAACCGTACCCTCACGGATATACTCGTATCCTACGTCGCTCCGTCCCACACAAACTGGGATCGTTTTGTTTCTGCTGCAGCTTTTGCAGTCAACACTGCAGCGCAAGAAACAACGCATGTGACGCCGTTCTCAGTCGTCTATGGCAGAACGCCCTCCATCCCTCTCGACGCGCAGTTGGGCCTTCCCCATCCTACTGCGTCACCAACTGAATCTGCTCAACGACTTCATTCCGCCCGCCTCGACGCCCAGCGCAACCTCCTCACGGCTCACGCGCGTGTGCAAGCGGCCAACGCGGCAGCACCACCACATCCCCCCTTCCGGCCCGGTGACTTGGTCCTCGTTCGCCGCACCATCCGTGCGACTGGCCGTGCCGCAAAGCTCTTGCCCCGATACCGCGGCACTTACCGTGTCGTTGCCCGACTCGGCCCCGTGACATACCGCCTCGAAGACCTGCCAGAGCATCGACCATGCGGTGTGCACCACATTTTCCCAAAGCATGTTTCAAACATGAAGCGATATGTCTACGGCGCCTGCGGTGACTCCGACTTCGCTACCGGGTCCTCATCAGTGCCGTCGTCGCCTGCTGGCTCCATGCCTTCCCCACGCAATACAGTCCCATAAACGGATCGCCGCTCAACATGCATAAAACTCCCTGAAATTAGCCTAACCGGTGTGGGACCTTCTTCGGCGACTGCAGACACCTTCGCCCAGCTCACACACTTCGAATTCAACGAAGAGTGTGACCGTTTCCTATCTGCGAGCCCACATTGCATCGCCCCAGGAAACCCTGCATCAAAGCACGGCCTGACTTCTCCGCCCCCCCCCCCCCCCCCCGGTGGAAAGGTGATACGGGAATAAAAGAAGAGGCGGAGAGCGAGCGCGAGCGGCGAGCGCGCGGCTCTAGCACGAGGGAGATAGAACGAAAAAGCTTGGCCGCCGCCGGTCGTGCTTCGCCGGCTCTCCTCCGTAATGCTGCTATATTTCTCTGGGCGGGCCCGTGGCCACCCCGTGGCACCCCACACCGTAACAATATACATAGAAGGAACGCTACATGGAAGCAATCTAGGTTATAATCTGTCGTACATGTTAGGCGGAAAGGTTGTTGAGCAACGACTACCGGGTTTAATGTGAGCGGACGGTATTTTACTGTTAGCAGATAGCGAGGAAGATTTTCAAACTTTGGTTATTTGCTCTGGAGACGAAGGAGACAGTCTAGGTTTCAGTTTTAGTGCAACTAAGTCAGGTGTGATGCTTCTCAACGGTAAAACTGATCAGGAGCTTACTATACAAGTCCATAAAATACTCTGAGTGGCCGAATACAAATTTCTCGGAGTATGGGTAAACGTAGGGCCTTGCCTAATTTACCTAGTTTTATTTGAATATTCGAGGACGGCAGCATCTTCAAGGCGGTACTGTCTCTATGGGAAGAGTACGGCTTCTCCGGCGCCGGCAAGTCTATAGAGATCACGCCAATCAAAGGAAGCTTGCTCTGAAGAGGCGGCCATGGCTTCCCAGGCTGTGCAGCGACGAGACCATGGAGACGACCACCCGTCCAGCGCGACCGCTTGCTTAGTGGGGATGAGTCAACGATCGTGGACGGTGACGAATCAGTGGCCGATATGGCTGACGTGGACAACGACTGCTTCAAACTAGTGAGTCATCGCAAGCAACGAATAATCGGGATCCCGTTAGTGGTTGAGCCCACATAGAAAGGGGTTGATTTAAGGGAGAAGAATCCCATCTTACTTTTCGCGGCCATTCAATCACTGCTGGGATCAGCTCCGATCCGTAGTCGGTTCACCATGCACGGGGCTCTTCAGCTGGACGTCTCGGCGGAAGAGCAGGTTGACAAGCTCCTGCAGAGCTCTCAGATTTATGGCATCAAAGTTAACGTGCGGTTGCCCCATTCCTACATGAAGAACACATGTGTTATTAAGGGTGTACCAAAGTGGTATTCAGAACGCGACCTACTCGATTATCTGAAACCACAAGGTGTACTGCACATGAGACGACTTGTGCGTCGTGTGGAGTCTCCAGGAAAAGAATAGGCTGCAAAACCTACCAACTCTATCATGTTCACATTCGCTCCCAACTCAGAGCGCCCCAAAAAATTGATCTGAGATGCACAAAACACGCAGTTGCAGATTTCACTGAAGCTCCTCCACGGTGTTTTAGATGCCAACGGTTTGGCCACGTGGCCAAAGATTGCAAAAAGGATCGACACCGTAAGCGGTGCGGAGGCGACCGCGACTTTAATACCTGCAAGGCCGAGTTTGCTTGCGCCAATTGCGGTGGTGATCATCCAGCGAGTTTCGGAGGCTGCCCCTTCCGTGTGAGCGCTCTGCACCGTCGAATATCCTTTATTGCTGCTCCCATAACCGAACCGACTGAGACGCCTGTCTCAGGATTAGACGAGTTCCCAGTGTTGGAATCTGATATTGTTGCGTTACGCAACAATCTCCCTAAGAGACATGAGTGCAGCAAGACGCCAAGGTCGAGTGCGCGCGAGTCTGTTGTTCGACCTCCAGCAAAAAGTGTCCGTGTTCCTGAGCGGCCGGATCATAGCCAGACTCGACGGCAAGGGGGAATCTCATATGCACAAGTGACAAAAAAAACAGCTACTGTGGCCAAGAGTGTGTCCCCATCGGCATCTTTTCTCGATGTTGTGAGTGTGTTGCACAAAATAAGGAGCTCAAAAGTCAAGGTATGTCTGACCTTCTTCATGATTTGTTTGGGGCCCTGCGTTCACATGTTCCAGCAAAGGCGCCTGGTAACATTAGGAACTTCCTACAACTGGTGCTTTCTTTTGAGTCACTAATTACCACCTTAGCAGGGAACTTCCTTGCCATCAAATATGGATGCGGTTAAACCTCGTTGATCTCATATGCGCCGAAAAGTGCCGTTTATATTGCAGTGAAACTGCGCTGGGATTTTAAGCCGGTTAGCTGAACTAAATCTATTCTTGAAAGAGACTTGTGTTTCAGTATTGGCCCTGTCAGAAGCTGGCCTGCCAAGCGGGAGATGTTTGACTGGATATGTCGCCCATAATAACTGCAGCACAAATCATTTCCTTCAGAAAGTGCCGCGCTTTTCATAAGAAGGGAAATTCCACATGTTTCTCTAAGCGTTGCCGATCTTTGCACGGATGACATTGAGGTAGCGGCTGTGAGAATACATCTCAGCTCTCGAAACCTTTCTATTGCATCCTTGTACGTATATCCGCGGAAGAAGGTAGCATTGGATTTGTTTCTACAGCAGCTCTGCGACCGCTGCCAAGCTCCCCGAATCATCTGCGGTGATTTTAACGCCCATCATGCCGTCTGGGGTGACAAGAACACGGGTTCCCGTGGACGCAAACTCGTAGACGATATTGACAGTTTGTACCTGTGTGTTGCCAATGACGGAAGACCTACTTTCTTCCGGCCTCCAGCCTCAGCGACAGCTATGGACCTGACACTGCATACACCTGATGTCCGCGTGAGGTGGTCAACAGTGCCTGACCGCATGGGAAGTGATCACAATCCGATTTTTGTGTTTGCTGCCGACTTTCGTGTTCATGGTCCTAAAAGTAGCAATGTGGTCAACTGGGACAAGTACAGAGAGCACCTAGAACGTGTTTCTGGTGATGTTGTTGACAAAATGATTTCTAGTAAGCCAGCAGCAACTACAGCGGTCAAGTTACTTGATCATTTTCCGGCCCCGGATTTAAAACAAAGGAACCTTTGCGCAGCGAGAAAAAGGGCGGAGCGCCAACTCGTGCGGAAGAAGGACGACCTTCAATAGGCTGAATTCTGCCATTCGACGGCACACGAACAAGCTGTACAGGTTGCAATGGGCCTCATTCTGCGCTAGTTTGACTGTGTTCTCACCAATAACGAGAATATGGCGAGTTATTGGCAGCCTTCCGGGAGAATATCACCCTTCGAAGCCTTTTAAAGCTCTTGCAATACGCAAGGAAAAACCTATTGCGTGCTTGGCAGAAGAATTTGCAGACGCACTCGTATGTGCTAATTCTGGAATAGGTATATATGCACCATCTGCTTCCTCCAGGTCTATCAGGGACGTCCCGTTCACGCTTCGTGAGCTTCAGACTGCGCTCAGTGGCCTGCGGCGCCGGTGTGCACCAGGTCTCGACGGCATCACCAATCAAATGTTGAATAATCTGCCCTTGCAACTCAGGAAGGAGGTTCTCAACTTCATCAATCGAGTTTGGGAGACCGGCGATGTTCCTCCGTCATGGAAGGTGCCACATGTAGTTCCAGTACTGATGCCTGGCAAAGACATGACAGACCTTGCCTCGCAACGCCCTTTGTCATTGACCTCTTGTGTAGCTAAGTTGATGGAGAAGCTGGTAAATGAACACTTATCGTGGTATCTTGAGGACAGCAAGGCACTGCAGACATGTATGACAGGATTCCGCCGAGGTCTTAGTGCCCAAGATAGTGTCCTATACTTGGTGAGTCACACTGAACACCAGAGAGTTTTCGGCCTTTCCTCCTTAGCCATTTTCCTTGACGTTGCGAAAGCTTACCACAACGTCCTGCAGAGCTCAATTCTAAACCGTTTTCAAGGCATGGGCATACATGGCCATATGTTAAGATTCATTTACAAGTTTATAAGTGATCGCGCGGTTCGTGTACGGTTAGGGAGTACGTTAAGCACCGAAAGTGTTCTATCACGAGGTGTGCCTGAAGGAAGAGTTCTTTCCCCCACGCTCTTTAACGTCGTAACGGCTGGCCTTCCCGATTCGTTGAAAAAAAGGTGCAGGCAAGTGCGTACGTCAATATATGCTGACGACATATGTATTTGGATTCCTGGCTACCAACACAAGCGATTAGCCTTGATAGCTCTACAGGTTCTACTTTCGGCACAACCTTACCTTCAAGGTGTGGGATTGTCTCTGCCAGTGAAAAAATCTGGCTTTTTTCTGTTTCCAGGTGTAGGAAGACGTCACGCGCGGTTGAAGATAGACCTCGGTAACTCTTGCATCCGTCAATTCAACCACACGCGTTTCCTGGGCGTCATTATTGACTCCGTCTACAGTGGCGAAAAGCTGTAGACGCGATTGTTTCATCTATATGTTCCTGTCTCAGTGTGATCCGTAGAATTGCGCGTGAGCAATTGGGAAACCATCATTCTTCAATGGTCAAACTTCATAAAGCGCTGGTGGTCAGTCGCATAATGTATCAATTACCTTTAATTTCCCCCTCGGCATCACAGCTTGAACGTCTCGAAGTTGTCAACAGAACGGGCCTAAGAAGAGCCATTGTAGTTCCTCAGGTGGCTGCGAATAAGGCAGTACTTCATGAATGTCTATCGAAACCTCTTAGCCTTCTCGCTTCTCAGTGACTACTAATGCACCTTGGCCGCCTAGGAGACACGGTAGCTGGGCGATTCCTTCTCCAGCGGCTATGCAAGAGATATGAGTCGAAGGCTTACTTGGCACTCAATACTCTTAGTTCTTTAGGCCTTGATGTCCGAAGGCAAAGGGAACAGGTTGAAACCTCCCTGGTCTTGTGTACCCGAGTGGAAACGAGACATGCAGAAGGGAGACTGCACGCCTTCTTTTAACATTTCTGCAGGACACGGATCTTGTTTCTAAATGGTGACAGCAGGAACTGACTATGGCCTACTGTGATTGAATGTGTGCGGAGATGGTGTCTTCCGGAGTGGACTACGTTATACTGTGAGTGAATGTGTGTATGTATTGTGGCACTACAAGGGAATATGTTCTCTTGTGCCTGAATATGTGCATAGATGGTGACTTCTAGAGTGGACTGTGATGTGGACTGTGTGGATTGATTGTGTGCATAGATTGTGACTGTGGGAGAGAATGTGTGCTATTACAAGTTACTGTGCGCATAGCGGGGTACATGCGACAGGGTTTGGGACATTGGTAATATTGAAAGGACGCTAAGGTGGAGCAATTGCCGGCAGAATAAAGCAAGGCTAACTCCACCTGTAGCATTCAACACCTCAACTCAACTAAACGAAGGGCATATGCACACTGAAAAGCACGAACAGCCTGTCATAGCAAAAGGGCGACGAGATGCCGCAATAATATATATGTAATTGGTTTTGGGGGGAAAGGAAATGGCGCAGTATCTGTCTCATATATCGTTGGACACCTGAACCGCGCCGTAAGGGAAGAGATAAAGGAGGGAGTGAAAGAAGAAAGGAAGAAGAGGTACCGTAGTGGAGGGCTCCGGAATAATTTCGACCACCTGGGGATATTTAACGTGCACTGACATCCGCAATATTGAAACATAGGGCATTTTGCGGGTACAACAGGTACGAAGTCCTGAGAGGTATTTGGAAAGGAATAATGGTGGCGGGGTTTACTTTCGGAAATGCGGTTCTATGCTTAAGGGCTGAAGTTCAATCGCGATTAGAAGTAAATCAGAGAGCTGTTGGAAGATTAGCACAAGTTGCCAACGGGAAAACCGCAAACGAGGCAGTACAGGGGGATATGGGCTGGGCTACATTCGAAGCACTGGTAGCTCAGAGTAATGTACTATACGAAGAACGCCTGAGGAACTTGGACAATAACAGGTGGGCAGCTAAGTTATTTAAATGCCTACACAGAAATAACGTTGACTAACAATGGGGGAAACGAACTAGAAAGCTGACCAGTAAGTTTGCCAGACACGAGGAACGAGAAAGAAAGAGCATTAAACGACACGCTAAAAACGTCCAAGGTAAAAATTAGATAGATTCAATGAAAAATAAGCATAGTGTATAACTATATCGATACTGAAAAAGACACATCAGGAAGGAAACGTTTTATGATAACTCAAGAGGCAGTGCCCTATTCTTTGAAGCTAGGTCAGGGTACCTTAGAAAGCGCCGCTACAAAAATAAATTTAACGAAG